>NC_045772.1:101158949-101758949 GCF_008692025.1 Phocoena sinus | reverse complement strand
GGGGTGGTTTCATGTCCATCACTGTCTCCACGGGAAATTCTACATTCAAGTAACGCCGATCAGGCAGAATGCAGGGAGTGGCGGGGATGGAGGGAGGGAGCGCTTCTCCAGCCCAGGGCGGGGGCCGCACAGAGGGCCAGTGGGAGGGGGGACGGCGGGGCAGGACTGCGTGGCTCGGGGACCACGTGGCAGTGGGACTTAGGAGAGACGACGGGACAGGCCGGATCTGGCCAGAAGCGGCCGTCAAAGCCCAGACCCAGCAGCTGCGGGTCGCACCGTGAGTGGTGCTGGGACCGAGGGCTTTGGAGCGGCGGTAGGAGCATCCGTCAGAGCTGACCTGAGCAGCCGTCCGCGCCAGTAACCGAGCCTTTCCGTCTCAGGTGGTTCCATTCGACGGGAGCCATAAATTCATACCACAGTTTATGCAGCCGGGGAAGGATGCACGGGGAGGGGGTGGAGGGAGCGCGGGAAGTCAGCCTCAACTTATCAGTGTGTGTGCATTCATTCATTCGCTCGCTCACACATTCACTCACTCATTCATTCATTCGCCAGAAGGGCACGGGCGGGCCCAAGAGCTGACTGACGTTATGAACGTCTCTTTCTCCCAGCCTCCTAGCTTATACTATAAGAGTCACCTACATTTTAATCTGTTAGATTTGGGCAAACCTGCATGTTTCTCGGCCTTTCCTCAGTGCCACCGCATCTTACCGACCCCACGATACCACCGTGTAGAACCAGAACCATGTGCTGGATCACAGCAGACTGGAGACCCCTGGGGTCGGAGACTGTCTTTTCCTCCAACACAGCCCCTCCTTCTGGCTTCCACCGTTTGAAAATGCAGTAAATCCTTTTGACAGGTGTCTGGTAAATATCTACTTATTTACATGTTGATCAAGATACTTATTTATGCCCTGATTCAAAAAAGTAAGATTGCCCGCGCACTCGCCACGGGCTGGAGGTGGCTGAATTAGGCTGATGGATTGGTGGCAGAGCCAGGGCTCTGAGCTGGCAGCAAAGCACCCTCGGCGCCCCGCCCCGGCGCTTCCGGCCACGCCCTCGCCCTCGCCCTCCACGTGACTCCCACCTGCTGCCTCGACACCTCCCGGGCTCCACCCCTCGAAAGATCCAGGGAGGGCCCAAGAGGCACCGAGGGGGTGGCAAGTCACCGACTCACGCTCGGACACTTTCTCACGCGTGCCGCCCCAGGGATGGTGCCTGCCTGGGAGCTTCGCTGGGGAAGGGGCTCCACCGCGCAGCACCGGCAGGCTCACCCCGAGCTCCCGGGGGCGCCCTTCTAGGGTGCGCGCGCAACTCTGCGACCAAGAAGCGGGCAGCAGAGCCCCGTCAGCACTGAGCTTCACCCAGCCCCCGCGTACCTCCCACGTGACTCTTCCCCCAGGGGCAGTGCAGGAGCAGGTCTGCTTTCTGCCTCCTTTCTGAGGCTGCATGGATGTAAAGGCACGTGGCAGGATTACAGAAGGGGGCCTCCACGTGGGCAGGGCAGCTGGCCGGTTACAGAAGGGGGCCTCCACGGGGCGGGGCAGCTGGCTTCCGGAGCAGCTGGAAGGCCTCGGCCAACAGCTGGGGCAACCTCGGGGCCGGACAGGGCTGGACGGGGAGCAGCGCAGGGCTCCGGGCCTTGCTTCTCAGGGCCTGGCCGGCTCTGAACACACTGCCAGCTGAGCCACTGTAGCCGGAAGCATCAAGGCTTCTGAAGCGGTTTTCTGCGGTTTCTAACCAGGAAAGTAGAAGCAGCTCCAGCCCGGATTCTCTGATTCTAAACAGGCCTTTCGAGGGCCTCAAACCCGAAGGCCCGGAGCTCCGGCTGCCGGTGCACAGTGAGCTCTGCAGAGTCGCCCCTCCACACGGTCCCGTTCATGCCCGCCTTGCCAGGGGTCCTACTGGATGGGGGCGGTGCTGGGGCTTCGGTGCAAGGATTCCGCTTTCCTTCCCCGCCCCTCCAAGTACTGGCAGCGCCTGACGTCTGTCGAGTTTAGGAGGCTGAGAAGAGGTGCGCTCTGCTGGGGAAAGCCGGAAACACCAGCACACCCACCCGGGAGGTTTGGGGGCATCACGATGGGGGGATTTACCCAGACCCCTCCCACCCGGGCAGAACAGGTCTCTCTGAAGACTGACAGAGCCTGGCAGTCACGGAGGGGGCTGGGCTTGTCCCGCACAGGAGAGAAAGACGAGAAAAATCCATAGCAGAGTAGAGGCGACGAAGGACAGAGCCATCCTCATGGGGCCATCTCCTGGGAAACACACGCACGCGCACGCACACACGTGCACGCAGGCGCTCGCACACGGGGTCCGGGTGCTCTGTGCTCCTGGCGCGTCTGCTCTCGCTCCCTTTAGGGGTTTGGTTTTAGCTGCTTCTGCACGGAGCGATCCATGGAAATCATTGTTCTTGGGAGTGAACCATCATCACGAACCTCGCGGGTCCATTTCTTTCTTTTTTTTTTTTGCGGCACGCGGGCCTCTCACCGTTGTGGCCTCTCCCGTTGCGGAGCGCAGGCTCTGGACGCGCAGGCTCAGCGGCCACGGCTCACGGGCCCAGACGCTCCGCGGCACGTGGGATCCTCCCGGACCGGGGCACGAACCCGTGTCCCCCGCATCGGCAGGCGGGCTCTCAACCACTGCACCACCAGGGAAGCCCCGTCGCGGGTCCATTTCTTGAAAACCTCCTAAAGCCAGACGCCTGGGCAGTGTCGGGTGGGGGCTAGCTCTCCGCCCCTTCCTGCTGGGGATGACAGGAGGCCAGGGTCTGGTTCCCAGAGCATGGGGTGGGAGGGGAGTCGGCCGACACGGTGCCCTACAGGGGCTGAGGTGGTGCAGATTCTGTCAGACGGCGGGCGCTGTGTCCAGCCAGGCCACGCTGCTCTGCAGAGACGCTTGTCCCCCTGGCAAACTCTAATGGGGCAGGACGCACAGTCCCGCCGTCCCACGCTGGCAGCTACAAACGACTCGGAGTCTGAGAGAGGACGGCGCTGCCAGCCTGCCGAGCCCTGCGGATGACAGTGATTCATCCCCGCCCGACGGGAGGTGCTCCTGTGTTCGCGCTCCTGTCCCCTGGGGCCGTCCTGCTCATCCGTCTCTCCTGCCACCGGCTCCCCTCCTGCCCCACTGCCTTTCTCGCCTGTTTCTCCCCTCGCCCTGACAGGGATTCGGGGCATGGCCTTGGGTCGCTTTGCCTGCCCTGGCGACAGCAAGCCCTGCGTTAGCTCTTCTGTCCGCATCGAGGAAGCACAGGTGACCTGCTCTGCTTAGGTGAGCACTTCAACTTCAGGAAGGAAGGAGTAGAGGGGGTCAAGGGGAGACGGAAAGGAAGAGGCGAAAGAAGACCTGGGATTAAGGCACTGAACTTCAACGGGGAAAAGGACAAAAGTCATTTAAAATTTGGGTATCGCTCCAAGCACAGTCATCAACGGAAATAAAAAATTACGGTGACAAACCCAAAATAGGAATCTCGATGGAAATTCTGCACCTGCTGTTCATCCACCGACAGTTCCTCCATCAGCAGACAGCCGTCAGAGATCAGGCCTGCGGCGACAACTTTGCCTCAATCCCGCTGGTCTGATAATTTCTTTGATTCGATGACAAGTGAGAGGCCTCGACATGAAGCCGGTCCCACAGGAAGGGGCTAATTCTGCTTCCCTCATTTGAATGATGAGGAATCTGAGGCCCAGGGGAATCAAATGATTAGCCAGTTAGCAGCGAGACTAGGACTTAACCCAAACGTCCTAATTCAAAACCCACTGCTTTCGCCGCCGCGCCACGGTGTTTCCTCCAAGGAGTGTTTTAAAAACCAGCAGTCACGATGAGGACGAAAGGACGAGTCCCGCGTAAGCATATCTGATCACACGTGCTAACAGAACCGTGGACGGGACAGCAGGCATGAGTCGGGGAAAGTAACGATTATGACAAGCTGAGAGGTGGCAGCACATGTAGAATAAACTAATTTTATGATCATGAGATGAGTGCTAGTCAGATGTACCGGGGATTAGCATTACTGAGGCCTGCGGCAAAAGAGATGGTGGACAGTGAAATGCTATAATGAATGACACCGGGCTACTTACCTGCCGCTCTCGGGAAATGCTTAGAAATGTTAACACGCGATTTCAGAAGTAGGAGCCCTTGAACAAAAGATGCTTTCAGCCCTAGTTTTATAATACTATATGGAAATGAGTGAGACTTCACCGGCTAGCAACAGAAGTGAAACACGGGCAGAACTCTCTCCACAAGATAAAGTGACTTGGAGACTTCCGCTTCTGGAGCGATGGAGCAGACATATTTTTCCCTATTCCTCCCACAAAGTGCAAGTAAAATCCACGGACATTACCTATAAAACAAGCATAAGATGACTACAGGATGGAGAGAAGAAGGCAGGCTGACAAGGAACCTCAGGGCCCTCAGGGCACAGGGATGAGTTCCCTGGGTTTGTGAGAAATGTAACCGAGAAATGTCAACCGGTGCAGACACACCGACCCACACACAACTGAGGTCAGCTCTCTATAGCCAAGGGCCCGGGAAAGGGGCAGCCTAGCAAGACAAACTTCATTCCACACTGTAGTAGAATATGCATGGCATAAAATGTACCATTTCACGAAACTGAGCTATTTGTAATGAGGTGGATAGACCTAGAGTCTGTCACACAGAGTGAAGTAAGTCAGAAAGAAAAAGACAGATACTGTATGCTAACACATATATATGGAATTTAAGAAAAAAAAAATGTCATGAAGAACCTAGGGGTAAGACAGGAATAGAGACACAGACCTACTGGAGAACAGACTTGAGGATACGGGGAGGGGGAACGGTGAGCTGTGACAGGGCGAGAGAGAGGCATGGACATATACACACTACCAAACGTAAGGTAGATAGCTAGTGGGAATCAGCCGCATGGCACAGGGATATCGGCTCGGTGCTTTGTGACCGCCTGGAGGGGTGGGATAGGGGGAGTGGGAGGGAGGGAGACGCAAGAGGGAAGAGATATGGGAACATATGTATATGTATAGCTGATTCACTTTGTTATACAGCAGAAACTAACACACCACTGTAAAGCAATTATACCCCAATAAAGATGTTAAAAAAAATGCACCGTTTCCGCCAATTTTAAGTGTACAGTTATGTGGCATAAAGCACATTCACGTCGTGTGCAACTGTCACCATCCAGCTCATGAATCTTATCATCATCCCGAACACAAACTCTGTTGCATTCAGTAGTGACGCCCACAGCCCCTGGGAGCCACTATCCCATCTTCTGTCTCTATGAATTAACCACACTAGCTGCTTCCCACGAGAGGAATAATCTAATATTTGTTCTTTGGTGTCTTGCTTATTTTACTTAGAATAATGTTTGCGAGATTCTTCAATGCTGTAACAGGTATCAGGATTTCATTCCTCTTTAGGCTGAATGACATTTCCTTGTATGCTGATACCTCGTTTTGTTTATGTGTTCATCCACTGCTAGACACTTAAAACTCTACCTTTTGCAGTTTGGAATAATGAATGTTGCTATGAACATGGGTGAACAAAGAGCCGGAGTCCGTGATTTTACCTCCTTTGGGTGCGTACCCAGAAGAGGAATCGCTATATCGCAAGGTACGTCTACGTTCAGTGTTTTGAGGAACCGTCACGCTGTTTTCTAGGGCAGCCGCACCCTTTTACATTCCCACCAGCAGTGCACAGGGTTACAGTGTCTGCACATCCTTGCCAACACTTGTCATTTTCTGTTCTTTCGATAATATCCATTCTAATGCGTGTGAGGTGGTATCTCATTGTGCCTGTGACTAGTGATATGAGCATCTTTTCACGTGCTTATTGGCCGTTTGTATAGCTTCTTTGGCGAAATATCTATTCAAATCCTTTGCCCATTTTTAAATTAAGACAGAAAACTTTAGACAATAAACCTTCTACTCCAGCCAAACGCCATAGGAAAAGCTGTCACTCTGACCCCACTTCCCCTCACAAAGCCTCCATTCTCTCCAGGCTGTAATGAAGCACCCAACCCTCTGCTGGGGTGGAATCAGACAAGACCAGGTGGGGCACCAGGACATTCTTCCACTGGGTGGTCATGAGGCTCCCCGGTACGCCCATGGCATCAGTCTCTTAGCAGCTGCCAGGACTGACGAAAGCTGTCCCTTAATCAAAAAAGTTTAAATTAATTAAAGGGAAAATAAAAAGGAAGGGAAAGGAAAGCAGCCTCGTAAGGGCTGTTCCGGACCCCGCAGAGCTATCTTTGATGCGACGCCAGCTCGGGAGCCGCAGCTCTGTCACCAAGTTCTCCACTCCCACCCGCTTGGGGTCTCGGAAACACCTCTGTCTGCAGCCCACCTTCGCCCCCGACAGACCGGTAAACGGAAACACACCCGGCTGGGTAGCTGCAGGGCAGGACCAGAGGTCCGTAATACCAGGCGTCCCTTTGGCCTGGAGTTGTGTCTCTTCAACTTGATTTTTCTGGGGAGAGACGCTGGTCAGAAAGGAGTTAAGGGTATGAAAACAAGGCTGACCTCCTGAAAATCTGGGGGAGACTGGCCGTGCCCCATCACTCCGGCCCTCCATCCTGTCCCTGTGTGTCTGCTGTCACCTGGATACCCCAGTCCCCCTCCCCATCCCCAAAAGGCCACGCTAATCCCCCCAACTCCAAGACCCTCAGGATCCGCCTGTTCTTTCAACTTTTACCCCTTTTATTTACTTTTGTTTTTAAAGTCTTTATTGAATTTGTTCCAATATTACTTCTGTTTTATATTTTGGTGTTCTGGCCACGAGGCATGTGGGATCTTAGCTCCCCAACCAAGGATCGAACCTGCACCCCTTGCATTGGAAGGCGAAGTCTTAACCACTGGACTGTCAGGGCAGTCCCTCTCACCTCTTTTAGAAAACAAAACAAAACACAAGACAACCTCGCTCCTAGCAGGGGCTCAAATGGGCAGGAAGAAGTCTACTAACAAACGCATTGTTCATCAGGTATTATAATTCGTAACGCGTAACTCATGACTCAGAGAATAACTCCTCAAAGGGAGCGAAGTTCTGGTGGTGGCAGTGGTGCTGCAGAGCCGACACTGGGCGCCCCCTAGGCTGGCTGGCGATGGAAGTCGTTGCCCGCACACGGCTGGTCTCCTCCACTTCACAACAGTAGCAGTGTGGCGCTTTAAGATTTAAAAAATGACTTCACGTGTGAAGTAGTCAGAGCCAGTATTAATATCCCCATTTCCCAGATGGGACTCCTGAGACTCAGAGAGGTTAAGCGCCTTGCTGAAGGTCACACAGCAGTGTGTGGCAGAGTGAGGCCTGGGAAACCAAGGCCTTCGTTTTCCACCTCCACGCAGCCTGCGATGCCCCCTCCTGCCTTCTTCTCCGGCTGGCTGGCTCCTGTTCCTCAGAGCTCCACGTGGGGCGCGGCTCTGGCCCGAGGAGCGCACGGCATGGCCCCTTCAAACTGGCTCTCGGGCTGGGGCTCCTACCCAGCCTGCCGTGCTCAGCACTCCCCCCACCATCATCCTTAACAGCCCAGAGTCCTGCCAGCCGCTAAGATAAACAGCCAGAAAGGTCAGGTGCCGCTTAGGTGATTACCCAGCTTCGGCGAAGTCCCGGGCCCAGGCGGGAAATCAGTTTTCTCAAGCAGGACGTGCCGGCACTTGGGGTCGACACTGCCGTCTTGTAATCCAGATGCTCCATGCTGGAGGCTTGGACGGGCAGCGCTCACACACGGGGCACAGCCGCGGTGCTTCGGGCAAGGGCTTCATGCCCTCCTCCGGAGGCTCACGCCTTGTCTGGAGCCTTCTTTAATTAACAGAAAACCAGGTGACACTCTGTTCCCTTCCTCTGCATTATGGGGACGCTGGGAATTTGCAGAAAGTGAGGACGTGGTGTGACAGCCCATCTGCACAGCTAGGCTTGCAGTTTCGTTGAACCAACACTGTGAGCCAGGCACACACTAAGTTAGTACCTGCTCTGTGGATTTTAACTCACTTCATCCCCAGCCATGGTCCTGTAAGTGTTGTTATACCCTTTTAAAAACGGGAAGATGGAGGCTTATGTAAGTTGCCTAGGAAACCAGGCTAAAGAAGGGGGGAGTTGGGATTCACGCACGCCCAGGCTCCAGAGTCTGTCTTGTCCATCCTTCCCCATCTCGGACGCTCCGTCCAGGCAGTGAGCAGGGCAGAGCCTCTGCTCGCTCCCCATCTGCCGGGGAGAAGCTTATATTCCTGCCTCAGTCTCCCCAAGGGTCCAAAGGGGACATCTGCCCTACTTACCGACCTCAGAGGCTGCTTAGCTATCAGATGAGGCCACAGACGAAAATGTGTCTGTTACTACGAGTGTGCCATGAACACAGGTACAATACATTTCACGTCCGGCACCTTCAAAGATGCAGCTTTGGGGACTCAGCAGGGCGGGGGCCAGGTGGAGTGCTTGATCATAGGTAACTGGGGGGAGGCAGGTGGGCAAGAGGGGAGAGAGCTTCAAGTGAGGGCAACAGCGCTGTGGGTGCACAGAGGGGGACCCCGAACTGCTCTGGGGACAGAGGAGAGGTCGTGGGAAGCGCTTTGTTTGCACCCCTCTGTCCCAACACCCAGAGCAGCCGTCAGAGGTTAACACGTTACAGATGAGGACACAGAGGCTGGGCGAGGCCAGGCGGGTGTGGGGCAGGCCCTCACCCAGGCCCCCCTGACCCCAAATGACATGCTCCACCACTGACGATAACCTGGCAGGTGACGGGGACAGTGCGGACCACACGAGCACCTGCTCCATGGATGCCACTTGAAGCCCGTTCCTCTGTGAGCTGCCCCATCGCAGAGGCCCTCATTCCGTGAGCCTCTGCTTTAGGGCAACGAGACATGAAGGAATGACCTGGTTTCTAGAGTCGAAGGAGGCTAAGTCTGAGCCCAGGCTACCCGTGGTGCGTTCTATGGGCAAGTTCTGAACTTCGCGGGCCTCACTCCTTACTTCTGTAAAATGGGTCTCACGTCACCCACCGCACGGCTGCAGTGAGGAACGAGTGCGGTCATGCAAAGTGCCGGGCGCCCGACCCCCGCCAGTCAGAGCAGTTTCAGGAGCCCACCCACTTCGCTTTCACCTCCAGGAAGTGAAATTTAACAAGAACGGGCCACTGCTGCCGTAAGCCTCCTTGTCTAAATCTCCTAACTCCTTTGAGAGGGGACCAAATCCCTGGTGCGTACCAGCAGACACTTTTGCATTAACGTTCCAAAAAGCCAAGAGACAGGAAAGCCAGGGCTTGGACTTTGAGACAGGAGCTTCTGCTCCAAGACGCTAACGACCTGAGGGCAGAAACCCGCGTGGGGAGAGGCCTGGGTCCAACCGTACAGAAGCTCCGTTTCCCTGGGTCTGCGGCCTGGGGCACCGAGACGGGGTCTCCAAGGCGTCCCTGACGTGCTGGGAGCCTGAGCGACCAGGGGGCCTGGACCCGGGCTGCTTACTTCCAGCTGTCCCGGTTGGACCTAATGCCCTGTGACAAGGACACCCTGGGAAGCCAGGGGTGGATCCGCGGCCTGGTCCTCTAACTTCGTGGAGGGAGCGGCTGCCCTGGGGCCCCTGCCCTGTTCTCTGTGTGGATTTGCTGGGAGGCTCAGGTATTTTCACAGGAGGCCGCTCCTCCCCGGGCCCCTCCCAGCCCTCAGGACCCTTCCCTCCCTGCCACCTCCAAGCTGTGTGTGGCTGCACCGCCTGAGGAGCCAGGCCACTAAGGGCGGCGTCCAGGGGGGTCAGGCTGTGGGTCCCGCCCCGCCTACTCCTGGGAGCCCCTGTGAGGTAACGGCTGGGTGGCTTCAGAGGTTTGGGACAGAAGCATGACGGTAAGTCAGCACCAGGTGTGAGACCGTGGGGGGAGGTGCGCGGAGCCAGGGTCAGCCAGCCAGTCCGCACAAGCCAGTCCTTCCCTTGAGCCAGGCGATGGAGGTGGATGGGATGTGGACCCGCGGGGACACCTGTCTAGGGGGGCAGGTGCAGCCCAGGAGCGCTGGCCTGTGGGTCCTCGAGGACAGAGCTCTTTGCACAGGGACGGGGTCAGAAGAAGTGTCACTAAAGGGTGACACCGGAGCTGCCCTTAGCATAGGTGACAGAGCAAACACAAGGTGCGGAGCTTGGGGGTACATCTGGGAAGTGGGGTGTTGAGGGGCTGCCAGGTGCCCCGGGTGGGCAGGGCCACCGGAGGGCCTTATGTGTCGGGCTTCTGAAAGGGACTGTACCCTCGGACTCGCGTTTCAGAAACACGGCCCTAGGAGCTGGGCAGAGGATGGCCGGCCGCACGGCCACTGACTCACCGGTGCCCAGAGCCGTGCAGCCCCTCAGGAGTCTGCTCCCCCTTCTCCACCCCCATTGCTCTGCACGGCTCTGAGCAGCCCAGGTAACTCTCTTCAGACGGCAATCTGGACGGCACACTTTAAAGTGTCTCCCTGGACAGAATCTCCACCGAGGATGACAAGGTGGAGCACGGGGACGAGGGAGGACCCAAGCTGCCCGCCCAGCCTGCAGAGGACACGGGCTCGCGGAAGCCGTCGGGGGTCCTAGGTGGCGGGTCTCCCGACTCGCAAACCGGCGCTCTGCCGCAACCCCCGAGGGCCCCCGGCCTCGCGGCCCTCCCCTTCCACGCAGGCCAAGACTGGCTGCTCAGAAAACGTCAGCAGCAGTCAGACAACCTGCCAAAATATTTGTGAGCCTCTGACGGCCGGAGCGGGGGGCTGGAAGGAAGGAAGGCTGTGCTGTGCACACTCGGGTACCACACTGGTTCCTTGAGCCCGGCCGCACCTTCCTCCTGGGCCCATGGTTCACCGAGAAGCATCTCAGGTGCTCAGAGAGGAGGGGCGTGCCCAAGCGCGGGGCACGCGGTTTGGAACCGCTTGTTTGGCGTGACAACCTCATATGTAGAAATGAAAACAGACCTATAGCTTTCCTAATACAAAGCTCAGCAAGAAAGCTCGGTACAGTTCTCTCACCAGGGGACAGGCAGCTGGATTCTCCCAGGGAGGGGCAGATGGTGGAGGAGGACCAGAGGCTAGGTCACTTGGCTACTGGGGTTTGCCTGGGGGCGATGGAACTCAGAAGATGCAAATAATGACTTTAAAACAGGGCACTAATTTTTAGAGCACAGAAATGAGCAGCCCCCTCTCACCATTTAAAAGAGCCCACACAGCCCTGCCGGCCTGGCCTGAGTTTATCCCAGCCCTGAGCCCTCCTTGGGCCGACGGTGGAGATGCAGGCCCTGCAGGCCCAGGGTCTGGGCAGGGGTCTCCTGGAACAGCCCTTGGGGGGCTCACATTTCAGAGTCCCTCCTGCCCCCCGAGGGCACCTGCTAGAGCTCATCTGGGGGACATATCGTGCCACCCGCCATAGCCAGCTACCAAAACACTATGCTTTCTCCCCGCTGTCCTCGCCTGCCCCCAAATCAGAAGCTCTGATGGGGCTGGAGAAGGGGGTATAGAAGGTTTCTCAAAGGCTCCTGGCTTGAGAAACCGGCAGGACAGGAAGGCCCCTGTGGATGCCAACACCCTCCCCTCCCGCTACGCCACTCAGTTTACTAAGCTCCTACTTTGTCTGACATCTGTGCTCCCGGATCCTTGGCCACCACCGGCTTTTTACCATTTGAGGCTGGGGCAGGAGATAGATGGGCCCCAGGCTGAACAGCTGGAGTTTCCCCCTGTGGGCAGATACTCCAAGGTGAAGCGGAGGAGAAGCTGAGCCCCGCCCAGATAGAGACCACAAAGTTCTCGTTCTCCAGGTGAAGGAGACCTTCCCGACTACACACACGCAGAAAGGCTCCTCGGAGGCCGAAAAGGGAGGGATGTCAACCTACCCATAGGCCTCTTCGCTAGAATCCATCTTGGCTAAGACATGCATGTGCACACAGGGGAGGACCCTGAGATAAACCAAATACGGACTCAGAACCAGACAAGGCAAGATGATTGGCCAAAGGAAACCCAACAGAAACACCCCATATAAACCACCATGTGAGCCTACGCACATGTACCCTTCTTCCTCCTAAGAAACACTTTCCTTGTTTCACTACTTTCCATTTCTTTGTGGAAATTCATTTTCTGCCAAGCTGTATGGGCCAGGGCCTTGTCACCGGCCACTGGTCCCTGGCGGGCTAGTGGCTAGGATTCAGCACTCTCACGGCTGTGGTCTGACCTCAATCTCTGGCTGGGAGCAGAAATCCTGCTTCAGGCCGCGGCAGGCAGAGGCCACCTGAGGTCAAGGCCACAGACTTGGACTCGCCCAGGGCCACCCTCAAGGCTCTGTGCTCCCCTCAGTACCCGGCCGCTGCCATTAGCACCTGCCCAAACCACTCCCGGCCCCCTGCTGCCGTTCCTGACTTGCCCCTAGGCCCCTGAAGCTCCTGGGGGGCTCTGAACCGCTGCCCCCAGGGACTCTGTGCCTGGGGGGCCGTCACCCCACCGAGCTCCCTTTCTGGCCTCTGAGGTCAGCCTTGACTCTGGTGGTTCAGGCCCTGTTCTGGGATGCCAGGGTTTCAGGCATTTCAAAAATAAAGAACCAGGAGAAGCCTGTTTACACTCTTCTTGGTAAGAAAACACTCATCCAAGACGTCCAACACTCCACCAAGACCCAGGGGCTAAACAGCTAAACTGCTCTCAGCGGGATCCCTCTTTCGAAGGTGGCCGTGAACACCTTGTGGTTCTAAGCAAATGCTGTGTGTGTGTGCGTGGGTGCACTTTCCTGGGGAGAGTCCAAAGCTTTCATCAGATACAAAAAGAGGCTAGTGGACCCCAGAGAGCTAAGAACTGCCAATAGGCTGGATAACTCGAGAGAGACACAGGCAAGGACAGAAGTTTCCAGAAACAATGCAGCAGACTTCTCGGGCCTCCAGCCTGGACTTCTAAGTGACCAGATTCCTCGGTTTGGGATCCTTCAACTATTTGGTTTCATGGAGTGTTCACATACTTCCGAATGGCATGGCCGGCCAAGCCTGGACCCGCGCCTTTGGAAAACCACTAATGGAACAGTAAATAGTGGGAGAGGCCTAGCTTCATGCCAGAGCTCTCAGCCAGGGGGAGGCTGCTGTGTGGCCACAGGCTGCGGGCTGCTGGGTCCCCAGGAAATTTAATAGGTGGTGACAAGGCAAGGCCTGGTGACAAGAACTCAGCCCCTTCACGGGGCCCCGAGGTTTTGGGAGGCTCAGCTTGGGCCCTGGAGGACCACAGGCCGGGCAGCCGGCCACTGCTCAGCTGGGTCAAAGCTCAGCACAGCCCCAGGCCACAGACCCCGAAGGGCCTGCCCTGAGCCACAGGTCCCACCAGACGGCCTTTCTGCCCGGCAACCACAGACAGAAAACAAGCCTCTTCCTGGACAGACTTTGTGTCTTTAGACCTGGAAAGTGAACAGGACCAGCTCTGCTAGCAAGATGCCCAGGAGTGCCTAAGGTGAAAATATTTCCACGTTGCTCGCGGGGTCCCTCTCTTCACCTCTTCCTGGTTGTTTCCACGCCAGATGGCTTGGAGAGCACACGCGTGTCACTGAAACATACACAACTCGGCACAGGCAGAACCACAGGGCAGAGTCCAGCACCCTGGATAAAATGTGTCCTACCTCCTAGAAGCTCTGTGTGTTCAACCAGGGTATTAGACTCAACGGCCAAGACTGTACAAAACGGACCGTTCGCGCCCTTCCCGTGCCAGCTGCGCCCTCCACTGGCCAGGGCCAGCACGCTCAAGCTCAGGGTCAGGGAGCCGACCACGGCTGGCACCCAGGCTCCAGGGAGTCAGAGCAGCATCTACTGACCGTGCGAGCTTGACAAATTACTCTCGAGGCCCCGTCAGTCCATCTGAAAAGAGGGGACCCTAAAACCTGACCCAGGCTTGTAAGGATTAAATAAGACAGAGCCCAGTATACTCTAAACTCTCAATAAAAGGCAGATCTGAGTATGAACGAGGGCTCCTGTGGCTGACATCCGGGGTCAGGAGTCCGAGGCTCGGGGATGCACGCAGAGGTCCTGCCCTGTAAGGTGTAGGGGGAACCTCGGAGAGGAAGGGAGGCCAGCTCTGTCTCCTGGACACTTCCCGCGGAGCCTGCTCTCCAGGGGCTGGAGACGCGGCGGCGGGGGAGTGGGGGGTGGGGGGTAGGGGTGGGGGGTGGGCGGGGCACCGGCCCCTCTCCCTGTAACCACCACCCGCGGCCACCAGGAGCGCCGGATCCCCTCCGTCTTAGGAGTCGTGGAAAAAACTTTCCCTTTATTCAGCTAAAATAAGGCTGGAGATTTTCATATGAAAATTTCCCTAGGAAACTAAGAAAAAAAGAAAACAAGTACGAAATGCAAGCATATGGATTTAGACAAGTTGACGGTGCAGAATCTGGATCCTGACTGAAGTCGTCTGGCTCAGACCAGCTTTGTAGATGCAGCTTGTGACCAGGAACCCAGTTACAGATGGAAGACAGACCACTCACACTCCTGCTGCGTTTCTCTGGGGCGGGCTCCCCCCGCCCCCCGCTCCTGGACCCTTTCTTGCTGGGCATCCCCCATTCCCACTGCATCTCTACAACCCAGGGGACCCCGCCCCCGGCTTTACGGTATTGCAAACACTCCATATACAGTAGCGGGATGACATCACTTCCAACAGGAGGGAAGCTAGCAGTTTCCCCCAGGCTAAATAAAATCTACTTATTTTACAGTTCAGTAAAGGGTCTAATATTTAAAGTTGTCCTGGGAGTGAGGCGTGCTTGGGTTTATTCCACCTCTGCCTTTGAAAATCAAGCATAAGGAATGAAGCCACGTTTTATTTTATTAGTCCCATATATTTTCTCCAAGGCCAGAGATTCTGAAGCCTGTGTTTATATGGCTGTGTCTAGGTGTACCCTGGGGGTCAGGGAATGGCTCCTGAGCTCCCACCGGAGAGAAGCCACACGGGAGCAGGAAAAGGACAGCCCTGGACCCCACAGGACCAGCCACGCTTGGCTTTCTGGGACCTTGAGCAGATTGGGGAGCTTCTTTCCCAGGTGAATTCAGAGAGGCAGACCCTGCCCGGAGGGTTGTTGGGATGTTAGAGAACCAGGACCCAATGAGGATTTAAACCTAAAGGAATAAGGGAAACTAGCATCTCTTGAACTCGATGCTGGGCATTTGGGATGCATCGTTTCACCGCACAGTACAGTAAGTGCTCCTGTCAGCTTCCACAGACTGGACACGGTGCTTGGCCCCAAACCGTACGGCCGGCAAGGCCAGAGGTGAGATCCGGACTGTGAGGCTCCAAAGCGCTTTCCACTCGCGCAGGTCCAGAGTCACAGGCGGGCCGACAGCAGAACCGGGAAACGGCACAACCCTCCCTGGAGGAGGAGGTGCCGGGGGCCCAGGCCAGCCGGGGAGGGCCGCCGTCCGGGGCCAGAGCCAGGAGCCGTGGGCACATCACACCCCAGCTACTGCGGGCCCGGCAGTGCCGGTCGGGGGCCCTGCTCTCCTAGGGAGCCTGGGTTTCGGTGGGAGATGAAGCTGCAGCCTCCGCTTCAGGCTGCGAGGACAGCAAGGCACCTGAACGGCTCTTTCCTCTAGGGTGTGGGCTGGCGGCGTCTGGGGTTCACAGGGGGGCTTTGCTGGGAGGTTAGCCCGAGTCAGTGGTCACCAAGGACCACTTCCTAGTGTGAAGCCCGCCCGGGAGCGAAAGCCAGATGGGCATAAAAGCAATCCATGAGCACAACCAGGCGGGGAGGGGCCAACCCTGAGAATATTCCCCCAGCTAAAGGCAGAAGGTGAGCCGCCAAGTACAACCTGGGAGCCTCCTTCCACCTGGGCGCCCCCAACTCTCCTGCAGCCTCTGCACATCCAACAACGGAAAGACCTTTTTAAACACAAGCATCTTGGACACAAAATCACCCACAGACGGGTCCCCTATGCAGGACAGAGGAGAGAGTGGGTTAGGGAGTAATGCACTGCATGCTCTGTGCACAGACACAGCGGTTTCTCAGAAATCCGCCACCGCCGACGGACACACCCAAGGAGCCCGCAGCTCGGCCGCTTTCTCTTCCCCGCGGCTGACAAGATCTGCTCGGGGGTGCCCAGACAGGTGGGCAGCCAGCAGGGCCCCGGGGCTTCCTGGATGGCACGGAAGGGGTTATGTTGCCAGTTTTTCTAATGAGCACATAACTGGAGAAGAATTAGAAGAATTAGTTCCTGTGCACAAACAAAGGCTAATTATCAGATGAAAACAGTTAGATGGTAACTATGACAAGACTGTAAATAGACGGCTCATCAGAAATAATCCACTTGTTCACATTTTTTCTCTCTCTCTCTCATTTAGCATCATGGAACGATTTATTATATAGGTCTATGTTTGGGGATAACGTTGGCTTTAAACTGATAAGAATTCTTCAGCACTTCTGAGAAAAGCACCACCTGGCTTTCTTCACTTTAGAGTTGGCTTTGGGAACCAGATACTACTGAGACCACATCTAAAAGCAAGACCGGGGAGGTGGGACTTCCCCGGCCGTCCAGTGGTTAAGACTGAGAACTCCCAATGCAGGGGGCAAGGGTTTGATCCCTGGTCGGGGAACTAAGATCCCACATACCACGTGGCACGGCCAAAAAAAAAAAAAAAAAAAAAGACTAGGGATGTGACCAGACGTGGGGAGGCCCAGAGCAGCTGCGGTGATGGAGACGCACTTTGTCTGTCTTGTCCAACGTGGAGACCACAAGCCACGTGGCCGCTTAGCGCTTGATATGTGGCTACGGAGACTGAAGAACTGACTTTTTAAATTTTATTGAATTTTAATCCATTTAAATGCAAGTGGCCCCATCTGGTTGGTGGCTAAGGCATTGGGTAGCACAGGTCGCCAGGGCAGAGGTAAGTCTGCCTGACATCGAAGAGCCCAGAGTGGGTGTTCTTTCAGAATTCACTGTAAAAAGGGACTTCCTTAGGACTCTGTTAGCCTGAAAAGAAACACTTCTCATTAAACCCCGGCTCACCCTCGAACTTCAAACCTCCTCCTTCGCCTTCAAATGTTTTCAAGGAGCAGGGCACTTCTTCCTCACCTTTTCCCGACCACTCTAGCCTGGCGTCTGCCCGGTCACTGTATCAAAACCGCTCTTTAAAGACCCCCACCCCACCCCACCCCGCCGCCATGGCCCTCTGGTTCTGAGACCCGGGGCGGCTTCCTGGGCGACCCTCCTCTCTTTGGGGTGAGATGGTTCCCAAGTCCTCTCGATTCCACACCTGTTCCCTGACTAACCTCTTCTACGACCCTGTCTTGCATCAGTGCAAGAGGAATCCATATTTTCAGCCTCGGTCTGTCCCCTCAGCCCCCGGAGTCTCCACACACGTGTCCCAAACTGCGTCCAGGAATGATGGCCTGGCCCTTCATCACTCCACGTGCTTCTTCTTGGTCCCCCAGGGCAGACCCCTCAGATCCCGGCCCCCGCGCGGCCCTCACCTTCCACAGCATCTCTGAGTCTTGTCCATTCTCCTCCCCTTCGTCCTCCCGACACGACCTTGGTTCGGGGCTGCCCGCCCCACTGCTGTGCGGAGGGTCTCCGGTTGGCCTCCCCGCCAGAGCCCCTCTGCCCGCGGCCCTCTCCACACCCTCCCGACCCCGCCCTGCTCGAGACCTTGCACTTGTGCAGGAGGAGGTCACAAAGGCACGGGATTAACGATGCCCCCAAAGGCTGAGGCTCCTCAGTGGGGCGCCCGCCCACCCCCCCAAGCTGGACCGCCTGCCTCTCCCTCGGCTACACGCTGTGCTCTGGTCGCCCCGTGGTTCCGTCTCTGTCCGCCACCCTCCCCGGGGTAATCCTGGTCGTTCTTCAAAGCCAACTGTGGTGCCACTTCCTCTGATTCTTGAGCCCCTCCAACTCCATCCCTTCCACTTGTTCCCAAAGCACTTTGTTCCCAAAGCTATTCCTCATCAAACTGGATCACTGTCAACTGTATCTGTGTCTTTTTCCCCCCCACAAGATGTCAAGGCAAGGATGGCACCTCCTTCACCTTCGGTTCCAGTACCTGGAGCAAAGGCTCTTCTGTAGAAAATGCTCAGTGACCATGTCGTAACGTCAAACTTTAGCAAAAAGGGTTTTCTGAGGTTCTGTCTGTCGTATTCATCACATGTAGGGTGACTGCCTGTCCCGGCCAGCCCAGGACCGTCCCTGTTTGCTTCAGCTGCCCTGGTGTCCTCTTTGGTTAGGGCCCCTTTCGTTTCTGCAAGCACCCCTGTTCAAAGGATGAATGCTACAGTCACCCTGATCATAAGGCCTGAGTTGCCATCATTCACGTGGAAATCTTAAAGAAGATCCATTTGTAAAGAGTTTAGAAATCTAACTGCCTAGAAGTAAGGGGCTGGGTAGGTGGCCTCTCAACCTCCAGTCCGGTAATGAGGTTCCGGGATTCTGTGATTTGCAGGAATATTCTTCAGAGAAGCTGCAATGAAAACGCAGCCACTTTAATTTCCTCAGCCTGGGAATAGGAGGCAAAGCAGGCAGCTTTCTGGTAAATGAGAAACGAGAGAGCCAGGATCTCCGTGCGTGCGTGCTGACCAGACGGAGCTTGCCCGGAAAAGAGAGGGGCGGGATGGGGGGACTCGGGCAGGGTAGGAACCGGTGGGCCAGGGCGGGGCCGGGTCTAGAACGGCGCAGACACATGCCTGGAAGGCGGGGCGGGAGGCTTGTTGTTACAAACCTGTCAAGGAGAAGAAGGGTGAAGGTCCAAGGTGTGGGCAGTTAGGAGGCAACGGGGAACCTGCAGACGCAGTTACGGGGGCAGAGGAGGCCGAGGGAAGAAGCACCTGGGATGACTCTCGATGTCCATCGGGTTAGAGCATCACAGAGCCACACACGGCATCCATCGTGTAAAAGGTCACCCTCCTTCAGGCACAGGAAGGCTCACAACCTTCCTTTTCGCTCAGAATTGAGCCAGCTTGCCTCTCCTACTTAGAAACAAACAAACCACAAGACAGGAAGCCGTCCTGGATGCCACGAGGCCCTGCACGCACTGCCCTCTCTCGCCGTCTCTTCCAGCTGGACGTCCCCTCCATCTCCCTCACCACCACCCAGCACGGCGTGTCCCGGCCCCGGCTCCCACCCCACAAACACTCCTGCCAGCCTCATCAGGGACCAGCACGGCCTGCATCCGGGGCCCGCCTGGGGCCTCCCCCACATGGCCTCTCCTGCCCGCAAGGATGTGGGGCTCTGCTCACAGGTGCTCTCCAAACACGTGCCCTGGCTCCCACCCCCGTGTCTCCCGGTTCTCTGGGTCCTGCTCTGGCCCCTCGGTCCCTCCTCCATCACCAGCTCGGCCCACGCTGGCCAAGTAGGAAATGCCGGTGTCCTGAGACTTCCTCTATAACTGTGCGCACTCTTCCTGGATAGCCGATGGCCTTTGCTCCCGTGGCTCAGTCACCGCCAACGAGCTGATGACCCCCGTCTATATCTGCCTCACCCCCTCCTCTAAGTTTCAGATCCGAAAATCTAACTGCATCCTCAGAAACCGCATGGTGGGGGCTCGTGGCGGACACGGCTGAGCCCACAGGCCCAGAGACGAAGCCAAGGACGGGTGAGCTCCCCCTGACTCTCCAACCGGGCCCTTCACACCTGCCCCCTCCCCCAACCCGGTCATCACGCTCCACGACGCCGCTCCTTGGACCCGTCCCCTCTGTCCGTCTCAGCAGCTCTTCCCTAAGTGTGTGGCCTCCTGGATGGCTCTGGCCCTCCTAGACGGCTGCTTGTGAATTCTCACAAGTACAGATCCAACAGTGCTTTCTGTATTCAGGGTGCCCGCTGTCCCGGCCGTAGAACCCAGGCTCCTCTCGTCCTGGCCCCTGACTCGTGGTCACGACCCGCCCTTCGCGTGCTCTGAGTCCCTGGGCTCTGTCTGACCCTGCAGCCTCCACCCAGGGTGGTCCAGTCTCGTGGGCACCTCTGCCCCTTCCCCTTGGGCTCCGGTGTCCAGCCCAGACTTCACCTCCTCTGGGAAGCCCTCAGGAACCCCCTGACCAAGAGATGAGTCTGTGGCCAGGACTTCCCATCACAGCCCTGACCTCCCTCAGGGGTACATGCCGGCTCTCCTCTGATGGCTGTGAGGCCACTGCCCTCCGATGCCTGGTTCCCCCGCATCCCAGGGCCTAGAGGAACGTTGGCATCGTTGCACGAATAATGCACAGAGGCGATTCCAAACCTGAGAAAACTATACTCAGCGAGATCACCGTTTTATACAAAAGACGTGTGCAGACCACCTTCAGCCCGCGTGCACCAGCCGCGGGCATGGAGCAGAACCAGGAACGTGTTTGGAAGCAATCGCCCCTCGGGACTCTGGGAAGGAGTGTCAGGTGGGGCGGGAAGAGTGCTCCGCAGGGTCACGAGACCTGGTCTCGTTCGTCCCCACGCCCAGGGCACACGTGCTGAGCAGCTGCTATGCTGGGCACACAGACCAGCGGGTCGTGGCCCGGCCCTGAGGGTGCCTGCAGTCCAACAGAGGAGGGGAAAGGGGACCAGGATCCGGAAGGGCCATCAAGCCCCACAAGAACCTCGGGGGACACGCACAGGCCACGAGGCGAGTGGTGGACGTGGGGAGTGGCTGGGGGCCCCAGGAGGGGCCCCCGAGGACGAGACTTGAGCTAGCTCTGAAACACTGAGGGGTGCCCGCCGGGCGGGCCGGGAAGCTGTGGGCTCTCCAGGCAGAAGAAAAGCATGTCCTGAGGGGTGAAAACCCAGGAACGGGAAGTGACGGGACACTTGGGCCACCGCAGACGGTCCCGCGAGGCTCGACGGAAGGCAGCTGGGGCGGGAGAGGTTTTCCAGGGATTGGGCCAGAGAGGCGGTGTAGGCTCAGGTGCTGGCTGGGTCCCCATCACACCTGCCCCCTGGAATCAGATGGGGGAGCTTTTAAAAAAACACGTCAGTACCTGAGCCCCTGCCAGCGACATACGTGTTTAGTGCCCGGGTCAGGGAGGGGGCTGATCTTCAGCATTTGTCAGCTTTATGTGTGAAAAGGGCCACCACAGCGACTTCAAGCTGCCTACGAGACAACCCCGAGGGCAGAGTCAGGGGATGCAGAAGCACACGGGTCGTGGTCCCCACAGACGCAGCCCACCTGTGACCCCAGGAGCACGGTTCAGAAGAAGACATAGTACAATCACTACAAAGTGATGAATTCCGAGCATTTATGACCGTTGCTTTTAATATAATTTATTGAACTCTAAGTTTATATAATGTAACGTTTAACCACGCACTGGCAGCATTCCTGAGCATTTAGTGATCTGCCGTCCCGGGCTGGTCAGGGGGCTCCTGGGCCCACCACTCCGCCCCAGGCCCACCGAGGGTAATCGCCAGGGGAGGCCCAGGCACCGGTGACCTTTAAACACTCTCCAGACGCTTCTAACATGCGTCTGGCCCGTGAGCCACATCCGGGAGTCTGACGGTTAGGCTACGGGGACACTGGGGCCTCGGGAGGGTTTTAAGACTCTCTTAATCAGAACCGCATCAGGACTGTGTTTCTGAGAGGGAGCTCCGGCTGCGGAGGGGCGTCTGCGTTGAGACTGGGGGCAGGCAGGGAGGCCCGTCAAGAGGTTGTGCAATAGTCCAGGTAGAAGACAGCAGGGACTCACCTGAGGCTCCAGGGGAGGGGCAGCGTGAGGGGACCATGGGGGCTGCCCTGGGCCTGGGGGTGCCTCTGGGGCAAGGTAAGGGGGACACATTCATTTTTGCTGGAGGAAATTATTTTCCGACAGCCTCTCTCTTTTCTGTGTCTGACCTCGGCGTGGAGGCTCATTTGCTGAGCAAGGGAGACGGGTAGGACGGCCTGGGTCCCCGTCCCGCAGGATGCACCACGTAAGCTGGGCAGGCAGCTCCCTGCCTCTAAGGGGGTGGCACTCCAGTGGCCGCCTCTGAGGTCTTGTCCAGCCCGGAGACTGCGTCACACTGGCCTTTGCTCTCCTTTCCCCTTACATGACTCAGGTCACAACCTGTCCTGCTCTGGGATCCAGACGGCATCTTTGTCTGCCCTCAGCCCCTGGGAAGTGACCCCACCACAGGAACCAGCACGGCCTCGCCCCTCTCCCCTTCTAGTCCTCTTTGCCCAGCCGGTGGGCAGCCAGGCGGGGGGGTGGCCACGCCCTGACCCCTTTCCAGGTGGCATCAAGAGGGCTCTGGAGGCCCAACGGGACACAGCCAGGCCCTTTGAATAAGGGCTCCGAGGATGGAGAAGTAAGAAGCGTTTGCTAAGTCGGGGAGGGGGCTTTGCTCAGATGGCAGAGGGACCTCCCTTCGGGCGTCTGAAACGCGTCCGCTCCAGGGTTTCTCTGCCTGCTGCAAGGCCCCTCCTGGGCCCAGGAAGACGCTGAGGGGAGGCTGAGGTCTTCAGGGGGCAGCGGCCCAGGCTCCCTTCCCTGTCACCTGCTGCTCAGATGAGGAAAAGGGCCGGCCTGTCTCCAGGAAAGGAAAGCAGCTTGGGCGGGCACACAACAGGAGGAGGGTGGCCAGGGTGGGGGGCAAGGAGCACGAGAGGAGGGACTTGCACCTTCCACTGCCCTCCAGGCCGCCCGGCAGTGGGCTGTTGCCTCCTGGCTTCTCTGTGAAGCCGCAGGGCAGGGGGCAGTTGGCTGTATTTTTGGTTCCTTGTGTTTTGACGTGGTCTGAGTGCTGAGCTCTCCCCAGGAAGGCCTGGGAGGCTGTGTTCCCTGTCCTGGCTCTGATACTGAATCCTTTCTTGGGATGATGGCTATCGCTATCAGCACCGTCATTACAGAGGAGTGGTGACGATTCCCAGTGTATTCTGCTGTCTCATCGGCCCCCCTTCCTCTCGTCTGGGAATCCAGGCCTCCTATTTATAATCACGTGGGTTTATTCCAGAGTCGCGGCTGACCCCCCCTCAGTAGGACATGAAGACACCAGCACTTAGACACCAAAGAGAAAGGGTGCGTTCCTACCACCCGGCCGGTCCCTCATCGCCCGGGAGCCACCAGGACGCGAAGGACGGTGAGAGCAGGTGGAGGTTCGAGTGTAGCCACCAGACTGCCCGTCCACCCTTCTCCCCAAGCCCCCGGGGGCCGCGGGGAGCAGGTGCCCGTGGTAATGGCCACGCTCGTTTGTGGCTGACAAGCCAGGCACCCCTTTTACAGGGAGAGGCTGAGGGACGGGAGGTTAAACAACCTGTCTGGGTCACGGTTAGTTAGTGATGGGGCTGGGACGTGCGCCCCGATTGCACACCCGCTCTAGCAGACTCCGGGGTTCACCATCTGACCGTCGGCGACACTGCCTCCCCCCGCCCCACTCCGCGCCCCCCTCCCCCCCCCCCCCCCGCCTCCCGAGGGCCTCCAAGGAGCAGCCGAAGGGGCTAAGTACATGGATCTCAAGATGTTTAATGAGCGCTGCTCTAAGTCATTGCCCACGGATGCAAGTTCCTGTTCAACACTCACGGGTTATGTTATTTAACGAGGACGTAAAGAGTGGCCAGGGCACAATCGACCCGGGGTCAGCCACGTGAGGGCCCTTCCTTGTAGTGGACGTGGCTGGTTTCAGCTCTCCCCCCTCCCACCCTGACGCTCACACACGGAACAGAAGCCAGACAGAGCAGCCCAGGATTGAAAGGTGGAGTCTCCGTTTAGAGAAGGGGATTGTAACCTTTGCTGGGCTCTGGACACACGGGCAGTTCTAAGGATGCCTGTGGATCCCTGCTCAGGATAACATTTTAAAGTGGAAATAAAGCACGGCAAAGAAAACCAATTATGTTGAAGTACAGTTATCAAAAATAGTTAAAAGACACATTTGCCATATAAAACTATATGTGGTTGTTTATGTATTAAATAACAAAATCTAGTGGACCACCAGAACTTTGAAGTGATGAGGGAAAAACAATCCTCTCGTGATATCTGCAACCCTCCTGATGTGATAGGGAAATATCTGTGGTTTTAAAGTGATGGACAGAGTCACAGAAACTGCAAATCCTATTGTGGGCTGCTGCCTGTGTTCACAAAGGAATAACACGAGAGGGAACTCCACCCGCAGACCTCTGGAGCCCCAGGTAAAGAGCTGGCCGTTGGAGGAGGGGAGGGTTCGGGAAAGCAGCAGAGAGACAGCTCGTCTGCACTTGGGGGCAGAGCTCACGTCCAGAGGGCCCTGTGGTCCCGGGCAGTCCTGGGAATCAGTCTCCCAGAATCTTCCCAGACGCTCCGTTGCTCAAATAGAGCTGCTTCTGTTTTCTCCCAGGACACCCCCGAGCACTCCAGGAGATTTTCTCAAGCACTCCAATAGCCACAGTCATCATGACTACTTTATTAGTGAAATTTCAGATGAGACGGGCTGCCAACTACTCTGCAGATCCGCTGATCGGGTCCGGACCCTGGACATGGGCGGGAGGTAGAGGCAGCAGCCTGGGGCGGGGGGCAGGGCTCAGCTCCGAATTGCAAGGCTGCCCTGTGGCAGGAGGGGTTCTCAGCGCTGGGCCAGGACTGAGTGTGTCCTGGAGGCCTTGCATCGAGGACTACGGCGGAGGGAGGGAGCCAGCTGCCCAGAGGCGTGCAAGGGAGGAGGGGACACCAGGGCCCCCCAGGGGGTAGCATTGCTGGGAGCAGGGGGTCAGTGCTTGAAAGCAATTAGTTTGCAGGACGCTGGAGCCACGTGTCCATCACCCATCTCACAACCCAACGCTCCAAAATCCTCCGATGGAGAAGCACGACGGACACTGGGAGCATCTGCTCAGTTGCCTCAGCCTCCGGTCCAGGGGCCTCACTGAGAACCAGAGGCGAGCAGTGAACTTCAACCTGAAAAGACCCAGATGCCATTCACATCCTGCATACGGTTTCAGGAGCTTCAGGGCCCTTTGCTCTAAGCCCCTCCTGCCCCCAGCCATAGGGGACAAAACTGAGACTGGAAAATCACGGGGCCATCTTGTAGCTGCGGGTCCCAGGCTGAAGGCTCATGGGAACGGGAGGCCCTGGTGGACCTGCCCGATGGTTGTGTGCTTGTTCTCCAGTGATGGGTGGGGGGAGGGAAACACTGGGAATCTAACCCACCAATTTCCAGGCCGGGTTATTAAAGGGACAGGGGGCTTCGTGCGCTTCAGTCCAAGAGTGACAGCAAGTGTCAGAGTCACACAGATGCTCTGCAGAGCAGAGACGGTACGTGGCTCACACCCACGGCTGTGACGGGGCAAGTGCCAGGGATGCCCAGCCACGGGGCAGAGTGTAGAGCGTGGACTGGGTCTGACTGGAGCTTCGTCAGGTGCGGGCATCGGGGACACGCCGGGGAAAGCATCGCGGCTGGCCGGGGGTGGGGGGCAGAGCCCAGCCTCACCTCCGGGCCGATCTAGGGTGTGACCTAGGGCAAGCTGTCACCTTCGAGGCCTGCTTTTCTCACCTGTCACATGCAGGACGGGCTGGACAGTCTCTGGGACCCATGCACCCTCGCGCTCCCACGACGCAGGCCAGGGAAAAGCCCTTCCTCCCATCTCCTTCACATGGCGCGCCCCTCACCTCAGCCCCCGTGCAAGTAAAATCCTCAGGGTTAAAAGCTTCTTCCACTCACGCTAACATGTGGAAGAGGAAGCCGATGAAGGGACGGGAACAGTTGCTCGCGACTCCTCTAAAGGCTGCAAGCACTAAACAAAGGCTCTTGATGGTCAGGCCCGGACAGCCTGCCATCACTGCTCCGTGGGCAAATTGTATGGCGCGTCAGAGCACACGGAAGACGCGCGGTAATTCATCCATCAGGACCCAGAAGACTGTAGTGCGGGCGCCTCTGCCTCTCCACACGTTCCCACCAGGCCAGCCTGTCCCCGATCTGCTTAAAGGGACACCAGCCGCCGAGAGAGGCCCCGGATTGAGGCCTCGGTTAAAAGAAGCACTTTGCAGAGATCCCACGGGAATAGGAATATTTCGTGACATGCATATGCAAATAACAAAAAGAGGAAAACAGTATTTTCCTGGCGTGGCCTCCTGGGGTTTCCCACCGTGCTAGAGGTCGCCGCCTAAATGCAACCACAAAAAGCTAAATTCTTCTAGTAAACACTGGACTGACCAAGAAGAGACCTGGGACTGACCGGAGGCCTGTTGGCCGGAAAAGAAACCGAGCCAGCAGACAAAATCCGAGAACAGCTGGCACGAGAGTTCCGCGGCTCTAGTGGAGGCGGTGGTGGAATGTCTGCCCGGTGGGGAGGGGTCTTCACCACGGATTATTTAGTTATTTGGAATCAAAAGGGCAGGGTGGGCACAAAAAGCAGAGCGAGTTTTCATCGGTTTATTACTGTCGCTGAAACCTCCGAGGGTGATGTGCCCCTTGCCGCCTACCTTGGTTCGGCCCCGTACACACAGGTCGGCGTAAACGTGCCTGAGTCTGATGGCCTGAAGGGTCTCGGCTAACAAAGACGGGTGCTTCTGTGGGGGCACGTCCAGCCTGGGGTGTTCTGATAGAAAAGTGACTTTAAAGGCCTGCAGGCCGACAGACCACGGGGGTTCTGAACCTGTCCTCCCCCACCTGACGCAAGGCACTGGGTCCTCTCCACCCATGGGGCCGGCACCCTTGGGACACCCAGAGCGCTCCCCGCAGGGTGGTTTCTACTTTCCCGACTGTGTTTCCCCCTCTAGAATCGTCCACCGGGCCTGGACCATTCACACATTCCACAGAGTCACTAACCCACCTGTGATCATTACCTGCGTTATTTCTACTTTCATCATTATTACTGGAAGACACACCGAGTCTGGAGAAGGGCAGGTGATCTCAAGGAGCTCTGGCTGCACAGAAGTCGCAGCTCAGCTCAGCCGAGGACCGCCCTGCCCCACACCCGTCTCGGCTCAGGCCACGATGCCCAGCCAGTCCGGCACCCCGGCCCCTGAGCTCACAAGCTCGTCTGGAGGCCCCAGGACGGCCTGTTTGCCCAGGTTTCCCACAGAGGAGGGCTGGCGAGCTTCCGCAGAGCTCTGCGGGCCCTGGGCCCTGTTCCGAGGGCGCGTGGAGAAGCAGGAAGGCAGGCACCCTCGTTTTGCATCCTTCCTCCCGCACAGGGGCTGCGAGACCCCGGGCCAGCCGCGGTGTCTCCGCGAACCCACTGGTTCAGCTGTGACGTGGGGGACACGGCCTGCCTCGTGGGCGTGCGCTCAGGGCCACAGCGAGCGCTGAGAGCACAGCACTGGTGGATGTATTTTTTCAGTAACTCCCAGCTGTCTCCCCCCAAACAGAATGGCAGTTTGAACGACACTGCTGGTAAACAACATAAAACCCTAATTCCCTCGAGTCGGGGCCTGCGGAGTGGGGCAGGGGGCGCCGGGTCGGGCCGCAGCTGCAGACAGCCATTCCTGGAGGCCGTCTGGAGGCTGTGAGTGGGTCGGTGCCCTGAGGTCAGCGCCAGGCTCGTCTGCTTTCTGTCCCTGGGCTGTCCTCGCTCTGCGTGGGGCTCCCTGAGCCTTGGGCACATGCTGTCCCAGTGGCTCTGCTGAGAATCCCCCCAATTTGCCAGGACCAACTGGACCCACAGATAGAAGAGGGGACGGGGCTGAGGGGCCACGTAATTCCTCCTTTTGTTGGCTGGCCCCCAGGACCCTCCTCGAGCATCACAGCAGCCGGGGAGCAGCCCCCCTAGTTATTAACGCGGGGTGACAGGTGCAACGTCCACCAGCGCGCAGGGTGTGACCGCGGCGGCAGCAGGTGGCCCTGCGGAAAAGGCCAGAGGACGTCCCTGTGATCACTGTGGCCCGTCTCTCCAGGCGAGCGGGGGCGCGTGCCTATGCGGGTACCGGGGCCGCCGTGGCCCCTCTGATGGGCAGGCCACGGGCGGGGATGCCTGGGACACAGTCTCCTAGCGATGGCACAGCCCAGGGGAGCGGATCCCAGGGGATCCTGGCTCTGTGCCCCGCGGTCCGGGGTCGGCGCAGCCCTCCTTCCGTCTCCCCACAGGGGATGGCAGGCTGGATGAGCCTGACGGAGTCAGGGAAGTCCTCTCCGGTGGCTCCCAGGACACCCCTGGGTCATTTATTTGCCCACCTGTCCCCATCTATTCATCCCTCCCACTTTCCCTGGAGAACCTGAGACACGCCAGGAGGGCAGGTGTGGGACCCTGCCCTCCCCAAGCTCAGGGGCATTTCGTTAAGGACTTGGAGCAAGTCTTCAAGGGAGGGCGTTTGTCCTCACACTGGGGCTCCGCCCTGACCAGTGCCGGGACCCCGGGGCCACGTGGCCTCGAGCTGTCCCCAGGCTTCCTCATCTGCTTGCCTGGTGGTCTGGTTCTTCTCGTACACTCTCTGGGCTGGATGGACGTTTTACAAGCCTCCCAATCCGTGTGGCCCGGGCCGCCCCCTCCCACTTTGAAGCATGTCAGCCTGGGGGTGACCGGCCAGCTCTGGTAGCACCAGGAGGCTGATGCCTCGGCACTGGTCAGGTCGCCAAGGGTCTCAGCTTAACCAACTAAAAAAGTACTGAGGCAAGGACTCAGGTTAATAATAACCACAACAGTCATAAGCGTCCTTACGGTGTGATACGTGTGGAGGACCAGGGGCCTCGACAAACCCAATGGTGACAATTTGATATTGACGACACCTGGCCTGTTGAAAAAAAACTCCGAAAGGAAACATCTGATCATCAAGGAAGAGCTTCCTGGATCACAGAATGTGACCTTTGAAAGCCCATCCAACTCCTCACTTTGCAGACAGAAAGCGAAGCCTTCCTCGCTCATGACCGAGGTCTTCAGGTGCCCCAGGTGTGGGCGCGGCCCTGAGGGCTCACCTCCACAGGAGCCACCCCTGCAGAGCCTGCCTTCCCTCCCCAGTCCCTCCACCGACCCAGCCCGAGGGGCACACCTGGGGCCTGGAGGCGGGGCGGTGTGAGAGGTGAGCCTCAGACCGGCCTTCCTCAGCCGGTGACCTTGGAGGAACCGCTTACCCTGTTTCCCTGTGTGAAAAGTGGGAGCATAATCTTGTCCCAAACGTTTCGCAAAGATGAAGCACATACCGTCCCTGAAAGCACTTTCCTGCGGTCACTGCCTGATCCCCAGATGGCACTGTCAAAGCCCGAGGCTCTCCGGCAGGATTCCGTGTGGAACCACCCGGAGCTCCGAGTCCACTTTGACTGGACGTGCGCCTTGGAGGTGGAAGCTGTGACCTCACCCTCGTGTGCCCTCCTGGCGGTGTGGCTAGCGGGCTCAGACGGATGCAGACAGGGGTGCTTACATGTCACCGCAGGCCAAGGGCCACCCGCAGTGCGCACTGCCCACCCTCCGTGCTCTCTGCCTCTCGGGACATGGCTGGGGAGCCTGCTCTGGAGCGGACAGAGTGGGGAGGACAGACCACGGACGTGGGGACCAGCCGTGGGTGTGTGCTGGGGTCACCCAGCAGGTGGGAAAACCACCCCGGGCTGAATTCCCACCAGGGAACAAGCCCGGCCCCAGGGCAGCATGGCAGGGGCTGGGCTGCCCTGTGGGGAGAGGTGGAGGCTGGAAGCCTGGAGGGCCGTGTCCGGGTCCGTCGGCCTGTCTGTCCCACAGAGGTGTCGGGAGTTCCCGGTCACAGGACAACGCGCAGGGCTTGCAGGCACGGAGCGCTCAGGGTGGCTCCAGCGGGGGCCACGAACACAAGGAAGCATGGAAGGGTAAAACAGCGACTGCCAGTACAGCGACAGCCTCGGCGCAACCAAAAGCGACGGCCAAACTTCTCACACACTGTGGTCAACCCGCCAACGCTAGAAAGCCCAGCACGGCCGGGAGGGGCGGCAGGACCCAGAGGGGCGCGGGGAAGAGTAACCAAGGGGAGGAAGAATAAATCCCGGGCTGCAGGCAGAGCGCGATGCTGCCCAGGCCACCTGACCCCTGGAGCCTGAGCTGCCTCTTCTGTGAAATCAGCACGGCCCCGGTGGGGTGGGGGGGCGCTCCAGGATTCTATGAAAAAGGAATGGGGCTGTTCCGGAGGGCAGAGGGACAAAGTGCACCTGCCCAGGCAGAAGATGGGACTGTTTCTGAGCTTGGAGGCAGGGATACCTGTCACTTGCAAACCGCCTTCAGGCGCACGCAGCAAGGCGGCAACGCTCTCCTCCATCGCCCCCGCGGCAAAGGCAAAAAGAACCCACCAGACTCGAGAGGGATGTGGAGAATGTCAGTCTGCCTCTGTTGCTTCTCTGCTGAAAAGCTTCCCACGGTTCCCACATCTCCCCCTCGAAGTCCAGCCTCTTCCCACGGCCAACACACCCCGCCTATGGGGCCTGGTCCTCCCCTCCCCTGCTCACCCCCAGTGTAGACAGTCCCACCACCAGCCTCCAAGTCCTGCCCGGGATGCTCTCTCTCCAGCTCATCACAGGACAGGCTCCTTCCTGACACCTGGCTCGTGGTAACTGCAGCACCTCCCCCCCGGCCCCACCCCCGTCACGTCACCCTGTTTTATTTGCATTCCCGGTACTTCCGTTGCTCATTGTGTGTCTCCCCGTTAGAATGTAGGTGCCAGGAGAGAGGAAACCTGTTTCTGCTACTCAGGGTGAATGCAGAGTTGGCACACGGAGGCTCCACAGACACTGGCTGAACGGTGGGGGTCACGGACCCACCCTCAGTGACGGCCTTTCATAGCCAGCAGGCATCCTTCCTGGGGGGCGTGATCTGGGTTAACATCCTCCGCATGCCCCAGGCCGGCTCCCCACGCCATGCAGACCGGGGAACCACATGTCATTTCTTTGGAGGATGGGCCGGGAGGGCCTTCGGACGACTCGCTGCCTCTCCTCTCCTGGGGCTGCTTCTCCATCACATTGTTCACGCTGCTAATGGGTCCTGGGGTGAAGCTTCGTGCAGAAGAGGCAGGGCCTCTGGGGCCTGCTCAGAGCTGCCAGCGCGAGGCCCACACATGGCTCTCTGTGGCTGATGGTGTGACAATGGTGGGCTGGTCCTAGAAGGGGGAATAGGAACGGACCCTCCAAATACACCTTAATCTGATGAAGACATTAAAGTAACACGGTGCATTTTTTAGGTTAAGGAAAGTGCACGTGTAATTATTACTAGTAGTATCATTTTGGCGATGCGGGGGAAGGAGGGCAGGCAGGAACGACTGGGTGGGTTGTAAGGAAATGGAGCGATTTTCAGTTCTTCATGTGCCCCTCTCTCCCAGATTAACGCGAGACCACATAAGCCAGAGCCCGGGATCTGCCAGAGGCTTAAGGTAACAAGTCAACCTGATGTTGCTATAGGAACCGGATTCTTCCCAGTGCCATGGCAACCGGCTCCGGAGTGTGTCGGGCACACTCCACATCAGAGCTCGGGAAGAGGGCATCAGAGGTGGGGAGGTGGGGTGCAGCTGGATCCTTCCTACACCAGTGAGCGGCGAACTCAAGTCAGCGAGGCTCCCTTTGAATCGAGACAATGGTGGACGGTGGACCTCTCCGTCAGAATTGCTCAGAGACTCTGGGGACACCCTCAAACTTTCGGGGCCCGTCCTTGGTTTCCCACGTCAAAAACTGTTGTAATCACAGCGAGGTATCACCGAGGAAGGCCTCCTCCTGGGGCAAAGAAAACAACCAACCAACCAACAAAACAAAACCCAAAAAGCTCACCTTGGGCCATTCTGAAGCCCGAGGTCCTTTCCTTCTGAATATCCTTCCTGAGTTTCTGAGTGACAATGAACTCCCCCCACCCCGCTCCCCAAGTAAGAGCAGCTGAAGACAGACAGAAAAAAAATCACAGCCCCTGCTTCCCCAGGGACTTAATGATCCAGATGGAGTTATCTGGACCGGTGATGGCGCTGTCCTATCACCAGCCCTCCTAGCAGGCTGTAATTTCATTCCACGAATCTCAACAATAGAGTCCAAGGTTGCAGGTAAGAAAGCCAGCATGTGCCTCCCACATGCTATGTATTCACTGTGGCTGGCCGTTCACATCACCGAGCCCTGGGCTCAGGGCAACCTCCTCACTCGCTGCTGTTGACCTAAGGCAGTGGTTCTCCCCAGCACGTCCCGGACGAGCAGCTTCAGCATCACCGGGAGCTTGTGAGGAATGCAGAATCTCAGGCCTGCCCCGGACCTTCCCCATCACAAACGGGGTGCGGCCCTGTCTACCCTCACAGGCTCCTCCCTGACCCCTGCTCAGCCCAGGCTGAGAGCCGCTGGCAGGAAGGAAGGGTCTCCTGATGCCTCCTGGGCCGCTCCCTGCCCCCGCAGGCTCTCTGGTCACCCCGCAAGGGGCCGTTCAGGTCCCGCTGTCCCGGCGAGCTCACCGTTCCCCAGAAGAGTGTGCTCGTTTGTGACACAGCTGATCTTACGACCGCGCCTGACATGGTTCTCAGGTCGGCCTCTGTTTAACTCCGCCCTGAGAACCGCTTCTGCTTCCGGAAGCCACTCCAGGTGAGCCTAATTTTTCTTCCTGTGACAAACAGCCCTACTTGCTGTTGAAACTGGCGATGGCGCTGCTCCTAGATATTCTCTCCAGGTGGAACGTCCCAGGTCCCTCTACAGATGCTCATGGAGCAGGGCTTCCAGGTGGTCCCCTCGAGGGACGTGACTAAGGTGAGATAACCCCCTTGACCCCTGGAAGCGTCACATGGGCTCTGACCTCACAGCCGCCCCACCTGGACGCTGCATACACAGCTGGGCAAAACCCAGGGTTGCTTCCTTACCACACACCTCCCAGTCTGTGGGCAATGAACGCTCTGTTTTGTTTTGTTTTTTTTTTTATCGCAATCATTAAGTCAGTCCTCTTCCATTTCTATTTTTTGAGCCTGAGCACAAAAGTTTGCATTTCTAATAATAAATTTATCTCATTAGTTTGGTCCAAAGCTTTTATTCAGGCTATTGAACTTACTTTTACACTGTGACGAAAATGTGATATTATGCATTTATATTTTCCTTTTAAATTTTGTTATTATGCTGTCCATATGTTTTATAGCCTCTACTATTCACGTAAAATGAGCATCTTGACTTGTAAGCTTTAAAAACGTATTTTTTATTAGCTCATCACATGAATTATAACACCATTAATTTAAACGTTCCCCTTTGATCTTAGGTTATTTTCAATTTTTTTTTTTGGCTGTTATACATAATGCTGCAATGAACATCATTGTACGTAAATATAAATCTTTGCATAATTATTTTCTAGCCTAGATTCCTAGAAGGAAAATTATTGGTAAAAGCATAGGAACACTTCAAAGACCTTGATATATATTACTAAATTGTTTCCAGAAAGGTTATACGTTTTCTATTTCTACCATATTATATAAGAGCCCATTTCACCAAAACTTGCTAATATATTATTTTTTAACTAAATCTTGGCAATATAATAAGTGAAAAGTGGTATCTTGTTTTAATTTGCATTTCTCTTTCACTAGTGAAGCTGATTTTTAAAATATATATATTGATGAACGTGTAGTTTATATTTATGAATAGATCTGTTCGTGCCCTCTGCCCCGTTTTCTAATGGGGCTGTGAATGTTTCTCTTATTGATTTTTAAATACCTCCTTATGCAACAGAAATATTGACCCTGTTCTATCATTTTCTAAAAATAAATATTTTCCCAGTTTGTTTTTGCCTTCTAAAGTTTTCTGTCATTTTTCTGTGTGTAAAAGTTCTATATTTTTATGAGTTGAATCTCAATCTTTCCCTCTGTCTTTTCTCCTATCAATTTGATGTTTTAGAAGTGCTCTCTAATTGTGAGAGCAGTTAATTATTCATTCTCCCTCAATTTTTATGGATAATTATTATTTTACATGTAATTCCTTAATCCATACGTAATTTGTTTTGGCTAAATGTATAAGGTAGGTATGTAAAGTTATTTTTTCCCTATACTTAGCAATCCAGCCCCTTAACCTCACCCATCTTTCACTGGACTTCATTGCTTCCTTTATCACATGAGCAGGTTCTAAAAGAGCCATGTTTGCACCTAAAAAAGACACACCCTAATTTCATCTTTTTGGAGAAACATTTTAAAGTTCTTTTTACTGTAGCTGAATCAGAGATAATTTCAAACTAACTGAGTAAGGGGAAAGAGGTTTTGTTTTCTGGTACGTGGCATATGTCACATCGGAGATGCAACAGGAGGTGCAAATTTTCTTCTGTCTCTGAACTGATGCCCTATTTTAGGGCTCTGCCCTTCCACCGTTAAAATGGTTCTACCGCATACAAGGTTATTTTGGACACTCTTCAAAAATCTTCTTCTGAACACCAGCAAATATCATCACTGGACTTTGCTTCCTACATGTTTTGTTTCACTGCTCTACCTGTGGGTTCCTTTACTCATATGACTTTGTTTAACTAGAGTGATACATTCATTGTCTTATACAGGAGAGGACCCTCTCCTCCCTAGAGTTCTTCACATGTTTTTCTTGGTAAATTCTGCCTATCTATTCTTCCAAATAAACTCTGTCATTATTTTTGCCAAGTACCTTCTTCTTCCCATTTCCTTCCCCTGCAAAAAACCCCACCCTGGGCTGTTGATTGGAATTATTTAAAGTTATGAATTAATTTGGAAAGATCTGACATCTTCAAAATGTGCAGTATTTCCTATAGAAATATGATGTTTCCATTTATTCAAACTGTTCTATGTCTTTCAGCTAACTTTGTGTCATGTATTCTCGCGTATTTAATTTTTGACACACAAAAAGCCATTGGTTTTTAAAAATATTTATGTGACATCCAGCCACTTGTCTGAGTGCTTTCATTAGTCCTTACCATTTCCAGTTAGATTTTCTAAGCCTATAATCATCTTGTAGGCAAATATTGACAATTTTGTCTCTTCCTTTCCATTTCCTGCTTTGTTGCATCCTCTAGACTTACCACAAGGATAATTATCACTGGTTCCAGCCCCCATTCCTCCCTTGTTCTCGAGTTGAAAGGAAAGGCCTCCTGGGCTTCACCACTGAATGTTCACTGTTGGTTTGAGACAGACTTCTTTATCACAGTAGAAACTCGTTCTATTTTAAGCATATATTAAGAGTTTTATTTGAGATGGATATTGGATTTTATCGCATGTGGCATTATTTTTTAGTTGATTTACAGATATGATATGTTATAGCAATAAATTTCCCAATATCAAATAGTCCTTGAGTTCACTGGCTACATTCCACCTAATTGTGAATCCACTGGATTCAGTTATTTTTCACCTGTGTCCATATGTAAGACTGTCTTAAATTTGTGTGTGTGTGTGTGACATCTTTGTTGGATAATGCTACTTTACTAAATAGAATTTTAGCTTTAATCTTTTTCTGCTTTTTGGAACAAATTATCTAAAATTAAAATTTATATTTTTCCAGAAAGTTGTCATTGAGATTTTCAAATTTCTGAGCATTCATTCTCTTAACCTGGAAGTCTCCTTTGTATATGCCGTGGTTCATTATTAACTTTCTTTTCTTTTTTTTTTTATTTCTAACCTTTCCAGAGGTCACCTAGTTTTTATTTCCTAGCACTGGCTCCCTGACATACTTATCAAGTCTGTTCTTACACTGTTTCCTAAATTAATTAACATTAATCTTATTCTAGGCTTTCTGCATCACTTTGATTTTACTGTGTCTGTTGTGCAGAATATGCTTGGATTTTACGTTTTAACTTAAATCCAAGAGTCTTCGCCTTTTAATGATGAGGGCATTTAACCCACTCACACCTGTTACCGTAGTTGTGCCGTTTTGTTTCATGGTTCTGGATACTTTTGTGCACGTTTATTTTCTCATTATTTTGTTTCATAGACTATATTTTAGCCTCTTGATGTTTTGAAAGTAGAAAACCTAATCTTTATGTTTATTACATACAAATGCCACAGAAACTTCTATAATTCAAGAAGTCCAAACAGAACCGTAGCTCATGGCTCCCCCATGAAGGCGAGTATATTTAATGTATTTTAAATACTTTTTTCTGGCACCATTTCCTTGTCATTATTAATTTAATCAGGGATTATATGTACACTTTCTTATCATGTAATTATTTCTCAAAAGAGTACGGTATTTAAAAATAACTTCTAATTTCTATTCTGTAACCAGAGTTAACATGGTTATTTTTATTAATAATATTAATAGGGGGACTTCCCTGGTGGCAAGGTGGTTAAGAATCCGCCTGCCCAATGCAGGGGACACGGGTTCGAGCCCTGGTCTGCGAAGATCCCACACGCTGCAGAGCAACTAATCCCGTGCGCCACAACTACTGAGCCTGCGCTCTAGAGCCCGCGAGCCACAACTACTGAGCCGTGTGCCACAACTACTGAAGCCCACGCGCCTAGAGCCCGTGCTCCACAACGAGAGAAGCTGCCACAATGAGAAGCCCGCGCACCGCAACGAAGAGTAGCCCCCACTCGCCGCAACTAGAGAAAGCCCACGTGCAGCAATGAAGACCCAACGCAACCAAAAATAAATAAATAAATTTATAAATAAAAATAATTATGATATTAATAGGATCGATAAGAACTGTAATGTATTGGGTGCTGGCTATGTGCCAGGAACCACATCAGGCACTGAACCTATTTTTTCTACATAATCCTTATAGAAATCCCATTTTTCAGTGAGGTTTGTAAACGTTAGATAACTGCCGACAGTCCCACAGTCAGTACGGGGCAGAGCTGGGACTCAGCGGCTGGGCTCCGATCCCTGAGCTTGTTCTCTTAATTATTATGCCCTGGCTCAATGTAATTGGGGTCAAATTCACTATTGGTCCATTTTATACCATCCCAGAGTCCTTGATTTTGATTCATTTCAAGAAACATTAAGGAATAATTGATTCACTGTCTCAGGAGGAAGACAGGAATGGTGTGTTTTCAGAGACCTTATATCTTCACGTCTTTATAATATCTTTCCATCTGAATTCCATCTTATTTAATAAACCAGTTCTTGGGGGGCTGTCAGCTGGCACACATGTGGAATGCAGGCCAGGAATGTGCCTCTCAATCCATCCATTCCGTGGTGAGAAGTCCACTTGTTCTTTGATGTATGCTCTTTATTGATCTGTAATGTACAACGCGATTGCCAATTTAAAACTCGCTTGTATACGTACGGGTGTTTTATTTGGAAGTTTTTAGGAAGCATATCAGGTGGGTTTGGTCTCCTGCCATTTTAAGAAGCCAGTATGGATCTTCTAAAAATTTTTTTTCTCTTCATGGCCTCACTAATCTCTCCCAACTTTGTGTCTTCAACAAATTGGATGTTTCCTTTCTGCAATTTCAATGTAGACTGTGGACCAGACGTGAGCCCCTGGCATTGAACTGGAGACCTCGCTCCAGACTGACAACGATCTATTAATCCACATCCCTTGATCAGAGCTGGTCAATCAATTACAAACCTATTTCGCTATATTTTTCACAAAGAAATCATGATAGATTTTCCTACATGCCTTACTGAAACCAATGCTCTCTTAAGAATTCTTTTGAGCTAAGCCTAGTAACCCCACCCAAAAAGAAAATCCAGTTAATCTGATGTGTTCCTAAAATTACTGATTTCTTCCTAAAGCGCAGATGTGCCATCTCTCAGGGAATCTGTTCTAAGGGTCTGCCAGGGAGTAAGCTTACGCTTGTCGAGCCTCTGGACCTGAGAAAATAAAAATGTTTGCTTGTCAGGTCCCTGTAGCTGTTCCGTCGTTTCACTGAGCTCACATCAGCAGCTCTAAGGAAACCTCAGGAGGTTCGTCCACTATTTAGGGGAGGATCGGTTGAGACAGACTTTAACCCTCTACGACAGGCTGATCCTGAATGTACAACGGTCCGGCTCCTCCGTAACGTTCTGGCTGTGTGTTCTAGCCAGAGGCATCCTCCCTGCTGGAGGCTGAGTCCCCCACCTCCTGCCGTTGTTGCAGAAGCCCCCGTGGTCTCTGCGTCTCCACAAGCCTCTGCTGGACCGGCTCCTCCTGAGGCAGCATTCCTTCCAGAGACTCGTGGAGTCACCAGACCGCTTTCTTCTCTGCAGTTTCTGGAGCATCCTCTCCCAACGTCTGTGGGCTGCGCCGTGCGGAACAGTCCCTCCTGATGGGGGCAGGAGCCCAAGACCACCGGCCACTCCCGCCCGCGATGGCCTCCCCCACCAGCCACTCTTTGTCAGAGTCCAGCTCGGCCATCTGGTTCTGCTCCCCTTTCTCTCTGAGGCTGGAACTCCCAGAACCCACGGCGGGAGTACGCGTAAATGCTCTGCTTTGTAACCAAATGAGGCGTCTAGCAGAAGCGAGACTGTTTTGCTTCTGCACCTATTTTATGAACTGTAGTAAAGAAACCATTATTCAGACCATTGTGTACACAGGCAGCCTGTGGTGCGTTCCCATAGCATAAGTCATGCTCCCTCCTCTTGCTCCTCGCTAAGCCTGAGTGGGGCCCCCGCACTCAGGTTTACGGGTTTACAAAATAATGGGGGACTCACATCCATGGTCGCTCCAACTGCTCCCACTGAGATGCACCTTGTAAATGACGCTCACTGCCCAGGCTTGAGGCGTAAACGCTGCATTTCCCCCTTTTGCATGAACATTCCTTATACGCATTATTCTACCATAGATCTTACATCATTCACCTAGAGACCTTCAGAAGCACATCAATTATGGGAGAAAAAGAGCTAAAAGGGGCCATCAGCCTCTACTCTGATCTCACCTCTGACTAAGGTCTGAGGACCCAGCATGGGAGCACAGACCCTGGGCCGGGGGCTGGGACAGCTGGCTGAAGAGTCAGGGCTGTCCTTGGAGGAGGCCAGGACTGGTCCACACTCTCTGCTGTCCCAGCTCTCGGCACCCCGAGTCCCCTGGCAGCTGGGCTCTGAGGGGGTGGTGGCCTGACTGCTGTCTGAGCGTCCTCTGCACCCTCTTTGGTGGCAGCTCTCAGGGACGCACAGACCCTCTTTATCTGCACAACCCCCTCACCTCTTCTCTCACCAAGAAGCCCAGGAGGATGAGGACGCCCCCTGGCGGAAACGGCCCCCAGGGTATCGTCCATGACCTCCTACATACACATCATGGTCCTTCTTACTCACAGGTCACCCCCAGAAGGAAGGCCGACAGAGAAGGCTAGGACACAGGAGGCTGGGAGGGTGGGGGGAGGACCGCACGTATGCTGGGCACGTGTGAACGAGCCCAGTGGAAGGGAGAGGAGCCAGGGTCAAGTGTCCTCAGACAGCTCTGACCATTCCCGCGAGCACCGGTAGGTGAGTTATGTGGAATGGGCTATGGCATTAGTGAGCCAGCTCAAAATAGCGTGGGTTTTACAAAACCAGGAAGACAGGAATGATACAGAGGGAAAAGGATCGTTCTAGTGTTTTCCGAGATCTTGCCAGCACATTATCGGAGCAGAGAGGGGGATTTCCAGGAGAGCTGGAGGCCCTCCAAGGCGGCTGGTCGAACTCCTGGGGACAGACGGGGCTGAGAATTAGCCAGCGACAGGGCACGACAAGGAGGCAAGAAGCTGGGGCGGCTCCTGGCCTGAGGGCTGCGGCCCCCAGAGAGCCGAGGTGCAAAGACGTGGGGTCTCAAGAGCTCGCTCCTGATAGAAGAAGACAGGTCATCTCCAACGCCGGACACCCGCCCCCCCGAAACCATCGCCACTTGTGACTAACAGCGCCTTCCAGCCACTGGGAGGGCTTTCACGAAGGGACTTCTTTTATGCAGAGGTTTTCAGAGGGTGAGAAGCCACCTCTTACCACCTGATTCACACGTGGGGAGGAAGAAGCCCCCCCCCACCCCGAGTCTGCCCGGGCCGTCAGCCCTGCTCAGCCCTCCCTCCTGCCCATCACGTGTCTGCAGCCACAGGAGTGAGAGAAGGGCCACAGGCCGGACATGGCTCATGTAGAAACAAACATGCTTAACCTGTAAAACTCCACTCTCTCAAGAACAGGACTGAGTACCCACCATATATTCCACACAAAAAGCATTACAAGACCGGTCTCTGCCTTCCAGAAGATAAGTCCAGCTGCAGAGGATGGACAGACAGACAGACACACCACACACATACACACACACACACACACACACACACCCCTCAAGGAGGACACTAAATTAAGCCCTGAATGGTGCCATCTTTAAATAAACTCGGTGTATTGTCAAGGAACGGCAGGAACAGCTTGGACCGCTCCACGGAAGAGAAAGGATGTCAGTGTGCCATGAAAACAAGTGGGATCCAGGGGACGAGGGAGGGGCGGGCACCCAGGCTCTAAGAGACCCCTGGGCCCACACCGCAGCACGCAGATGTGCGCATACTCTGCTCTCGAGCCCTGACTATGACACTAAGATCCCCCAACCAGCCTGTAAGCAGCAGTGGGCGTCCTGCCCTCAGCTCCCCACCCCCAGAGCTAGTGCAGTGCCTGGGGCCAGAGGGACACACTCACACTCACACACACACACACACACACACACACACACACACACGCAGAGCCACCACTTGTAAACATGCACCGTGAGCCAGGCACTAAATAAGACACCTTATAAATAGGACATCTAATACCTATGAATAGCCTGTGAGGTAGAGGTTATTGTTCTAATTTACAAGAGAGGAAATGGAGACTTGGCCAAGGTCACGGTTAATCAGAGGCAGAGCTGGATGTCACCCCACCTGTGCCCTCCCCTGTGCTGTCACGTCAAAGGTCTACTGGGCAGACGGTTCAGCCGTGGCGTTGCTATCCAGTCTGCCCATCGCCTTTGACCTTCATTCTGACCATCTAAGCCAGTTCACCTGGAACCCATGTGTAAGCACTAGGACGTGGCTCAGCTGCAAAAAGGAAGCAACAGTAATAGTGACTTTATTCTTCTCTCAGACAAAGCCACCTACAGGGAGGTAGGCTGGGGCGGCAGCTGCATGGCTCTCGGGGCCCAGGCTCTCATCATTCTGCTTCACTGACCTCAAGGCCTGGCTTCCAGCTTATGGCCTAACATGGCTGCCAGGGCTCCAGCTATTACAACTGCATTCCAGGAAGCAGCAAAGAGCAAGGAGGGAAGAAAAAGGGCTTATCTCTTCCCTTTAAGGAGTTTTCATTAAATTACCGCATACAGTTTTTATCTCTCACTCGTCAGAAATGATCACCAAGCCTTACAGGACATGGAAAATCTGGTCCTTTTAGCCTACATAGCAATGTGCCCAGATGGAAATCAGGGTTCAGCTGCTCAAGAAGAAGGCTAGATCAGGTGCTGGGGCAGACAACTTGAAATTTTTATTATTTTTTTTTAAGTATCAGGGTGTGCCTGGTTTTCAAGAGCTCAAAAGCAAAGTTAATAATTTCCACTGGAGGCCTTCCTCCCTTCCTTCCTTCCTTCCTTCCTTCCTCCCTCCCTCCCTCCCTTTCTTCCTCTCTTCCTAGTACCACTGCGGTCTGGAACTCAGCAGGGATAAAGCAAATAAGGCCACGAAACAACGATCCCCCCCCAACATTCTTGTTCTCCCCATGAACAGCACACTTTGATTCTAGCTTCCACATTAAAAACATACAAAAAACTGTTCCAAGGCCAAAGACCAGGATATGTAGTTGGTACACTGCCACCAAGTGAAGGAAAGCCTGCCTGTGGTCAGAGTGGTGAATGGCAGGTTGGCATGTGGCCGAGCCAATGGAGACAGGGACACGGTGTATCTTCCTACCTGTCCCAACCTCCCAAGACAAGTGACACAACGAAAAACATCACTGGAGTTTAAATGTTCATCTATGAACTTCGGCACGGAGTCTGAGGTCTCTCCAAGCACTGCAACTCCTCAAACAGCCAGCAGGGGCAGAAAGGAGGGCAGAGGCGGCAGAGGCCCTGGCTCAAAAGCTGCAGGAGCAGAGATGCAGCTCGATTCCCAGGCTCTTCCCCCTCTGGTCCCGAGACCAGCGGAGGTGTGGGGAGTCATTTCGAGGGGCTTCCCGGTGTGGACACTCCCCAAGGCTGCTACCCAGGGCCCAGTGGCTGTCCCGAGATATCGAGGACAAACGTGGCACCTCCCGGCTCACGCTTGAGTGGGCCTGGCGCCATAGAATGGTCCACGTGGGCCGGGAGCAGCACGGACCCTGCAGGGCGCCCAGAGAGGCTGGTGGGTGGTGACAGCGCTGAGGATGCCGACGGGAGAACGAGGGATTTGGGGCAGAGTCTTCTGTTTCTCCAGGTACCGGCCCTCAGTTCTCAGTGAGCCAAGCGTGAGCTGCCTCCGGGGGGGGGAATCTGTTAAAGTCAGACTCCTGGACCTCCGTCCCTCCCTCCGTCCCTCCCCCCCTCCCTCCCAAGGTTCTAAACTAGGAGATCCAGGAGGGCCCGGGGGACATGGGTGCTGCTGGCCAGACCCTGATGTGGGGGCAGTGATGGACCCGTGGGCCAGCTGGTTCACAGACAAGGTTTCCTTCACCATCCCGTGTGGCGAGACCCTGGTGGGAGCTCCCGGGTCCCTCCTCTAAGGTCACCACACCCCCTGCAGCCTCACGCTCCCCTACTGCCACCTCGTGCGGGAATGGGGAGCTGGCTAATCGCCAGCCCCCAGCCCCTAACCCTCCACGGACGCGACGCCTGTTACTGCGTCACCTGCCAGCCCGCTCTCCTCCCGGGACCCCCCATCTGCCGCCCCTCCCCCAGCCCATCCGTCGTGTGCACGCTCTCCTCCTAGTGCTTTCCCAGCCCCCCAGCCTCCCCACATGTCTTTGTTCCCAGTTCTTCCCTTGAACGGTTTGTGTCTTGTGATATTAAAAGAAAAAAAAAAATCCCTGCTCCGAAAGTATTCGAAGGCTATTTGGACAGGATTAATTTCAGAGACCTGCAGCATCACAGCAACCTGGAAAGAGGGCAGGTTGCTCAAGAAAGTCTAAGGGAAGGGCTACAAGGACGACTCCATCATCGCCATGGAAACACGCCCCAAAAGTTTCTGGGTACCTGCTAATAACGAAGAAGGCATGTCTACGGGGCTGGCCCACCAGCGAGCCAGGAAGGACCGCTGAGCAGCGGTCCCCACGGATGGAACCCTGGCCGGGACGCTGGGACTCAGCAACAGAGCCAGATGGAAAGAGGGATGCGAGGGGCGGGTGGGTCGTCCGTAACCCTGGTGACAGAGACACCCTTCATCATCACTGATTCCCTCGGGAGAAGATACTTAAGGGATGCAGCACCTTCTTGAGACTATGATAAGAATAATCAACCGTGTGGGGAGGGAAGAAAAGAAGGGAGAGCTCAGCGGTTAGGGCGGACCCGTTTCTCCCAAGGACAAGGAGCGGGAGACGGCAGTCCAGGGGCAGAGGGCGGCAGACGAGGCTGGGAAATGAGAAAACGGTTTGCCCCGCAGCCTCCCGAGTCCGGGAGAACTGTCCCTGCTCCGCCCAGCGAGGAGGGCCTGTGGCACTTGGCTGAGGAAGCTGGAAAGTGGGCATCGGGTTCTAGAAAGTTCCCGAGAGGTGACCTCACCGAACCGCCAGGTGGGCTAGGGTGCCGCTCATCCCCACCACCCACCCACTGCCTGTGGTCGGCCCGACGGTGCAGCTTCCAGAATGTATCTCCTAATTTAGCTCTTCTCTCTTTTTGAATACTTTCTTAGGTGCCGTTTTGGTCTTCCCAGCGAAACTGGCATTTATCAGGTACACGTTCCTAAGACTCTGGGCGCTGAATTTGGAGACCACGGCTAGTTGTGGGACGGCTCCTCACTCATTAAACATGTTGCTGAAAAAGGCTGTAGATCTTAGCCTTCAGCTCTGGGTCCAATAAATGGAAAGGGTTGTAATGAGATTTGAAAGAGCCAATGTAATTATATGCCAAGAAGTGTTAGCCGATTACGAGTGTGTGGATCTCTCTCTGTGCTGGCTGTACTGAGGATGGGGCAGGGACAGAGACAGGGAGACACAGAGACACACAGGGGCAGGAGGGACACCCCCCGGCCCCGTCGAGAGCAGCGGGGTAGGAAGACCTGCACCCCTCTGGCGATGGCGGCTCCTTTCTGTCCTACGATGAAGCCGGGTGGCTCTCTGGGAAAGCCTGAGATGAGGTATCACCTGTCACCTTAGCTCGCGGCACATGTACGTTTGTGCACACACGGGCCTGGATGTTTCAGGTGTGACTATGGTAACGTCCGCTGGGGAAGTGCGGTGTATGTAGCTGTGTTTCCTTTTAAGGAGGAAAACAAGCACAGGCTGACTCCTCTCTCCTCGCAGGTCCTTCTCCTGTCATTTTAGATCCGCTCGAGGCCAGGGAGGAGAGCTGCGGAACAGCAGGCTCTTCCGGATGGAACAGAAACGCCGATACTGACAAGAAGGAAAGCTCCAGTTCCAATCTCGTCCAATTTGGGCCTCCAGTCAGTGTGCAAAAGAGATCTCATTCCAGAGATGGCTTAAAACACCCCGGCAAAACGGCCCTCGTGTTTTCCAGACCCCACGGAGAGGACGGCGGGATGGGTAAGAAGCCTCATGGTTGAGAAGAGGGAGGGCTGGAAGGGGCAGGTCTAGCTGCATTGAGTTCAGCACTAACCAGATTCTCAGTCCCTTTCAGACACTAGTCCCCATCCCACCAACGTCTGGAAAGGACCGCCCGGTGCGCAGCCGCCCTGTGTCCTCTGGCTGGCGGCTTCACTTGCTCTTCTGAAGAAGCACCGGGCTTGTCCAAGTCCAGGCAGGCGGCTGCAGAGCCCCCCGGAGATGCTGGAGGAGGCATGAGGGGGTCTACTCTCCTTCCCCTGCTTTGCCGGCTTCCACAGCGGCTCAGGCAAGGGGAGCAAAGAATGCGAGGGCTGCAGCCCCGGGGGGGTGCTCCCCTCCACCCGGCTCTGCTCCAGCCAGGCAGGGCCCTTCACAGTCCCCAAGACAGCCTGTCACGCCGGCCCCGTGCCTGCTTCACCTCCCTCCCCTTCAGCTCCTGCTGTGCTTCCTCCAGGAAGCCCTCCAGACCAGACCAGCGTGGGCTCTCTAACCCCTCACCACTGCGGGCCGGTCGGCACATCCAGGGCAGACGGTTGGGACCCACCTCCTCCCTGGGACCCTTTGGGCTTTGCTGTGCTCAGAGCAGGCCCTCTGCACTCCAGTCCGTGGTGAGCCTGGCCCTTCCCAGAGCTCCGGGCCCTGGTGCTGAGCACGGGGACCGCTTCCCAGGAGGGTCATCGAGGTGGCAGTGCAGACACGTATCTGCAGGGGACGCGGTGGGGATGCAGGGGCTGAGCCAAGGAAACCCAGTCCCCCACCCACCCTTCGCAATGTCCTGAAACCAGGGCCACGGCTGGGGAGACTCTGGGCTGGCTGCCTGTGCAGGGTCCTCGTCCCCCTCTGAGATCCCGCCCACCAGCCAGGGCTCAGCTCCTCAGGGACCACAGCCCCCGGCATCCCAGCCGTGGGACCTGGTCCTCCCTTCCCACTCGGGATCTCCTGCCGGCACCCGGCACTCCGCCCCTCAGTGCCTTCCGTGTGTCGAAGAGGCGCTTGTCTCAGTCTCCCTTGACACTGACCACTGCTCGGAGACAGGCAGTGTGGACGTGGTTCCCAGGTTCACCGACGGGCAACACTGAGGCTCAGAGAGGCCCACGGCCCTCAGGGCCCACGTCACACCCACGGGCCAGGCTGACACGCGGGTGTCCACGGAATCTACCCCCAACAAAGAGTCTGGCGCCGGCTCAGTGGCCCTTGGGGTACCCAGCAACCCCGCAGGATGGGGAACGAGCCTCCTGGTGGCAAAGGTGGGGAACCAGCAGTGGGAGAGGGAATCCCGGCGTCTTGCAAAGGTCCCCAGACCTTTTCACCAAGCCTCCCGCAGGCCTGCTCTCATCGAGTGCAGGCAGCCTGCTTTGTATGATTTTGATGAAGCCTTTTTTTAACCTAAGAATTTAATTACAGGAGCTGCATTCCCAGAGGGCCTGTCACGTGAGTTCTCACCGTGCAGACCTTCCGACAGCCTCAGGCAGCCGGAGACACGGGGTACACAGGGCCGCACGGTGCCGCGTCCCAGGAGGGCATCCTGCGAAGGCCCACCGTGGGTCTGGGCGACGCGCGGGGAGCATCTGACCGGGGGTGCGCGCTCTGCCCGCGTCCTGGCCGAGCAGCTGCAGGGCGCCCGGAAGACAGGGAGGGATGGTGTGGCTCTGGGGACACGGATGGCCGTGCTGCACTGGGGTAGAGCCAGACGTCTCAGCTGACACGTCTGTGAGTCAGGCCGCACCGAGCAGGCAGGCCACACACTGGGCAGGACAGGGCCGGGGCGCTGTCCCCGGGGGAAGCGTCGCCGGGCACGTGGGGCTGGAACCGGGCAGGGGGAGGCCAGGCCTGGGTGGGCTCGGGGTTCGGGAGGGACCGCGAGGGGGGCCCTGGGCTCCCGGGCCCCCTCGTCTGGATTCCCTGGTGCTGGGGGGCACCTGCTGACCAGGTCAGCGGCGTCAGACCAGAGGCTCTGACATCGGTGGCAGGGTGGCCGCAGGCAGGGCCTCTCCCAAAGCCTCTACACCACAGGTGAGCCTGTGGTCCTGGCGCCTTCGGGATTCCATGAGTGCACCCCGCACCCAGATGCCGGCTGACGTGGAAGCGACAGGAGGTGACCTGGATGCGGCCACAGTGCTGGCTCCTTCTCACGGCGGGGGCTGGGAAGGGGCCACAGTCCCTCCCACGGGCCAACCGCACACACCTGGCAGGTCCCGCCGGGAGGGCAGGCAGCCAGGCCAGGTCTCTGCCCTGGAAGGACTCAGGGGGCGACCAGCACAAGGGGGGCAGGCAGGACGGGGGACCCCGCTCACTGGGAGGGGCAGTGGTGCTGACAGGGGGGGAAGGGCCCCTCGGGACCAGCATGCCGGGAAGAGCATGGCCCGGGCAAAAGTCCAGACGTGAGATGGCTTAAATCATGGGCCCCCAGAAGGGCCCTGAGCGAGTGAGACACAGAGACGAGCGTCACACAGGCAGGCTTTGGGTGCACCTGCGTATGTGCGTGTACCTGTATGCAGATGTGTGTCTGTGTGCACACCTGGACACCCTTGTCGTGGAGTGGACAGGAGATCAAGGTTTAGCAGAAATACACTAAATGCTTATTTCCAAGTGTTCCCTTGTGTGGGCTTCCCGCCACCCCTGCTGAGACCGGCCAGTCTGCACCCTGTCCCCTCGAAGAGGACAGAGTCGTCCCCGGATGCCTGCAGCGGGTTCTGGAGGGAACGGGTGTTCAGGGAAGCCGAGGGGCTGGGCTGAGCCGCCATCCTGCCCGTGCCAGCCTCTCCTCCTGGGGTCACAGATGTGAAAAATAGCAAACCCGTTGTCGGGAGCATTTCCTGTAGGACCTGGGAGACGAGAGCGGTTCCAGGCTGGCGGAGGGGTAGAGCACACGGGCCCACACACAGGCACACGCGTGCAGGCACAGACACACACGCGAACACAGCCGAGCCGCAGCGCTGCCTTACGGGAAGCAGCGTCTCAGGACGCTTCCCGAGAGTCCAGGAGGGTGGGTTCCCCAAGACCCCTGGGGGCCGTCGGTGGCTCTGGCCGGACAGAGGCAGGCGGTACATCCTAAACGCTCCTGAGTCTGGTGGCCACACGTGGCCCTTCACACACTCAGCCATGTTGGGGTGACTGTGGATTTCCTGTGCCGGGGGCCTGGGGGGGCTTCCCCTTTCCTTCCTCCAGGTCTGGGACCTTGGGCTTGGTACAGAAGGACGATGAAAGGAGAAAGAGGGGCTCCGTGGAGGTCCCCAGCAGCCTAACCCTTTCAGGACCTCAGGAAGAGGTCACACCATGACTCAGACACCCCAAGGTCACCATCCTGGGAGGAGCGGCTCGTGGCGGCCAGTCCAGACCAGCCCGCGGGGAGCAGAAGAGCGCCGGCTTCAAGGTGAAGCAGAAGACTCAGCTCTGCTACCTTCCAGACCTGCCTCAACGGCCCTGTGTCTCGGCTTCCACGTCTGTGAGATGGGGACGTTGAGAGGATCTACTTCCCAGAGCCACTGATGAAGGTTACCTACGTGACTACAGGTAATACAGGTGTAGGGTTTGCCTAAGCACTTACACGAGTAAAATGCTTCAGAACTGGCTGGATAACAGCCACTGTCCTCGGCCCCTGAGGGGTTCGGGCGGGGACCTTCCCACAAGGCAGCTGCTGAGCCCGCAGCACCCGAGGGCTGTGTCTGGGTCTCCTGTGTCACGGCCCCATGGTCTGCACGTCACCCCTGCTCCCAGACACCTGCAAGTCCTCCTCTGTCCCCATGTCCCCCGAGAGGATGCCCTGTGGGCACTGGAGCCGCAGAGGGAGGAGGGCTGCAGGGCATCTCGTCACACGCATCTGCTGTGACAGGCACTCAGGGAAAGTGAGTTGCATGTAAACTCCACCCGGGAGCCACCTGGGCCCTGATCTGTAACACAGACCAGCCTCAAGACGAAGGAGGGACTGAGACACAGATGGGGCACACGGCGCCTCCCTGCTCCCGTGGGTGGGACGGGACCCACGGTGTGGGCCACACTGAGACACTCACACACCTGGGGGGGGCGCCCCACGAAGGTGTCGCTCCACTTAACGGGCCGGCAGTTAGCAGTGGTCAGCGCGTCCAGAAACCTCCTCTACCTGGGATCTTCCCGGGCAAACGCCCTCATAGCTGGTAGCAATCAGCCTTAAAGCAGGACTTGTGAGGTCTCAAGAATCTCCTAGATTCCAAGAAATCCTGGACTTCCTGGAAGATGTCGTTAGAAACCTAACTCCATCTTTAAGGCAGGTTGCTCCTTAAATGTGCTGCCTGAGGGAACCCAAGATTCTCGGCAATCACTGTCAGAGGGGACTGGGGCGTGCGGGAGGGACCCAAGTGATCACTGCATCAGGCAGGAAACGTCACTTTCCTTCAGTCGAAGTGGGTGACCCTCCTTTGGTGTGAGCCTCACCCTTTGCCAGTTTGCTGTCTTTTTTCCCTTAAGAAGCTCCTTCTCCAGCAGGCAAACCACTGCCCCACTGCCGGGTAAACAGCTCTTCTTGCCCAGGAAGCGTTATCTGACTAACAGCATAGATTTTGCAACACCCGCCCATTTACATTCCCAGCTCCACTCTCACTCAGGGCACGTCCATCACTGCTGTACCAAGACCCCACACGCAGCACGAGCTCTGCTTTTAGGGCTGCAGGGTAAGACACAGGACACAAACTAGGTGTGAATGTTAGACAGGCAAAAAGTAATTCCTTATAAGTATGTCCTTTCCTTATAAGATATTACCTGGGAAATATGTACACTAAAAAAATTATTTTTAAAACTAAAAATAGAGTTGCCATATGTTCCAGTAATCCCACTCCTGGGTCTAAACCCAAACAAAACCATAATTCGAAAAGATGCACACACACCCACGTTCATAGCAGCACTAGTCACGATAGCCAAGACCTGGAAGCAACCTAAATGTCCACTGACAGACGAATGGATGAAGAAGATGTGTCACATATATACAGTGGAATATTACTCAGCCATAAAAGAGAATGAAATAAATAATGCCATTTGTAGCAACGTGGATGGACCTAGAGGTTTTCATACTAAGTGAAGTATGTCAGACAGAGAAAGACAAATACCATATGATATCACTTATATGTGGAATCTAAAATATGACCCAAATGAATTTATCTATGAAACAGAAACAGACTCACAGACGTAGAGAACAGACTTGTGGTTGCCAAGGAGGTGGGGTGGGGGAGGGATGGATTGGGAGTCTGGGAGGAGCAGATGCAAACGATTATATAGAGAGTGGATAAACAACAAGGCCCTACGGCAGAGCACGGGGAACTAAACCATAATGGAAAGGAATATGAAAAAGAATGGATATGTATGTATAACTGAATCACTTTGCTGTACAGCAGAAATTAGCACAACACTGTAAATCAACTCTACTTCAATAAAATTTTTAAAACAATGAAAAATTATTTTTTATCTGAAATTCTAAGTGGGCATGTTATTTTATATTTATTTTGTTCTTCTTTGCTTTTTTTTGTTTTTGCTAAACCTGCTACCCACCCTCCTTGCTGATAGAGCAGAGAAAAAGAAGAAAAGGTCTGTGAACAGCCAATAAAGAGAGGTCACGAAGCCCGTGTGCTTGAATCTCAACCCTCTTCTCGAAGGGTCTTCGCCCCGTCACTTTTCTTTTTTTTTTTTTTTTGCGGTACGCGGGCCTCTCACTGTTGTGGCCTCTCCCGTTGTGGAGCACAGGCTCCGGACACGCAGGCTCAGCGGCCACGGCTCACGGGCCCAGCCGCTCCACGGCATGTGGGATCTTGCCAGACCGGGGCACGAACCCGCGTCTCCTGCATCGGCAGGCGGACTCTCAACCACTGCGCCACCAGGGAAGCCCCCCGTCACTTTACACCCCACCTTCACCAGCCCCAGGGAGCAGGTGCTGGAGCCGGCCCAGGGAGAGCCCAGGCTGGGGGTCAGAGGACCGGGTTCTGAGTCCCTCCGCCCCCTCGACATCCATGTGGTCTTTGACTTAGCTCTTAAAAGCTTCAGGTTTTCTTCATCTCTTTTCATCGGCAGATTGGAGATGATCCTATCTAACTTGCAGAGCTGATGTAAGGACTAAATAAAAGAATGCATATATGAAATATGCTAAATAAATGTAAGACACTTATTATCACAAAGAGACATGTTGACAGAAAAGGAAGTTAAGAATCCCACAGTTTCACTGCCAGGAAGGAAACAAACTATAAAAATCAAACACAAGAGCCACAAGACAGCCTCTGAACTTATTTCAGGCAAAGAGCCCCGCATGTCCCAATAAAACGAAGGTGACACTCATTCCACAGGCAGTGATGCTCAAAATGATGGCTTTGAGGTATCAGGAAAGGACTAAGTTATATTCTATGTGCTCTGCTTACGAAAGCAGCCAAGTGCTTCATCCAGGCGAGTCTGTCTGGGCCCAAAGGCTTGAGGACGTGGCCCAGCCCCACCAAGAACCGAGTGCTTTGTAAAACAACTCACTGAGTACCTACTATGTGCCAGGCACGGTGCAGCCACGTTCACACCCATGAGCTCAGAGACAGGCTCTTTGTTCAAAGCAACTAGCTGTCATCCCTCTAGTAAACAGTTACGGAATGAATGAGGAAGCGGATGGGTGAATTCCCAGGGTGAATTACAAAGTGCTGGAAACATGAAAGGATCGAGGATACACCTGTGGCCGGATGAACACCCCTTATATGACAGGTGACAGCACAGGGCATGGAAAAGACAAGGCATCCACATGTGCACAAAGTGAGACGGTTTGCTCCATTACGAGGGCACAGCGAGCACGGAAGCTGGGATCACAGCTCGGTGACCGCACGCATTGGGGATCTGCCAGATCCAAGCCGCTTGATGGACCAAAGGGAAGACATTTCTAAAGATAACATCCCGGTGGTTAACGAATGAGTCATCCTACTTCTCTAATATTTGGAAGTAACCTGTTCTGTGTTGTTCTCCTTAACGAATGGCTGAGCCCTTTGACACTCCCATTGTTCTAACCCATCGGGGCAGGTGGAGGAAAGCCAGAGCTGCCTGGGGTTAGCTCCTGTGAGAGGTACACGCAGCTACAGGCTGAACGGGGGCCTTGGGGCTGTGCACATGGGCTGAAATGGGCCAAGAGCCAGCTGCAGTGACCAGGCCATCACAGCCAGGACCAGGGAGGCTGACCCGTTGAAATAAATTCCCTGCCAGGCAAACCAGTTAAGCCTGAACGTGGTCCATCCCACAGGTGCACGGGAGAGGAGGCGGTTGGAGTGGGGTGGGATTGCCAGAGGGGGAGAAATGCATCTTCTAAACCGGACGACGAAACCCCCGAAGGTAGGAAGACAACCGCAAACATCGGCTACAGCAGCACATGGGCTACGGCCCCGCAAGCCGGGCGGTGCGGCAGGATGCCCGGTGGGCTAGGGCGCGTGCGGCCCGGGAGAAAGCAAAGCGAGAGCTTCGCCACCTGAGCTGACCCACAGCTGCTCGAAACCTGCGCTTAAAGGGTCAGGACCTCACTCACGCCGACTTGAAATCCTAAGGAAATCAGATCTAAAAGGGTTTTGGGGGGATCAGATAACCGAATCCCTCATTTGAATGGATGATAAAGCCACAGGGCAGGAGAGGAGTGACTATACTGTGCAGAGCTCGTCACAGCGGTTCTGAGAGGTGGACGCGTGGTCACCGGCCTGACCCCTCCCGAAGTCACACAGCCAGCACGTGGGTGAGACCCAGGGCTGCTGCCCAGGCTCCAGCCCCACAGGCAGGGCGGGAGGGCCTGTCCAGGCCCAGGACCCGGGCGCACAGCCAGGCTCAGGGCCCTGACGGGGCCCAGTGGCCGCCCCACTGCATACCTGCTTCTCCCAGCCCGCTCTCGGGGGCGCTGACGCTGGCCTGCATCCCAAGTCCCACGCAGGTCGGGAAACAAAGGCCCCGGGGCATAACTGAAACTGCTGAACGTTTACTGTGATGTCTTTTTTCAAGGAAATTCCAGATATGGATGAAATCTACCCCCTCTCACCACATTCCTAGGAACTATGCAAATTCCTTTCTTCACAACAGGCCGAAATAAGGGGCCCCTGGCTGGGGTCCGACCATATTTTGTTAGAGGTTTTACAGGTGCCTCTTGGGTTGTGTTTTAAAAGAATGAGGGTTGGTTCAGAAAACTTTTTCCAGGGAGTCTATGGGGGGCAGAGGAGGGTGTGGTCCCTGCGGCTTTCAGAGGAGCCAGAAGGCCCGCATCCAGCCTCCCCAGCATCTTCCCCGGGTGCCGTGCACGCGACGGCCCTGTCCTCGGATGGCACGGGGGGCTCTGTGAAGCCGCACAGCCCTGTACAAATGCTGGTCATTGTGATTAACCGGCCGAGGCAGTGCTGCGCCAGCAGCTTAGTTCTTCTCAGCTGAACACGGCGATCCAGACGTTTCACCAAATACCAAACAGGACTTTGTTATTTAGGGAAGAGATTCAGGAGGCGCTTTCATGGAACACTGGAAAATCTAAACAGTGGCTAAAAACACCACCGTCCCAGCTTCCAGGAGACGCCTCCTCACTTGGGTGGGGCTGGGGGCCTCTGACCTGCGGGACCCTCGGGCCCACACACAGAGAGGGCCCGCGGGCACTTGGCGCCTGAGGGTCTTGGTCTGGGGAGAGTGTGAAGGAAGAGTGCTCATGTGACCAAAACCAAGGGCCCCGCTTCCTCTGGGTTTGTTTATCTCCCGATGAACCCGGAGTTCCATCCACTCCACACGAGCAGAGCCTCGACGGAGACCAGCCCAAGTGCCAGAGTTCCCGACGGCCGGGAATCCTAAGACCTTAGCGTAGACAGGACCTTGGGGCAGGAGTCCCTCTTCCTGTCCCCCCTCCACCTTCCCCAAGGGGCCCAGGACACAGTCAGCTTCCAGTCACTGTGTATACTGGAAGCTTGCACAATCGGGCGGACGGACGGACGGACGGCTGGATAGTGAAGAGGAAGTGAATCCCACGGCATTTCTGGTCCAACAAGAAGAGACCAACCTGCTGCTTCCTCTCTTTCAGAGACAGCCAGCTTCTCCTTCCAGCTTTTTTTCTCTTTAAAAGGGAGAAACCTCCTCCCCGCAACCCTCCCCTGCCCGACACCTGCTCTCCACCCCTTCTTCCTCCCCCATGTCTGCCAGGGGTTGGGGCAGGTGACTCTGATGCGACCAGGAGCCTCCTCAAGTGGAAGGCGAGGCCCGGGCGTCAGCCGGCTCTTCCCGGGTGTGGGATGAGCGCCTGCAGGGACGAGGGGAAAGCACCCACTGCAAGGGCACAGACTTCTACGTAAACATGGTGTTTTCATTTCAAGAGCCCCCCTTAAAGCCCCATATCCTGGTGAAGAGACTATTCCTACTCATCTGAGTCACGGATCTCTGGGCCGCCAGACCCTCTGACTCACTGGTGGTTGAAATCCCGGATTCACAACATCACAGAGCTGCTAAAAATAGGCACCATGTACCTGAGCCCACAATAGGACAGAGACAAACACGACTGCTCTATCTGTAGCAGAAAAGTCAAACAGGAGCCGTAACTGTGCTCCTTCATACGACCTGAAACGCACTAAAGCCACCGCGAGCCCTTTGGAAGCAGTAGGCTTTGTGGCAGCTACCATAGACAGAAAGACAGAGGGGCAGAGCTGGAAGAATTATCCCTAACACATTCCGGTTGTTTTTATCAGAAAATTCTAGTTCTTTAAATTAGCATAGGGTATTTTCACAGCAGTGGCAGGGCATCCATGCTTTGATGGTGGTTTCTTCCCTTGAGAATCAGCGTGGCTTAAAACCAGTTCGGCAAATTGTCAGAGGGAAGCGGAGGGGATGCTGAGGCTTTTCCGGAGGGTTTTCTACTTCCCTTCAAGGCTTTGAGGTCTCCCTGTGTAAAAATCTTACAGCTTTTCCCACTGCTCACAAACTATTTGAACTTGAATGGCCTTAGGACCAGCCTTGATTTTATTTCAGCCGTACTTTTGGGGGAAGACACCTACACCCCCGTCACGTATCCTTTGGGTCAAAGTTGTGACACTTTACTTCACTCTGAATCTCTACTCTAGAATTTCCCTGGGCTTTCACCCGCTCTGCCTCATTTGACCTCACAACAACCTGGAATGGGGTCGGCAGATGTCGTCACTCCTTGGTGTACAGACGTGCCCAGAGGGAGAGGCGGCCCAGCGGCCGCGACAGAGCGGGCTCTGGCCCAGGATCCCAATCCAGGTCGTTTCTCTAGCTGAAATGCTTGACACAGAGCAGGTGACCCTAAAGGAAATCCCCTCTGGAGACTGTCTTCAAGAGGAAGGAAGTGGCTCCTGACACAACACATTGCAGCTGTTGTTTTACTGCTGTTTTTAATCCCCAACGATTTCCGGCAAGTGGGAGGCTGCAGGCCTGCGGGCGCGGTTACGGGTTACGGGCCCCTTGTGGAGCCAGATCGAAGCTCTGGCAGCTGAGGACAAGGCTGCTGGGCGAGTGGGGGTGATCGTCAAAGTCACGCCGGCCTACGGGGGCTGGAATGCAATGACACCAACCCCCAGGTCATCCCGAGCGGCCGCCGCCAGCTCGGAAGCGTGTTTAAGCAGTCCCACGTCGGGCTCCTGGGTGCCTCATCCTTGACGCACGTGCGTAGCTTACGCGGCGCAGCGTGGAAATGAGCTTAGGACGTTTTAAGAAGGAATGCTGGACTTGTCTTTCTGGAACACACACTGGCGCCGACATTTCATTTAGGAGTGGAATGAAAGTGCCGCGGTCAGCTGTGGCAGGCCTGTGGGACCTGCCGTCTCGTGAACCCTCAATCACACCATGAGATACTTTATTATTGCCTTTATTTTGCAGCTGAGGAAACCAAGACTCAGCGAGGTTAAAGAATTCGCTGGAAGTCACACACGGAGGAGTGAGGGCGGCATGGAACCTGACTTGTCAGACCTCAAAACCCACATCTGCCGCCCGACGGCACAAGCCCCCTCTCAGAAAGCGCACCCCGTCTTCCAGACGAAGCAGAGCTCCGAGTGGACTGGCACCGCCACCCTAGGAGCCCAGGGCAGGTCCTCGCGATCGGCCACAGCCCGCCGTCCTCCCTCAGGTCCTACCCGTCCCCGAATCCCTGCAGCGTCCTTCCCACGCTGAACTGCAGGGCCGCCCCAGTGCCCCCGTTTCAGGGTGGGCTTCTCTAGACCAGGAGGAGTTGAGAGTGGCCCTCCTGCTGCGTATGAAGCTTTTCTACTAGTTGGGGGTGATGTGGAGGCCCACCTAGACGAGACAAGTTAGACCGTCAAGGAGGGAGCAGCGTTGGCCATGATGCAGCCCATCTCCCCGCCCTGGTGTGGGGGGATAACGGGGATCCCAAGGGCGAGAGGAGCGGGGTCCACGGGTCAGAAGGCACCTAATCTCTCAGTTTCCCTCCCGAAGGGGACAGTTCTGCTGTGCCCAGGAGATGTGCAAAGAAGCTGCCGTTTCTTCTCCTGGCGTCTTCGTGTGGTTCACTTCTGTACCTTCACTCTGACCGCTAGAAAGTCTTCTGGACGCCTGACTCAACCTCCCCAGCAGGCCCCTGCAGTGATGCCTTGGGAGGTGATGGCCACCTGGGTCAGCGTCATCCTACCTGGGAGGCTGCATACATCACCTGGGGACATGGACCGGAGGGTGTGTGATGCTCCCACACTTAAGCAAACATGCTCCTTTCCCCTCAGCCTCTGCCAGACGGCAACTCCAGGAGGAAAAGAAGAGAAGGGTGCTTGTTATCTAACGATAAGCTTGAGGACACCAAGGTGGAGAGGACGAAGCTGCCTGGTCAGGAAGGTCAGGGGCAGCCCCCTGGGTCCACCCACTGCTGAGAGCCGGCCGGGCAGGCCTGCAAGTGCCGTCACAGCTTCTGGACTCACTCAGCCTCACTCAGAATCCCAGTGAAATCTCTCATTAAGTGTTGGCCTTGGGTAATCACTGAATCTCTCCAGGACTCCACTTCCTTCTCCATCAGGGAACTGATCAGAGTCTGGAGTGCCCACCACGGCCCACGGGAGGCCACTGCCCCTCTGTCACCTTGACATCAACGGCCCAGACTCCACCCTCTGACTTCACCCCTTTCTCAAGAGCTGGGACCCGGGCGCGTCCAAGGGGCTGCGTCACAGCTGCCCGGGCGGGGAGGAGGGAACCTGCCTCACGTGGCCCCCGAGAGGCTCAAACTCCTGCTGCTCTTCTATCTGTTGTTGCTGCTGTTTTCTGTGTTAGAATATTTGCTCACGATTAAAAAACGCAATATTACTGAAAACCACTAAAAAGTAGGGAAGGAATGCTACACCGAGAGGCATCCTCTTAAGATTTTCTTCCACACTTTTTTTAATGTATATTTTGAACGTAATCGAGATTCCACTGGTTGTCGTGTCTTCTGGTTTCATAGGACACAGGGGTGAGCATCTGGTCATCGGTGACAATGATCCCCGATGTCATTGAGGGGCCATGATGTTTCACAGCCGCCATACCAGCCCCTGTTGTGGAATATTTAGGTGGTCTCCGATTTTTTATTTTTGAAAGCAACACTTCAGTAAGACATTTGTATATAAATCTTTACGTGACTGTATATTTTCTGTGAGCAGAAGTGGGGCTAAAATATTTTTAAGGTTCTCAATACGAATGGCCAAGTTGCCACTCAGGAAAGGCTGGGAGAAGCTACCAACAGGGTTTGGGAGGCCCTGCTTTGCTGTCACACCCGGCTCCTCTCCTTCCTTATTCCTGTTCCTTCTAGAGGCAGAACATGGCCCCTGTTATTGTTTATCTATTCTGAAATAATTTCAAGCTTATAGAAAAGTTGCAAGAATAGTAAAAGGCACTTTCATATACCCTTCACCCAGATGACCCAATTGTTAACATTTTGCCATATTTGCTTTCATTCTCTCTCTAAAGATAGATGGATAGATGGATAAATGTATAGATAGATAGATGGATTTAGAGATACACGCTAGTAACATATCACAGACATAAATACATACATAATGTTTTTCTGCGTCACCTGAGACTAAGTAACAAATACCCCTTTATATCTAAAAAATTCAGAGTATATTTTATAAGAACAAAATCATTCTCACATAGTATGATAAGCAAAATCAGGAAATTTACTTTGATAAATACTGTATCTAATCTGAAGACCTTAACTTTCACCCGATGTCCCTGATAGAACAAAAAGCTGGTCCAGGATTCCACCAAGGTCATGCATTCCATCTAGTTGTCACGTCTGTTTAGTCTCTTTAACGTGGAACCATTCTCTCCATCTTTGTCTTTCATGACCTGACAGTTTTTGAAAAGGAGAAGCCAGGATATTTGGAGAAATTCTCTCGATTTGGGTTTGTCTGACCCTGCCTCACAATTAGCTTGCGTATTTGGTTGGGGCAGGAACACACGGAAGTGACTGTATGCGGTATGCAGCTCTGTGGGTCCGTGATGTTGGCTTGTCCCGTCAGTGGAGAGGCTAACCTGGACCACTGGTTGAAGTGGCGTCCGGGTTCTCCACTGTAAGGTTACTATTGGACTGATGAGCAGTTTGGGGGAGAATATCCTGCTCCTCCTTAACGGTTCACGTACTGGTTTCGGTCCGATTCCTGCTTGAAGCAATGGGACGGTGACCGAGTGGTGACTTTCTAACTCCGTCCTTCCTTCCACGTCTGTTGGGCAGCATTTTGTTACAAGAAAAGTGGTCTCCTTCTTGCCCATTTATTTACTCATTCACTTCAATCAGTATAGACTCACGGATTCTTACTTTATTCAACCTGTTAATGCCATTTATTATGAAGCTCAATTATTTCAGATTTCGCCAGAGGGAGTCCGCTCAAGCTGGCTCCAGCGTCCTTGACACGTCCCTGCCGTCCCGTGAGCGCCACCTTCTGGCACCAGATGTTGAAGGATTCTCTTGTGCTTCTTTGCCTTTGATTCCTTTATAGGAGAAGAACATGAGAGACCAAGATCTGAATGCTAAGTGTGCTCATCGCTGCTGGGGTGTCACTTCTAAGTCCTTTCAGCAGCTACAGAGCCAGGAAGTGTGTGTGTGTGTGTGTACAAAAATCATATGTGGGGCTTCCCTGGTGGCGCAGTGGTTGAGAGTCCGCCTGCCGATGCAGGGGACACGGGTTCGTGCCCTGGTCCGGGAAGATCCCACATGCCGCGGAGCGGCTGGGCCCGTGAGCCATGGCCGCTGAGCCTGCGCGTCCGGAGCCTGTGCTCCGCGACGGGAGAGGCCACAACAGTGAGAGGCCCGCGTACCACACACACAAAAAAATGTGTATCTCTATGTATAATGTGTATGCAACTATAATGATTTAATATGTCATTTCTGTACAAATTAGAATTTTAACAATTACTACTTAGGTTAAATACTTTTCCAAATGTTTATTACGGCACTGTATGGGACTTTTACCCATTTATCTATCAGAATTTTTGAAGTTCTTATTCCTTTAGATATATTTTTAAACACAGATATGAGGCAAAATGTTAACGTGTGGTAAATCTTTTCTCAAGTTCATTGTTTGACTTTTTATTCCTGACGTAGAGATTTCTGATTTTTTGAGGTTATAACTATCATCAACTTTTGTAACATCTACCATTGTTTTGAGCTATTATACTCCTCCCCCAGCCAGAGAATTGATACTTACTTCTATTTTCTTCTTCTTTTTCCATTGGTCTATTTAATCAACTTGGAATATATTGTAGCGAACTGTGTGAGATGAGGACCTCAATTGCTAGGATATTTTTCTAAGTAGCTAAACAATTTTCCCAGCACCATTTATTATATAACCCTTCCCATCATCACTAATTTATTTATTTTCCATTTTTTTAAAAAACATCTTTATTGAAGTATAATTGCTTTACAATGGTGTGTTAGTTTCTGCTGTATAACACAGTGAATCAGCTATACGTATACACATGTCCCCATATCTCTTCCCTCTTGCGTCTCCCTCCCACTCTCCCTACCCCACCCCTCTGGGGGGTCACAAAGCACTGAGCTGACCTCCCTGTGCTATGCAGCTGCTTCCCACTAGCTAGCTGTTTTACATTTGGTAGTGTATATATGTCCGTGCCACTCTCTCACTTCGTCCCAGCTTACCCTTCCCCCTCCCCGTGTCCTCAAGTCCATTCTCTTCGTCTGCGTCTTTATTCCTGTCCTGCCCCTGGGTTCTTCAGAACCTTTTTTTTTTTTAGATTCCATATATATGTGTTAGCATATGGTATTTGTTTTTCTCTTTCTGACTTACTTCACTCTGTAGGACAGACTCTAGGTCCACCCACCTCACTACAAATAACTCAATTTCATTTCTTTTTATGGCTGAGTAATATTCCACTGTATATATGTGCCACATCTTCTTTACCCATTCATCTGTCGATGGACACTTAGGTTACTTCCATGTCCTGGCTATTGTAAATAGTGCTGCAGTGAACATTGTGGTACATGACTCTTTCTGAATTGAATTATGGTTTTCTCAGGGTATATGCCCAGTAGTGGGATTGCTGGGTTGTATGGTAGTTCTAGTTTTAGTTTTTTAAGGAACCTCCATACTGTTCTCCACAGTGGCTGTATCAGTTTACATTCCCACCAACAGTGCAAGAGGGTTCCCTTTTCTCCACACCCTCTCCAACATTTATTGTTTGTAGATTTTCTGATGATGGCCATTCTGACTGGTGTGAGATGTTACCTCAATGTGGTTTGGATTTGCATTTCTCTAATGATTAGTGATGTTGAGCATCCTTTCATGTGTTTGTTGACAATCTGTATATCTTCTTTGGAGAAATGTCTGTTTAGGTCTTCGGCCCATTTTTGGGTTGGGTTGTTTGTTTTTTTTGATATTGAGCTGCATGAGCTGCTTGTAAATTTTGGAGATTAATCCTCTGTTGCTTCATTTGCAAATATTTTCTCCCATTCTGAGGGTTGTCTTTTCGTCTTGTTTATGGTTTCCTTTGCTGTGCAAAAGCTTCTAAGTTTCATTAGGTCCCATTTGTTTATTTTTGTTTTTATTTCCATCTCTCTTGGAGGTGGGTCAAAAAGGATCTTGCTGTGATTTATGTCATAGAGTGTTCTGCCTCTGTTTTCCTCTAAGAGTTTTAGAGTGTCTGGCCTTACATTTAGGTCTTTAATCCATTTGGAGTTTATTTTTGTGTATGGTGTTAGGGAGTGTGCTGATTTCATTCTTTTACATGTAGCTGTCCAGTTTTCCCAGCACCACTTATTGAAGAGGCTGTCTTTTCTCCATTTATCAGAAATAAGGTGACCATATGTCATCACTGATTTATCATTGTTGTTTTTAGAAATTGCTTTTTGTATCTCCATCTGGCCAAGTGGTTTTTTTTATAAAGGTTGCCGGGTAAACTGTTTTTCTTTCCTAAACTCACACAGTTTAGATCTTTGGGAAAGGAGCACAGTGGCTAAGCACGCGGCGTCTGCACGTAAGCCAGGCTGCTGGATTCAAACGCAGGTCCCCAGCTTCCCCACCTGTGAAGTGGAGATAATTGTACCTACCACATAGGATACCGTGAGACTAAATGAGTCAAAATGCTTAAAGCAGTACTTAGCATACAGAAGAGCTCAGGAAGTGTTAGTCATTGTTATTCTTATAATTGTTGTGTTGTTTTTTGGGTTTGTTACCTCCTTCCTTTCTCCAGTGGGAGACTGAGGCTCAGAAATGTGTGGTGACTTTCCCAAGGTCACACATCCTGGTCCTCTCTCCCTGGCACATCTCCCACCAGGAAGGCACGTCCTCTTTGCATCTCCTACTCAGGTAGTGCCTCATCACCTGTGCTTTTAACTTACACAGGTTCTACTACAAGAGAGCGAGAGGGGTGGAGGGAGGGAGGGAGGAGAGGCAATTCAAACAGCACCCGAGATGCACCCATCCCTGCACTCAGCACACTTGCATCCCCTGTAAGTGAGGAGACACCGAGCAGCTGGCCCCCATCATCCTTCTTTGCTCTGGTGAGCCTTTCCAAGAGGCAGCATCTCATCACACTGGGTGGGTTGCCAGTATTTAAAGATACTCATTTTTGCAAACAGCTTGGCCCCTAAATGCAAACCAACTTCTGTACTTCCATCTGGGGCTCAACTGCTGGCAACAGACGTCTAATCTGTACAGAGCAAAACCAGCTGCTGTGGCCTTAAACTAAGAAGTGGAATGCCCTTCTGCACTTTGCCGTAGGATCTGGAGGGGGATTTTTATTCACCGCAAAGACCATGACAGTCACGTCACAGCCACCTGCTTGGTCCTTCTCTGCCTTGGGTTCCCCTCCCCAGTTCTATTCTCCAAAGTAAACTTCATAAGCACATGTGGACCACATCTTTCCCAGGCTTAAGACTTCTCACACGTCCTGTCTTCAGCATCCCTGGCTGCTGAACAAAAATGGTTTCCGTTTGTCAAAATGTTAAAAACAAGGTTTTTTTTTTTGAGATTTGAAGCGTGTAAGGTGACAGGTCAGAGGAGATCCCATGGCACATGAAGAATGGGACCACTTACTTGACGCCTGGCCTGAAGGTGGTGTGTCTGTTCACGAGGTGCGTCCTTGGTGACTCACTGCCCCAAGGGGTGTCCGGTGCCAACAGGCTTCCTGTGACTGTGGATGGATGGGCCCCGCCTCATGAGCAAGACTCCCTACTTAGCTTGAGTGTGGCAAATGGCCAATATAATATCAAGACAGCACCTAATTCTGGCTAATACCCTACAGAGTTCTGTGGGTTTGAAAAATTATAATAATTAAACAGTATAGAAAATGTTGATGCTATTATTCCACTAATCAAGACCATTATGCAATCCTGCACAGAAAAAAGACATGATTCCAGTGGAGAAAACAGGTGGAGACTGGATGTAGTTGACAGAACACTGGCACCTGTCAGGGACTGTGTGCCTCCTACTCATGGTCCAAGATGGCAGCCGGAGCTCCAGCCATCACATCCACATCCCTGGCAGAGGATGGAGGAAGGGACAGAGAGGGATGGAGAAAGAGTAAGAATGGATACTAGAGGGTAACTAATGTATCTGCACAGCCCTATGGAGAGAATGTCCACCAAATCACGAGCCTCCTGGAGTCTGACCCTGTGTATTTTCAGAAAGCTTCCTGAAGGGTTGCTGTGCACATGCCTGCTTAAGGACAGTCAGACTCAGTCACCTCGTGGGGACCTTCCAGCCATAAGCCACACTGAGCAACAGGAAGTAAGTGGAGAGCAATGAAGATTCACACCAAGCGTGTTCCGGGCAGTAAACCCAGTGAGCTGATTGACGTAACAGGGCCCTGAGCAGAGGAGAAACGCGGGCTGGGCCCTCGCAGCCAAGAGGGATGCTGAGAGCCAGCGGGGGTGTTTACCAGGAGAAACAGCACTGCTCTGATGAAAGCAGACGCTCTAATCCAGGGGGCTCCTGAACCCAGGACCCACCTGGGCTTCCCCTTGTGAGCGCTGCACCCCGCTCACCCCAGAGTGGGCAGCTCCGTGCGGCGAACGGCTGGTAAACACGCACACACGTGTGAGGGGCCTCAGTGCCCTAGAACACGGGCTAAATGGGTCTCTCAGTCAAGTCCTGTCGATACATGAGTTTTGGCTACTGAACCGAATGTGATCCTGCAGCCAGGCCGGGGGCCCTGGCGGGATGCAGTTGGTCACTGCAGGGGGGAACTCTGGTCTCACACCCAGGTGGCCTCAGGGTTCCTCCCCAAGCCGGATCCACGCTGTTCCCTGGAGGCAGGAACCGGGTTCCTGTCCGACACGGTCTGCTCTGCATTAGGGGATCCCGCTGCCTAGAAAGCCCTTCATCACGTGAACATGTGGCTCTTTTTCCCTCGTTTGAGTTTCAGCTTCTCAGGGACCCCCGCCTCAGCCCCCAGCCCATATTACTCACTTTCTTCTCAGCCCACATCACTGTCTGACATCACCTTGTTTGTTACTGTTCACGTCTGTCCCCTCCACGGCCCCCGCCCAATCCCATTAATGCAAGCTCGGCTCTACTGCTTTAGCCCCGGAACTAGAGCAGTCCGTACCTGACACCCACGGTCCTCACCAGAATTAATGAGCTAACTAACGAATCTCAACACAAAGCCAAGTGGGATTGCACTGAAACATCCCGTCTGTCCAGTGAGTGGGGACAGTCCCCCCCTTACAGACGAGGGCCTGGCTGAGATTCCTGACCCAGGGCAATGGAGCTGCTGGAAACAAGGCTCCCCAGCTTACAGCAGGGGCGGAAGGCAGAACCGCCCCGTTGAACCCAGGGGACAAGGAGGCACCTGCTCCTCCCCACACACCCTGGAAGCCAGAAAGAGGCGCCCCAAACGTGGCAGGCTGGAAGAGCCAGGGCCCGGCGCCCAGGCAGCAGTGACCACGCGGGCCTGAGCCGAGTGGTCAGCAGGAGGGCGAGGCCGCGTCTCACACACCTTGAACTTCCAGAAACATTCGCGGCTGCAAATATGCGATTATGGCCACACGCAGCCTGGGCCCCATAGCTCCAGGCAGCTGTGATGCACTGGCACGACCTCGACGCCCCTCCTCCGGCCCAAGGGCTTTGGGGACCTGGCTAGTGTGTGCTAGGGGGATGCGGAGGGCGTGGGTGTGCAGACGGGCTGAGCTTTCCCAGCACAGCGTCCGTCTTCTGCTCCTGTCCCTGGATGCTTTGGCCCGAATGCCTGAGGGAGGCTGCAAATCTCAGAGATGGGCTGACTTAATACCCTGCTGCCCTTGAGGAAGCTGTTGTCCTGAGGGTGGGTCACGGACAAAGGCAGCATTAGAGGGGGGACGCGGCAACCCAGGGGGAGGGATCCAGGGAGTCAGCCCCCTCCTCCCTCCTCTGCGCCCCCTTACAGCATCCTCGACACCCAGGACGGCAACCGGAGGGGGCCCGAGGGCGACGGATCACATCTGCTAATTGCAATGATTGCTGTTTAACGCTCTGTGTACATTTCCTCAGACCCAGAGAGCGGACTCAGCGCCTGGCGGAACAAGGTCATGTTGGTATTCTGGGTTGCTTTTTTTTTTCTTTTTTTACTAAAAATATATATTCCACAAATGCATGGGAAATGAATGAAAGCAAGGCAAACAGGACAGCGGTGGAGGGCAGAGGGTGAAGGCCTGTGAGCAGGGAGGAGCGGGCTGGACCCCACAGGACAGGGGTCCAGGCCTGGAGTGTAGCCGCCGGCTGAACCACTGCAGATCTGAGTTTTCTGCTCAGCTTGGAGGTCAGCAGCAGTGTTGGCTTGTCCTCCGGCAGGGGATGCGCCCAGTGGCCTAAGTCCTGACCAGTTGGCGGCAGCAACCCAGAGGCCAGGGGTGGTGGGCACTGGCGGTCTGAGAAGGAGAGGAAACGAGTGATGGCAGAAGTCGATACCATCCTGCAGCAAAACCCGAGGGACCACGCTTTAGACGGCGCGTCTGGCGCCAGGACCGGAACAGCTGTGGGGCTTCCTCAGCTCTGGGAAGCAGCCTGCGTTTTCTCTGAAATGTCAGAATGACTCAAGCATAAGGAGCTGACGTGTCCAGCCGGGCCCTCCGCTGTAGGGGGTGCCTGGCCACGTCTCCAGGGTCCGGACCTGCCGCCAGCGCTCCCGCCTTCCCTCCCCGCACAAGCCCCACCTTCCCGCCAGCCCCACAATCGTAGGCGCGTCAGATGGCCAAAATCCACAGCAGGAGCAAAGCAAAGCGTGAAAGGCGATGACCAGAGAGTGTCCGGCCGGCTAGGAGAGGCGAAGGATGCAGCCACGCCCATGCCCGAGGGAGACCCTGGGGTCCAGCCCACCGGCACTGCCAGGCCCTGTTCCCAGTCACAAGAGAGGGTGGGAAGCTGGGGATGACAGGAGCCTGGGTCCCCCGAGGACGGCCTGTCTGCCCCTGGACAGCTGGGGGGCGGGGGACCCTCTCCTGCGTGATCCCTCTGGAGATGGATGGCTTGTGCTCAGAAGACAGCACCGCTGTCAGAAAAGGAGCTGGACTCCTTCTCCGTCCTCGTTCAGAGTAGGACGGGGTCAGTGGGCCGGGCTCTCCCTCTTGCCTGCCCTCTCTCTCCCCGATCCGTCCCCTTCCCCCCTCCCTCTGGCCGCTCTCTCCCCGCCGGGCTACTCCCGGTGCTGCCCTGTGAGTGCCCACCTGCCACAGGGCACCTGTCAGCTCACGCAAGCCCCACGTCCGCAGTGTCCAGCAGCCACCCCTGGCTCCTCTGCCCTCTGGGACCCTCGGCAGGACCCCTCGAGACAGCGGGCCCCTTGACGGCAGGCACCATGCCCTTACAGCACAGTGTCTACACAGAGGAAGCACGGGAAGAAGGTGGCTGGTTGGTGGGGGATGCCCGGGTCCTGGGATCCACCAGCCCCTGCTCTTGGGCCAGGAAGGAGGTGTCCCCCGTTGGAAGTGAGGCCTGAGGGGCGGGGGCTGCCGACCTGGGTATAGGAGCATCCCCGCTGTCACCGCGTGGGAATCACTGTCTGTGCCTCTAGGGGGTAGGACGCCCCCTCACCTGTCAGGGCTGTAATTACACCTTGCTGCTCTAACAAGACCTTTCCCGATGGTGCCGCAACCCAGGGGCCTACAGATCCTTCTTTAAACACCTCGTGGGTCTGATTCGGGGAAGGTCAGTTAGGCTCCGACAACCGGGCACTTTTCTGACCACGGGCCAGTGAGAGCCAGGCCGCTCCAGCCTCCGGCACCTCCCCAGCCCCAAGGAGCCTTCCCGTGGGTCGGGGACCATGGTTGCCCACTTCTGGCCTGGCAGCTCGTGTAGACGCCCGCTTCCTCAGGCCGCCGTCTCCCTGCTTCTCCGCTAATTAAAACGGGATGTCAGTTATCTCATCCTTCCACTGGGTTCAGGTCTCTGCGTCACCACCTCTCTCGGGCTGCTTTCAGTTCGACTATGACACAGAGGCGATTGCGTCTCTCCTGAAATCTCTCCGTCTAGACCGAGACAGCCAAGGGCCTGGGAGCGGCTCCCACCCCCTCGGAAACGGCCTCTGCCCTCTCTGTGTCCCCAAATCAAGACCCTCCCGGCTGCCCTCCAACACGTTTCTTCGGTCCAGCTGGATTCAAACGCAGCAAACATTTATGTATTGTTTCTTTTAAGTTTTAAAAAAAGTAAAAAAAAAATTTTTTTAATAGTGGTAAAATACACATAAACATAATATTTACCATCTTAACTATTTTTAAGTACGCAGCTCAGTGGCGTTAAGAACGTTCACCCCGCTGCGCAAACATCTCCAGAACTCTTCATCGTGCCAAGAGAAACCCTGTCCCCACTAAACACTCGCTCCCCCCCGCCACCCCCAGCCCCGGGGCCCCAGCGCCCTTTCTGTCTCTAGGGCCCTCACGGAAGTGGAAATCGAGCAGTACTTGTCCCTCTGCGTCTGGCTCGTTTCATTGAGCACCATGTCCTCGCGGTTCATCCATGTCGCAGCCTGTGTCAGGATTTCCTTCCCTCTCAGGTACATACAGACCATGCCTCGCTTATCCATTTTCCACCGATGGATACTTGGGTTGCTTCTGCCTTTTCCCTACGTGAATAATGCTGCTGTGAACATGGGGGCACAAATCTCTTCTTGAGACCCTGCTCTCACTTCTTTTGGATAAATACCCAGAATCAGAGCTGCTGGATCGTATGGTGGGGAACCTCCACCGTGCTGTTTCCCTCAGCGGCTACAGCACTGCTCGTTCCCAGCAACGGCGCACGAGGGTTCCAGTTTCTCGCTCCCTCCTCAGCACCGGCTATTTTCTGTTCGTCTTGCTTCGGTTTGGGTTTGCACAGCGTGTCCTGGTGGGTGAGGCAGTGATTTCCCCTCCTGTTCAGGCACTGAATCATCTCACTGAATCCACGAGATGCACGGATACTCCCTGGCGGTGGCCACTTTCTCCCCCATCCCGGGTCGCCTTTTCACGCGTGTGCGCGTTTCTCCCCATGGGCACACAGCCCTCTGCCCGGCACGCGCTGCACCCGTGTGGGGTCCCAGCCCACCCCGACCTCACAGAGGCTGGTGAATCAGGGAGCGCACGGTGCTCCGGGTACTGGCAGGGCTGGGCTGGGCCTTTGGCCAAAGGGCTCTGTCTCCAAGGACCTGGGCATGCAGACGCCTCGCCAGCTGAGCCCGAGCCTGTGCCCGGCGCTGCGTCCAGAGCTCCCTGTCCAGCTAAGGCAGGAACGGCCGGCCCTATCAGAGCACCGTCTCAGCCCGCACGGGAACCAAATGCCCACATGCACATCCTGAAGCAGGTGCCTCAAAATATCTCCTGCGATGAGAACAGGAGACGTGCTTGACTGTTTTCCATGCACCCTGCACTTTACACACCCTGACTGATTTAATCCCCAGAACAACCCAACAAGGGAGCTAGGATCACCCCCATTTTACTGAGGAAGAAAGTGAGGAACCCAGGCACTTCCTTGAGGTCACATAGCCCAGAGGTCGCAAAGCCAGGCTTTGACCCTGGAGCCCGTGCCCCTGACTGCTCTGGCCAGCTCTGGGGGTCTGCACCACCCCCCAGATTAGTGAAAGGTGAACAGGCCCAGATCCGGTTCTCTTAGAGGAGCTGGTGACCTCCCGGGTCGGGGCGCAGGGCCCCCATCACCCGCTCTCTGTTCACAGAGGCCCTTCCTCTGCCTGCAGCCTATGGTCAGAACTGGCTCCCAGAGGCCAGGAGAGTCTTACGTGCAAAGAGCTATAACACCCATCTTTCTGTTGATGACAACAGGCCCCCAGGGTCAGGGGACACTGAGACTTTGGGCAAAACACCATAAATGTCCTAAGTTCTCAATCTAAGGAAGATCTCAGAAGATCTCTGTTCTGGGGATGCCGCGAGAGCCCTTTCACTTGTTTTACAGCAAATCGTTCATTCATTCATTCCCTCAGTCGACTGTGTCCACAAGTCGAAATAATGCCCAAAACATCCTCTTTGCTCGATAAACAGATTTTCTGCCCTCTCACACCCGTGCCAGGCCCTCCTCGGATGGTGGATGATGACACAGAGCACCTGCAGCTCCGATGGGCCCAGGAGGCACGACAGTGCAGGCGGCTTGGAGTTTACACAACCCCAAAGGGCCTTTACCTGATCATCCTGCTTTTGCATTTGGGGGAAATTGCTCACATAACACAAACCTGACCATCTTAACCATTTTTGAGTGGACAGCTCTGCAGGACTAAGTAAGTACATTCACATCCTTATGTCACCACGCTTTGTCTCCAGGACTTTCACCCTACTTTTCAGTGTCTTCATGAAGTTAAAAAATGATTCCCTAAAGCAGTTTCTGGTTTCATCAGCCTCGGACGAGATGCCGTGGTTTTCTCTGCAGGCCCCCGTGGGTGTGGGCTGGCCCCCACGTGCATATACTTGTTCTCCGAGTTAAACGAGCTCCTGACGGCTCACACAGCAAGAAGAGGTTCATGCCTGTGGACGTGCGGTACCCAGTTCTGCCACCTTCTGTTTGCTGGGGCAGAGGCAATGGCTTAAGAGGGCCCTTCTTACGTCGGGACTGATGGCCACCCCTGGGGAACCGGGTCAGCCTGGGTCCAATTTCACTGCTTTCCGAAGGCAAAGGCAGAAAGTCATCATCACGGGTCCACGTACACCCCAGTCGCTCTGCTGGCTTGGTGTCCCCCTAAACGGTTAATTGCAGGCCTGCAGGCCTTCCAGAATACAGGGGAGCTGTAATTAATTCCAGTACACGCCTCGCAATGTTTACATTCCAAATTACCTTCAAGTCAGAAGTATGTGGCCTAGAACCACAGTTTGGGGGCAATAAAATTCCATTGGCCGCTGCTTCCTGCATCTGGAAGTCATTTGCTAAAAGAGACAGAGTTTGCTATTTGGGAAAGTTAGACGTGCTTCGGGAGAGAGATGAGGTGACACTGGCTTTCCCCCAAGCTGCTGATGTGAGGAAAGAGCTCCAAGCAAAAGCGATGCTTGCGGGTCCTGACCGGCGGTGGGGGGATGGAGGGTGCCACAACGTCTGCTGTCATCAGCCAGAAGGAAGCCTCGACAAGAGCCCAGCGAAAGACGTGACACCAACGACAGGATCAGATTTCCAGAAATTATTTCGTGCCATTACAGACGCCAGCGCTGGGTGTGCAAGCTGGGGGTGTCCTCCTTCCCCTGCTCTCTATCTCCCCGGCCAGGTGCCCCCTTCCTGGACTCACAGGAGACTCCATCTGCAGTAGGAAGGGTGACGGAGGCAACAGTTGCTTTTCTGATGTTGGACTGAGAGCGTCACGAGCTGGCTGCGCGATCTCCGCAGACGCGCTGGGGGCCCTACGCGTGGAAAGCGGGACCCAGCCAGGAAAGCCCTGTGAGCACAGGCCCGGCAGACACCCTCGCACCCTGCCGCAGGCAGGGCTAACTGTCCTCTCAGCGTTTCCCTCTTCAGATGGAAGGCAGGAGGGCTGGGTTATGAAAGATACTTTGCATTTGCTCCTTTGGAAGTTAAATTTCCAAATGAGTCAACACTGTCACGGGGCTTTCAGTATTTCTCTAAATAATCAGAGCTTCACGTCAGTCCTATCCTTTGTCAACGTCTTTGCCCTCTTCTCATCCAAAACCCAGTTGGGTTTGTCGGAGACACGCTTCAGGGATTCTTGTTTCCGTCTCTCTAACCCCGGGGGCAGGGGACAGGGTGCGGGCCCCGTCTGCCCGGCTGTGGGGACAGAAGGGAATGGCGGTGGGCCCCGGGGTCCAGGAGACCTGGACTCGGACCCGGCCGCTCCGAGCTCTGTTTCCTGCGTGTGGGGCGGAGGCGGCATCGCGGCTCCTCTCGTCGCGGTACTGAAGGGTCACGGGAGCCGAGAGTCCCTTCGTACTCCGGACACGGCCGCCCGAGCGGCCCGAGCGTGAGCTGAGTGGCTCCAGGGACCGAGCAGCGAGATGCCCGTGCAGATCTCGTGGGCCCCGCCCCCCCGGCTGCTGCCTACAGCGTTGGGTGCGCCCAGAAACTGGAGACCCAGCCACCTCCCCGGGCGCCGCATCCACCGCCACTCCCGCTCCAAGGCCCTCCTCCCGGATTGTGAGTCGCAGAAGGCGGGGCCACATCCGTGTGGACGGCTGGGCGTGGTGCTTGCAAGGGCTTCCTGCACAGCGCGCCTCAAGGTGCTTTTGAGAACGACCGTCAGGGCGACGCTGCTGGGTTACGTGGTCCCCACCCTCAAAACTAACACTGGTTTCTCCTCTAACCCACTTGGACAGCCATGGACCCAAGTTCCTCGCCTCACAGCCCAGCGTGTGGGTGTTGGAAGGGTTCCTGTAATTAAGCAGTTTGGGTTCATTACGACGTGCGTCGGCATTTCACCAAGTGGCATCCGAGGATGAGCCGCATTGAAACCACGTGGGGTGGGGTGGGCGGCAGTGTACTGGTTAAAAATGCAGATTCCTGGCCTCCATCCTGGACCTTCCGGACCATCGTCCCTGGAGACAGAGCTAGGGACCTTCCCTCGAAACAAAGCCCTTCACCCCAGCATCCTCTCTGGGCTCCTGGGGCTTCTGTTCCTGCCCTCGCTTTTCAGAGTCTGCAACTGCAAGCATCTGTGTTGGCCTTCGGAGCGGAGGGGCAGCCAGTTAGCTACAGACGTGGGCTTAAGCCAGAGGGATGTGACCCCCTGCCTATTAAGAGACGGTGCAGAAAGGCCTCTAGGTGCTCCAGCGTCAGCAGTGCAGAAGGGACCACCGTCCAGGGCCTCACAAGGCGAAGAAGCATCTTTCCGGGCAGCGTCCCCGGGTCCGTCCTGCATGGTCCTCGTGCTTCAGGATGGATGGCTCTGTATGTTTTAGAACGTGCCCTGGATGGCCGTGCTGCCTAGGAAAACTGAGAACCAGAGCTCCAGGCCCTGCACCTCCGCCCCAGTGACGTCCGCCGAGAGGCACAGCGGTACGGCCATGAGCCTGGGAAGCGGGGAGCTGCCTGCCCTCCTGGCTCTGAGCCTCCGAGGAGTTGTGTGATCCTGCATTGGTCCCTGAGCATCTTGGAGCTGTAATTTGTCTCAATAATAAACAAAGGGAGTCAAACTAAGTCGGTGACTTTTAGATTCTGTTTTGGGGAGTGAAATTGTTTTTGCCAAAGGCACTTACACGGTACCTGGATACAGGCAACGGGTTAAAGCACCACCCCGAGCACCACCTGCGGCAGCCCAGGGCCTCTTCATCAGGGCCCCAGGACGCCACGGAACACAGCCCGGAATCCCCTGGGCCCGCTGACTGGGTGTCCAGGGCAGACCCCAGGGGTAGCTGGGCGGGCGGCCACCAGCACGACCAAGAATGGCCATGAGGAGCTGGCGGTGGGGAGGTGTCTCAGGGTCTCCGATGGTACCCTACGGGTACCACATGTGGGCCCGGCTCCCCCAAGTCCAGGTACGGGGTCGTGGAGGCCCCAACAGCCTAGCTCTCCGACGGCACACGGCGTCATCTCCTTCCCCATCGCTGCCGTTGCCGGAGCTGATCTCCGACAAACAGGCCTCAGAAGGACCTCGTCATGCATGACGTGATGGGGCCTCAGCTCTTCCTCCGACGCGTGCTAAGACCCCACGAGAATTCCAGGGGCAAATTGGCTCATTCAGCATTTCTAAGGCAGAGGGACTCAAACTTGGTTTTGACTGACAGATCTTTTTACTAGTAAAGTTTATCCAATATTCTCTGGAAGACAGTTTGTGATACACAGAGGTGGTTTCAGAAGAGCTCGAGTGTGGGTTTTGGGAAAAGACTGACATTCTGAGGATTTGGGGGCGAGGGGGCAGAGGAGGAGTGAGCTTAGGGATTTTCCCTTGCATTGTGTACCGCGCAGCACGAAAGGCCACAGGACCTGACCTGATGATACTGAAGCCCTAGCACCCGAATGAGCTACTGGTGAGGGGACTCCAGTTCCCCAAGTCCGCGTGCTCTGCTGGCAGAATCCCGGGATGAGACGTGGCCCGAGTAGGTGGGCCAGGCGTCCCTGGCTCCTGGGAGGTGCGTGCCGACTCGGGCACTTTCTCATCCACCCGTGTGGTCCACCCTGCCCGCACCCCTTTCCCTCAGGCCCCTTCTTTGATGCCGAGTAAACCCCACCTGAGTTCAGTGTTTGGATGCGAAGCGCACCTTCTGAGCCTAAGAGCAGCCGCGGTCCTGGCAGGACCTGAGCCCGAGTCTGCACACCACACTGACCCGGGGCTGGACACACTGGGCCACGGGGGCACCTCTGTGCCTTTCCTGGGCCGGGGGTGAGGGGGGCACAGAGTCTGCTCCTCTGGAAGCTCACTGTGCCAGCTTTGCGGACCTGCTCTGGGCCTGCTCTTGGGGTGTGGTGGCGACAGCTTAGGGACAGGTGTGTCACAGTGGGTGATGTCACGTGTTCAGAGAAACCAGGCCTGGGGGGCTTCCCGCAGCATCACTGCTCAGGGAGGCCTGACTCGGCGGCAGGGGTCCGCAATCCCTAAGGGTCTCCTAGGCTGGGTGACGCTCCAGGTTCCTTCCAGGGCCTCGTGCCTCCTTAATCGCCCTTCTGCCCCGTCACACGGACACACACAGACACACACATGCACACATGCCCACAGGGGCGGACTGCCCCGTAACTCTCTTTACCTCCGGAGCTCGGAACCCTGGCAGACTCCCGTCTGTCCTTGTCTGAAACCTCAGAGCTGTGACAGCACAAGCGACAAACGCTACCCACTCCCCACCCACATCCAGCAGCGAGGGGGGCTGAGCCACCCACCCGGGCCCGCGTCACGGCTCTTCTATGGAGGACAACGTCTCCAGGGGGGCGGCAGGGCCACCGCAAGGGTGGCCTCCGCGGTCCCAGTGTCCCACTCACGGGCACAGGCTGCGACGGGACCTGGACACGGGCTTGCCCTCTGCACGGCTGCAGGCGGTCAGGCCCGTTTAGACAAACCCACCGACGGATTCTGCCACAGATGAGCGTGCCCCCAAGCTCACACGGTGAAACCCAAAGCCCCAGTGCCTGGGAGTCAGGGAGACAGACGTGGTTTTCACAGAGTAATGAAGGTAAAATGAGGTCATTTGGGGGAACCTCGTCCAGTCTGACTGGTGTCCTGATAAGAAGAAGAAGTCTGGACACAGGGAAGACTATGGGGACACAGGTGGGGAGACGGCCGTCTACACACCAAGGAGAGAGGCCTCAGGAGGACCAGCCCCGCTGGCCGCTGATTCAGACTCTGGCCTCCAGAGCGGAGGGAGCACATTTCTGTCGTTTAAGCCACCGGCTCAGCCCCAGCAAACTCATCCTTCAGTCTATCGGATGCTGGCAGGAGAGGAGCCATGGCCACGGAGGCCACCGTCATGCCTGAAGCCGCCCCACCACGTCCTGGCTGAGAGGAGGTGCAGAGCAGGGTGGTGAGAAGAACAACGAGGGTCCCGGCCATGTCCCCACAGCGCCGGCACGAGGGGCCAGCCCGCCTTGTGCTCTGTGTCACGTGTTCTGCACCCACCAGGCCCCCGAGGAGGGGCAGCGGGTCCAGCCGGTGCACAGACTGAAGGCAGCGAGCAGGCCCAGAGCCAGGAGGCTCCCCGTCCCAAATTAGAACTCGAGGGCAGGGGAGCAAAACAGACCAGACACCGTTCTTCTCATGAGGGAATAGTTCCTAGAGTTTATAGACACGGAATGAGTCTTATGTAAGAGTCAACATGCTCAGAGCACTAAAAATAGGCCTGCGCACACGAACAGGCGATCGAAGCGTTGAACCTTCCTGAAGAAGGGGCACACGTGGGAAGGGGGGTGAGGGCCACGCCTCGCCTGCACCCACACCTGGCCTCAGACACGGGAGCACAGCCCAGCAGAGCAGAAAGTCCTCAGGCTCCCAGGAGGGCAGACACGAGGGAAGCACCTCCAGGAATGGGCAGCTTCCGGCTCACCTTCAGTCGGTGGGGGGCGGGGGAGGCACAGAGGATGCTCCAGGCAAGGCTTCTGCAGCCCCTCCCCCGACTCCTCCGGAATGGGAGCGCGGCCTCTGCGCCCAGCACCGGGCAGCCTGGCCCAGCGAGGGGAGGGAACCACGCCCCTCTCCACGCCCCTCGCCTCTCCCTCCTCTCCCACCAAGAGGCAGGCCAGGCCTCTCCCTCCTAAAGTCCCAGTGGTGGGAGAGGCCCCCGGCCGAGGGCCGAGGATGGTGAGTGGGTTAAACAGCCACGAGGGGGCCTCAGGTAGGAATTCGTGGGGCTCACCAAGGAGCAGACGTGGCCGGATTTCAGTTCGTAAACCATCCAGGCTCAAAAGCTGAATCCTGGGCTTTCCTGGTGGCGCAGTGGTTGAGAATCTGCCTCTTGATGCAGGGGACACGGGTTCAAGCCCCGGTCCGGGAAGATCCCACGAGCCACGGAGCAACTAAGCCCGTGCACCACAGCTACTGAGCCTGTGCGTCTGGAGCCTGTGCTCCGCAACAAGAAAGGCCACGACAGTGAGAGGCCCGCGCACTGTGATGAAGAGTGGCCCCCGCTCGCCGCACCTAGAGAAAGCCCTCACACAGAAACGAAGACCCAACACAGCCAAAAATAAATAAATAAGTAAATAATAATTAAAAATGAATATCTGCTAAAAAAAAAAAAAGCTGAATCCTTTTCAGAAACCCAAACGCTTCTTCTTGTAAGCGAACCAAAGTTTACAATTCTTTCCCTAATAAATCAGTTGGATCATACTCTTTCTGTGAAATTACTGACCCAGAAACAAATCTAAAATGTCTTCAAAATAGCCTCCGACCACGGGGATATCTCCTTCCAGTCCCCTCGCATCCTTATTTCTGACCGGTTTTAATACCCGAGGAACGTTAAGCCAGGAGCAGGGCCCGGGGCTCCCACCTCTGCCACCGCCAGGCTGGGGAATTTTGGGAAATCCTCCTCAGCACCCAGGGCCTCCGTGTGTCTCACGTGGGAAAGGAAAGGGCAGACGGTATCTCTAAGGCTCCTTCAGCCTCTGCCTTGCAGGACCTTCTTGTCCGGTTTTTCCAACGGAGATTAGCCAGGGACACGCTGGTGTCTCAGAAGGTCACAGGTGCTTGTGGGAAGAAGGGTTCTAGGATCGAGAGGTCCTCACGGAAAGACGTCTCTGAGCCTTGACAATGTTAATCCTTGTGATTTTCCAGGAATCAAGGCTGCAGCATTTCTAACGTAAGGTATAAAATCGCACCATCAAAAACACTTTTATAAGATTGGAAAGCTTTAAAGACCCACAGGCACAAAAGCAAGATGTGGAGATGGCCTTCTGGGACGGAGGGTTCTCCCAACGTCCCCTAGATGGTGGCACAGAGGGGCGGGTAGCTGCTCTTCTGCCCTGAGCCAGCCCAGCCCTGGACCTGAGCACTTCCCCCGGCTGTGTCCACCTGTCCAGGCAGACCCAGCAGGACGCTCGCAGACCATGGGGAGCTGTCCGAGGCCGCACAGCAAAACAGCCCTGAGTAGAAGGGACCCCGGGCAGGCTGGCGGCCCCTCATCCCATGCTGGCTGGTCACGCTTGTCCCAGGCTGCTTCCCTGCAGCCTCTCCTTGGACTTTGCTTGCTTTCGGACTTGCCCCCAGCTCCCTGACTCGGGCCTTCCACACTTCTCTCACCACCTCCAGGGCGCACTGCATCCCTGGCCAGAATCGTGCGGCCGTGGAGAATCCAGTGACACAGTTCGGCTCTTAATTACACACCCTCCCCTCTGGTCCTGCTCTTCAAAGGTGCGAATCGCTCTCCAGACTGGGCTGCAAATGCCCCAAAGAAGGGAACACTGTCCTTTTCTGCATGGCGCCCCCAAAGCTGCAGTAGGTACTCAATAAATGAAATCAGTTCACTTCGGAACAGCCATCAGGACCGCACCGTTTTTCCACGGATGGTTTCATTCTTTACAAACACGTTTTGAGCGTGACACGTATGATCTCCCTCCAACCCTCCCCAGAGAAGCAAGTTCTTGGTTCAGACACAAGTTCAAAGCTTATCTATCCCCTCTGACCCCTATAGCTGCCACCGACTACAGGGCCAGAATTTTTTACTTCATACCCCTTAAACGTTATGAGTTTCTTTCTTAGGCTGTAGCTTCTATTTGAGTTACAAAATGATAACACCAAAGAGGATGGTTCTTACTTATTGAGCCTCTATGACTGCCAAACACTTTACATGAATTAAGTTGTTGAATCTTCCCAACACTTATATAAAGTGGGTACCACTGTGGTTCCCATTTGACAGATGATGAAATGAAGCTGAGGGGGGCTGACTGTTTGATCAGGTCCCACAGCCCATAAGTGGTCCATCAAGGGGACTCAGAGCCACCAGCTGATCAAAAGGAAAGACGGGGGCTTCCCTGGTGGCGCAGTGGTTGAGAGTCCGCCTGACGATGCAGGGGACACGGGTTCGTGCCCCGGTCCGGGAAGATCCCACGTGCCGCGGAGCGGCTGGGCCCGTGAGCCATGGCCGCTGAGCCTGCGCTTCCGGAGCCTGGGCTCCGCAATGGGAGGGGCCGCAGCAGTGAGAGGCCCGCGTACCGCAAAATAAAAGGAAAGATGTAAAAGTGAAATCTTCTTTCATGGAAAATGAGGACTGAGTCTCTGTCTCCCAGTGGTTTCTGCGTCTGGCTGGTTACCAAAATCCAATAATAATGATGGTGATGATAAAACAACTCCTCATGCCTACCCTCAGATATTCTGTTTCAGCAAATCCGAGTGAGGCTCAGGAATCCATATTTTCTCAAGGACGACTGGGTCATTGCAAAGATCCTTCAGGAGTGAGAAGCGCCCAAGCTGTGCCCCTCTGTCCACAGGCCCTGGGTCCAGCCAGGCAGGTGGCAGACGGGAGGCCCTGGTAAACGCCCACCAAACAGCCCCCCAGCAAGCAGGACAAGGGAAACCGCTGGCCGACATGCCTACCTTTCCCCCATCCCCTCCCCTGTTAGCCCGTGGGCCTCAATCCTGGCTGCATGCGAGAATCACGAGAACTTAAAAAACTACTGATGCTGGGGAGGGCGGGGTGGGGGCGCTGAGAAGAGGTGGGTTCCGGGGCAGCCACGTCAGTATCTTCAAGGAGATTCCGAGGCGTAGTAACCCAGGCACTTGGCTTTTTTAGGATGAAAGACCCTGGCATTCAACCCCGGCCTCAGGAAGCTCCTCTCACACAAACAGAGTGAGCAGGGCTGCTGCAGTCTCACCACCCCGCCTTGCCTGCACTGAATTAGGAGGAGGAATAAAACAGGACGTGTCCACACACACACTGGAACTCGGGGACACGGTCACCTCTAGGGCCACTGGGAGGTCCATCGTGGGCCTGCTGCCCACGTGGCTGGCATCCCCGGGGCAGAGGTCGGCTGGGGGGGGACCTGGGAGCCAGAAGGGGACGGGACCAGGACAGGACCCACCCCGTGGCCGCAGCCGGCGTGGGCCCAGGACGGTCACCTGCAAGGCTCCCGGAACCCACTCGTCGCTTCCAAATGCCGGGGGGCTCAGGACGGCCAGAGGGATGCCTGCAGTGCAAGCTCCAGCACGAGAAGGCCTGCTTCCTCGTCGAGGAAACTGGGGGCCCTGTCCTCACAGCCATCAGGCCAGGGGCAGGGGGAACCCGAGGCCTGGAGTGGGGGAGGGTCCCGGGCCAGGGGCACGACGCCCACGAGTGCCTGAAGCCCTTGGCTGTGAACCCAGGGAGCACATCCCCATCAGACAAGCCAGCAAGGACAGCCTGAAAGAGAAAGACACCTCCACGGCCATGTCCTTCCTTGTCTCCCTGCTCCCTCCCCCTCCCCCTCCCTGTCTTAATGTGTGTGTGGTCTTTAATTTTTTTTTTTTTGTCAAGGGCTGGAGTGTGGCAGCACATCTATATATAGCCACCTGTTCAAAACGGATCCAGGTGTACACACATTATGTACGTGAGCACATGCGGGGGTTTGGAGAAATATTTGAATGTAACGTCATCCACGTCTACACATGCATATCACACACACATATAATATATATATTCACACACACCTATACATTTGTACAGATAGTCAGACACATATTATATGTACACTCAGACCGAGAAGGAGGAGAGGCCCCAAGATGCTCGCGGAGATGCCACCTCGCGGAGTGATGCCAAACACCACACTTCGCAGGGCGCCCGAGGCTCTGCACTGGGAATGGGGTGCCTGGCGCTTGAACTCTGCGGGCGTGACCCCTCAACATCACTCCCTTTGCCTTTCCTCTCGGAAGGCGGACGCGAGCGCCCAGTGTCTCTCGAGGACTTAAACATCACAACCACTACAACAGCCCTAGGGAAGCCGCAGTGCCATCCGCTGTGACAACCTTCCGACTCTGTCCTCGGCTTCCTATTTGTCGACATCGTCCTGGCGCGGACACTGTTTCCCTCCCAGCCCAGCCTCGGCCGCCTCTGGACGCTGCGTCCGTCAATACGTCAGCTGTTTCCCAGACTCCCGCCTCCGGACAGTGAGGGTTGGAGGGCATAACACCCAAGAAGCTCGCAAACATAACCGGGGGTGGTTTATTACTGAGTTGTTTGCTTCCAGGTTCTACACGCGACATCTTTCCTCTTATCATGGGTTATTTCCTCCCAGGAGCTAAGAGAGGACTGCCCCCAAGGCAGGACCCAGGAAACGGTGATAAAGACAAGGCCTTTCCAAGCCCTTCCCACCCCTCGGTCCTTCCGTGGATTCATTTGATCTGTGATGAACTAAGTGATTCTGATAAGGGTGTTGGCAAGTGAAAGTCTGCTCTTTCCCCGGAGGATTACGGAATAATGGAGGCAGAGCAAAGCTAAAATGGTGGAATTTCAGCCGTGGGCGTTTACAAGGAAGACAAGTTCCCACGCAAGCAGAAGGAGGCTTCCATGTTGGACCGCAGACCGACAGGGGTATTTTGCACCGTTGTGTGTCCCTAGAACCCCTGCTTCCTCCCCTTCAGGAGGCTGGGGCAGAGCGCCTGGCATCAGGAGTGGGTGATAGTGGGCAGTGGTGGTCCGGGCTGAGAATATTTTGAAAGCAGCTCCAAATACTCCTGTGGGTTGACCTTGGAGGGGAAAGAAAACATGGGCCCGGACCCCTTTTGCCCTGTGACCTTCCTCCAGCCTCCTACCCATCCCAGGGCAGGGCTGCAAATGGCCTTGGACTTCTGGAGGGCCCAGAGGGTAAGGAGGCAAGGACGGTGCCAGGGTTAGTATCACACGACCTGGTCACAGAACCACGACAGAAATGCTGCAGCCACAGTTTGCAGCCAGACCCGTCAGCTTCCTCTGTCTCGAGGGGGAAGATTCTCGGGGCTTCTGCACTGTTCAGGCGGGATTGTCCCCAGCGTTAGAGCAGAGTGGCCGTCACACCGCTGCCCATCAGCATGGATAAACTCGCGTGCTCACCCATCACCCGGCAACACTCTCTCCCTGCTCCCTCGCCATTCCTCCGTCTTTCCTCTGAGGGCACGAGTCACCCATTTTCATGACGCCTGCCGAGCTGCTGCATTCTTCTGCCCACTCTGGCATGTGACACCCCTTCCGTCCTACCTGATGCTCCCATACTGGGGGGGGGGGGTCAAGGCCCCAATCACAGGGCTAAAGAAACAACACGTTCACAAGACAAAACAAGGAGAAAGCCCCATGCGATCTAGCACGGGAGATCGGACAGAGGATGCGCTTTGGGGGTGGGGTGCGGCGGTTGGGACAGACAGCCGGTCCCCGCCACATCCACCATGGACATGCGGGCGACCCCGCGCGTCTGCAAGATGGGGGTGATGCCAACCCGGGGGTGGTGACCTCAACTCGATCGTGTAACGACCGTAACGGGCCCGGCACTGGGCCTGACCCGTCGCCATCAGTAAGCGGTAGGTGTCGTCATTATGCCTAACCCTTCCCATTCTTAATATCATCTGGCCCCTCGTCGGCCCCCTCGGTTGAGCCAGAACCATCATTACCAACACACATTCATTGAAGAGTAATTTTTAGGAATTCTGCTAGGTTCTGGGAAAGCAAGGAGGTACGAGACAACCCCCTGCCCTGGAAAGAGAAGCAGGGGCACACGTGCCACGCGCCAGACACGTGAGGTGCATCGCACGGGCTGCCAGCCTTCAGAGCAGGGTGCTGCCAGGAGGAGGCTTCTCGAATGACACCTCGGGAGACAGAAGGGGGAGGGGACCGAGGTGGGAAGGGGCGTGATGTGAATGAGAAGTGAGGAACTGATTAGCTTGGCCGTACTGGCAATTCTGACAGGAGAGTGACGGCGAACAGGCTTAGGGGGGCTGCTAAGGGCCACCTGCCAGATGAGGGCTTCTAGGAGCCAAAGAAGTTTTTCTAAAAGGGCAAAGGGGGCTGGGAAGATGGCCCTAGCAGAGGCGTGCGTACAGGGCTGGTAGTAGAGGCTCATGCTGGGAGCCAGCTGGGGACCACTGCAGTGATCCAGGCCCCAGAAGACACGGTGGGAGAGGAGAAAGGAAGGAGGGCAAGACTGGAGATGCCAGACAGGTCCCCCGGGAAGGGCGAGCCCAGCGATGCTCGCTGGCCGCGGAGACCCCACACCTGGGCAGCCGTGACCCGCACACACCCAGTGCCCGCGTGCATGGAGACTGCCGGCCCCCGGCGCTTGGGTTTTCTGCGTGACCGATGGGGAAAGTCGCCTTGACCGCTGGTCTGGGTCCCAGCAGCCGCCAGAGACACTTCCTTTTATGGGACAAGTCACACATTGACTGACAGGGCACCTCGCCAGCAGGTCTGCGTGACCTCGCCTGCTCGGGGGGCCTAAGCCCCACCCTCGCGGACTGTCTCCCCTTTCCGCTCTCCATTCCGCGATGTGCCCCCACAGCCCTCAGACTCCTCCACCCACTGTGGGCCTTTTCCTGTCTGATTCCCCCTGCCCCCGACGCCGCAGGCCAGGCTGCTGAGCCCTCTGACCCACCACGGGACCTCCCGACCAGCCTCCCTGCCCCCTCCCAGACCAGACGGCAACCCCCCCCAGTCTCAGCAGGACGGAGCCCGTGCCTCCCGGGACACTCAGGGCCTTCGTGCTCTGGCCCAGCTCCCTCTCCCCTTCCCCAGCTGCCCACCCAGTGGTCCCCAAGCACACAGCCACGGTCATAGTCATGCCAGGGACACAGCCCTCCCCTCTGCCTGTTACTCTCCTTTCTCTACCCACCGCCAACAACTTTTCTTCTACCCTGCTTACCATCAAGATCCAGATCAGATACAGCCTCTACGGAACCTTCTCCTTTTCCATCCAGCAAAAGTCCCTCCCTCCATTTTAATTATATTATATTAATTATATTACATTTAATTATATTAATACATTATTAACTGGTATTTCAGTCTAAATTACATAAAGACTACAGACATTTAGCTTATCCCTCTGCCTACTGACAGAGCCACACTTCCGTCCACACGTCGCAATCGGAGGAGAGCCACTCGTATTTACAAAAGCTTGTTGCTGACAAGCAAAGCGGTGTCCACCTGTATCAGGAAAGCTATTCCGTCTGTCCTCGCACCTGTGCTGAGCTGGAGCACATCTGTCTCACTTTTGGTCTTCAGGTGACACGTGAAAAGCAGCGCTGCTTCTCTTTACAACAACCAAGACATGGAAACAACTCAATTATCCACCGACAGAGGAACGGATGAAGAAGGTATGGTACATCTATACAACGGAATACTACTCAGCCATAAAAAAGAACGAAATAATGTCATTTGCAGCAAAAACAATGGAGCCAGAGATTATCATACTAAGTGAAGTAAGTCAGAGAGAGAAAGACAAATACCACGGGATATCATGTATATGTGGAATCTAACATATGGCACAAATGAACCTATGTATGAAACAGAAACAGACTCACAGACGTAGAGAACAGACTTGTGGTTGCCAAGGAGGTGGGGTGGGGGAGGGATGGATTGGGAGTCTGGGAGGAGCAGATGCAAACGATTATATAGAGAGTGGATAAACAACAAGGCCCTACGGCAGAGCACGGGGAACTATATTCAATATCCTGGGATAAACTATCGTAGAAAAGAATATGAAAAAGAACGTATCTGTGTGCATAACTGAATCACTTTGTTGTACAGCAGAAATGAACACAGCATTGTAAATAACCTATACATCAATTTAAAAAAATGTAGTGCCATATCCTTGCAAGAGGCCTTCACGGGCACAAAGCTGCCACTTAGCACCTCTGACCGTCCACTGTTGGGAGGGATGTGCAGACGGCTGGTCAAATGGACACGTAACCCCAAGCCCTCGGTATCCAGGTGCCCTGTCCACTCCCCTGCAGCCTAGACTGCCTCCCCAGGGCCCCCAAGAAAAACCAAGTAACACACATAAGTGTCTTTGCCTGAGCACAGCCCAAAAAGGTACAAAGGAGCTGCTGTGGGAAGTGGGATTTCCTGAAGCACCAAGGGCTTTTCATACTAACAAATACGCCCGAAAATAAAAGAGAGGCAGCAATTAAGGAAGCTCCTCGGCAATGCCCTGAACCAGAGCGGGTCCCCCCAGCACTCGGCGTGGGCCCAGACGGCAGAAGGCGAAGGGGGAGAGGCAGGAGGGGACCCTAAGACATGGGAAACACACGGCACCTGGCCCTTCACCAGGGGCTGCCCCTTGGGGCACAGACTTGGCTACTGGGAGAGGTGGCTTTGCTGAGTCGTGCTGCTGCCACCGTCACCTCCTCCCGCACGTCCCCTCCCCTGTGCCTCCAGCCCCGTCCCTCTGGCTGGCGTGCGACGGCTCCGCCACACCCGGGGCCCTCACCGTGGGCACAGGTCAGGGTCACATGGCTGGTCAGCACTGCCCCTGAGATGGCGTCCTGACACCGGGCTGTGCTGTGTGGGCAGGGAGCGCACGAGGTGACGAGGGTCCCGCCCTCCCCCCTGCTCCAGAGCATCACAGCCACGGCCTCCACACAGAGAAGGACACGTGCGCCTACGTGGGATCGAACCGCTCCTCGGACGTCAGGAGCCACGTCGGACCACGTGTCCCTTCTCTGAGATTCCAGAAGAGAGTGGGCCCGGCTCCTGGGTTCCTGCCCCTCACTCACGTACACCTGCTGTCTCACTCCCGAACCATCGTCTTTCTGAGGAGGAAGCCAGGCCTCCCCAGGGGCAGCACAGGGGCTGGCACTTAGGGAGCCTAATGGGTGTCTGTCCTCTATTTCCCATCCTGGTGACGCCCACCTGGGGTCTTACTGACTCAGGCTCACAGCAGCCCCAGACCCGGCGTGTCATCAACCCGGCTGAGCAGCGAGAAGCTCAAACAGCCACTGCTTTGCCTTCTCGGTTGGAACCGTGCTTCCCGGCCAAAACTCAAAATGAAACGTGGCACGGCTCCCTAGTGTGGATCTCTCTCTCTCCCTCTGGCTCACCGAGGGTTTCTGGAAAGGTCTCTCCCTGTGCGTAGTAAACAGAGGTGACGTTGACGGCGAATGGACAGCTGCAGTGCCTCGGTGACCTTTTCCTCCCTCGCTTCTCGGAAGGGACGGCCAGCGGCCTGGGGTGCTCCCCAGAACACGCCCCTTCCAGAGGCCGTCCCTCGGAAGTTGCCTCCGGCTCAGTCCCCGCCAAATCCTGTCTCTTCGCTGCAGGAGGCTGCCCCGACAAGTTTTAATAAAACTACACTTAACGCCGAACACAAGACTCAACAAAATCTCCGGACCCTAACTAAGATCTTATTTACATCGCCATTGGAAGCAATCAAAACAGCTGCAAAGCTACTAGTTACCTTCCTTTCCTCCCCCTCCCCTGGGGTCCTGCTCACCAGGGAGCCAGACCCAGGGAAAGTGTTTGGAGTTTGTAGGAAGTCCCGGTAGGCGGTGCAGGGACCCCTCCTCCATCCTCGGCTCGGGCCGGGCTGTGGGGCAGGTAAGCTAAGCCCTCCGACAGATACCCATCTGGGCTCCATTTTGATTGTCTTGCCTGGTGTTTCTGGATTTTGAGGCTCCTTCATTAAAAGACTGTTCCATTTCCAATAAGGGTTACCATTTTCTGGCTTCCTATGAGCCAGACCCACCGCTAGGTTGTTAGATATAATCAGTCCTTGCAACAAGCCTAAGATGTACGAGTTAACACCTCATATGATAAAGGATCCAGGACTCAGCAAGGTTTAGTGACCTGCCCGCATGGTTGGCGGTTGATAGAACCGAGGATTGAAATCCAGGCTACAGAACCCAAAATCCACGCTGTAAACCACCACCATTTCTCCTCCATAGACTGGCAGACACAGACAACCCATCCGAGAAAGCCAAGGATGAGATCAGACACTGAAGCAGCCCAGGAGGCATCCCTACGGCCCAATTATCCTGTAAGCAGTGCCGACAATGCCGGATATCTCAGTCCCGGAGGATCGCTCCTTTCCCTCACGCAGCAGACCCCGTGCACGCCTCCTCCAGACAAAGCTGACGCCCTGTCTGCGCACAGCCTTCATCCTCATTCTCCACGACACCGAGCAGAGCAGCCCTGGTCCAGCAGGAGGGGCCCTGGGCCGAGTGGCCCCAAGCGTATTCCCCTAATAGAGCCCAGGCTGAGTCCCTCTGGTCACTTGTCACGGACGGTGCAATGAATCAAGTCCCCCCTGCCCTCTGGTCACCTTGCCAGGTCTTCAAGGTTGAGTCAAGAAGTTCCTTGACACAGATCATTTCTTTCTCCCAAAGAGAGGATTTCCTCTGCCTCTGACTAGCACTTTCTTCTCATTCTTACACCCATCCTCGAGTGCTTCACTCACGGGGCTACCACCCTGCAGGGCTTCCCGGAGGGACCGGCACCACCCCCTCCGGAAACATGCACCTGCCGCCCTGCTGAGCCGGGGACCCCAAAAGGCTGTGTCCAGGCCTCATCCCCCTCCCGGTGCCCCACCCCCCTACCATCAGGACATCTGCCGAGGAGCCAGTTGCCGGCCAGAAGGCCCACTTGCGGCGCTGGTTCTGCACCTGCTCACACTTACCCACCTGCAGACTGCAGCTCTGCTGTGCCAGCTAAAACATTACTCCTTCAGAGCGAGAGCGGCCGGCCACCAGCGCCTGAGGACGTCGCCTGCCTCGGCTGCATGTTTGCAAAGGTGACACGATGAGGGAGATCAAGTAGTACCGAGTTGGGAGTCAGGAAAGCAGCTGGCGCCCCGATCTTCATCGCTGACTAGCTGCACCGCTTTGGACCATTTCCTTAACTTCTCTGGCTCCAGCGTCTTCCCGTTTAAAGTGGGAGGCTTGGGCACGTCCCTGGCGGTCCAGTGGTTAAGATTCCATGCTTCCAATGCAAGGGGCGCAGGTCTGCTCCTTGGTTGGGGAACTAAGATCCTACATGCCGTGTGGCGTGGCCAAAAAAAAAAAAAAAAAGTGGGAGGCTCGGACCAGGTGACCCTTCAGATGCGAATATCTGGAGTCTTTGTGACACAAACCTCCCCTTCTCAGAACAGTAATTCAGCCAGGTGAGTGCGAGCCTGTGAATGGCAAAGCAGGGAGGCGGGTCTTTTTTCGTGTGTGTGTGGTACGTGGGCCTCTCACTGTTGTGGCCTCTCCCATCGCGGAGCACAGGCTCTGGACGCGCAGGCTCAGGGGCCATGGCTCACGGGCCCAGCAGCTCCGTGGCATGTGGGATCTTCCTGTACCGGGGCACGAACCCGTGTCCCCTGCATCGGCAGGCGGACTCTCAACCACTGCGCCACCAGGGAAGCGGGTCTTTTGTAAGCAAAAAAATAAATGCAACAGAATACCTGGGTTTGATCACCTAGGACCCGGAAAAGTCACTGCATATCTGGGCGTCCCCGGTTTGCACTGCATGCCTGGCCCCATACGCGTACAATGGCGGCCTGCTTCTGTCTGTGTCCTCCAATGGCACAGCGACCTCAGGGGCCGGGCCATGTCTCTCTCCCCGAGGACGCCCTGCACCAGTGCACGGCGGACGTGAGCAAACCCTTGCTGCTTGTTACAGAGCTGAGTCCTGAACCTACCAGAGTCCAGGCGGCAAACAAACATTTCACGGACTCTGTGCCTCTTCTCCATCCCTTTTCTGGAGATTTCTACAGGAAAGAGTTCGAAGGGGGCCTTTGCCACCTGGAGATGGTGGCTCCCCTCCCCTGGCCCACCCCTCTCGGGCTCCAGCAAATGGGGTGCCCGGCGGGCCAGCGGGCCTCAGGCTGTCCTCCCCACAGCTCCGTTCTCCGCCCGAGAGCCCGCGTCCCACCCCTGCAGCCCCTGCACCCCCATTGCGATACCTGAGAGGAGGCCTTGGCTGCCCCAGCTCTGCTCTCCCCTCTGGGCTGCCTTTGCTGCATAACCGACCCAAGGCCTCCGATGTCAACGAGCTCCCGTGCTTCCCCTCCGTCCGCCCTGCGTGAAGGAAGCCTCTCCACTGGCCGGGCAGCCTGAGCTTGGCATTTGCATCCTCACAGGCAGGCTGAGCCGGAGGACAGACTTTTAGTTAAAGTTCGTCTCCCACACGTGTTGCCCTGCTGCTCCCGTCGTCATCCTCGGGTCACACACGCACACTGGCTGCTGGAGTGGCCGCCCGGCCCACGAGGCTGCCCCACAGAATCCGCTGACTGGTGCCGCCAGGCCACGGGGCCACTCACAGTGTGGACACCCGAGAGCGGGGCACGGAGGGGTCCTGGGGAGACCAGGCCAGGGAGGCTCAGTCCCTCCAAGGACATGACACACAGGACACGAGGGCAGGCTCTCAGCCTGGCACCCAAAGTGGGCAGAAAGGGCCCGTCGGGAGGCCTCGGCAAATGCAGAGCCCATCAAGGAGCACAGCCCAGGGCCCAAGGGCTGAAGGAGGAGGACACAACTGCAGACCCACTCAGTGGGGACGGGGGTGGTGGGCATGGCCTGCATGTACCCGGCTACCCCAGAGCAGCCGACTGTGTCTCTGGGTCCCGGGGCCACCGGGTGATTTGTCCTCGGTCCGCACGGGAACCTCGAACCTCCAGGGCGAGGTAAACAGTCCATCCTCACGACTTGGCAAGGCGGGATCAGACCTCAGGGAGAGGCTGGCTCGAGGGGAAGGAGGCTCCGGGCAGATGGCTCCGGCCACGTCCTGCACATTCACGTCCGAGGGGCAGGGCTGGGGGTGTACCTTCACCTCACTTCTCAGAAGGACAAGGGCGACCACCGTGTCCCGGGCAGGGCCGTGCACCCCTTGGCGGCTCAGGGGTCAGAGGCCCCCCAAAGCCTCCTCCACCTCCACGTGGCCCCTGGTATAGGCTGAGCAGTGAAGCAGGGACCCCACGGGTGGAAGCAGCTTTTAGCCGTGGCTGCACCTCAGAACCACCTGGGGAGTCTGAAAAAATCCTGATGCCTGGTCACACCCGCAGAGAGGCTGAGTCGTCTCTGAGGCCACGATTCTCTGAGCGTGGTCCCGGACTGGCAGCATCAGCAGCATCTGGGAACTTGTCAGAAATGCAAAATCTCACGCCCCGTTCCGGAGCCACTGAGGCTCTGGGGGTGGGCCTAGGAATTTGTGTTTTCACCTGTCTTCCAGGTGAGTCCAATGCCCATTCCATCTGGGTCTAAATTAGCCTGTAGTGTCCAGTTTTTGTTGTTTTCGTGAATCCCAGGTGATTCTGATGTGTGGCCACCGATAAGAATAATTAAAGAATCACGTGACCCCTCCCAGTGGCACATGAGTCCTTTACCCAGAAGCACAGAATTGGAGGTAGGTTGTCACGGACAAGACCACGTCCAGACCATGCAGGCTGCAGCTGGACTTCAGGGCGCTGATCGCAACACTACACCTTCTTACGTAACCACTCGTGGCCACGCCGTTCCCCTAGGATTAACCTCAAGGACGCTGGTCACTGGTCCAGTGACACGGCAGGCAGACGCGTGTGGGGACCACAGTCGACATGGGCAGGGGTGACCCCGTGCTGCCTACCACCTTCCCCTCACGGGAGCTCATGCAAGGAGGGCACTCATCCCCGGCAACACCCCTCTAGAACAGTCCTTGGAAAGAAGCTGGAGAGAAGGGGTTAAGAATACCAGAAGACCACAGGCAGGAAAGAAAGGCTACCATGTAAGGAGCCCTGAACGGCCCACAGACCCTCTGCCAACCGGGGGCAGGCACATGCGGGCCCCGGGAGCCCCGCTACGCAGGGGTGACTGTGGTCCAGCCCAGGCACAGGGCACCCACATTTCTTACACAGGCCCCCACCCGTGGACTTTGGATTGTATTGCCCAAAAACGAGAATAAAAATCTGTTTAAAATTCCACTGGGGTTCCGGTATGCTTGGAGTACGTAAGTCTGCTGCTACCAGTTACTGTCCCGGCCAAGGTCAGGTCAGCACCTGAGACACATTCTTTTGGAAAAGTGACGAATTCCGCTATCCTGTAATGACTGTCACTCAGTAAGAAAAACAGCAGACTTGTGAGAATGATCCCCCGACTCCCTCTCTCTCCCCCGAGAGGACAGCCATCTGTAAGAGCCCAAGCGAACGCCTCAGTTACATCAGGCGTTCTCCTCTCATCTCCACTTGCCTCCTGCCGTCCAGGGCAGGGACCAACGGCCGGCACGTCACCCGTGTCCGTCAACACGGGCCGCTGCAGGGACCTCCCAAGCCTGGTCTTCCTCGGCCAGAGGAGCCCCGAGGCTGGGGTACAGCAGAGCAGCTGGTCCCGGGTCACAGGCCCCCTCCCCACTGTGTCTTCCCCCCACCCCACCCCCGGGCCAAGGGCTGCTCCGTGGGCATGTGTCCTGCAGACGCGGGCCCTGAGATCTGGTGTCCTGCTAAGGCAGGCTCACCTCTGCTTGCTCCTCCCCAAAAGAATCGCATTCGAGGAACTCCAGCCTCTGGGACGTTTCCCCAAGTTCCTTTGTTAAAGATGATCCCCAGAGGGTCAAGTTCTGGCTCCTGAACCCCTTCTCGTGTAAACAACCAAACCTGTTTCTAAGGGAGTTTTGACATTAGCTCTAAATGGAAAGACTAGGTTCAAAGTGCTTTGCAAAGAAAAAGGACAGGACAGAAGTGGCCGGACGCAAGGGATGGGGATTCCGGGCGTGGTCACTGTGTCCATTCTAGTACCTCCAGCAAAATCCCGCGGTCCACACGAGCCGAGTGAGAACACGGGCAAGAGGCCCAGGACGCCCCACTTTAACTCCTTAGAGTTCAGCCCCGGGAAACCCCTCTGGGCCTCTCAGCCTCCTCGCCTGTGACCCTGTGAAGTGGAGGCTGGACTAAGGTCTCTAGGGTGACCTCCGACCCTAAAAGGCGGTAACTCCAAATATTTCAAAGTCTGAAAAGCTGTGCATTTTAAAAGCACTTGCCCACCTCCAGTGGAAACTGACGGAAGTCCACCAGCGGTGAGGTTTTCCTTGGACTTTTAACTTTTACCCCTAACAGGACCCCCCTCCATGCCCCCAAAATAGCCCCTGGCAGGCAGCCATGATCTCTGAGTTGGCAGCGGGTTGGGAGCAGGGAGCAGGGAACCCTCAGGTAGAGACGGGGTTTGGGGGGCTGGGGGCAGAGGGCCGGAACTCAGAGAGAACAACGGTCTACAAGTCAGCTTGGGGTGATGCCAGCTCTTTCCAAAAGAACTGGGTCAGCCCCTGGGGGTAAGGAGGAACCCAAAGAGGGTTCCAGAGAACAGGCTCCGGGTTCCCAGAGCTGCTCAGCGGGACCAGCACGGGAAGGAGGGCGTCCCCTCCACGCCATGGGCTCCCCACTGCAGCCGCACCAACACGAGTGGCTCTGGCCCTGCGCCCCCTGGGACGGTCTGCAGCATCTGCCGATCCCCGGGCCCTCCCTCCCATGCAGCATCTGCTCCAGGGCCCCCTTTGAGTGCCTGCTCTGATGACACGGGGTGCAGAGTTCAGAGCTGTGAGGTCTGTCTGCTCTCCTGAGCCCTCACGACCCACATGACCCAAGGAGGGGGAAGTTCCTGCTAGGGAAGCGGCCCGTTTCGAGAGCGGGGACATGGTCTGGGAGACGTGCGGCTCCAGCCTGTGGTGGTCCCGCTCCTCCCCCCGGGAGGAAGCATCTGGCAGGCCCGTGCCATCCAGGCCCCTGTCCCTGCAGAGAGGTGGAGGGAAGCAAGGGGATCCGCGGGGCCCGGCCGCCCTGTGGCTGCCAGGAAGGTGGCGGGGAGGGGGCCAGGGGCACCGAGAAAAGTGAAGTTTGGGGGTCACCAGTGGAAGTGCATTATCCCTGCCCGCGGGGCAGCGGGCAGCGGCTGCGGCCTCCTGTTGGGCAAGGCTGACCGACGGCCTCGTAGCTCCGGGCCAGGACGGCCATCTGGTCCAACTGCCATCGGTCGGGCTCCAAGCAAAGCAAGGACCCCTGGGGAGCGAGGCCGAGTTACCGTAAATCAGACACGATAATCACACAGTAATCACTCACACGTGGACGCGGCTCACAGCGGACACGGCACTCGCCCAGATCCCTCCCGTCTTTTCCTTTCTGATCCTGGGAGGAAGACCCGTCTAGGCCGTTCCTCTCCTAAAAGCCTGCCGCACAGAGCGGGCAGCGAGCCCGACGGGGAGAGGGGAGAGCGGCTCCACCGGGGCCCCGGCCCCCCGCCCCAGTCTCTCCCCTAGTCAGCTCTTATTCATTCCATCTTGGCAGTGGCCTCTTGTGTAACTGAAACCGCAAGAAACCTTTTGTTTGGCTTTTAATTCAGAAGAAATTCCAGTAAATCAATTCCCGCTACTTAAAAAAAAAAATTCCAGAGCCCAGCTCTGGAGAACTCAGCTCCCACCTCCCCCCCAACCCCCAATATGGGCTTCCTGCTCACCCTCCCTCCCTCCTGACTCCCTGCCTGGGAGGCTCAAGCACCTGAGTCCAAGGCCTTGCGCAGTCGCCCAAGGGTCCTCGCACCCCCGAAGGCCAGGCTGGGATGGTGCCACATTCCTGCTTCCCAGCTGGAGCCAAGCGAGTTAGGAGCTGTTGAAAGATTAGCTTGGCTGGTCTCTGCTCTCACTTGGGTACGCTGCTCACTTTTGTTTTCAGCAGGCAGGGCCCGGGGAAGGCAGGGGTGAGGTCTGCAGGCCTCCAGGTCCCCTGCCCGGAGACACAGGGGACCCGCCCGGCCTCCCGCCCCAACAGGTCAGTAACCAGGATCTGCCCACATCCTCACACACAGCCGCTCGCCCTGATGAGTCAGGAAGAAGGCCTTGACTTTGCATGTCCTGGGCCCTTTCTATTCAAAGTGGGATCCCCTGGAAGCTTGTTTAAAAAGCAGCACCCTGTGTGGAGAAAAGGGAACCTTCCTACACTGTTGGTGGGAATGTATATCGGTACATCCACTGTGGAGAACAGTACGGAGGTTCCTTAGATAACTAAAAATAGAGCTACCATATGACCCAGCAATCCCACTCCTGGGCATATACCCTGAGAGAACTCTAATTTGGAAAGATACATGCACCCCAATGTTCATAGCAGCACTATTTACAATAGCCAAGATGTGGAAGCAACCTAAATGTCCATCGACAGAGGAATGGATAAAGAAGATGTGGTACATACACACAATGGAATATTACTCAGCCATAAAGAAGAATGAAATAATGCCATTTGCAGCAACATGAATGGACCTACAGACTTAATAAGTGAAGGAAGTCAGAAAGAGAAAGACAAATACCATATGATATCACTTATATGTGGAATCTAAAAAAAATGATACAAATGAACTTATTTACAACACAGAAATAGACTCACAGCAATAGAAAACAAATCTATGATTACCAAAGGGGAAAGGGGGGAGGAATAAATTAGGAGATTGGGATGAACAGATACACACTGCTACATATAAAATAGATAACCAACAAGGTCTTATTGTATAGCACAGGAAAGTGTACTCATTATTGCGTAATAACCTATAATGGAAAAGAATCTGAAGCTGTACACCTGAAACTTACACAATGTTGTAAATCCACATTTCAATATTTTTTTTTTTTAAAAAAAAGGAAGAGGAGGGCTTCCCTGGTGGCGCAGTGGTTGAGAGTCCGCCTGCCGACGCAGGGGACGCGGGTTCGTGCCCCGGTCCGGGAAGATGCCACATGCCGTGGAGCGGCTGGGCCCGTGAGCCATGGCCGCTGAGCCTGCGCGTCCCGAGGCTGTGCTCCGCAATGGGAGAGTCCACAGCGGGGAGAGGCCCGCGTATCGCAAAAAAAAAAAAAAAAGGGAAGAGGATTCGGAAAAAAAAAAAGAAAAGCAGCACCTTGGATCCTCATCCTGGATGTACCGGAACAGAATCTGCATTTTAACAAAGTTCCACTTGTTCGGCTGGGCACACTGCACCCACGTGAGGCGGCAGCGTAATAAGAGGGTGTGCTGGGGACATTCTAGGCCAGCAGACACCACTGGCTGCCTGCCATGTGCCGGGCACTGTGCTTGGTGCAGAGTCCCAGCCCCAGCGACCACGCTCAGCCCAGCGCACGCGCTGACCATCCCTGGGGGTGGCTGCGGATCCAGTGAAGCAGGTCCACCGGTCCGGCGTGGAGAGGAAAGCTCCCATTGGTCCCAAGTCCGCCTTGTGACATCAGAGTCCACGGCTGCACTTTCAGTAGAGCCCGAGCTGGTGGTTTGCTACCCACACTCTCTCCGTCTGCCTTCTCTTCTGTCCCTGTCCACAGGGAAGGCTGAGAATCGCAGCTACCTCGTCAGCCGGCCTTGCAGCCAGTTGTAAGTAGCCGACTGGATCCCGGCAAAGAGATGAAGGAAAAGTAGCCTGGTCCCTTGCACTCAACACGCGGCTTCCAGAAGCACTGACACACCCTGGGAGCTCCGTCCAAGGGCAGAAGTTCAGGGTCCACCCCAGATCTACAGCGTCCAAATCTGTTTTAACAAAATCCCTGGGTGATACTTATGCATATTCAATTCAAGAGGTGTTACCTCGGAGGGCGGGGAGGGGGGTGCCCTGGGAAAGCCTCTGTTTCCTGTTAAAAGGGACAGAGAGTGTTGTTGGCACCACGCCTCCCTCACCCCCCTGCCTTGAACTCAGGTGTGATGCCTGGGTCTGCATCAGCCATCAGCAAAAATGAGAAAAGGAGCCGAGTACAAACAGGCTGGACGAGGAAGCAGGAAGTGGGTCCTCAGGGGCACCTTGAGCTTCGGGACCAACCCTCAGGCTATTCCAGGCTTCCTGAGTGTCCTGTTAACTTCAAGCTGAGAACATTCCTAATTAACACGTGCTCTAAGGTCTGAGCACAAGGAAGGGTCTACAAGCAGCTGGCCAAGCCCGAGAGCTGATCTCCCCCGAGAGCCGCCTGCCCCCCTGCTCCCCCCTTGGGTCCGGCAGGGAGTGGGTGGACCCCCACTCCTGACAGCTCACTCAGTGGGCTCGGCCAGCTCTGACACTGCACACAGGTGCAGAGCACACCTGTTCCTCGTCCTCCTGAGCTCCTGTGCGCAGCCATGTGGAAGAGGTGGTCATGTGACCTACCCTTGGGGTCACCGCCCCAGGACCTTCAGGGTGGCCCGAGTTCCCGCAGGTGTTTCTCTGAGTCTCAGTTTCTGCGGAGCTGCCAGTCCCCCCGCCTGCTTCCTCAGACAGGCGCCCCAGGCTTTCCTGGTGGGGGAAATCCAAGCACTAAGTTCCACAACCCAGGGATGCATCAGGTCAGCTGGCACCTCTGGGCTCACAGGACTGTCCTTCCTTTGGGGCCAGGAAAGGAGGAGAAGTGGGAGAAACTGGATGCATCCCATTGCAGCCTCCAAAGAGTGATGTCAAACCAAGTCCACCAACTCCAGAAACGTCACCCTTGGATTCCCTCCCCCAGAATCTCCACCAGGAGTCCGGCTTCAGGGACAGAGGGCGATGTCTCAGCCTGCAGAACACGGATTGGAGAGCTCTGGGTTGGTTTTCAAATAACCGTCATTATCAGATTATCAGGTAAATCCACCTAGGTCCTTCTAAAGGAAGGCGGGAGGGTGGGCGGGGAGGAGTGTGGGTGGGCAAGGAGGTGAGGAGGGAGGAAGGAAGGAAAGCAGAGAGATCTGGACTTTGACCTTCTCCCGGATATCTGCAGCTCTTCAGACGGATTACTCCCAAATCACTGAAAGGACTGTGATTCGTCCATGCACTGGGGTGCTTCTTGGTAATAAGAAGGAATGAGAAGCAGGTTCAGGCAGTCACACTGAAGACTTGGGAAAGCAGCATGAGAAGTTGAAAGAAGCCAGACTAAAAGGCTACGTACTGAATGATCCATTTATACGATATTCTGGGAAAAGCAGAGCTATAGGAATGGAAACCAGATCCGTGGTTGCCAGGTGCTGGGGGGGAGGGGGAGAGTTAACTATAAAGAGGCAGGGGATGCTTCGGGGGACGAGGGAAATGCTTCCTATCTTGGTTGCAATAGTGGTCATATGATTACAGAAATATGACAAGATTCATGGAACTGAAGACTTCTGCTTCTGGACAAGATGGGGTAACGGGGACCAGACCTACCCTCTTGCCATGAACGCCCAAAACCAAAACCAAAATAGGAAAAATGGTTGAAACAACAATTTTCAAGACCCCGGACATCAAGCAACAAAGGACAATCCCTGAGACATGGAAAACCCACCAGGTGGACCCTGTGACCGCTCCCCTGCTGCCTTGTCAAGAGTTTTCAGGCCACGACATACACAGGGGACCTGGGTGGGGTCTGGCAGACGACTGAAGGGACGGAGCTGAGAGTCTGAGGAGACCGAGGCAGTCGGACCTCGAGGATGGACCACTGGACAGGTAAGAGCCGCCCTGCAGAGGGTCCCCTCGGGTGACGGACGCACGTGAGTGAGGGGCCACTTGGGGCCGAGAGCAGAACCGGGAAACAAATCACCACAACCTTAATGGTTAAAACACTGCACACTTATTACCCCACGGTGTCTGTGGGTCAGGAGTCCAGGCACAGCACGGCCGGGCCCTCCGTCCACTCTCACAGGCTGTACTCGAGGTGTCGGCCTGGGTGCGACGTCACCTGGAGAAGCATCTGTTCCAAGCCCGATCTGACAGAAGGCAGGATCTGTTCCGCGTGGCTGCAGAAAGCCTGGGCTCTAGAGACTGCCTGGCACACAGACCCTCCACACAGCCGCCTGCTTCCCCAGGCCCCTGGGAGGCCTTGTAGCTCCGGGTAGCTAAAGTGGAGTCTTACACACCGTAACCTGATCACGCAAGTGACATCCCATCACCTTTTGTAGAACGTAACCTGGTCACAGAAAAGGCCTCCATTACTTTGTCATAGTTCATTGGTTAGAAACGAGCCACAGGTCCTACTCACACTCAAGGGGAGGGGGCTACATAAAGGCCTGAGCAAGCAGAAGCAGGGGGTCGCCTTAGGGTCCTTCTGCCACAGACCCCTCCAAGAGGATTACAGGGAACAGCACCCCATACACACACAGAGCTGGGGATGATGCCCATGAACCAGACTTTAAAAACCCATGATTCACAGGGCGGAGGACCCAAGGGGTCTGGCCTCAGTCGTGGGGAGTACTTATCCCTACACTAAATGCTATACTGACTCTGCCTCACAAAGTTTAAAAGCAAGACAGAAAAGGATCAAACTGCTTCCAAGTCGCTTAACTGAGTCCCAAATAAAGTTTGAGAATATTTATAAAACTATTTTGAATTAACTGAATTTAAAAGAATTCAGGGGCTTCCCTGGTGGTGCAGTGGTTGGGAGTCCACCTGCCGATGCAGGGGACGCGGGTCTGTGCCCCAGTCAGGGAGGATCCTGCATGCTACGGAGAGGCTGGGCCCGTGAGCCATGGCCGCTGGGCCTGCGCATCCGGAGCCTGTGCTCCGCAACGGGAGAGGCCACCGCAGTGAGAGGCCCATGTACCGCAAAAAAAAAAAAAAAAGAATTCAGAATTATTCAAGGTAAAATTTGCAATGTCTGGCATCCAGTGCAAGAGAGCAGGAAAATGCAACTCATAGTGAGGATAAAAATCAATCTAAATTGACCCAGAATCACACAGATGTTAGAATTAGCAGACAAGGATATTAAATCTGTAGTCATAACTGTATTCCATATGGTCAAATTTTAAGCAGAGACATGAAAAATATTTAAAAGACCCAAAAAGTCCTTCTAGAGATGAAAACTACAATGTCTGAGATAAAAAAATATACATTGGTTAGGATTAACATCAGATTATGCACGGAAAAAAAAATTAGTAAATTTGAAGATATAATAATAGAAACTAACCGAAATGAAAGACAGATTCGAAAAACAAAAGAAAAAGAAAAGAGCGTTAGTGAGCTGTGTGAAAACTTCAAGTAATTTAATATATGTATAGTTAGAATTCCCACAGGAATAGGGAAGTGGGAGATACTGAAAAGAAATTTATAGAATTAACAGCCAAAACTTTACCAAATTTAATTTTGAAAGTATAAACTCACAGATTCAAGAAGTTCAATGAATATCAAGCATAGGAAATATGTTAAACATTTTACACAGCAAGGCACATCATAATCAAATTGCTCAAAACCAGAGATTAGGAGAAAACATTAAAGGCTGCCAGAGCATAGACATGTTTGTGTGGAGAAACAGAGGCAAGGTTGACAGCAGATATCTTGTGGGAAACGATGTAAGCAAGAGGACAGTGGAAGGACAGCTCAAAAATTACTGAAAGAACGTCAACCTAGAATTCTATACTAAGTCAAAATATCTCTCAAAAATAAAGGTGAAAAAGAGAGACTTTCTTCAGACGTAGGAAAGTCAAAAGATTTCGTTATCAGATACTTTCACTACAAGAACTGTTAAAGGAAGTCCTTAAAGCAGAAGGAAAATGATATGAGATGGAAACGTGGATCTACATAAAGAATTAAGAGCACCAGAAATGTATATGTGGTTTTCCTTTAAAAGACTACTTAAACAAAGATAACAACAATGTATTATGAGCAAACATTATAAACAATGTATATGTTTATAACAATTGACAGCAAGAGCATAAAGGCCGTGAAGGAAGAAATGTAAGCAGACTATTACAAGGTTCCTATACTACACGTCAAGTCATAAAATAACACTTGAAGGTAGACTGGGAGGAATTAAGAACGTATATGATGAGCCCTAAAGCAACCATTAAAACGACAAAACAAAGAATTTTAACTTGTAAGCCAACAAAAGAGATTAAATAGAATAAAATAAAGTATATGAGTACTGTTTTTCCAGAAGAAGGCAGAAAAGGACAAGGAAACAAAGAACATATGGGACTAACAGAAAACAACGGCAAGATGATGAACTTAAATCTAGTGTCATATGTCAATGATCATATTAAATAAAAATGATCTGAACACCCCAATTAGAACTCAGAGACCATCAGACTGGATAAAACAGCACGACCCAACTACATGCTGCTTTTACAAGAAATGTGTTTCAAATACAAAGACACAAATGGGATAAAAGTCAAAGAGTGAAAAAAGCTATACAATACTAACATGAATCAAAAGAAAACCAGAGGAGCTATATTAATATCAGGCAACTCAGAGCCCAGAGCAAAAATTTCACCAGGGAGAAAGAAGGTTTTCTTCATAACAACAAGGGGGTCAGTTCGTCCAGGGCATGTAACAGTCATAATGTTTTCGCACCTTTAATAGAGCTTCAAAATACATGAAGCAAAAATATTTTTTTTTTTTTTAGAAATTGGCAAGCTGATTCTAAAATTCATATGGAAATGCAAAAGACCTAGAATAATCCAAACAACTCTGATAAAAGAAGAACAAAGTTACCCTTTGGGTAACTAACATACTTGATTTCAAGACTTACCGTAAAGCTATAGTAATCAAAACAGTGTGCTCTTGGTGTAAAGACAAACGGGTCCATAAAACAGAATAGAGGAGCCAGAAACAGGTCCACACATAGATGGAAACTGGTTTCTGACAAAGATAAGAGAGAGGCGACAAGTCAAAGACTGAGATAAAATAGTTGCAAAGCACGTATCTACTCAAGAACTAGTACCTGGGATATACAAAGATTTCTCAAAATGCAGCATTAGGAAAACAACTCAATTGTAAAATGGGCAAGAGTTATGAACGGACACTTCACCAAAGAAGATACAAGTCTGGCAGGTAAGCACACGAAAGGTACTCGATGTCATTAGCTGTTAGGAAAATGCAAGTTGGAAATGCAACGAGATACCACTGTGTACCTATCACAGGAGCTAAAATGACAAGCACTGAGCACACCAGCGTTAGTGGTGGGGTGCAGGGACTGAGACCTTCAAACGCTGCTGATGGCGTGTAAAACGGAACAGCCACCTCTTCTCTATCGAAGTAGAAGTGATTTACAATGTTGTGTTAATTTCTGCTCTACAGCAAAGTGATTCAGTTATACATACACCTACATTCTTTTTCCGTATTCTTTTCCATTATGGTTTATCATAGGATATTGGATATAGTTCTGTGCCAGAGAGTAGGACCCTGTTGTTTATCCATTCTATATATAAAAACTTACATCTGCTCACCTCAACCTCCCACTCCATCCCTCCCCCAACCTCCTCCCCCTTGGCAACCACCAGTCTGGAACAGCCACTTCGGAGATCAGCTCGGCTACTTCTTCAAAAAGTTAAACATGCACTTACCGCCTGCTGAAATCACTCTATTCCTAGGTATTTACCCAAGAGGAAAGAAAGCATGTGCCCAAACAAAAGACTAGTACACAAACTTGCACAGTGACTTTTTACTTAAAGAGCCCAGAACCGGAAACAGCCCAGATGCCCATCAACAGGGGAACACACTCTGGTCTGTTCGTAAGACGGCACGGCCTCGGCAACAAAGAGAATGACCTATCCATACGTCCGACAACACCCATGAACCTCCAGTGATTATCCTGAACGAGAGAAGTCAGCCAGAAAGTACAAACACAACGAGATTCCATTTATATCGAACTATGGAAAGTGTAAATCCACAGTGACAGAAAGAGAGGGGAGGTGGGGAGGGCAGAGCTAGAGGGGTCACCCTGGGGCATGAGGAAGCTTCTGTGGGCGACAGCTGTGCTCACCCTCTTGACTTTGGTGATGGTTTCATGGGTCTACTCACAGGTCAAAACTTTCCAAAGTACACGCCTGAACTATGTGGTCTGTTGTATGCAAGCAATACTTCAATAAATCCATTTTAAAAAATTCATGGAAGTGTAGACCTAAAACAGGAGAATTTTACCGTATGAAAATGATACCTCAGTAAACAAAAACATCTTGAAAAATTAATGGCGGATATAAAACCGGGAGAAAACATCTGGCTTCTGGTGACTCCGCCCATTGGTCCGTTCCCCTAGAATTTAAAATGGGGTGCAGTTCTGAGCCCTGTGTGGACAACACCAGCTGCCGGGACAGAGTTCCTGGAATCCACCCCCCGGCTGGGCCCTGCTGAGGGCCTTGACCGCCAGGCATCCGTGCCCCTGGGAGAAATAATAATAGTAACAGCATCTCACGGGGTGCTGGGAGAACCAGCCGGCCTCAAGTGCTACTCGAATGTCAGTCTCAGCATGAGCTGAGGGCGTGGCCTCTGACAGGAAAGCTTAATGCTATCATTCTTCCGGGAACTGCAGCCCCTGGGACGTGCGGACAAGCACGCGGGCTGAGGGAGAGGCGCAGGGTGTGTATTCTCCGGGTGAGGCCACTGGGCAACCAGAGCGTATATATCAGACTTGCTCTGGTCTCGCTGGCTGAACTTGCCCTTCCCACGTCGCAAACATCTCCTTCTCTCTCTGAGCGTCTCCTAATGAAAACTGTCCTGTTGGGAAGCCCATTCTTCCATCGTCCGGGTCTCTGCTTTCAATTACGCTGACAAACATATCCACGCTTGGGTGTAGAGCTGGGAATGTCTTCATCAATTATTCGGCCTGGTAACAGGAATCTTAACTGCTTTCTCAGTGTATCCCATGGGGCCCTAATGGCGCTGGAGAGACGTCTGAGGGCCTCCTTGGAGAACTGGGGAGGCCGAACAGGTAAACTCTGGGCCTTCCATCCATCCCTCCACAGACCACTGAACCAAAGCGCCCCTGCCCTTTTCTGTCCTGTGGAAGGGTTTCTTAGAAGAAAGGGTTCTTTGGCAATAAACGTTTGCTAATCCCCAACGTGCTCCAAAAGGCAGTGCTAAAGGCAGAATCCCAGGGAGGAAAGGGCACATGCCCCAAACCCCAGCACCCGGGCAGCGCCTACTTCTATCCTGAAACCGACCAGGCCCCTATTGGATAGAATGCCACGGAGATCCGGGTTCCTGTCTCAGAACTGCTGCTGAGCGCCAAGCAGACCCTTGCGCCACCCCAAGGCCTCAGCTTTCTCCTCTGAATAATGAACTCACTGGCCCCAAGGACCTCAGAGATTCCTTCTGGCTCTAAAACTCTTGTTTCTGGAGTGTTCACTATGGCAGCCCTCTCCCGAGAGGGCCTGCTCATGAGCGCCCATCCAGCAAGGTACCAAGCATCTCATCGTCTACAGGGCGGCTCCCTCTCCATCTCATGGTCTACACTGCCTGCCCCCTCTCCTCCACCTAAGCTTCCATGGCAACGTGGCGGCTCCCTTCTTCTCCCGGCCTGACCTGAGAGAAAGGCTGCTACACAGCTGGAGTAAGACAGCAAGCTTCGCATGCACAGCGTGCAGTGGGTCCGTGGGCAGAGGGGTGTCAGGCCCAGTTCTCTGGGTACCACGGACAAAAGCTCTGCGAGTGGGTCCAGGCACCTGCAAGCAGGTGGAGGTGGCAGGTCAAGGGTGGATCTGGGCCCATGGGGGCTTCGGGCTGGGATGGAACAGATGGGGAGCCGCCCGTGGGCTGGAGGAGAGGGTGGGAGTCTGGGTGGAAGCCGGGGCAGACGAGTCTAGGGACAACTGTGCGGGCGTGAACCTTCTGGGAGGCGGCAGCCTGCAAGACACTCTCCTCTCGGGGTCCTGGTGAGAAGCCAGGGGACGGACAGACATACAGACGCACAGCTATCCTCTCCCTCTGCCCCGACACACAGAAGGGGACACAAGCTGGGAAAAGGAGAGGAAAGTCACCTTTGCTGGGCCTACACTGCCGCTGCTGACTGCTAGCTAGTGGGATACACACCAAAGGCACTGCAGCAACTAATTTTCAAGAAGATCAAAATAAATCAGCAAACAAAACCATCCTGACAGCAGAGAAACGTGGCAACGTGCTGAGGTAATTACAGTGTTTTCCCCCTTGTTCCACCGCGCTCCTGCTGCCACTGGCGCAGGAGCTGAATCCCAGCTGTCACTCCCTGTCAAGGGGCCCGTGCCGGCTGAAGGCACCACGCTGCGGCCGGAATGCCACCGGCATGCCACTGCCTGGGGACCCACGTCTTGCAACAGAGACATCAGTCCCATGCCTGGCACTGGGGGCCGAGGGAGCGTGTCCCAGCCCAGCCACCCCCTGCTCCTTCAGGGCAAACCCACGGCCTCTCGCCCCACCGGTGCTCTGTGCCGTGGCAAGAGCACAGCCTGGGAATCAGCCCCGGCTTGACCTCCAGCTCCACCAGCTCCTAGTTAGGTGGCCTGGGAAGCGTACTGGAGCTCTACGGCCTCAGTCTCCCCGTCTGAAAAGGGGGCATACGAATGCCTACCTTATACAGTTGTGAGAATTAGAAATCATGTACATAATCACTAATCACTAGAGAAATGCAGATCGAAACCACACAGAGGCATCACCTTATACCGGTCAGGACGGCCATCATCAAAAAGTCTACAAATAACATGCTGGAGAAGCTGTGGAGAAAAGGGCGTTCCCTGCACCGCTGCTGGGAATGTAAATTGATACAGCCTCTATGGAGAACAGTATGGAGGTTCCTTAAAAACTAAAAATAGAGCTACCATGTGACCCAGCAATCCCACTCCTGGGTATATATCTGAAAAAACCCCCAGTAAGTCAAAAAGATACATGTACCCCAATGTTCACTGCAGCATTATTTACAGTAGCCAAGACATGGAAGCAACCTAAATGTCCATCAGCAGAAGAATGGAGATATAAAAAGGAATATTACTCAGCCATCAAAAAGAATGAAATTTTGCCATTTGCAGCAACGTGCGTGGACTTGGAGGGCATTACGCTAAATGAAATAAGTCAGTCAGAGAAAGACAAATACTGTATGTTATCACTTACATGTGGAATCTGAAAAATAAAACTAATAAAGGAATGAACCAAAACAGAAACAGACTCGCAGATGCAGAGAATAAACTTGTGGTTACCAAAGGGGAGAGGGAAGGGGGAGGGGCAAGATAGGGATAGGGGATTAAGAGATATAAACTACTATGTATGAAATAGATGAGCTACAAGGATATATTGTACAGGACAGGGAATTAGGTCCATTATTTTGTAATTACTTCAAATGGAATACAATCTATAAAAATATTGAACCACTATGCTATACGCCTGAAACTAATATAATATTGTAAATCAACTAAACTTCAAAAAAAAAAGAAAAGAAATTGTGCATGTGAGACACCCACCCCGGGCAAGGGTTGCCGTGTTCATCCTTTGTGCTCTGACTGCTTTCTCAAGTCTGGACCGAGCCGTCACAAACTGCTCTGTGACCCTCTGACCCCAACCCAGCGGGGATGCGGGAGGCTGCTGGTGGAGTGTCTCGGGGCCCCTCTCAACGAGGCAAAGCTCACGCTGCCTTTTCCAGAGCCTCTGCTGTCCCCTGAAGGGAACGCTCACAGCTCAGAAGAATCGTTAGCTACTTCGCAGCTGAACAAATGATGCAAACAGGGGCTGTTCTCATTAAAACTACGGAGCAGTGTGGGGACCTGGTGGAGGCCCGGGCTCCTGAGCGCTTCTGACGTGGCTGGCGGGGCGGGTCCAGGTTAGAAACGGGGCCGACAGAAGGAGGCCTGGGTGCACCCTCCTCCTCACCGATTGAGCCCCGAGGGTGGTCTGGGTCACCCCCAGTGCAGGGCCGAGGCACCTCCTGCCCCTGTAAGCCCACGTCCCTCGCACTGGGAGTCCATCAGCGGTGCTACCAGGGTCGAGGACGGAGCCGTCTGCTCGGGATGTCCAGGCCCTGGTGCCCAGGGAGGAAGTCCCCTCGCCACCCACCTACCTCTGACCCTCCCAGACCCCCCTTTGGTCTGAAAGCCCAACCACCCCTCGGGCCCGTCCCAAAGCAGCGTCCAGAGCATCTCCGGCAGAGCGGAGCCCGTTCCAGCCGGTGTGTCCCCGTCCCCAACAGCCCCTGCCTCCTGCCAGTTTCTGCCATGAAGAATCGGGTCCTGGGGGCCCCGTGGGGACCTTTCGTCCCCCTGCCGCTCAGAACCCGCCCGGCTCCTGCTGGGACTCAGAAGAGCTCACGGAGGGCGGGGGGCGTTCCACCGAGCACTCCCTCCCTGAACCTCACCCGCCGCGGCCAAAGGCAGCTCTCCACAGAGCTCACCCGCTTCGTACCCGCCCAGGGCTGGGGGGCAGCGTTTGTGGGATCCGCAGGCCCCAGGACAAGAGCCAGCATCGGGTGCTGGGAAACCAGCCAAGGCAGCAAAGCAAATGGGAGATGCTGGGCTCACCCTGGAAGGTGGAGTGTCCTCTGAGTAGCCCTGAGCAACAACAGCAACATATAATGATCACGCTTATTACTGTTAGTAAAACTTGTGGGCACTCTGTAGGCGCCAGGTCCTGTCCTGAGCCTGTAACACGCCTGAGCTCCGGCAACTCTTACGGCCACCCTGTGAGGTGGGGACCGTGATCGCCACCAAGATGCCTGAGGTCACACGACTGAGCTGTGGCAGGCTGGCTGCCCCCAGGACCCAGGCCCTCCCCGGGCCTCCCATCCGTGTCCACCTTTGCCGTCGCCTCCTGAGCTCAGCCAGGAAGGCGTCCTCGCCCTCCTCTGCAGGTGCACCCTCGGTGCCGTCGGGTTTGTAAGTGTCTCCCTCGGCCACATCTTGGGGAACTCCATGCACAGCCCTCTGTTGGTCTGGGCTTCCCCTGCTGAGCGACTCCAAGGGGCCTACATTCTTATTCTGGTTTTACTTCGATCTGACTCCCAGGAAAGAGCAAGACCCTCTCCCCAGGTCTGAAGGAACCAGCGTGTGCCTGAGGTCCCAGCTGCCACTGGTCCTGCCGCAGCCCCAGAGGAGCTGCCCGGCTGCGGACAGAGCGGGCTTCAGGGCCCAGCGCCTTCCCTACCACTTCTATTTCTTCCCTTAAGGTCATCCTGGGCTCCGGGATCCTCACTTTGGGCTACTGATGTTTAGACCGGAGATGATCAAAGTCATCTGGGTAAGTAACCCTTAGCAGTTAAGCTTCGCGTTAACAAGCCAAGGTACCATTGAGACACTCTGCTTCCAACAGAGACAGGATCAGTGTCTACATGATACAGTTTCTTTTTAAGGGCCGATGTCAGAGTCTTATTTGCCTGAAAATCGACTTCTCTTAGCTGTGGACTTATTTGATTCAGGTCCTGAGTCCAATACAACAGATAAATACTTCATCACACTGGTCGTGCCTCCGTTTCCGGAAAAGACAGAGTCAGAGGCAGAAGACGCAGCCCCGGCCCTGCCATCTCTCAGCATCTGGAATGTGTTATAATAACAATGTATTGGGAGAAAGGAGAAGTCAACCCCTTGGAGCCGATACTCCCTACAAATCCAACTGTGCAAATCTCTGTGGCTCCCTTCTCCGTGTTCTTAAGAAAGTGTTACAAACACAGATGTCAATCCTGAGCTAACAGCAAGCGTGTGGTGTCAGGGCCCGCAGATTTCCCCAGTGAGGCCAAGGGTCCGCAGCAAGGAGCAGGTCAGGCTGGGAGCCGAATGTGGGGAGGACCAGCCCGCGCCCCAGGTAGGCAGACCCACTGGAGGTTTCTTTCTTTCTTTCTTTTTTTTTTTTTTTTTTGCGGTACGCGGGCCTCTCACTTTTGTGGCCTCTCCCGTTGCGGAGCACAGGCTCCGGACGCGCAGGCTCAGCGGTCATGGCTCACGGGCCCAGCCGCTCCGCGGCACGTGGGATCTTCCCGGACCGGGGCATGAACCCGTGTTCCTTGCATCGGCAGGTGGACTCTCAACCACTGCGCCAACAGGGAAGCCCCCACTGGAGGTTTCTTGATGAAAGAGATGTCCAGGGATGCTGGCCCCTTGGTGGCCTCATGGACCCCAGAGCCCTAGAGCCCCAGGAGGAGGCCCTGCCCAGAGAGCTGCCTCGGGAGGACGAAGCGATCGTTCACTTGCTCCTCTGGGAGCTGGGCAGCGCCCTACACATGCTCTAACGCCCCGTCCCCATATCAGTGTCCCTATGGTGGACACGACAACTGTCCCCATCTTGCAGATCAGGACACTGGGGAACACTGTGGCCTTAGGTAACCGGCACCCAGCGAGAGGTTACAATTGCACCAGCAGCCTTGAATTCAGGGCCCGCTTGAGGTCCGACGCGTCACTGCCTCGTCGGGGGAGTCTCTCTGGGGCCCCTCCCGAGGCCTAGGCAGCCTCCATTTCTGTTTTGTGCCAAAAGGGAAAATACCGGCTCCAGGGCTGCACCTTGGACTTCAATCCACAGACATTTTTTCCATTCGGGATACAACTGGGAAAGAGAAACGAGAGCGGAGGGAAGTCTGCATTTCACCCAAACTGGCACTGGAAGCGTGAAGTGGGTTCCACACGCCACCTTCCCGGGCCCTTCCGGCCACCCCATGAGGTCGTGGGTGACAGAGCCCGCTGGCCCCAGGACTCCAGGGACGAACGGCGTCCACTGAGATGCCCCCGTCCCCACGGGTCCTTGTCATCCCGGAGAGCAGGCCCCAGGCCACCAGCCCTCGGCACTAGGTGCCTGGAGCCCATCCTGCCTTGTCATCCTCACCCAGCCAGGGCCTGGCCCGGGAGGGATGACCGTCTCTGGTCCCAGCAGAGGTGCTAATGATTCCACACACCACCCCCTGACCAGTGCCAGGTGGATCTCACGGGCTCAGGAGGGTGGATGTGGTCGGCCTTCAGCCAGAAAGACACGGCTGACTCCCCGGGTCCTGCTGGGCTGCAGGGCTGGTCCTTCAGCCGGGTCGGTGTACTGTCACTTATAGAGAGCTTATGGCCTCGGGGAGCCAGGCCTGCCCACTTTCTCTTGCTGGAGGACTCAGGCCACCTCGTCAGCCCCGAAGTGTTAGGAGGGTTCCCTGAGCCAGCGGGTTCTGTGAAGTGTAGGGCACACGGGGCTGTCCCGTCCCTGCCCTCAGAAAGCAGACATTTCAGAGAAGGGAGGTGGGGGACGCATTTCAGAGTTCCACTACGGTTTGTTCAACCAGTTTTGCTAGGCGGGCAGGCAGCCTGCCTTGGGGACAGAATAACCTGAGGGGGGGTAACCGCTGTCAGCTCCCTGCTCAGGAAGAGCTGTCCAGAGCCGGCTAAACTGGGCAAAGGGACAAACAGGCTCTCGCTGCCTGCTGACCCCTCCCACTCTGCACCTGGACTGAGGCCTGCGGACGTGGCTCCCCGGCTTCTGGTTGGTTTGGCCGGTGAGGAAGGACAGAAGCCACGGCCCTTCTTTCCACGCCCACCTGACGTGGCCCTGGTGCTGAGGGTGGCTGCGTCCCTGCACAGCCAGTTTCCGGCCCACGGCTGCGACGTGGCTTCCTCCCTTGGACCTGGGGGGTAACAGCCCCCTCTGTCACTGGCCAGAGGCGCCGCCCCACACCCTTGCCGTCCCCTCATCCCTGTGCAGACGAGCCCTGCCATGAGGCCTTTCCAGCGGGGCCACCCGTGTGGAGCTCCACCGCCCGCGGGGATGCTCGAGGAAGGGTTACGGACGGAGCAGCGCTTCAGGGCTAGGAGTCGAGTCCCGCCTCCGGGGAAGGTTGGGTCCAAAGCTGTCCTGAATAGAAAACCGCCTTCCCCTCGTTTCAAATTCCCCAAAGTCAGCCTGTCTGCAGGACCGTGTGTGACTCTGAATCCAGGACCCAGGGCCCCTGATTCCTCTGCCCCTGACCTTGGTGGTGGGCTTTACTCTCCATTAAGAGAGTAGAAGCTTTTGCAACCCAACCGGGCCCATCTCCTTAAGCACACACATGGAGAGCAGACCTCAGGCGGGCTCTGAGTCCTTCAGGCGGCCTATAAATCAAGTGCTAAGCCCTATTCCCGCTCCTGGCTCCGGATCCATATTCCCTCCCGGCCTCCAAGGACCATCTACACGTTCAAGTCCCCGCTCACAGATCGCCCTCCAGAGCAGATGCCGAGGCTCCTTGTAACCGTCAGTGTTTTGACAAAGTACAAGTATTTAATCCTCTGCCCATGACGCCCCCTCCCCACAAGGCCAGGGTGGGACAGGGGGAGCAGAGGGGAGCCCCGACCTGCGAGGAGGTGGCCGCCTCCTACCGGACGCCCAGCTCGCCCAGAGCCTAGGGCGCCTTCTCGTCCACTCGGGGAAGGAATGCTGGCCCGAGTGAGAGAACCAAGGTTAACTGGGACAGAGAGGACCGTCTCGTTCCTCCCCCGCCTCTTCCGGGACTCGCGCATCCTTGGCAGATGGTGTTTCTAGCCACGTCTCCCTGGGAAACCTACCCCAGCTCCTAGCAACCTCCAGCCAGCGAGGGCTCGCTGGGCTCCAGCCTGACGCCCAGATGCTCCCGCCCCAGGCGCCCAGGGCCCCCCCCTCCAGACGCAGCACTTACTGGAGGAGGCCCCGCAGGGACCCGCTCGAGAGCGTGGGCACCAGAGGCCCCATCATCCGTCCTGGGAGCCCCCGCCCCGCTGACACACAGCCCTCAGCCTGCCGGGAGCACTTCCTTTCCGTCATTCCCAAACTCCCCTCTCTTGAAACAATTGCCCGAAGCCCTGGGAGTTAATCCACGACGTCCTCCAGGACAAAGGCAGCTGCTGACCCGGCCCTGGACAGTCGATCAACAAACATGGCAGAGCCAGTCCCCCTCGGCCCCCAACGCTCTTCGTTCCGTCCCCAAGCAGGGACCTGGCAGATCCTGCCGGTGACCTTGGCCTTCCGGGCTCCCCGCCCGGTCCTGCCAGACCCTGCGAGCTGGGCGCTCCTCAGAGGGACCCAGTGGTCACCCCACGGTCTCTCCCTCTTTCAGGACCACCTGATTCAAAGTTTCTGGAGCAAGTCAGGTTCCAAGTCGAATGAAAGCAAAGTGACCTCTTGTAAAAGCCACGGGCTGTTCAGCGCGATTCTGGGAGACAATCAAAGCCCTAAAACCCTGTCTTAGACGAAAACGGGGGGGAAAAACCCCTGTTTTCCGCACTCTTCATTTTACGTGCAATCAATCCTGAGTGGAGTCAGATGTTTGGCGGGCGCTCCGGGAACAAAAGAACAGTCGGAGAGACAGGCTGGAGGCCGGCCAGGCGTCAGGATTTCTCAAGAACCTCGCAGGGGCCCCTCCCGCTGTGCAGGGAAGGAATTCAGCCTGGCCCTCCCCTGCCGGCCTGCACGGCTCTACCAGCCCCTCCTCGGGGCAGATCCCCTCGGAGATGAAAGAACGTGGGAAATTCACTTCCTTCTCTTGGGCTCCGGCAAGTCGGGACTGGGCAGCCCTCAGGTCCTTTCTCGGAGCCTCAGTGTCTCATCTGTGAAGAGGGCGCTAAACTACCTCTCTTGCGGGCTGTCGTGAGGGGTACAGGGCACGTCATTCTCTTGCGGTGGTGGATGGTGGTGCATCCAGTGGGGGCCCAGTTGCTCCCTCCTCACCCAGCCCTGTCCACACCCTAGTCCTGAACATCCAAGGAAGCTCCAACAGACACTGAAAACAGGGCTGATTCCCCCAGCCCCTCGCTGTGTGACCCTGGGCACATCACTCAGCCTCTCTGGGTCGCATTCTGCTCATATTTAAAGTGGGGATAAGAACTGTGGGCACCCGACAGATGTGCTGTAGGGACTAAAGGAGAGTCTCCCCTCCTGGATGAGCATGTCTTGAGCACCTGCTGGGGGCCGGGTGCTGCGCTGGCTTAGGGACCCCAACGGTACACAGACGGGCGGAGCCCTGTCCCCACCCCGCTTGTCTTCTCGGGAGACGTCACACAAGCCCATAAAAATCCACCACGAAGTCGCAGCAACGGAGATTTTAGGAGGCAAGGAAAGGGGGGTCCCAGCACGTGATAACATTCAATAAACAATAGAGGCACTTGTTCTGTTGTCAGAAATCAGACAGTGGGGTTTATTATCCTTCGGTTCACAGGTGAGTAAAGAGAAACCCAGAACAGCTGGGCACGTGAGCCCAGGTCGTGCGGGACTCAAACCCAGGCCTGCCAGCCCCAGAGCCCCTGCGCTTCCCTCCGAATCCACAGCCCACACACGTGACACTGAGTGTGAACTCCCTGCGTGCCTTCCCGCCCTCACCAGACCCTCACAGCCTCCCCAGGGGCCCCTATATCACCTCCTTGCTGCGCATGGGGAGACGGAGGCCAAGGTCACCCACTCGGCAGGCCGGGGCCGTTTTCACCACACTGGCTTCTCTTGGAAGCTTTCCTGGCTCCCGGGTCCATAAAGGGAGAAGCGACTCAAACACAGCACGCCAGCCCCAGCCCGCCAACCCCTCAGGTCCCACGGCCCATCTTTCAGGTGAGCTCCAGGCACGGGAGAGACACGAGAAGGGGCAGGAGAGCTGGTGTCTCCGGCCCCCGGCCCCCCTGAAGCCAAGGGCACAGCCTCACTACTTTCAGGGCCTGGCCAGGTGCTCGGGCATCCAACTTGGAGCCCCACGCGGGTACCGAGGCCACACGCGCCCGACGTCAGTCTTCCCAGCACAGCCTGAGAAGCCAGCAGGCTCCGGCAGAATTCTGGAGGTAGAGGAAGGGAAAAAGCGGGCAGCTTCGGGGAAAGCAAGGGCTTGGGGGCCGGGAGAACGTGCTTTGCCTAACGACATGCACGTGGCCATCCGCGTGCCTGCCCATCCCCCCCCGGCAGCCTGTGTTCCCCGAAATCTTTGATGGCGCGAAGGAGGACGGCTCCTCTGTGTACACGGAGCCCAAGGACGAGGCGTCTGTCTCATCAGGCGGTAGAGCCACAGTGTGGGTGTTCTGACGTCATTACTGCGTGGAGGGAGCAGAGACGCCAAGATAAAGGACACAGGATCCTCCAAAGATCCACAGGGAACAAGAGGACCACAGAGAAATGCAGAACGCCCGAGCCAGAGGCCCGCCCAGCACCCCCTTCAGGAGGAGACAGAGGCCCGGGTGAGCGGGAACCTGTCAGGTGATGCCGCGAGGGAGGGTCCGAGGGTGCCCCGGCCTCTCCTCATCTCAGGCCCATCTGCTGCCCCGCAGGTTGGAGCAGAGGAAGGATTGTTGGTGGAAGCACAACCTCACCCGGCGTCTGCAGGAAGATGGTCCCTGGGGGTGCCACTCAGCAACCACAGAAGAAATAGGTTAGCGTCCCTGTCAAGACGGGACACAGGAGTCCCCACCCTTTCTGACATCCACCTCCCCGATGGGCAGCAAGGGAGCCGTGGGGGACACAGCACAAGACAGAGGGGGTGCTTCCCTCTTTTCCTGGGATGGACACCTGTGGGCTCAGAGAGCCCCAGGCCTGGGTGTTCGCGTGAAACAGGAGCAGAGAGGCACCTGCAAGTTCTGACCCGCTGGCCAGGGAGCGGGCCGGAGCACCTCACCTGGAGAGACAGGCGGCCACTGTCAGCAGTTCCCAGGGCCCAGGCGAAGGTCAGTGTCCCTCTGCCCACTTCCAGCAGGGCCACTGATCCTCAAACGCACTGTCCCAGAACCCCTGTTGCTTAATCCACAGGTCACTTGAGGGTAGGAATGACCTCAGCTCATCAGGCAGACGTCCTGGAGCTGATCTTTAAGGAGAAATCCAGAGGCTTACTCAAGAAGAAGGCAGCTCAGACAGCTGGACGGGCAGAGGGATCTGCAGAGAGCAGAAGGGACGAATGTGGGCTTGGGCAGGACAGAGGAAACGGCTCGCGACAGGGCAGGGGACCTCTGGCAGATGGAGATCACGTTGGTACAGAGCAAAGCCAAAAAGGCACCATCAATTTCAAGAGAGTTATTTCTTGAGGACGTACTGGCTGCAGAGGAATCCATGCCTCATCCGATGGGGCAGCCAGGTTGCCAGACAGGGCTGGGTGACCTCGGGCTGTCAATCACTCTCTAGATCGCTCTGGCAGCGAAAGCCCCTGTGGAGGGGGGTTGGGAACAGGAAGAACCCAGCACACACGGCGGTCTCCAAGCCAGCACGTTTGGGAAGATGCTCTGCTTGGCACGGTGGTGGGGGTCAAGTGATTCGCCCCAGGCCACCTCTAGCTTGGGCAGGTCATGTGACCCCCTGGAGCTCGGCTCCCGCATCTGTAAGAAGAGACGGCTGGACAGGACACTCTCCCTGTCAGTCCCGACGTGCCTCAGGTCTAATCAGAGCAGGGGCTCTGGCCTGCCAATCCCAACTGCCTGGATAACCGCAGTCATCTGAAGTGAGGCCCAGGGCAACAGCAGTGCCAGACGTCGGATCTGGGGAAATCAGAGTCTGGATCCTCCCCAGAAGGCCCCCAGGACCCCGCAGGGGCAGCCCCCGGCTTCGGAGACACCGGATCCCCGGCTCTGACATCCAGTCCTAGCAGGGCCTCACCCCCCTGCCCACTCCCTATTGGAAGGGAGGCTTTGAGCACCGCCCTCCCTTGGTGCTGCCCGAGAGGGGGCACCAAGCGGGGGGCGTGGACCCCCGCTGCTCTCGGAGTTTAAGCCCAGGGTTTGAGGCTGGCCTGAGATATGCTCTGGTTTAACATCTTGACCCAGGGGCAGGACTCAAGAGCCGCTGCTGTGTTTCTCTCCTCCTTTGCCCTCCTCAGTCACGTCCTGCTCTCCTGCTCCAGCCTGGACTCCTCTGTCATCTCGACGTCTCCGCTTGGATGCCTCCACCCGCACCTGTCCAACCCACGCTCGGACTCCCCCCATTCCCAGCCCTCTCCTGCCCATGCAGGCACCTGCTCTCTCCAGCCTCCTGGCTGCTCAGAGCCCCCCAGACCTGACGTCCACCACGTCAGTACGTGGCTTCTGCTGAGTTTCGACAACCCAGCCACGCCTCACACCTCCGCCGTGGTCACCCTGCTCCAAGCTACTGACACCCTCCTCCTGACGGGACCCCCTGACTCCTGCTTCTACACCCAGCGCCCGCCCCTTCTACCCTTTAAAAAATCGTCAGAGCGCGTCCCTCTTTTGCCTAAAAGCCTCATTAGCACCACGCTTCACTTGGAGGAAAGCCTCGGCCCTCACGATGACCTACGAGGCTCTCCGTGGTATGTCCTTGTTCGCACTGGCCTGGTCTCGAAGGCTGCGGCCTGCCCGCCCTGTGCCTCGCACACACGCCCCCCTCGGGGCCTTTGCACCTGCTGCTCCCTCTGCCCCGAGTGCCCCTCCCCGACACCCCACACCTCCTACAGGTCTCTGCTCAAACGCCATCTTGTCAGTGACCCCTCTGTTTAAGCTGAACCCCCTTCCTGAAGCACCCTGCCCCCTTCTCTGCATTTATTCCCCCTCCGGACCTAATACTACATATTTTACTACTTTTTCCTTTCTTTTCTTCCCCTCAAGAAAGTGTAAGCTCCTTGAGGGCAGGGCCATTCATCTGTTTTGTCCGGCAGTGTAACACTGGTACGGCGACAATGGTGCCTGGCGCATACAGGCTCTCAGTAAATCTTTATTGGGTGAATGCAGCCCCCTCCCAGCAGGCACCCGAGAACACCACAAAAGCAGGGCCAGAGGCCACTTCCCAGATCTGCCTGGTGCCTGGTCTACTTGCTGTCACTCTTTCCTGCCCCCTCTGACTTCCTGGCTTCCTACCACTGGTCCCACACTTCAGACTCCCACCCGGACCTGTCCTGTGAGGCCCCCGGGCCTCCTCCACCACCAGACAGACGCGTGCTGACCGCACCGCGTATGCTGATCTGCTGGGATGGGCACTGGCGCAGGTGTGGTTCTCAGTCCCGGCCCCCGGCCCTCGTGCTCAACCTACGTCTGCACATGCCCACCACGGGGGCTGGAGAGGCAGGTGTGGCTACTGCAACTGCAGGTCCGAGCGCTCACCCCGGCGGGTCACTGTCCTGTGTTCCTCCCCTTGGTGGGAGACACAGAGTGGGGACTGAAAGCACAGCAGGTGTTTAATAGACGGCGAAGTGGAAGGGCTTCCGAGCTCCGTGCCAACACAGCGGCTGGAGGCAGCACTGAGCCCACTGCCCACATTATGGCTTTTGGACTCGAAGAAAGGCCAGGGGAAGTCGTTGGGGGGCCCAGCTGATGGTCACGTGCGCGGAGCCTCCCGACGGAGGCCGGGGGCAGGGGCTCCACCCGGGTCTAGGGGCGACCACCACCAATTGAGTACCCACGCTCTTGACCGCTAAGCTGCACTGACTCCAGGACCGGCCTGTGGCCTCAGGTAGAAGCAGGTCCTGCCCTCTGGGGGCTGGGCCATCCACACCCCCTTCCTCAGACTGTGCCAGCCAAGTGCCCCATCAGGCACATGTGGTCAGCATGGCGGGGTCAGCGATATGACGGAGGAGCAGGCCGTCTGCTTCCCTCCGGGCGGGGTAAGGCTGCTGGACCAGTGCGTCCAAGGATGCTCTCTCTCCTGGACACAGCGTGCAATCTGGGGATGCCAGCAGGAGGAGGATTCTCTGAGCGTGACCGTGAGAACACCCAAGAAAGCCGGAATTTGACGTACACCGCTGTTACTTATGATTTGTCTATCAATTTTTTTAAAAAACATAAATCGACTAATTGCTTACGACAAAACTTTTAATGAGTACAACTCTTGCTGTAAATTACATAAAGTTACACACCTAGATCTGCTATAACTCTTAACCCAGCCCTGCCAGGCTCCCAACCACTTCCTCTCATCCGGAGACCCTGGAAATTCTGTCCTGCTCTCACCCAACACTTCAGAGCAAGTTCTGGGCTTTAACCACCAACTCCTAAGTTTTTGGGCTTTTTGTTCTTATAGGACAAAGTTATTAATTTTCCTCATTAACATTTTTCGTTCACTCGGAGTCATCTTAAGGACCCAGTTCATACCCGAATGAAGAAGTGGCTTCCAAGTGATCTCACAGGTTAGCTTAAGCCAAATGGTCACAAACTCTAGCACGCATTAGAAAAACCTGGTGGGCTCCTTAGAACAAATGATTGGGTCCCACCTAGGGGTGTTGGTCTGCCATCTGGGGCAGGGCCCCAGAACCTGCAGTTCTAATAGGTTCCCAGGTGATTTTCGATGTTGCTGGTTCAAGACGACATTCTGAGAACAGCTGCTTGAAGCTACCTTTCCTGGCATCTTTGTGGCCCCTGAAATTTTTTTTTTCCTCCAGATGGAAAAGAACAAACAAGAAAGTAAAGGAGATACTGAGCTATCTGATTTCCCCCAGGCCCATGTAAAACACTTCCAGGTAGGAGAAGCCATCGTTGGAAATCATGCTCGGTCACTAGCGTAATTTCACGTCCCCCACTGATTTCTGGAATTTAAAAGCACATGCAAGTTAATTTATCCTGAATTCATAACCTTGCTTCATAATCCATCTCCCAAACCTACTTTTTAAAAAGGGTTTTGCCTCTTTTCCTCTCTTCTGAAAATTTAAAAATTCATTTTAACGAAACAAAACTCACCAGAATTTGATTGAAAAAAAATATACAGTGACTTCCTTTTAATTAGATGGCGCTCATGCATCTATAATAATAAATAAGACAGAAAATATTCAAGTCTCTTAAAATATGTGAAGTTGAGAGGGAAGAGATTAAAGTGATACAGGGCCGTCTGGAAAGGGCAGCCGGTAGAGAGGAAGAAGCAGCAGGGCTGGATCTGGTCCCGTGCCTGGTCCCAGATACCACGCCAAGCAGCCCGGCGGGCTCAGAAAAAATCTTTTAATTCTTATGACCCTCAGGTTCCACATATGTAAAATGAAGGCAATAACGTCTCCCTCAAAAGGTTGTTATGATAGAATTAAAATTGTTTCATCCCACATCATTTTTATAAAGGACTTGAGAATTTTAAAATTTCACATCTTAAAAAAAAACACTTGAGACAAAAATAACTATCAAAAATTAATATGTAACATATATTTTTAAAAATATATCAACCAAAAGTATAGTACAATTATTCTGACTAATCCTCAAGGCCTGCCCAAGTCTCCTGGCAGTTAAGCTAAATAAGGAAATTATTATCTAACTTTCATTATCTCATTAATTGAGAGGCGGAAACAAACCGATTCCTCAGAGCAATTAAATGAGATAATGTACGTGAAAGCTTCTAGCAGGTAACCAGACAGAAGATGCCATCATTAAGGTTCAAGGCAGAGGTGAGACGTCCCTCACTTACGTGTGGGACAGAGTGGACCCCAGACGCATCAGGGGATGCGATTTCATTCAGAGAGCCGGCTCCACCTTCCCTCTCTTCCCTTGGGTCTGATTCTCAGAGGAGTCCGCCTGCCATGGACCAGGAATGCACTTCCAGCTAGGGTTCTCGCAGGAGAAAGTTGAGAGTATAATGTTCCACTGAACCCCATGAAAATGCCAGGTGTGTAGGTCAAATTTCAATGGCTTAGCCTGAGAGGAAGCCCAAATGCAGCAGAGGAAGAGGAGAGATGAGGGTAGGTGTGGGGGACACACAAGTTCAAGGCCCTCTGTGCAGCTCTGACACGTAGGAAAGTCTGAAGGCTACAGAGCCTCAGCCAGCTGTGCCCCTCACCGCTCAAGCATCTGGGACAGGCTGCAGGACGAGGGGCGTGCTGGGGGGCGGTCACCACACAGGCCCTTCCTCCCAGGTCCCAGGGCGCCTACAGACAGTGTGGCCGCAGGCTGACCCCTGGCCACTTCCAGGTCTGGCCCTGAAAAGCCACCACCAGCCTCCCTGCTCACCCTCTGCTGGGCTGGCCCTGAGTGCCAACTCCCGGGCAATGTGGAAGCAAAGCCTCGGCCCCTGAATAACGAGGACCAGAGCCACCGAGCGCCTGACTGCACTTCCCTGAATGACCGAAGAACTCACGGCAGTTCCAGGGTTCGGCTCTCGACACGGCGCACGTAATAGAGGCGCGGACGGAGGAGCTGAGGTCCTGTGCCCAGAGGAGAGCTGGACTCAGGGAAAGAGCACCTGTCCCCTATTGAAGCAGACAGGGTTCTGGTCCCCAAACTGGGTAACACACCTCACAGCCACCGGAGGAGCTTTTCAATCAGGACAGATTCCCCTGCGCCCCACTCCAAACTCTTGGCTCTTCCCAGGACGTTCTTTACCTCCTCTGTTAGGTGAAGACATTGGTCATCAGGTCGCAATCAAGGGATGGCCGGACAGAATGCGGCTGTGAGCCTGCCCCCACCAACATCTCCATCACTAGATGTCCGGGCGGGACCCTCCTCTGTTCGACGTCTCAGCCCTAGTCCTACACCGCTTTTTCCTCATCTCTAGCTGGATAACTGGCGTATCTTATCAACCCAAGAACCCTGCAAGCTCTTCAGGGGCCGAGATGATAGCTTTTACATTGCTTTTCTGGACAGCACGCAGCAAGGCAGGTAATAAAAGCTCAAGCAACGCTCTAGCCCATCTGATTTGAGTAGGTATTTTCCATACAACCAGGAGAAGTGGGGGAAAGGGCTTCTCTGGCAAACTAGACCCAGGAGGCTGCACTTGGCAAAACTGCTGCAAGTGTACATGGAATTCCCGTTTAGAGCCGGTGGTGCGGGAAGCGGCTGGCCACTCTTCTCTTCAGTGGAGAGGCGGCTGGTTCGCAAACTTTAAGGCACAGGTGGAGCTTATTAAAAATGTAGGTTCCTGGGCTTACCCCACACCCGATATTCTGATGCAGTGGTTTGGGGGTGGGACCCAGGAATCTGCATTTGTGACGGTCCTCCTGCACCTGCCCCAACTCCTATGCAAGTGGCAAGAAACCGTGGGTGTGAGGTGAGGCCAGGCCCAGGTCCATCCTGTTTAATGTTACATCACAGGCCTCCCGGGCTGCCCAGCCCACAGGAAAGCCAGATGTGCTGAAGGGGGATGCTCACCTGTCGGACTTGCCCTAGACGCTGCCCTTCCGCCAAGAAGCGAGATCAACCAGGTGACCCCTCTGTTCTCTGAAGGCCACCAGCTCACCGTCACACCCGAGAAAACTGGAAGGGTCCCCCTGGCTGCCTCAGACCCATCTGCCCCGAGTCCTAATTGAGGAGTCCAGCCACGTCTGTTCGCCCTGCCAGGGACCATCTGTACCCAGACCTCCCTTCTCTCTGCAGAGCAGAAGGGCCGGGGCAGCAGCAGGCAGACCGGCCTTGTCTGGGAGCTTGCCTTCGCCCCGGGATGGCCCTGCACCTGGGGGGACATGCCCCTGAGAACAAGGCACAACTCTGAGCCTCCATTCCACGACTACACCTGCTCTCTCAGTGCCTCGGGGAGAGCAGCGGGGGGCTGGCGTCTTATCCATGTCTGCAGACGGCAAACAGAGAGGATATGTGACTTGCCCAAGGTCACACAGCAGGTCAGCTGTGGAGCCAGGGAGGGCAGCCAGCCTCTGCATCGAGAGCCTCAGGTGGACGCAGAGTCACGGCTGCTCTGATTCAGGCTGTGGCCCCACTGGACAGAAACACCGAGCTGGGCTCTGTCTTGTTGAAAGGCCTTTGGGTGGGTCCTTTCAGAGGGACCGCTCCTCAGTCGCCATTCACAGTGAAGAGAAGAGAGGGGAAAGCGCAAGATCTTTCTCCTGACAGTGGAACGGGCCTGCAGGTCTCAGGATGCGGCAGGCAGTGGGGCTCAGCCCATCTGATGGGCCTCGCCCGCAGTTCTCTCCTCCCCTCCCCAGAGGCTCTGCGGAGTCGACCAGGTTCCTCCACAATGAGGAACATGTGGGCCCATCTGACTGCACCTTCCTGTCCCCTCCTCCTCCGGGGTAGGTGTTAATGGTGAAGGGGGCCGAGGTGAGCAGAAGAAGCCCTGACCGGGGAATCGACAGCAGCGGCTGGAGCCACGTGACCTGAGCCAGATCCCTGCAGCACAGATGGAGAGAAGGGAGCAGGGGGCCACCGGACCCCACATCTCTGTTCCTGCACTAAGAGAAAGCAGAAAGGCAGAGTCTCGGAGCTCACACCCAGAGCTGGAAGGAAGGAGGGAGGGAGGAGGAAGGACAGGGTAGGCGGGGAAGGGAAGGGAAAGTGGACCGGCTGCCCTGGATGCTGGGGCACACAGACAGACAGACTCAAGCCACACCCTCCAGACGCTTACTGCTGACCGGCGTCTGTGCTGCTCTGAGATCCTGTCTGTGCCGACCCACTCCTCCCCAGGAGCTGAGGGCCCCAGGTACGTGGGTGTCTGCCTGGAGGTCCCACAGCTGACTTTGTGCTGGACACACGCGGTGAAGCTCCAGGAAAATGAGTGGGTCCTGCATTCCAAGTTGGTGACAGAAAACTACGTTAACACAAGATCCCTCCAGCGACTTTTTCTGGACCGTATCGATCTTTGCTCTCAATAAGGCACAGCCGAACTCAGGACCGCCCAGGTGAGGCAGGCCAGCTGACACCCCATGGCTGGTCACAGCCTGTCCACTGATGCTAGAAACCAAGCCCCTTGGCTCCACCCCGCCCTCTCTGGAGGTCCTCCCACTCAGCCCACGCCCCTCGCTTCTCTCTACTGGTTTGGAATTTTCTCTCTCCGATAGTCCTAAAAATCAGGTCTATGGCATGTGAGGTTTTCCCATGATGTTTTAAGCTTATAATCTGCTCACAGTGAGATCAAAGAAATGGCCTCCATTTCAGCAAGAGAGGCACGTCTTAGACAGAAGCACCATTTAGCAAGGACACAGGCAACCAAGGGGCGGGAGAGGCCGGCATTTAGTAATGACCTACTACGTGCAAACGTGTTATTTCATTGAATCCTCGATGCCCTCCTGTCAGGCAAGCATCATCGTTTCGGAGATGGAGGAAGAGGGAAATAATAACATTTCTGTAACAGGTGTTCTCAAAAAACAGGAGCCATAGACTTAGGTTCTGGTGAATTCTAAGTAGCGCTCTGGGGGCAGGAGAGGGTCTGCAGATGTCCCATGGCCCCCTTTATGCCCAGAGCCCCTCAGGGGGCCTCTACGAGCAGAAGTCAATGCTCGAGGAGCAGTCCTGGGGCTCCGGGTGGTCCCCAAAGATAACAGTCCTTTCTTTCCCTTCAAGTTCAGAACCAATTAAGAAGGAATATACAGGAGCCACACACACTGAAACCAAGGGCACAAGTTCTAAACAGAAGGACACGGCCTAGGCACGTGGTTACGAAGGGCTGCCTAAGAGTTCACCCAGAACTAACCTACCCGCCCGACCCACAGGCCAGAGGCAGCCCCAGGACCTGGGGGACCCTTCTCTGGGGACAAGTAGATTCAAGAGACTCCCAGGAGGGGCCACGCCCAACTCCTGAGTCAGATAACTCGCTTCTCGGCTGGGGTCAAGGGCAGACCCTCCAGGGGTGTGGGGCAGACTCCCTCCCCCATCCATGCGACACAAGGAGCACAAGTGTCCCCCTCTACGGGGGGTGGGGTGGTGTTATCAGGGTCTTCACACCGCGTGCGTGTATGGGGCATAAGAGTAGTGTAACCCACGGACCACGTACGGGGACGTGCTCTCAGTGATGACACGGGAGGCCCCGGAAGGACCCAGGAAGGTCTTGGGGAGGAAAAAATGAACGGGGAGGAATAGGCGCTTAGAAAGAAGAGAGAAGAGAGGGGGGACTGACAACAGGCCTGTAACACGGCACGCAGCCGCCCTGTGCAAACGCTTGGATCCCACCCGGCCTTTGCTCGGGGAGGAATCTGAATTACCTGCCGGACAAGGCGGGCCTCGGCCACCCCCAGGGACAGCCTGGGTCCTCGGGCCGTCTCTCTCTTGTACCCCACTCTCCATATGCAGTGAGGCCCACGTGAGGACAGGCCACAGGCCACGCAGAAGCCCACACTGCCTGTGGCTCTCGGCCAGGCTTCCTCCACCCCCGCACCCCGTCCGGCCCCCCTACGCCCACTGTCCTGCCCCTCCCGGGGACCAGAGCGCTTGTGCATAGAGTCAGCACTGAGGACTGCGGCCAGATGGCAGAGGCCATGCAGAGTAAACCAGCCCTTTTTTGGACTTTCTTTCGTGGGCGGCCCGAGTGTTTACACTCTGGGAGCAGGCCCTGCATGGGCTCCCGGCAGAGGAGAGATTCATGGGAGCAGCCGCCTCCGGTGGACAAGCCACCACTAATGGGGGCACGGCGCCCGCTCTGCCCAGGAGTCTCAGGCCTAACTGAACAGCAGCAGTTCCCTCACCGGTGACAACACAACTCCTAAAGGGGGCAGTCGTGGCGTGGGCTGCACGGCCCCCTCACGAGACCACCTCCACGCTGCCCCCCAGGGCTGCGCCATGGCCCGCGGCGGGTAGGGCTCCGCGTGTGGGGCTGCGGCCAGATGCCTTCTTCAGTCTGTTCTACAGATACAGAAATAGGAGGCCAGACAGAGGGCAGGGTTGGGGGCTCAAAGGGAGGGGCCGCCCTGCATCCACCCCTCCCCCCAGCCCTGATTCCGTCTGTTTCCAAAGTGTTTGTGCTTCACGGAGAGCGGGGGCACCCCAGCCTCTGCAGCACGGCAGGACAGCTGCTTCTGATTATCTGTGCCGGGCAGACACACAGCCAGAGGAGTACTCTGGCTACAAAGCCACTGCTCGTCCTTCCCATCAGACGTCAGCTGCACTCATTCGTGTGGCCGGGCTGCGTCTGGTCCCACCGACGGGATCTGGGAATCAGGAAGGTCAGTGACGGGGGCTCAGGGCCGCAGCCAGGCCACGTGGGCCAACATCGGCCCCCAGCTGCTTCTGGGGGCCTCAGCCTCCCCGCTCGGGAGCCTCTGCTGGGACCCCGCCGGGACCGAGAGCCCCCTTAGCTCGCCTGCTTCTCCTCATGAAGGGCCCTCGCCTTGGCCCGGCCGCATCCTTCCCTGTCGCCGAAGCCGGGGTGGCTCTGGCTAGCCTCCCACCATCCTCCTCGTGCTGGACAGCAGTCGCCGTGGATGATAGATGAGCCACGTTCTCCCCCAAAACTCGACTTCCCTTTGCCCTTCACCCCGTGACCTGGTGACGCTGTAGACTGTTCCATTCTCTCCTCTGCTCTCCAGAAACTTCAGGGCTGATTTTCAAGCCTCCACCCCCGGACATGGGTGAGATGGAATTAAGTGACTGAGGGTGTTCACACACTCAGGGACACGCACTCACACTCACACACCCAGACGCAAGGCTTTGCAGGGCGACACCACTGTGGACAGAGGCTCCAGCTGGCTCAGCACAGACGCCCCCGCCTCACACTGGCAGGGGACACGGCAGGCGCTGCACAGTCCCTGAGGTGGTGGGAAACCCCCGAGGACGGAAATACCAGCCTGGACGGGTTGGGGGGGGGGCAGCTTCACGGCTGGAGACTTTTCTAGCCTTTCCTCTGCGCCCGGCCCACGACCGACCGGGGCAGACGTGTCCCGTGAAGAGTAGGGGCCAGACCTCAGATGGTCTCCATCGCAGCCACTCTGCCCTGCCATTGTTGCAGACAGGCAGCCACAGACAGCATGTGATGAACAGGTGTGGCCGTGTGCCAATAAAGCTTTATTTAAACACAGTGGGGGTGCCGCTGGCCTGCTGGTCTGTCAACCTCAACTTCACACACATTCACGCACCAGAGCGCCACGAGGACTCGTTTCACAGATGCGAAGAGCGAGGTCCAGAGGTGCCAGTGAACTTGCTCAAGGAGGCACAGCTGGTGAGCTGGTGAGTGTCAGCCCTGGGATCCAGACAGAGGCCAACAGGGTCCAGAACTTGTGCTCTCGGCCTCTCTGCCGACGCCCGCCTCCCCCCGGGCACGCTCGTAAGGACGCGTAATAACCACTAGAAAAAGCAAGATGCCAATCAAATGTGACATAAAACAGCACCAGCTTACTGGGGGCCCAGCTCTATGCCCCGTGCTCCTGTTACCTCCTGTTACAGACGGAGAAACTGAGGTCGGCAGCTGCAGGAACTTGCTCAGGGTCCCAGAGCGGGTGACCCTCAGGGCTGTCACTGAGCCTGCCTGTCAGCCCAGGGCCGGCCCAGTCCCTCCCCTCCACCCCACTGGGCCCGCGGCCTGAAGCTGTGTCTCTCCCTTCCTTGGTCCACTCTTCCCCGAGCTCCTCTCCACAGTGGAGGTGGACGTTGCTGTCCCCAAGAGCTCACACCCACCGAGGCTGTGGCCCCGTGAGCACCTGCGCGCCCCTAGAAAGCAGGGAGCACTCTGTTCCCGTGGCAGCCGGCCCCTCTCCGCAGCATCTCCCGGACGTCACTAAGCAACGAGCACCACCTGTCAGTTTCTACGGCACCGCGGGCTCAACATCTCACTCCAACCTCCTAACTAGAAATACGGGGAATGGGCCCTGCTCCTTTTCAGAGGAAGGAGGTTCCCCTGGGGCCTCAGCTCAGCTGGAGAGGGACGTTCCTGGGAGGGGCAGCACGGAGACCCCCACCATGCCCGCCAGGACCACGGCTCTTCTGCTCCTCCTTGGCTGGTCGGGAGTTGGGCGGGGAGAGACTTGCCCCCCGCAACTGTGTCTGTGAACAAGGTCCCTCAGCCAGGATGTGGGCGTCAGGTGCCATGTGCCCCCAAGTCCTCAACGCGACGGTTCCTGTAGGAGGTGATTAGGTTTGGATGAGATCACGGCTGAGGGGCGCCCACTGGTGGGATCAGTGACCTTATAAGCTGAGGACGAGACAGCGGAGCTTCCCCTCTCCTCCACCAGGAGAGGGCGTGGGTGCATGGCTCCACAAGTCAAGAAGCGGGTCCTCACCAGGAACCAAGTCTGGCGGCACCTTGAGCTTGGACGTCCAGCCTCCAGAAGCGCGAGAGACGAAGGTGTGCTGTTTACCCCCCTACCCCCCGTCTGCGGTATCTTGCTAGAGCAGCCTGTACAGTACAGGCTGCGAACAGAACAGAGGAGGGCTGCCGTCTAATGACTTTACGCTGGACGCTTCAGCTACGCCTTCCCAGGAGACCTATGTTGAGTTATTTCCACTCAGTAAAAGAAACACACGCACTTACACACACACACATGCAGAGAACTTTTAAGTTAAAAATGTCTCAGTGGAAAAAGATACCCAATAACCCAGCTCAATTTTAGAAATAACTATTTTATTTGGAAAATGGCGAGAAAAGAAGCGTTTTTTCCCGGCCTACAAAGGTCCTCAAGCATCTGTCTGCTTTCTGCTGGGGTCACAGCGCTTCTGCCTTCCCCATGAGGTTTTTCACTTTGTCCCTAAAATCCAAGTTGTCTTCCCCTCCCTTGGGGACAAACAGGAACAGCAGCAGGTGAGACAAGGGTACGTGAAGGTGACAGAGAATTAAAGGAAGACAGACAAAGAGGCTCGGAAGCTGAGAAAAAAAGAGAACAAGAGATTAAAGACCTAAAAAGTCTCAGCAAAGATTTCCTTTGTCCCTTTGCAAAATCATATCCCACAGCGAACTGAGGAAGACCCGGGAAGCCTGGAGCCCGGCCTCGGGACAAAGTGCCCGCCAGGGGGAAGAGGCCTGAGGTCACGTCCTGTTACCTGGGACGGTCCATCAAATGGGGCACCTTTGTGCTCCCCAAACCCGGAAATCCCTGAGAGTTTCCCAGCAAAGGTTATACCCTCACCATGGCGCATGCCGTTTGAACTAATTAAACCCACCCGGAAAATGAAGGACGAGGAGCCTCAGACTTCCTGGGAAAAGGGCCAGCAGGGCTGACGGGACAGAGGGGCTGCAGGGGCCACACGCATGGGGGCTCCCGGGACGCCGCGAGGGGCTCCCACGTCCACGGAACACAAGCTAGGGCACAGAAGACCACCCCACAGCCAGCACGGTTCCAAGAAAAGAAAACGACTTGTTCCTGGAATAATCAGGGTGCAAACTGCAAAAGGCAAACTCAGAATGAGTTAAAGGGAGCCACTGAGTTTTAGGAGTCGAAGACTGAAGGAAGGAAATTGATGTAGCCTTTTTTACTTAGAGCTCTAGCTTTTCTTAATTTTGGAAGAACGTTAGTTCTACCTGCCAGGGAGTTATTCCAGGGCACCTAGTACATAAGACGTGAGTGTGGGAGCAGACAGGAAGCTGGGAGCATGGGTGCAGCATCCAGGCAGGGAGCTGTTGGCCAGGAGGATGGGTCCCCTTGGAGGTATCTGATCACATTCCCTAGTGATCGGGTCGTAAGCTTCAGGACACCACCCCACCCCCTGCTACTGGATGTGCCTCGGTCTCCCCTTCCTCCACCATAGCATTTTCCAGGCAAAGAATGGTGTGCTCAAGAGGTCCCCCGTGCCCAGGACGCAGCCGTCTGTGGCGTTTGTGGGGTTTGTGGGAAGACGGGGTGAGGCCGGGCAGCAGGTGAAGTACAGAAGTGACAGCCACGCGGCTGGGTTCTCATCACAGACCCTCCCCTCCCTACACATGGGACCCAGGGCAGCGACCCAACCACCTAAGCCCCTCGCCTTGGCTTCCTCCCCTTAGAATGGGGATAAGAACGGCATCTCCCAGGGCTGGCGTGGGCAGGAAAGCCGCAGCAGGAAGAGCAGTGCCGAGCCCACAGGATGGCCTGTGTAAGCGTCAGCCCTCCCGCGCCGGCCGGTCCTGCGCAAGCAGGGAGGAGAAAGCAGCAGGAACGGATCCAGCCCCCGTAAAGCCCATAGGACGGCGAGAGGCGGGGTCACGCCTCTGATACCACACGTGGCGTGGCCTCTGCGCTCGGCTGGGCCACCTCTGCTCCCTTTCAGCACTTCCGTTCCCAAAGACGTCAAACACACAAACACAACTGGGCCACCATCTTGGCGGTGGGACCCAGTTTACAGCCACGAGAGGAATCCAGCACGAACGCCAGGGTCGGAACCAGACAGAGGCCTCGGATGCGATGAGTCTGGGTTTACGGTTTACTCTGTTTTTGTTGATAAAAGTAAAGTCTTGCCCCGCTGTCGGCTGCGAGGAGAGCGCCCTTCTGCATAAATGAGCGGAACCGCCCGTTTATTAACATTAAACTTGACATTTATAGCCTAAGTGCTTTCCGGCCATTAACCAATAATTCTCAGCGCGTTCCTGGAGGGGCGCCCCGAGGGGCCCTGAGCACACCCTGCAGCGGGCAGCACCCCCCGGCACCCCTTCTGCCGACCCCAGACAGAGGGGGAGAGGGGACAACTAAATGGAGGCGGGCACAGGCGGTGGACAGGACGAGCCCGACCCACAGCGGGGCCCGGGGGGTGCGGGGGGGCTGGTCGGTCTCCGCGGTGCACGGGAGCGGCCCGGCCCAGGAGCGATGCATGGACCCCCGGGGAACCACCTTCCCCGCCTGGGGAAGGAAACGGGCCCTAAGTGCTTCTGTCGGCATCCACACCACATCCTGGGCCAGCGGTGACGGGCAGAGGGCATGACTCACCCTCTGCAAGGCAGCCTGGGCGCCGAGGTCACTTCACGAGGTGACTGACGAGGCCGCGTGAAAGGCATCTGGGAGCAAAAGCCCAGCTGCGAAGGGAGACGGGCAGCCGGGCTCCCAAATAGGAAAGGGGACCCTGGCAAAGGGCAGCCGGCAGGTTGGGGCTGGGCCGCCCCTGTCGGAGCTACAGAGACCACCCTCCTCCCTGCCGGCTGCTCCTGGTCAGGAGGCTCTGGGAGTTCACCAGGACTCAGGTCCACAGTCCTGGACGGTTTGGGCCTTAAATGTAAGGAAATTGAAAATTACCCTCTCTCTCCATCACGTAGACCTAGTCATTTTCTGCTTATTTTCACTGTCTTCGTAAAATCTCAAGTTGAAAGGCTCCTCCAGGTCCTGTTATAAAGGAAGGTCTGGATGGAGTGAATCCCACTGACCACGGCAGTGAGGGGCTCAGTGCCCCACCTGGCAAACCTGACACATGGTGCCCACGTGAGCGTGGCCCGAGCAGAAGTTCTGACCATGCCGGGCACGGCGTCGGGGCCCCTGGTCTGCGCCAGGCGCCAGGCGGCCGCACTCATGTCTGGTCCTTCATTCAGCCTCCGCCCAATCACACGAGGCCGCTGTGCTATCCCCACGTTTGCCCGCCGTGGTTCTCACTCAGGGGGCATCACCTCTTTCCTCCGTTCAGTTTCTCGGTAACTTCCTCCCAAAGCCTCTGCAGGCATCTCTGCACTGGATCCCATCCCTGTTCCAGGGTCAATCTGGTCAGAGAAGCAAGGTCACCGCACAACAAAGAGCCCAAGGTCAATGACCAAAAGGGCCGCGGAAACTACGCGGAAACGTATGGCACCTGCCTTTTTAGGAACAACTCACGCGGCAACGCGCTCCCTCATCCTTCTTAGGTACCCACATGGCACCTACCAAGACAGAGGGCCTCACTTACCCAAAGGTTCAAAAAACGAAACACCAAACCACTAAGGAGACCAAAGACCCAAACACTGGGGCCAGCTCTCCACAAGCTGTGTGATCCTGGGTGAGACACCCTCTGAGCTTCAGTTCTTTTCTACTGAATTAAGAATAATAGTTTTAAAAATTAAGAATAATAGAATAATAACACTTTCCAAGCTTTCCGCACAGGGCTGTTTTGAAGGTCGAATGAAAGCACTCTGGAATTATGTCAAGCAACTGGACTGTAGTATCCTTCTGGACGGGTCAAATGTTCCGGCCGCCATTTACTAAGGCAGCAGAAGGACCGGGACCAAAGCACAGGCCTCTCCACCACGTGGTGCTGTCTCTAGGAGCCAGGAGCCCTTAGGAAGGGGGAGTCCAGTTGGGCCTCAGTGATCCGGGAAGGTTCTGGTGCAGTGGCCACACCCCAGAGGCCAGCGGGCCAATGCAATCCACAGGTGTGTTTTATTTGGCTGACATAGTTAAGAAAATTTTTTTGAGCCAACATTTAAGAAGCAGTAGGTTCTACTTAAAATCCAGATTTCCTGTCTTAAAAGATGAGAAGGGCTCGTAACACTAGGTAGACACCCCTCACGGTGACAATCTGTTGTCGCTGCCCCTTTGGGGACATGTGCTCTTGAGTCTGTCACAGACCCCGGCCCCTCTGCTTCTCCAACACGGAGGCCAGGTGTCAGCAGCTGTTGAGTACTATTCCTGCATCGCTGCTCTCACACAATGACGGAGATGACTCATTGCTGCGGGCAAGGGACCCCCCCCCCCCGCACATGCCCGGTTCACCTGTGCACCTTTTCTTGTCTAGCTCCCCCCCCCCCGCACATGCCCACTTCACCTGCGCACCTTTTCTTGTCTAGCTCCCCCCCCCGCACATGCCCACTTCACCTGTGCACCTTTTCTTGTCTAGCTCCCCCCCTGCACATGCCCACTTCACCTGTGCACCTTTTCTTGTCTAGCTCCCCTCCCCCGCACATGCCCGCTTCACCTGCACACCTTTTCTTGTCTAGCTCCGCCCCCCGCACATGCCCACTTCACCTGCGCACCTTTTCTTGTCTAGCTCCCCCCCCCCGCACATGCCCACTTCACCTGCGCACCTTTTCTTGTCTAGCTCCCCCCCCGCACATGCCCACTTCACCTGTGCACCTTTTCTTGTCTAGCTCCCCCCCCCCCGCACATGCCCACTTCACCTGTGCACCTTTTCTTGTCTAGCTCCCCCCCCCGCACATGCCCGCTTCACCTGCACACCTTTTCTTGTCTAGCTCCGCCCCCCCGCACATGCCCACTTCACCTGTGCACCTTTTCTTGTCTAGCTCCTGGAGGCACTTGATTTTGTGACCTCCGAGCTGCGGACAAAGAGACTCCCAGGAGGTCGGGCGTCAGGACTGCAGCGAGAGCTAAGTGGGGCTGGGAGCCACTAGAGGGAGGGGTGTGTGACGACGGCAGGCAGCTGTCCGACGGGGGAGAAGCTGGGCTCCAGAATGAGGCTGCGGGATGGAGCCAGGACCTCGAGTGAGGGTGGGGACTCGGGGACAGGGGACCGGGCACGGAGACACAACAGGGATAAACCAAAGCGCGACGTCCCTGCTTGCATGGCGCCCACAGCCGGGCGGGGAGGGACCACACCTCAACCCCGTAATGTTTCTGCCCATTAGCCCAGAGCCCTGGATCAGTGTTTCCGAGCAAGGGCAGACAGAAAAATGGCCCAGTCGGTGGTTTTCCCCCTGAGGGCCGCTGAGCAGCAAGGGGGTAGGTAAGGGTTAGGGTTAAAAACTATTCACCTGACACTGCTCAGCCCTTGAAAACACAGAGCAACTCAGAATCCCACTCATTAATCTTCCCAGACGGTGGACGGACTTGCGAATTACAGCTCAGACAGCGGTCCTGGCGCGCCTTTGACCTGCCTTTCCAGGCTTCTCACGCTGTGTGACTGATCACGCATGCATCCCCCCCCCCCACGAGCTCCATTCTGCCCCCACACGCACATACCACACGGAGGCACACACACCTGCACAAACAACACACAGAGATGTGCACACTTGCACGCACACACACTCAGACACCCCTCCCTACCGTTTAGCTTTTCCAGAGGGTCACCTTGACAGCAAGACATCTCAGGTATGGGAGACTCTGCGTTTGGGAAAAGGGGGAAACACACAAGCACACCCATGGCCCTTATGGCAATTCTCTCTGTTCTACTGACGGAGGAGACAGAAAAAGTGATTGGAGCACACGAGGCAACATGCCTGAGTGCTTCCATGTAACAGCGGAGGCGTGATGACAGCCCTCTTCCCCTGGACAGGGCCAAGGACCCACAGAGAGGAGGGACGTTTGTGGGATCTCTGCCCGTAAGTATGACCCACTAGCGGTGTTCTTTTTTTTTTTTTTTCTTGCAGTACGTGGGCCTCTCACTGTTGTGGCCTCTCCCGTTGCGGAGCACAGGCTCTGGACGCGCAGGCCCAGTGGCCATGGCTCATGGGCCCAGCCGCTCCGCGGCATGTGGGATCCTCCCGGACCGGGGCACGAACCCGTGTCCCCTGCATCGGCAGGCTGACTCTCAACCACTGTGCCACCAGGGAAGCCCACTAGCGGTGTTCTCGTGGGTTCTTTTCTGGCCAAACACTCTGCACCTGTTTCGCTCCCCAGCCCCTGGCAATCACTGCAGAGCTGGAAAGGCCAGTGGGGAAGGGTCAGTGGGTGCGAGCTGGGTGCTGGGGGAAGGGACACGGGCAGGGGCAGCGAGGGCATCACACGCTAGCACCCACCATGAATCTCCATCAGGTACCTGGCACCGGGCTGGCCACCAGGGGCCCTGGGGTGACACATGGCGAGCAAGGCAGAACAGCTCAGGGGGCAGCCTGATGGAGGGGGCGGGGGGGACACGGCCTGGAGAGGGAGGGGGTGGGCGGAAGATGAGGAGGAAAGGTCCTGCAGACGAAGGAAGCGACACGGAGTAAAGGCTGGAGCTGGCACACGCCGGAGCGCTGCACCCAGTGGGAGGAGTTGCATGTGCATGTGTGCGCGCGCGCGTGTGTGTGTGTGTGTGTGCTGGGGTGATGGGCGAGGAAGACACAAAGGAACCGTGCAGTGCAACGGAAAGGTCTGGGATCACGTGGATTTGCACTCCAGCTCCCTCACGACATTGGCAAGTTACTGCTTCCAGGTTTCTGCGTTCTCATTAAAAAGGAGGGTCAGGAGACCCATGCCAGCCAGGCCGTGGCAGGGCTGGAGTGGCTGCTGCCCTTCCCCATGCCCTCAGCCGCTGCACCTGGCAGGTGAGGCTGCTCGACCCATTTGCAAGTCCGAGACAAAGCTGCTGGGAACCTTCAGGGAAACGCCACTCCCTTCCCGCCCGCCACCTCCTCTGTGAGGACGGACTCCGCAGAGGCTGGCATGTGGTCTCCGTCTAGCATCGTCGAAGGAACACTTGACATCCCCTCAGGGATAAGTCCATTTGGTTCAGGACACACCTTTCCCACAACCTTGTTGAAACCAAACATAATCCCTGGGGGGGACCTCACATTGGCCAAAACGCCCACTAAGATGCTGGGATGAGGGGATGCCTCCTCACCAAGGGTAGCAGCCGGGAGGGGAATTTCAGGGCAGGAGCCGCTGACCGAGGCAGGCAGCCTGGTGAGCAGTACAGAGCGGGCGGCTCCAGGTTGTCAGGGGCCGGGGCTGGGGGGGTGGTTAGGAAAATGGCCAGAAGGGGCTGGAAGGGGAGGATGGGGGGCCAGCACGGCCCACTTTACCATCCGCGAAGGACCCGACGTGGGCGGGGAAGGCCCCTCATTCCCCCAACCAATATCTATCAGCATCACCACGAGGAAGGTCAGTTCCGTGTGCCGGGGGTGCGGGGAGGGAGGCGGCCCCCGCTGACACCAGCTCCAAGGCCTCACAAACGCCGTGCCCTTCTGGAGTCACCCCAGCCCGCTGGGGCCAGACCTGAGTGTCCAGGATGCATGCACCACCCCTCACAGGCCCTGCCTTGTGTTCCCAGCCCAGGTCAATAGTTTTTGATGGATTTTGCCTGTTTCAGTAAAGCTGCAGATATATCCTCACACAGGATGGACCCCACCCGAAGATTTCCAAAGTGCAGTGCAAAGTCTTCTCTAACTTCTTACAACAGCACGGATTTCAAGACTTTTTTTTTCAGTAGAAGAAAATCTCCACCCCACCCACCTTTGACTCCAGGGAGGGGCCCCGTCGGCAGGGCAAGCGGCCTCACTGCTCCTTTGAGGAGCAGACCCAGCAGAGGCCAGGCGTTAGCATCCCAGGCTGTTTGCATTGGGGTGACGGTGCCCTAACAATTCAGCGGCAACAGTATTTCCCGACGGATCCAGCAGTTCAGCGCTCTCTGTGGATGCATACAGGGCTGTGAGTAATAGAGCGGTTTGAAAGAAATGTGTCCAATTCTTCACAGATCACTTTTCAAAACACGTTAATTTTAACTTGGTCTCACTTTCCACTTTCCCGGGACCCTCTGGTGCGAGTGTTCTTGGTGCAGTCATCATGCAGCCGGGTCCCCCTGTCCCCCGTCTGGACCGTCAGGCTCACCGCCCCCCAAGGATGCCCGGTGGCTACATCCAGAGAATCAGATGGCGCACAGGGCTGAGGCTTGGCCAGCGGTGGAGACAGCCCTGGAGGGAGAGAACCAGGCTTTCTGAGAACCTGTCCTGGTGGCTCCACTAAGATGGGAAACGAGGCGGGGTGTGCGGAGGGCAGAGTGGGCAGCCGATGGGAGAGAAGACGGGCGGTCAGAAACAGAGAGGGGAACTCAGACAGACAATGGGGCGACGTCTCCCACCAGTCAGGAACAGGGCTTCCCAGGGAGGAGGTGAGAGCAACCCTGGGATGGACGCGGCCTCTGTGACCTCAGAGAAGGGGCAGCTGGCCCTCGAGGGCCGCGTGGGACCTCTGCCCGATGGATCCCCCCTCCCCGTGCCCAGCTGTGGTCTCCCCAACCAAGAGCCCCTCCAGGATGAATGGGGTATGGGGGATGCATGTGCAGTGTCACCCTGGAGATGGGTGCCCCCCACCCCGGAGGCCAGAGGTCCCTGGCGGATGGAACGAAGCTGGGCGCTCTGGAGGCAACTCCCCCAGACAGTTCTACACTTTCCTGTTCCCACCGCGCCATGTCCATCCCTCCTGGCTCGGCGCCCCTGCTCCCGCCCTGTTGACTCTTCCCACCAGACGCTGTAACACAATTAGAAGCAGTAACGGTAACCTGTAGACCGTAACGAGCGCTGTGGGACGCGCCACTCCACGCTGGCCTCCTAGCACAAGCGTCCTCACCGTCAGGTCCAGGGGGTTCCGCACTTGATCAAAGATGCTGAGAAAGCTGAGGTTCCAAGCTGGTCAAAACAAGAGACTCTGCCCCCCAAGCAGGGTTACAGCCCCACGGCCGCTGCGGGTCATCAAATCCCACACTGCAGCCACCGCCAGGGAGGTTTCCCCGAACGTCGCCTCTTCTCCTCTGCTTCCTACAAGTACAGCCTCCATACTCTGCTTCTCAAGGACGACGAGGACGGGCAAGGACGCCCTTCGGACACAGTGACCTTCCACCCAAAGGACCAAGTAACCCAGACCCCGCCCGTCTCCGAGATCAGCCAATCCTCCTCCTCCAGAGCACTTCCTGGATCCACTCCAAGGTCGGTCGGCATTAACTTGACCTTCAAGGTCCCATCAGAGCTACCCGTTGAATCTGACTCACAAAGGAGTCAGACTGACTGGTCTCCTTCCAATTTTCCTATGACCTTCAGTGTGATTTGGGTGCAACCCCTCCCCATTTCCCAAGCCTTCACCCTTCACCACATGACAGCCAGAGAATGGATTATGAGAAACTTCTGGGTCTGCAGCCCCAAATCCCATTCAAGGCGAGGGCGAGGAGACACACTGTTTGGCCCTTCTCTGCTTCTTTATAAATTCGGGAAAGGTTTATCTTTGGTCCAGCCCCCTTGTTTCTGTGGGAAGGTCATGTCAAAATCAACCAGTTACCTGGTTACTCCTTCACAGGAACTACTTTTTTTTTTGCGGTATGCGGGCCTCTCACTGCTGTGGCCTCTCCCGTTGCGGAGCACAGGCTCCGGACACGCAGGCTCAGCGGCCACGGCTCACGGGCCCAGCCGCTCCGCAGCATGTGGGATCTTCCCGGACTGGGGCACGAACCCGTGTCCCCTGCATCGGCAGGCGGACTCTCAACCACTGCGCCACCAGGGAAGCCCTGTTGTCACTTTTATACCAGTGAAAGGGACTCTGGTGTCAGTGCATCTGAGCAGAGTTTGGGAGGGCAGAGGGAAGAGTGTAGGTCTTAATTCAGACTGACAGCAAACTTGTTCTTGAATGTTCTCTCCAAGATGCTCTTTCCTGAAGCTTTGCATAGTGGTAAGAACAGTGCTGTCAGCTAACCTGGCTTCTTGAAGCTGAGGCATTAAATGAAGAGCAAAGGTGAGTGAGATTAAAATCGTCGTCTGTACCCAGTCCTTCCTCAGGTCACACCTTGGCCAAGCAGCATCACTGAAAATGAGATTCCACGGGAGACAAGAAGGCCCATCTCTCCTTCCCAGTTGGAAATGTCTCAAAAGAGGTCCGCCAGTGACCACTGGGCACCACCCGCTGACGCGTGTCCGTACCCGAGAGGAGCCTTCCGAGGAATCTCGCGGCCAAGCTGGTGCCGCTGAGTCCACTGCCTTCTTTCTGCCCAGCAAGCATCACCGGAACCAGCACTTAGGTCCCACTGGGCCACTTTGGTTTCTTTTATCTCAGCCCCATCAAACATTAGGTCATCTCCTGGGTCTCGGGGAGGCGGGGACGGGACAGAGTGCTTCTCCGGTGATGTCATCCAAACGGGAAGGACAAAGTGGACCCACACCATCGTCCCCTGAGTGATGGGGGTGTGGGGAGGGCAGGACGGGCACAGGGGAAGGGGAGACTGTTCCGAGTGATAGCAGGTAGCTTTGGGTCTTAACTTATAATTAAATCCCTGATCCAGAAAGCCACGCTTTCACCGGTTCCACACATTCGGATCAAGAGTCCCCTCGAGGCCACCGTATGGGCGTCTGGTCTGCCGGCCCCTCACTACTGGATCTGCTGTACGCCCCACACCACCAGCAAGCAGGCAAACCAGAATACGGACACGTCAACACAGCGAGACTCGGAGGTGGTGATCCACCAAAACTCAAACCAGAAGAACAAGAGTGCAAAGCATCACAGCGTCTCATGGTGCTGGACAGTTAGGAACACCTGGAAGCTAATGTCAGGATTCCAGGGAAGGGAGCAGGTTCCGAGTGTCTGCACTCTTCAGAGTGAGGGGGAGCCCCCGTCCGTAAGGGCGAAGATCCCGCCGCCCAGCGTGGGCAGGGCGCCATGTCCCCCCATCTCTCGGGAGCGCAACGTGGGTCACCTCAGGCTGCTGGGCACGCTCGCAGAGCCAAGGATGTGGTTGCCATGGTGACTCTGCTTTTGTGATGGAATCTGGCTGAGTGTGTGATTCCCTTGTACGCTGCTAGGGTGTGGCTGGGAGAGCTGTACATAAAGGTGACTCAGAAAAAAATGAGGACTGAAACTAGCCCAGAAGTGCTGGGTTGAGCCCAAGAACAAGAGAAAGCCCCTTGGCTGAGACACGGAAGAGGAGGATACACTCTATTTTCCATTAAGGTCTAAGAAAATTAGTTTTTAAATAAAACTTGATTACTCCCTATACTTTGGTCCTTTGCTTTTCCAGTAGATCACTCATTCAATTAGTGTTGGTGCTACCCTATTGCTGAAAGAGCCTCTATTTAAATGCCAGGTTTCCACCACAGCTACCTAAGTACAATCTGATGGCGAGTGCCAGACACGATGGTCTAGGCCTTACCTCCTCCACGTGTGGACCACGGGTCAGCCCACACGGACAGGTGTCTCCTGGGAAGTTGCCGGAAATGAGAGTCTCAGGGCCCACCCCCGACCCCCTGGACCAGAATCGACATTTTACCGAGACCCCCGATGATGCACATGAAAATTCAGGTTTGAGAGGCGCCGTCCTGAGGGACAAGGAATTTGCCTTCCCTGAAAACCGTGGGGCTGGGATAGAAGGGGGCCCGCGCGGCTGGCGAGCGCCTTTGCTCAGCAGACCCAGTGCCTGGGCTCGAACCCGCACTGCAGGAGCAGATTTATGAACCTCTCAACACCTCCGAGTTCTCAGCTGTAAGACGGGGTAACAGCAATGCCAACGTCATGGGTCCCGTGAGTCCCGAGTGAGTAAATATATGTAAGGCACTCAGCATCGTGCCAGCCATGTAGTGAGCACTGCACATGGTCAGTGAGCAGACAGACGGCAGGATGGACATGGACCAGACCTGCAGAACAGAGCCGGAAGTGACTTCTGCATCTGCCGTGCACCCGACCACCACCCTCCAGCCTGACAGAGACAGTCCTTTGTTCACAGCTCCTTCCGCTGTCCTCACCCCCACCTGACATGACCCTGCTTTGTACCCTACGCCCAAGGAGCTGTGCAGAGAGACTCAGAAGAGGTGGATGCTTCAGCAGGTCACGGCCCTAAGGAAGCCCCGGTCACCAGGCACGAGCATCGTATAGACAGCACAGGGAGACCTCAGTGACTGCACCATCTCCGTTCTCCCACCAGAAAAGAAAGTTTCAAAATAAGCCAGCAATCTAAAAATATCTAACCCATGATTTTCTGGGTGAAACAGCTAGCCCTGAGTTGCCCCAGCCCCTGGCATCCTCCCCCTGCAGTGCCAGGTTGGTGCAGTGCCTGGCCGCCAAGCTGGGCGTGAAGGGGAGAAAACCCGCTGGATGCAGGCCAAGTGGCTTTCCTGCCTTGGTAGCTCCAGATGTGAGCTCGTCGTCCTGGTAGAGCAACTGAGTTAATTAGGAATTTCTGTGGAATCAGTAGGGAAAAGTGGAAAATAAGAACACAAGAACGGCTGTCCTGTGCCGTGAATGGCACCTCTTCTTCCTGTCTTCCCTCGGGACCCGGCTGGAGGGGGCGAGCACCCAGGTCAGGTGTGGAGATGCAGGAACGGTGCTGCCATGATCCTCCCCCAGGAGGGAGGGGAGCCGGCCCCAATCCCACGAGGACGGGCGAGGGCCACCAAGGAGCCACCTGCACAAGGACTTTGGCCCCGGTGGGGTGTCGGGGCGTCCGGGCTTCCCGCCCACAATCTCCTGTCCCTTCTGTTGCTCTCCTTCCTCCTGGGAGGGATCCTGCCCTCCGGCTCTCGCCAAGCTATACTCTCTGTCACTTTTCATTGAAATAGTTAAGCAATGTAGGTCAGCTCACTTAAAATTCTCAAGGGCAGACCGCTGCACCCACACGGGATGGAGCATACAAAGCTGTTCTCCAAACTGGATTTTGTGCATTAAAACATTTCTGGGAAAAGCACCAAACAAAAATGGAGACGGGCACTAAGATGTACCAGGCCCTGGTCATCTGCCAGGCTTGAGACTGGAGGATGGGCCTGGTGGACGGCTCCAGGGCTGAGGAGTGTCTACCTGCTTGTCCATCTTTGGCACGCCTGGCAGATGTCCTCAGATGCCTGGATCCCACGTTACTTCCCGAGGCAGACGCAGGTGACCCCTGGTGCCTTCCTGCTTCCAACCTGAGTGCACGGCAATCAACCTGCCACGGCCCGAGGTGCCCCTCCTGCCGAGGACAGGCAGGAGGTCGGCCGTCGCGTGTACACTTTGCATTTGTTCAGGGAGACTCATAATTAGCAGGTGCCAGGAGGGATCAACGGGAAGGGGGGACAGGCCTCAGTGAGTTTTCAGCATCCCCCAACTCTCCCCAAAGTAAAGAGACCAACAGATGCTTCCAGACAACTGACTTGTTTGAAAGGGTTGAGTTGTCCAACCAGCAGAACCCTGGTTGTGAGGACACGTTTCTGGGCTGTGACGGGGACTGTTAGTCCATTTAGGTTCAAAAAGATCAAGGAGATAGTAATAGTAACCAGCCAGCATAGGAAGCACTGGAAGGCCAGACTGTATGAAACCAGATGGGAAATTTAAGAGGTGGGAGTGAGGACAACACACGTCCAAGCGACCCAACCCGTATCACTGTCCATCAGTCTTCCTCAATCTGAACCCAGATCCAGCTTGATGTGCGGGTGGATTAGAGTGAGGTCGGGCAACGGAATCTCTGCAGACACACTTCTGCTGAGAGGGTCCTTTTGGGGTGTGAGAGCAGTTTAAAGAGGATGCTCCCCCAAGCCCAGCCCCGTGGGAGGGAGCCCTGGAGATGGAGCCCTATTCTTGCAGCGAGCTCCGCTCCCTTCCTGTCAGCAGATGCCCTTTCACACCATGCTTAGAGGGAGAATACACCTCCAGCTTCCTTGCACGGGGCCTAAAGGAGTCAGCCACCTACATGTCAGAACCGAGTCGCCGGCAAAGGTCTTCCCGGCGCCAGGAGGCCCTGGGCTGGGGAGCGGGCTGTTCATAGTCTTACAGCCTCTGAATCTAAAATCAAAATTAACGCCCCGCCCAGGCTGAATTTGCAAAGCTTTTGAATGCTGAATAATCTGAAATGAGTTCTCCTAATTTGCAGTGACCGGAAAAGGAGTCCCGTCTTCTGGACGGAATGGAAGATACTGCATGACAAGCTCTTCGGGAGCAGGACTTTCCCAGCACTGCAAACCCAGCACCTAACACAAGGCCTGGCACGTCGTGAACGCGTACCACTGACTCGTGACTTTAATTCAATAGAATTTTAAGTTGCCGCCAGATGGGTCACACAGACAGAGCGACGGGTTCTTAAGGCTCCAGGTGGCAGGGCCACAAAGTATTCCTGGTGCACGACAGGAGAAGGAGCTGGTTGACTGCCCTTCACAATGCAAATGGACACACTGCTTCCTTCAAGATGGAAGTACTGACGTAAAGAAGCCCCGGGGCAGCCGTGAGCACACCTGCTACCCAGATCTTGGTTTTAAAACACCCTTCTTGGGGCTTCCCTGGTGGCGCAGTGGTTGGGAGTCCGCCTGCCGATGCAGGGGCCGCGGGTTCGTGCCCCGGTCCGGGAAGATCCCACATGCCGCGGAGCGGCTGGGCCCGTGAGCCATGGCTGCTGAGCCTGCGCGTCCGGAGCCTGTGCTCCGCGACGGGAGAGGCCACAACAGTGAGAGGCCCGCGTACCACAAAAAAAAAAAAACAAAAAAAAAACACCCTTCTCCAAAAAGAGGAACCAGGGCTCCTGGGAGAGGTGTTTGATTCCAGGGCTCGGGCAGGGAAAATTCAAGATGATCCTGGAGCACCTTGTGGTCCAAAAGCAAGAAAATGCTTGAAAAAGGCGGAGGCGGGGCGCCGTGGGGAGGGTAGGAGCCAATCTTGAAAGACCTCCCGACAGCCAAAGCTGGAACAACGTGGGCAAGGAGACAAGTAACAGAGACACTGGGTCATAACCCACAGAGCAAAATAAGCAGGATCGTGATGAAAACTAAGAGTTGAGTAAAGACAGAATTGGGGATGAAGGGCGAGCCCCCCCCCAAAAAGCATCCCAGTTAACAGATGTAGAGGGAAAGGGGCCCAGAGGATGACCATCGTGAGGTAACGCCACGGTGAGAGCTGCTGCAGGCGCTACCCACAACGTGGGCTAAGTTGTGAGCAAAAACGGAGCAGAACTTACAGGATGTTTGCATCATCTCAAGACACCTCCCCTAGATGATCTGTTCATTAGAAATGGGGAAATCGCAGATTTACAGTCAAGAAACAACAAACACCACCTTCACCGAGGCATGAAGGTTCACAGCACCAGTAAAAAGACGCAGCGACATCATTTGCCCCAATGTAACAAGTCGTGAAGAGCAGGTGGCTTCTGGGATATTCAGAAACGATGCGTGTATCCAGGAAGCAAACTGCATGACCGCCACCAAGCCACGAGGAACAAGAGACAATCCCACACCCGGGGCCATGCAGCAAGATAACGGCCAGTCCTGTTCAAGTGTCCAGGTCAGGAAAAGAAGAAAGACGGGGGGACAGGGCGACCAGAGGCCATGCGGGGTCCCCATTAGATCCTGGGCCAGAAAAAGGAGGTAGGTGGGAAAACTGGTGAAATCAAAATGAAGTTGGAATTGAATCGGAAGAATTGGACCAACAGTTAATTTCTTAGTTTGAATCCTCGTATTATCGTGTGAGATGCTAACCTTAGAGGGAACTGGGGGAAGGGTCTGTGGGAACTTTCTATAGCGTTTTCCAACTTTTATGGAAGCCTAAGATTATTTTGAAATGATTGTAAAAAGGAAAACAACCAGGCAAACTCAGCAGCGTTCACAGACATAGTCGATGTGCATATTCTGTCGCGAGCTTTGATCTCGCCACGGATCGGTACCTGGTCTCCTGGCTGGGGACTGCATTTTGAGGAGCGCCGTGCTAGACTGTTTGCCATCTACCAAAGAGAGAGGAATCGAAACACCTGCCGCTCAAGCCTAGCACACGTCATTAGGTCCTGCGTCCCAGCTTCGAACCCAGCAGGTGTGTGGACGGACACTGCTCACGAAACAGGAAACCAGGACACGGTGGTTCTGATCTCGGCTCTGATTTTAGAAACAAAAAAAAAAACGAACCCCCCCCAAAACGTGTTTGTGACCTTGGGCAGATCACCTGTCTCTGAAGTCGGTTTTCTCGTCATTAAATTGGGAAAACAACATGTCCTGCCACCTCACAGGGCTGGCAGGAAGGCGAGATGTGATCAACCACGTGGAAGGAAAAGCATCAGAGCCTGATTCAACCGTAACCCCGGCTTATGAATCACGTATTTAAATGTTCTCCTCTTCATTGTTTCTAGAAATGAATAGCTTCAGTGAGAACTGGTTAGCAAATGCATCCATCAACTTTAGAAATGACTTCATATTTTCATGAAAACATGAAATTATGAGCACCTACTGTGTTTAAGGATTGGCTTAGATACTACAGTGAATATAAAAATGAATTCCACACAGGTCTCAGCCTGAATGCCGCTGCAGCCTTGGGAGGGGGTGACATCCAGGCCAGTAAATCACCCACATGGACACGGGAGAGAAAAAGGACGCAAGCCAGCTCCCTCCTCCCCTCGTGAGCACACAGCTCCTCTGTGCGTGTGTACCTGCACCAAGTGATTTCCAAAAACACCCTCACAGAATTCCACGTGATGAAGAACAAATGACTGCCAGACTGATAAAGGGGAAAGCAAGGTGGTTCCGGAGTCAGAAGCAGGTGGCAGACTAACAGCCCAGCACCTCTGAGCTATGGGTTTTGGCTGAGGTCCTTAACCTCAGTTTATTCCTCTGCAAAATGGGGATAATAACCTACCTTCCTGGCAGGACTGTCCTGAAGATTAAAAGACTTAATACAAATCAAGCACTCAGTACTTAGCACAAAATACGTATGCACCACGTACGAGTTTATTGTTACTTTCTTCTTGTTGTGGGGAAACGTATTCATGGCTTTGTGACTAACAGTAGGGGAAAAAAAAAACCCCACAAATCAAAAGAGAAAATTCTAGTTACAAAGCCCTCTTTGTTCCAGAAATGTGCAGATCCCTTCAAGCGATCAGGAGAGAAAGAGGACAGGCCAGGTGTGTGTGGACAGGCCGGGCCGGAGGCTGCCCATGGTCGGGCGGGTGTAACGGCCTCCACCCCCCTCGCCCCCTCGCCCCCCTCGAAGCCTTCCGGACACTCAGGTGGGACTCTCAGCACCAGGTCCGCAGATCCTTCTCGGGGGACAGGGTGATGCTCGGACACGCGCACCTGTCCTTTCTCTCTTCTTGGGCTCTCAGCACCCTCCACTTCGGGCACAGCCCAGGCATAAAGCCACAGCGCCCGCCTGCCCTCGGCACGTCTCGTTTCCCACGCTTCTGCTGTGGCCGCGCCAGTGCAGGTGCATCCCGGCCCAGACCGTAATCTGGACCACAGTCTGGGCTGCAGTCTGGACCACTCAGGCCGACCTGGCCTGGCGGAGAGACCAACAGCCCAGCCTCTGCGCCACCCGGGGCCATGCTGACGCGGGACAGGGTGGAGAGATGGGACGGGGTGGCCAGAGGAGGGGGCTGAAGCCGCTTGCAAAGGTTCCAAGTCTGGCCTGAGCTTCCCCTTCCATCCCCCGCCCTCCAGGATCCACCTCCAGGATCCGCCTCTGTCCTCAGCACGTGGCGGGTCAACCGGCTTCTCAAACGCAGATGTCACTGTGATGCTGTTTTATCAAGATGCCGGCTCAGGCAGAGCGGGGGAGGGCCAGGACCACACTGCTGGCTGAGGCAGGGAGAGAGGGCCAGGCAGGGGATCCGTATTGTGGATTCGGAGTTGGAGAGACCTGAGTTCAAGACCTGGGCGAGGGAGTTACCTCCCAAGCCTGTTTCCTCACCTGCAAGATCCAGATAGAGCAGCGTCTACTTTGAGAGTTATTATATTAATTAATATGTTATTAGTTAATTATAGTAAGTTGATAAACGCCAGTGCCTGACACACAGTCGTGCTCACTAAGTGTGAGAGAGCCCGGCCTGGATATGACATGGTGGAGGGTCTCCCTTTGGAAGATGTTGGAAAGGCATCTCGGGGCCCAACAGACACAGAGTTGCTGCAGCCACCTGGGCTCTGACACAAAACGCAACCCCGGGGGTCACTTACACCTATAGTCACCGTGTCCCCGACGCCCAGAGACCCTTCCTCTGCTGCTCCTTTACCCGGACAGCAGCCTGCCTCCTGGGGACACTGGACATTATGACCAGAACCAGGAGCCTGGGAAGCGCCTGCATCGAGAATCACCAGATCCAAGCAGCTGTTCGACACCTGAGTTGAAGGGACTTAAACTCAGATTTTAAAAAACGACCACTGTATTGCATCCAATTAAAGGAGCCACAGATTGAAACACACACCCACCATCTTACGGACCAGTAAGAGAGGAGAAAATGCTGCCAACCGCTCTGCAACACACCCTCCGGTGTAAAATGCATCCTGATTTTAGAGACGTTAACGTTTAGGCGGAAATGTGTGTCTCAGAATCAACTAGTCAATAAAAAACAGCGAATCAACCCCAGACACGAGAGGTTCCCTCTCGGGCACCTGCCGGTAAGAGGACCTCGGTTTCTCCCGCCTGGTCACACTCTGCCCAAGGGCCTCGAACAGGAGAGGCCTCGTGGGGTCCTCAGGAGGGAGAGACGGAGCCGGGATGGGGGGCGTCCAGGAGCACGCGTGTGACCGCGTGTGAGCCCGACAGCAGGACAGCGTCACGAGCTCTGCTCTGCTGCCTCAGAAAGGTTCGCTGCCAAAAGGTGGTAAGAAGTGGAGCTGGGATCCAGACGCAGGCCGTCTGACCACAGATCCCACGGGGTGCGTCACTGGGCTACACCGCCCACCTGGGAAACCCCTTCAGCCCCAGAGATTCCACAATTAGCACTAAAGTCTTGAAATGCTACTGTCCTTGGGCAAAACTGACACTGAAGGGCAAGAACTCTCTCTCTGGGAAGCTGGTCTTGGGGCGGGGGAGGGGAGCTGGAAGGACGTCATGGCAACCACGGAAGGAGGGGAGGGAAGGAGGGGCAGTGGCCGGGCCGGCTTTCGGGACTGAACGCTGGCTCATCACCTCCCTGCACACATGGGCAGCCTCGGCAGGAAGTAAGGCAGCGCCATCACCAATCTCACCAACCCTCAGTCACGAGTCTTGGGCGCATTTTCAGGCCTTGGGCAAGTTTAGCATCTTCCGCCTGGACAGAGATCCAGATGCAGCCCAGAGACCCCCGGCTCGCACGGTGTGCTCATTAGACAGGAATCTGAGCTACGCCGGTCGGTCGTTTTCAAGAGCCCTCCTAATGGCAAAAGCACACTTGAAACCCTTGCCGGGAAACATCGGGGAGGGAGTCGAGAACAGCAGGGAGATGGGAGTCAAGCTCCAGGCGTTTAATAGCTGCTCGGGACCCAAGCACGGTGAAGGGCAACGCGGGCTCCCGGCTTCAGCTGGAGTCTCCTTGGAGGAAACGATGACACTCTGTAATTGCTAGCAGCAGCGAGTCAGGTTTTAACCACACTGTGCACCATGGTGACAAATACTCATACTTTAAACACGTGCGATGTTGAGAGGAAATCCAGATATCTAGATGGGGCTTGAAATCTTCCTTGGAAAAGTCGTCACTGGCAGGTGTCCTTAGATACGGGTGGCTGCAGAACGCTGAAGCTCTTCCAGAGAGAAAGGCAAGTGCAGCTCAGAGACCTGGTCCCCGTGTTCAGTTTACAGTGGCCACACAGCCTTGGCTAGGTCTCCTAAGCTCCGAGTCCCAGCTTCCCCATCTGTGCAAAGACAACCGTCAGGTCTCAGTACACAGATGGACCGGGAGTGGCTTCTATACAGTGGCCTTGCTCCCCGGGACTCCATCCACACCCAGCTTGGCTTCCATCTCGTTCTCACGAAGGCCTGCGACGTGCTGACCACTGTGTTCAGGATGGGATGACAGCTGCCTGCTCCCCGGAGCACCCCATGCACGGTGGGCCCGCCTCTTTTCAGGGTCAGGGACTTTGTGTGTGTCTGAGTTGCAGTGGGAGAGAAGAGGCAGTGATAGGAACCTAAATACCGGAATCCCAAGCCAAACTCCCCAGAAGCCCAGGCCCCCCACTCCGGGGCCTCCTCCCTGTGTGGGTCCCAGATGCTTGGCATTTTCATTTACGGAAAACAAGGTTCCTGTAGGACTTAGCTCCAGACAGGTGAGAACGCCCCCATCGATTATCTGTATTTTTGACACGCGCTCTGTCTTGACGGCCAGACTTCTTTCATGTCAGTTCTTGTTGATGATTTGCGCTGCTGTCCCGTGAGTCACATAACAGGAGATAACTTCTGAGCAGCTGCTCCCCTTAGCTGCTGAGTTTCTGCCTCTTTGAGAAGATGTTAGGACATCATCTCGCAGGCAGGGCAGGGCTCTCTGGTCTTTATAATGCTCTTTGTGCCACACTACGTAAGTGCTGAATAAATGCTCTCTTAATGGCGCAGCAGCTGAAAGGGCTCCACACGTTATCGTATTCAGACTGCAGATATCTTGGCAAAGGGAGCAGTGGCTCCCAGATGGAGAAACGGAAAAGCAGAGAGGTGAGGGGACTTGCACGCGAACAGAAAGCAAATCGGAGACGGAGGCTCGACAGCCCTCTCCGTCCTCAATTTGGAGAGACACTGCTTATTCACTCGTTCTAAAAAGCCACGACCTTCAACACCCACGTTCTCTGGGCCTGCACATCTTGGGTGTGACAAAAAGCACCTTGCCGTTGCGCTGGAAGAAACACAGCTCTCGGGCTGGTTCACGTACGTATTGTCTCTTCCGGCCAAACATCAGAAAGCCAGCTTGTAAGCAAATATTACCTTTTCATCCCCCCCGAGACGGCACGGCTGCACAGCGGTGCTTACAGAAGACCACCCGTCTCTGGGGCCCAAGGTCTTTTGTGATTGAATCATCTCCAACACTGACCTGCTCGCTCAGGGGAGCCAAGCTGTCTCTCCTTCTTCAGGAGATGATGGCAAACTGTGTTACTACCCATGGTCCCACAGGCAGCCAACGAAAGATCCTAAGCTACAAATCACCTTTCACACCAGACTGTGGACCAACTGCTCCCCTTTCCTTAATATTAAAATACGGTGTAGCTGACCATCCTCGTTCCCGGCAGGAGGTGTCAGGCACAGCAGGTGGCTGGGGAGTTAGGGCTCCCGCGGACGGGAGGATGGGGACGGTAGCGCATCCTGCTTTAGACTGGAGCCCGGGAGTGCTTGGATGCCCAGTCAGGTTGGTCAGAGGTGTCGCAGAGAGTTGTAATATAAAGACCGTGACCCAAAGATAGGGCTGCCACATGAGCCAGCAATCCCACTCCTGGGCATACCTCCTGAGGAGACCGTAATTCGAAAAGGTACAGGCAGCCCAATGGTCACTGCAGCACTATTGACAATAGCCAAGACACGGAAGCAACGTAAACACCCATCAACAGAGAAATGGATGAAGAAGATGTGGTGTGTACATAATGGACTAGTACTGAGTGTGGCTAGTACTCGGCCATAAAAAAGAAGAAAATAATGCCATTTGCAGCAACATGGATGGAAGTAGAGACTGTCACACTCTCTACTGTGAAGTAAGTCAGACAAAGACAAATATCATATGATATCACTTACATGTAGAGTCTAAAAAAAAAAAAAGGTACAAAACAGAAAAACACTCACAGATGTAGAAAACAAACTTATGGTCACCAAGGGGGAAAGGGGGGGGATAAATTTGGAGATTGGGATGGACATATACACACTGCTATACATAAAATAGATAAGTAATAAGGACCTACTGTCCAGCACAGGGAACTCTACTCAATACTCTGTAATGGCCTATATGGGAAAAGAATCTAAAAAAGAGTGGATGTATGTACATGTATAACTGATTCACTTTGCTGTACACCTGAAACTAACACAACATTTTAAATCAACTATACTCCAATAAAAAAGAATTTTTTTAAGTGTATCCTTATAAAAAACAAAATGACTGTGACCCGTTCATGTACAGGTGATCGGAGGGGACATCGGGGATCACACTTGCTCATCGTGGTCTCCTGAGACCAGCCACGTTCATTATAATAAAAACTCCATTTCCGAGTTCTCAGTGGTGAACGTCTTTGAGAAGCGGAATTACGGAAAGAAAGAAACCAGGGCCACGGCGTGCAGGGCCAGAATCAGCCTGCAGCTGTGGGTTCGGTTTACAATCCAAAGGGCAACGTCGGCTGGGAAACAATCCTCACCATCTCTATGTGTCAAATCCCCACCATTCTTCGAGGCCCACTTCGAATGTTACGTTCAACTTGCTCTCTTCCTGATTTCTCCAGACAGAGGTCTTCTCTCCCTTCTTTAAACTCCCGAAGGATCTGATGTGTCCGTGTATGATAAGATGCATCATAACGCAGCCAGGGTTGTACTTACGTATTGTTGCTTATTTGATAATTATTTATTGAGTCCTTGCTACAGACTGTAAACTCTTAAAAGTAATAATATATGGAAGTCTCTTGAGGAGTGGAACCACAGTTTATTCATTTTTGTCCCTGAGCCGCCCCTAGTACAGAACAGGCCCGTGTTAATATATATCTGGGGTAGAACTGAATTCAAAACCATCACTAGTGCTGGAAAAACAACTCAGGAAGAGGTGTTCAGAGCATAAAACTTAGAGCAAAGAGACCTGGTTTCAAGCCCCAGGTTAGTGATTCTGCAGCGTTGTGACCTTGGGCAGGTTATGTGGCCTCAGCTTCCTTCTCTGTGAAATGGGGGCAGCGACACTTACCTCCCGGGGTCAATGCGAGATCAAGGGAGATGATGCCTGTGAAACGCTTGCAGGGCTCACAGGGCAGAGTAAATGCCCGTTTTAACAGCAGCTGGGGTCACTGTCACGATCCTTCCTGTGCATCTTACCCACGGGCAGAAGGGTCATCGGCGACCGTTACCCCAGAAGGTACTGCTCTACCACGCACAAGCCAGCAGCCCCTGGCGCTCGTTCACACGGCAAGGTCAGGGGTCTCCTTGCAGGGTGGGAAGGCACTGCTGGGCAGCCCCTCTCACTAGCAGTTACCCTGTGGTCCCTGGTGTGAGCTGTATTTTCACACCTCGGTGGGGCTGGGAGTCCCCAGAAACACACCTCAGGAGAGACGACTGGTCAGGCTTGGACGCCTCACCTACCTCTTCCCAGAAATGCCAGCTGAAAGCAGGGGCTTCAATCCTTATGCTCTAGCCCCGGACCTGTCCTCTAATGCACTTCTCTTTGCGGGGTAACTCTTCATTAAGAAGTCCTGCCATGGACACCACCTGCCGGGACACCCTGGCGCCTGAAGAGCCAAGCAGGATGTGTCCCTGGCCTGAGCCACCTGAGAATTTAAAAATCAAGGGCCTGTTAGCTGATCACCCAGGTTCCTGTGCACGTCCGTCCTGGGACTAAGGACGTGCCATTTCACATCCCAGTGTCCGGGGCCCATAAAAAGCAGGTGCTTCCTGTAAGTGGAGGGGCAGTGCATGTCTCCTTCACCCTGGTTCTGGCTGGTACCTCCCTCCACTCAACCCCATGCAGGTTCACTTCCAACAGGTTCATGTGACACATCAGCTGAGCGATGCGTCAAAGGGTCTGGCATGGCTGCTGTGGGGCCGGCGTCTCATACAGCCTCCCAGGGACCAGGAAGCGGTCCTCGCGGGACAGCCACTCAGGACCAGCTGGTGGTACCCAAGTTCAGGTTGTTCGCTCTTCTCTGAGTTTGGGCTCAAAATTGGGCTGGTCCAACTCGTGGTTAGAGCGTGGTCCCTGTTGGGTGAGATGCACGCCCCACAAGCGACCCGCCCAGATACACCTGTGCCCGTGGTTGAGTCTGTGTGTGAGGACACCGGCCCCGGAATATCAATCCTTGTGCGGCGTTCTGCCCCTGCAAAACGTTTTCTCATTCCCCATCATTCAATCCTCATGACTCCATGAAAATGTTACTACTGTTTCCATCATTCCCATCATTCACTCCCACCTCAGAGCTGAAGAAGCCCGGGATCCGTGTGGCAGAGCCTGAGCGTAAGGTCCGAGACCCAAAGCCAGGAAACGGCGGAGTGAGGACTCTAACCCCAATCCCCCCCGACTCAAATCCAAGGCTTTTCTCAGCATTTCTGAACACAAATGCTGCCTTGTGTAAGGCTGGGTATGTAGAAGCGCCATTAGCTCAATGATTTATTCTCTATTCCAATTTGCACTCAGCACAGGGAAACCATCCATCATTAGGTTTTAAAAATAACACTGTTTTTGTACTTTTGGTTTCAAAATGTTTATCGTAAAATTTTTGGAAGAATCACAAATATTGGGAGAATGTAATAAATAATTAGTCTTTCATCCCCTTCAGGGGCTCATTTTTAACACTCTAACATATGCCCTTACCAGCACAGAGTATATTCTGTCTAGACCTACATGAGATGTGAATTGAGTTTATGTTTTGTGAAATTGGGATCGTATTAGATAACCTTCCACGATCTATTCTTCCCTTAGCTATGCCATTCCCATCTCTCCATGCTGTCACTGTCCTCCCAGGCCATCGCCTGAAGGGTGCTCTCTCACGTGGGCACCTCCCACCTGATTCCACCAGCCAGGCCCCCAGAGACTGAAGAAGAGAGCAGGGAACTATATCAACTTTGCCTCTATTATGAATAAAATCACAACGAAATACTTGTAAATAGTCTTTGTGTGTATTTCTGAGTATCTCCATAGGATGGATTCTTGGACCAAAAGTAATGAACAGTAAGGCTCTTGAACATCTTCCCAAACTGCCCTCCAAAGTGAGTGACCATTCACGTGGCCTGGGGCTCGGTCGGCCTTGTCCATGTGTCTCACCTCCACTGTGGTCCCTGGTCCCAGCCTCCATCCCCCCTATCTGACTGGCCTTCCCACTGGTGGCCCACCCCCTCCCAAGTCCATTTTCTAATCCACAGGCAGAACGATCTTTCAAAATAAAACCATGTCACCCTCCTACAAGTCCTGATCTGGCCCCTACCCACCCTCTAACCTCCTCGCCTGCCCCCCTCCAGGCACTCGCTGTGTGCCCGCCCTGCTCCTCTGTCTCTGACACACTCCAAGCTTGTCCTGCCTCAGGGCCTTTGTACATGCTGTTCCCGCCCCCCACCCCCAAGGCTCTTACTCTCTCTTTGCAAGCCCAGCTCCTTCCTGCTATCCAGGTCCCAGAGGGGTCCTCCCTGGCCACCAGCTTAACGTAGCTCCCCACCTACGGTCATGCTGCCCCATCGCTTTGCTTCTCTTAGATTCCTTTCCATGGCACAGACCATAATGTGATGACCTCTTATCTACCGACTTGCCTGCCCCCTCCCCCCACACACAGAGGACATAAACTCCTGCTCACACCGCACCCCTGGTGCCCATCAGAGGCCTGGCACAGGGCTGTTCTCAGTCAACACCTGAGTCCATGAACGCCCAGAAAGGAACTGCAGTGCTGCCCTGACCAAGCATGGCGTGAGAGCTACATCTCACGTCAAATATCCCCCGCTGCCTTCCGGAAACCAGGGAAAAGACAAGAGGCACCTCAACCACAGCCAGTCAAAACCAGCGGGAACAGCAGACCCAGGGCTCAGGCCGCGAGCCTGCCTGCCTCGGACGGATCCTCTCATGCTGCGAAACACAAAAGCTGGGCCATTAGAAAGTCACTTCAACACAGAAAGAAAACTTTACCCTCAGAAGTTACCACGTAGAGGAAAACGCCTGAGTGTGTGTCATCACGCGTTTCCACGTTAGAGGGGTTGAAATTGTCTAGTCCAGTAAGACGTGGATGGGGCAGTACAGCTGGTTTTCAGAAGTTCAAGACTCAGCATATGAATAAAAGCAACGACATGAAACACATACATCAGGTCTCTGGGCCACGAGCACAGTGCACGCAGCGCTCAGCCACGTCAGCCCCTGGCCCTCAAGGGTCTCCGGCCACTGAGTCCTTGGCAGGCAGCCAGCGCTCCACCTGGCCTCCGACCTGCGCGAACCCATAAAGATAACTCTCTGGGCATCTCCAGCCCCACTCCTGCAGATCAGGAAACCAGGGTTCACAAAGGCCAAGGGGTCCACCGAGAACCCAGAGCAGACAAGCCCCAGCAGGGTCCCGACGCATACCCACCTGACTCCTGATGCGTGGGCCCAGGGGGCCCACGATGCAGTGTGAGGGCTGGGCGCCCGGACCCTGCTGCCGCAGACCCCAGTGCCTGGCCTCTTCCACCCTCTCCTGCTGAGCCGGGATGCAAGAGACAAAGAACCACCACCCTCCACCTCCGAAGAGCAGGAAACCCCTCCTACGGTGGAGAACCGTTTCCCTGGAGAAGCCTCCCGTCGGTGACAATGGCTAGAGTTTGCCTAGCGTCCAGGACAGCTGCTTTCCTGGGTCCCCTTGGCCCCGGGGCCAGCAGCCCAGATAGCCGTGTGTCCTCACCCACCCTGAGCAGAGCCGCTGACCGTCCACGTGGATGCAGCGTGTGCGGGAGAGAACAGCCGGGAGACCCAGAGAGGGGCCGTCACAGCTCCTCTGTAGAACCTGCATCACCGCAAAGGGACGAAGCCATGTTGGCTCTGGAGAGGATGGAGGGCCCCCTGCAAGGCTGATGGGAAATGCTGGACGCGAGACACAGGCGGCCACCTCCGTGTGCCACCCGAGAGGGCGGCAGGTCCTCAAAACCCCGGATTCTGTCCTTTTTCAAATAAATGAACAACAACAGTGAACACGCTCATGCTTGGTTTCCCGCCGTCCAGGGAGAGGGTAGGAGAGCCTCCCGGGCGGAGCGGGCGGCCTTGCCTGTGGGTCCTGCTGCAGTGAGGCCGTCGGGCGGCAGGGAGATGTGGGCGGTGGGGAGCGGGGCCTCCTGACCTCACACGGACCCGCAGCAGAGGCAGGACGCGGGCACGTGAGCCTGGGGGACGCCAGGTGGGGAAGAGGGCGGGTCAGAGGGCTCCGACCCAGGGCTGCCACTCGGACTCCAAACTCAACGGTACCACGTGAGCCAGCTAACAAGTGGTTCACTTCTCCTCGCCCGAAAGGGCTTCACTGAGAAACAGCGGTGAAACCATCACAAGTCCAAAGGAAACCTGGTAGAGTGATGCCGTGCGTGCATGAGTGCGTGTGTGCGCGCCTCTACACACACGCTGAGAAAAGAACACGTCCAAATACCAAGGGGTGATTTTTAAACTTTCTTCTTCATAAATTTGTTTTTCCAAGATATGAAAACAAACAGATGATTCTTATTCATCTGAAATTCAGTGTTTTCAATTATGGTAAAATACACACGCCATAGCCGTTACCATCTTAACCATTCCTGAGTGCAGAGAGGCACTACGTACATGCCCATCACTGTGCAGCCATCACCTCCGTCATCTCCGGAACCCTCCTCATCTTGCCAAACAAAAACTCTGTCCCCATCAGACGACTCCTCACCCCCTCCCCCAGCCCCTGTAGCACCCTCTACTCTCTGAGTGTGGATTTGACTCCTCTAAGGACCTCACACACGTGCAGTCACACAGTAGTGGTCTCTGTGTCTGGCTTAGCTCCCTGAGCACAATGTCCTCAAGGTCCATCCACGGTGCAGCAGGTGTCAGAACCTCCTTCCTCTTTAAGGCCGAGTCATATTCTATCGCACGTATAGACCACACTGTGTTTGTCCACCATCTGCTGGTGGACACTTGGTCTGCTTCCATGTGGGGCTGTTGTGACTACTGCTGCTATGAACGTGGCTGTACAAATAGTTTGTTCAAGAAGCACCTAAACTTCTTAATTCCTGAAGTACCTACCTTTCAGGAGGTGCCACTGCAGACTAGGAGCAGAGAAAGTCTTCTGTTGGTCCTGGCCTGGAAAACAGCGAACTCTACGCTGGGGTCAGCAAGTTTGCTTCTGTCGTGAAACCAGTGGTTCAACCTGGCCGTGCCATCCCCTAGAGGTGTCTGTAAGAAACACTATGTCCGGGCCCTGCTGGCGACCTCTGAATTCCAACCTCTGGCTGAGGCAGCCGAAGCGGATGCGTTTCAAAAGCCCCTCCCTGGGTAATTCTGCAGGAGTGAGACTCACTGCTCAAACTCTCCTTATTTGGGCGCCCTTCTCTTTATTTACCAATAGCTTCTCTCCTGCGAATAACTTCTCTCTTTTTCTCCCAACAAAAGCAAAAAGAGTTTGATAACTAGTCAATTACCCTAGTTGTTGGACGGATTCTATTTCAACTGAGAAACACCCACGCCAAGCATCACCTCCTCCAGTTTCAGCCTTTTATCTCTAACAGTGCTTTAAGAGCTGCTTCTTTCTTGGAAGGAACGTTGATGTGAGTAAGCAGGTAGGGGAGCATTTCCAGGCCTGCTCCATCTTTAAGGGAATTATGACCTAGTCCTTCAAGGCAGCAGCGACAGGGAACAGGTACCGAAGATGTGGCCGCAGCCCATCTCTAGGACTCGCTAGAGGAGACACAGGACGGGTCCTCCCCCCCCCAGACCCCTGACCTCCCTCATCTCACCCGCCACCTCCTGTGACCAGGACAGCTCGGTGCCTCAGCTTACTTCTTTGTAATCAAAGAAGAACAATGGTACTTATCTCACAAGATTAGCATGGAGATTAAACAATGACCAGACGGAAGGATAGCTAATATGCACTGAACCATCATTTCATGCCAGACACTGCTCTAACCTCCTGACACATAGCCATGTGATTATTATCCTTCATTTATAGGTGAGGAAACGGAGGCCTGGGGGGGCGTGGTCAGGAAGCCACCTGCATGACAGACTTGGGGAGCGGAGCCCGGGGGCCTCACCCACATCTCTCAGTCGGCTGACGGCAGGACTCAGGGTCCCAGCCTCGAGCAGCCTTCGGGATGGGAAGGCTGAGACCCCAGGAAGCTGCAGGGACCCCGCCTGCCCTTGCCCCGGGACGCTGGCCTCTAGCACACATGTTGGTGGGGTCACTGCCTCTCGGCCTTCCCTGCCAAACCTGCCCTTGACCCGGGACGTTGGCCTCTAGCACACACGTTGGTGGGGTCACTGCCTCTCGGCCTTCCCTCTGCCAAACCTCCCCCTTCTTCAGGACTCAGGATTCGGGGCTCTGCTGACCAGCTGCAGGAAAGCTGCCCTAAAGCGGCGCATCCAGAGGTGCCTGGGCCACCTGCAAGCCGAGGAGAAGTCAGCACCGTATGAGCAAAACCATCACTCCCTCCAGCCCTCCCCTGGGAGGCCAGAGCCTGGCGTTGGCGCACAGCCTCTGGGGGCCCGAAAGCTCCACTCAGAGCCGCTGTCCCGGCCCGGGTGGAACAGACACGCCGAGAGCCTCACGCATTAACATGGGCATTGCCATGACAACAAGCTGTTGCCAGGGAGCCGCGAACTAGGAGAAGAGCAAGAATTAGCGAAGCCTAAAAATAAAGCCGCGATGTCTCCGCGTCCGTGTGTAACAGGAAGCGCTCTCGCCACCTCCTCCCCAGGCAGGCCCCATGGCTGTCCCCACCCGCTGTGCGGAGGGCCAGGAGGGGCACCCGGCCTGTGGGGCAAGTGACACCTAGACGCTGCCTCGCAAAGCCTGCGGGGTGCTTCCTCCCCTCAACCTCAGCTCCCCCCGAAGCAGGGCCGACCCCGGCTGTCGGGATTCACCCGGCCCCTCGGCCCTCAGCGCACGGGAGGCCACGGGTGCCCCCTCCCAAGGACCACTTTCCTCCCAGAAAACACCTAATGAGGCCCCGGCCCCAGAGGGGTTCCTGGGAGTCAGGAGCCTGGATCGGGCAGCCTGGGTGGTCCACGGTTCCTTTTACGGCTGTGAGACCAGTAGAGCCATCATGACACTAATTCCGAAAAGCAAAGGTATCGTAACAATAAAAATCACGGAGGGATTGTAGACAGCTCCAAGGGGCGGCAACGGGGTCTTTTCCGGGGTCCTCCAGGTTGGTTCTGACATCAGAGCATCGGAGGAGAAAGTGCAAGGTGCCCTCCTCCCATCTCCCCCGCCAGCCTCTCGGCTCCGAGAAGGCAGGAATCACGTCTCACTGTTCACCCTCCGAACCCCGGCATCCACGCCACCGCAGACACAGCACACGATAAACTCACTGAACGAAGGGAGGGGGGCGGCCACTGACTCAAATACAGCAGAGGCCACACTCCGGGCGAGCAGCAAGATATTAACAGTAACAATACCTACGCAGGACAAAATGCCCCTCCCTGTAACGTGCTAAGCTCTGCATTCCGAGAACTGAGTCCTACCCCCCTATCCAGGTCTCTATTCTCAAAGAAACGATTTATCCCATGTACAGGTGCACCATGCTTTAAGCCAATGAGATCGATTAAAGTCCAGGACTCTGTTGGGAATACTTTCCTCTACAAGCATTAATGACAGGATTCTGTCAAACGCAGACCCGCCGAATCTCTTCTAAGCGTGACTTGTTTAATTCAGAGAGTTTGCGGTCATTAGAATCTGTGCTTCGAGCGAAGCCACAGCAGCACCTCAGTTCCCGGTTTCTCCCCTCGCTGCCACACTCACGCTGCAGCTCTCTCCCCGCCGCGACTGACGTGCACTCAGCAAATGCAAACAGTAGCTGATTTCCATATCGGTGCAAGAAGCACGTACTTGAGACACTCACGTCGTTTTTTCTCTCACCAGCACCCCACAAAAATAAATAACCCAGAACAAAACGTAAATGATTTCCCGGTTCTTCGACCGTCTGGATTATGCAGCCATTAATCCACATGCCAGTTCCTGCCTCCGATCCCCCGAGCCGGCGCAAATAACCAGCAGTAGCACAGAGAGGGGATGTCAAGGGAAGAAGCCAAGGAATGACTGGGGCTTTGAGAGCAAACCCGGCTGATCATCCTCTGAATCCCAACCTCCGAGCAAGACCAAAGCCCTTCGAATTGATTTACGCTCTTGAGAGGCAGTGGGTGGGGTTCTCCTGAGTTACAGACATGCATGCACTGGGGTTTTCCAACAAGACTCCACACAATAGGCATCAAGGCTGCTTTTAGCATCCTCTGGAGAGAGGTTCACGGTCATGGATGCAAAGGCAGACCCCCCAGACCTACTGCAGGGACCATGTGTTTGCAGCACGAGATGTTCCCAGAGCCAGGACACCGGGACCAACCCAGTGATGCTACTGAACAGCGGTTTGTACGAGTGTTAGGAAGGGGGGTAGCACCCTGGGGACTACAGAACCCCAAAGTACGCTTGTCCACGAGCAACAGCCATAGTAGGGCTCCTGATTCGGCTAGACCTGCCTGTACTGCTCTCGGCGCTGAAGCTGGGCGCCAGCATGCCAACCCCCCTGGACCCCCGGGTTTCCAGCAGTGCCCTCACTTGACCACAAACCAAATGGAAAAGTCAGTCCTGGCACTGACTGCAAACAGGGCTCTTCTGAAAACATTACGCTCCTTTCTGCTGAAATGCGCCCCAAGAGACAGCTCTTGCCATCACCACGCAGCCATCGTGAGACATAAAATCCCAGCCTGTTCTCACTGCCCGTCTGTAGACTTCCCTCCTTCTCTGTGGTGCAAGTACCCAGTTACAGCTGCAGACCCCAGTGAAAGGAGTTACTCCAGAGGAGAGCCCACTGCCGGCTCCAACCTGCCCCGGGCAAGTCTCTGGTGCCCCTCGGGAGGTCCACTCATGCGTGTGGATGACTGAATGAACTCACTGCTCTTTTCTGCTTCCACACCTAGAAACCTGGGCCACTTCCCAGAGATGCCACCAGCCTAAAGGTGGTCACGTCTGCCTTGTCACCGACTCTGAGATCAGGACCCTGAGATCGCACACTGGTGCCATGGGGACTGGGATGAAATGCGCCTCTGCCCTGGGGTCACCCTACTTCCCGGACCTCAGAATGGAGGCACCTCCACCAGGCCCAGGCTTCCTCGCGGGAAAGGGAAGGAGGCTGCCTGCAGGCCTGGAAGGGAGATGCACGAACCCCAAAGCTGCCGTCAGCACCACCGTCACCATCCCACGGGACCCCCCCGCTGCCCGTCACCCCTCCGTCCCACCCCATTCTTAACTCCCAGCTTCCCAGAGTTCATGTTTCCCTTCCTGGTTCTGGTGAAATCAGTCTCTAACTATGACCCCGATGAAGCTGCTGAAACCCAGGCAGACCCAGCTCTACACTAGCGCCCAGATGTTCTGTTGCAAAAGCGAAAGATAAAAATAAAATCACACCAAGCTGACTCCTCTCCCCCCTGCCTTCCTTCCTACAATGGATAAACTTGTTTTCTTACGTTGCATCTGCCATTTTTTAGAAACGGGTTGAAAGCAAAACGCACAAGTCTCTACTGGAGAGAAGGCTAGGTTATCAGTCTCTCCACCGTCTCCTGTCTGGCTCGGCACTGAATTATATACAGCCCGACTTGCTGCGTCTGTAACCAGCTGCTTGTACACAGAACCAGACACACACTGAAGTGGACACAGCACTTAACGCACTGGATTTTAAACCTTCTGATTTCCATGGAGAATCTGCCTGGGGGACTGGATGGGCCTTGGTTCTTCAGAAGCAAAGCGATCGCTGCTATTAAGAAACGCACGAGGAACCTTGCAGGAGGCCGCTGTCTGAAATGCAGAAAAATCTGACTTGCCTTTTGCCCTGTGAGACCCTCTCAGGATACAAATATCCTTCCATGGATGGTTTCCAGCTATGAGTTCTCTGAAGCTCCAGACAGCTATTTTAAACTCCAGCTCCTTCAATTTTATTTCCAAAATATAATTAGGGATATTTTATTCTTAGCCAAACTTACACTGCTAATAGGACCCTGTATACACGGTGGGGCAAGTCAGTTAAAATCCTACGAAACGACACCCACACAACACAGCAGCACAGACACACCTCCCCCTGTCTCTCTGCCTCTGTCTCTCTGTCTCTGTCTCTCTGTCTGTCTCTATCTCCCCACGCACGGATGCACACAGATGGGACACCATTTGTCTCGAGAGCCATCACATTTCAGGCCCACGATGACCTCCCAGTGAATTACTTTTTATTACAACCGCCAGAGGACCGCTTCTGACTGTTCCGTTCATTGTTTGTTCATGAGGGTCATTGGTGTCTGTTACCTTTTGGTTTTCTTTTGAACTGTACTGATACAAAGAATGATGCTTAACATTTTTTTAACGGTGTTCGATCCTTATTTTTATGAAAGCAAGTCCACTGATAACACACCTCCTCCAAAACCAAGACCACAGTGGGGCCCAGGGTGACACTCAGGGCCGCGCGCCGCCAGCCGGGACAGCAGCCCAGGTCCTGAGCCCTCTGCCCTGCTCCACACGGACCTTCCGCTGACGGGATGCGGGGGCCAGGAGGCAGGGGCTGGGGAGGCACGTGGATTGGAGTAACTCTATGGCTCAAGTGGCCGCAGAGGCACTGGGGTCTCCACCGTTTCTACGTGGGCTTCGCCAGCCACAGTGAGACCCCAGGCGGAGCCAGATGGAACAACGACAGAGAAAAACCAGGCCCTCGTTGCGGGGTAAATCACCTCTTCTGGGCTGGGGTGATGGAGGGTGGATGACCTGCACCCCTGGCTTCACCGTTCACCCTCCCAGGGGTCCTAGTTTACAACGACCTCCAGCTGCTGGGAATGAAAGCACAACTGATCCTTAAACATGAAGACACGTCTCTACCGGTCGGTAAACAACCACTGCCCCTCGTTTCCCAAAAGCCCCTTCCTCAGGCCCCCGGATCGTGCCTGCAATCAGCAGAGGGTCCCAGCGGGCAGGGCAGAGGCTCTCCTGGCAGCTGTTGTCGACACGGGAAGCCCTGGTCGAGGTCTCGCCTGAGACCGTCAGCTCACAGCACAGTCCCCCCCGAGCGTGGCTGCCCAGATCCACACGCCACCCCTACCCACTCGGTCTGGCTCCTCCCTCTCAGCACCTCGAAGCTCTTCTGCCTTAACTATGCTGTGTGCTCGACGTTTCAAGGCACGTCTGTCATTCCTCTTAGACAGAAAGCATCTCATGACATTTTATGCTTCTTCGATTATTGCTTTATACTGAACACGGCACCCGGGCGCTGGAGGTACCGGAGGAACGTTCTACAACCTGAAACTCTAACTCTCACTTGCCCCCAGATCCTCCCCAGGCCCCGCAGGGTCTGGCGCCTCCGTGAACCCTCTCTGGACTCACCTCCCCCGGGGGCTCAGCTTGTCCTCATCTCCTTGGAATCTAGACACGCAGCCACGGCACATCCCACACCCCATCTACGTTCCTGACGTGAAAGTTTGACTTTGGCTGCTCATCTAATCATCCCAGTGAGACGATATATTCCCTGAAGACAGGGACCACGTGTGAAAAACACGTCAGAACCCTGTGCCCAAAAGTCGTATGTCCAGTGGGAGATGCTAACCAATTTCCCGTTATTTTAAATGGGAAGAACTAGAACTGTCCAGCTCCCCCTCCTGCTTCCCTAAACACCCCCCAGTTAAGGGTGATCCCAAGAGGGCCCAGGGACACAAACAGAAACCCAGGAGGCAGCACCATCACCGCCTGCGCACCCCGTAGCTGCTTCTTTCCTGCAGCTTCGGTGGAGTGCTGGGGGCTCCACACAAGGTCCTCGACCTCACACAGTGGACGACCCGCTGGGCTGACAGCCACCCATGCAAACACACGGTTACAGATTGCTTTAGGTTCTGTAAGAGACAGGAGCGTGAGGGCAACGCAAAAGGTTATAACGGAAGAAGATTTGGAAATGGGAGCCTGGGGACGTTCAGCGAGGCTGGAATAGAAGGAAGAGGAGGGGAAGGCAACTGAAAGGGTACCTCTGGTCTCCGCCCCTCCCGGGCCCCTGCCAGCCTGTCTCCAGACCGGAGGCGTGCGGCCCACCTCTCTGAACTCCCGGACACACAGCCGTCCCAGCCTCGCGGCAGGGCCTGTCGCCTGCTGTCACCCAGCCCTGTAAAGGGCCCTGACGGGCGACCTTCCTTCTAGGAAGGGTGGCGGCCAGGAAAGGGAAGGGACAGGAGAGCTCAGGTGCGTCCTGTGGGCAAGAAGCTCGCTGGCTTCACCGGCCCCCTACACACGTGGCCGAGCCCCCGTCCCCGGGGAGGGGGAGTGTTCCTGGCGTGGGTGTGTGTGCGAGGTTTTCAGCAGGCAGAGATTCGGGGTAAAACGCAAGCCGTCTGGTCCTGATTCATCCCTAACTCCCCAATTGTTTCGCAAGCACTGCCCGATGTCCAAGAAACAGCCAGGCCTTCGCAGCCCCATGTCCCCTCTGGAGTGCGTGGTGTGGAGCAGAGCTCTGGGAAGGGAGCCTGCGCCCGGGCCGGGGGGGCGTGGCGAGCAGGCCTGCCGCGGACACCCTAGAGCCCCGCGCCGCCCCGGATCTGTGCGGCGGTCCCTCTACGGTGAGGATGCGGGGTCCACGGGAGCGGGGGAGGTGAGGTAGGGGCTAATCTTCACTCACCCCGACGGTTGCTGACGGAACCCTGTGTGTTGGCCCAGGTGGATATAAAGGAGATTCGGAAAATGGCCCTAAAGACGGAGGAAGTCAAGGTCAGGCTCAGACGTAGGACCAGGTCAGGCGCCAGCGTCCTGACCCTTAACTGGCGCTGCATCTGATGCTGTTCCCACAGGGGCAGGGCGTCCCCCAGCAGCCGGCAGCAGGGAGGGGGCACCTGCCTGCCATCAGCCTGGCAGGGGAACTGACTCGGGGGAAGGCCAGGGGTCCAGACCCCCCAGAGGGGGGGGAACGGCCCCAGCGAAGGACAGTCCCAGCCCGAATGCCAACAGCACCGGAGGAGAGCCCCCGGAGAGGGAACCACGTCTGTGACGCCTCATCCAGTGGGCGACACTGGGGGGAGGGCACACAGAAGCCGGCCGGCGGACGTGACGCCCAAAACCCACCCCAGCACGGCTCCTCTATCTGACGGCTCTGAGGCTCGTCCCACACTTCAAACCACCCTCAGTGTGGAAATCAAGTCACTCCCTAGACACTCCAGGGGCCTGTAACGGGATGATGCGACGTGCACAGAGAAAGGAGAACTTGCGGAGGAGAAGCAGCCACTCGCCAGGTCACTGTGATCACGCGCTCGATTTCTCTGCATGGAGAAGAGAAGGGTGTCCCGGGCAGGGCATGAGGGGACTTGTCCCAGATGCGTCACCTGGGGGCTTGGCACCTTCCGAGGGGCTGTGGCCCTTCAGGTACCAGCCTCCTCTCACCCTCCACTCGGGGGAGACAGCAGAGCTCTGAGTTCAGTCACAAAACACGACAAGGAAAGGAAGGGTCCACGTGGTGTCGGGCTGGACACTCTTCCCCGGGGAAGCAGGCTCTCTCTCCTCTGAGCGGCTGTGGAGCCGCTGGTGGGGGGATCTGCCCGCCCCCCAAGACAGAGCGCAGAAGAGACGCCTCCCAGACAGTGAGATTCTGCAGGAGCCACAAGAGAATCCGAGGTCTCCTACACCCCAAAATAATCCCCACGCCTGTTAATAAAGCTTGAAATGTCTTACAATGGTTCAAGAGAAGACAGACGATGAAATAGCCCGTATCTGTGCTGGGCTATGAGTGACTGTCATCTAGTTCTTGCGCAGGTTTTAACGGAGATAGCAACTTAAAAGTGCACGACAGCATCGACTGCCTGGAGGGGAGGGGGGACCAGGCATCACCAGAGTGGGAAAAAGCCACAAAACGAGAGACTTGAGGCACCGAAGGCTTCAGCTAAACGAGCTACGAGGTCCTGGATGCCCCCCGCCTGTCGCCCCAGCAGCTTGAGCCTCAGTTTCTCTATTTGTAAAATGAAAAGATGGAGCTTTAGGGCTTCCCTGGTGGCGCAGTGGTTGAGAGTCCACCTGCCGATGCAGGGGACACGGGTTCGTGCCCCGGTCCGGGAAGATCCCACAGAGCGGCTGGGCCCGTGAGCCACGGCCGCTGGGCCTGCGCGTCCGGAGCCTGTGCTCCGCCACGGGAGAGGCCACAACGGTGAGAGGCCCGCGTACCGCAAAAAAAAAAAAAAAAAAAAAAAAAAAAAAAGATGGAGCTTTAGGGCCTTCCAACTCTAAGACCCTGTAAGTCAACCCAATTCATCAAAAGCCATGTCTGTGCATTGCCCGGGTCCAGCGCAGAAGAGGCGAAACAGAGGCCCGAGGTCATCAAATGATCATTTCCCTAGTCATTATAACATATAAAGAAAAACACACATATTCTTTTGCATGTGACAAAAGACTAAAAAACCATAAGCATTCAGGGTTCTCTGAGTCCTTGTCAGGAAGACGAAGGATAGAATCGGAACCGCTGCCCCGCTGAAACAACGGCTCCCTCTCCCCTGCTGGAAGGCCTGGGTCCCGTTTGGGTGTGCACCCCTCTCTCCCAATGATCAAGTTAAAACCTGATTCATCTAAACCGCTCAGGACGATCCCATTCTCCTCGCTAAAGGGACATTCGACCAACTCGTGGCCAAGGAGACGCAGCGGGCGTCAGCTGGACGCTTCTGGGAAAGGTATCCTCACTCTTGACAGACACTCAGGACATTCCCCGGACACTGCCGCTCCCCCTGCAATGTCTGGACCGGCCACGGCCGTCCAGTGATTTCCAGGAAGCTCTCTGAGGACAGCACCGCCACCCTGAAGATGGCAGAGCACAGAGACCAGGAGGACCAGGCCTCAAGGTCCATCGGGACGTGATGGGCATGACACAGAACAACTCGGAACCACACAAGAGGGACAAACTGGCCACAGTGTCGGGATCCGATGAGTTCACGCAGCCGGTACCTAACATACAAAGGCTTCAGGGAAAGTCAGAAGAGATTTTTGGATAAAAGACACAATATGTGATTCAGAACAATTAAGATGCATCAAAATGCATCCCTCACTGAGAACTAAAATCACGTGAAATCAATGCAGCGCTCTGGGCGTGGCCTCTGAGGGGCCTGAGCGGCCATGCTCCATGCCGGCTGCTCGCCCGACCCGCGACACCAGGACTCCCCCAGTCTGACTCTGCCACCGGCATGGGCTTCAGCTGGTGCAGCCTGAGAGCCGCAGGGTAGGACAGGAAGAGGCTCTCTATCAAGGACACTGTAGGAATTTGCCTTTTCCTCAAATGTGGTTCAATTTCTGTCTTTGAAACTGAAGTCCCCACACTCTGGTGATGTGGAGAAGCTCACGGGCCCCCACGCACCGCATCTCAGGAGCTGCGGTGAATGGCTGAAGGTCGGGCATCCTTGTGCCCAGGACTCATCTAAGAGCCCCCGAGCCGGGGGAGGCTGAGGCGGGAGGCCTGAGCCCTGGCCCGGGCTCCAGTTCCAAGGCCACCTTGCCCTCTAGGGCAGGCGACCACACAGTGACAGAGGGTCCTTTCCATACATGGGCCTTCCGGTAGTGAAAACTCATTTAGGAGGAAATAAATTGGAATTGAATTTACTAAACCCAGAAAATGTAAATCAGGCACATTCCCAGTGAACCAACAGCTTGGTCTGAAAATGATCTTAATGTTGCATTTCAAGACAGGGTTCATGTCTGCACTGAACCGATTCCCTGGGAGGTTATTTACAGAAGCCCTGGTCCTATTAAAGGGCTTTCAAAATGTCAGATTTTGAAATTAATAAAATTCATTTCAGTTTGGTGCTTTTGGTTCAAAAACCAATCATCCTCCAGTTTGGTTCTGGTCAATCACTGGTTTAAATGTAGGAAAACCTCATTTATCTGAACGTTTCTGGAGGAAGAGGTGGGAGGGGGTCTCCTCTAAATTGCTGCAAAAATTCCAAATGGTTGATTTTTAAAGAAAAATGGTTTTATTCCCTGTAGTATTGAACACACAATGGGCTAAGATTTAAATGAACACTAATAAGAAAAATTAAGTTAGTGACGGCAAAATTACAATCCATAACAGGCTTTTATTACATAATACTGAATTACATTATATCACCGAGTCTTAACTTTTTTTAATCAATGGGAAACACAGACTGGGGCCGATGTACTGGGTTACAGTTTGAATTTAGGTCTCACAGCACTCCGGATTTAACGGGGCACTTTCAGTGGTCAGTAAGTGGCTCCAGTGGATAGATGCAGGGAAGCAGGAGAGGGGGTCCACCCAAGGAAGAACAAATACATTCCTAAGTGTGGAATCTCAGTTTACAAGCAGCCAAAGGGGTGCTGGGATTCACACAACCACCTCCCTGTTCCGACAGCTTCAGCCCCGACCTTAGAGGAACAGGACGGGGCGCCCAGAGGAAGATGCTTTGGACCGGCAGGTACCTGGCAGGAAGGCGGCTCGGGACCCAGCGCTGTGCAGGCGCTGCTGACCTAGAAAGGGCCAGACTGAGTTCTGCTGGGCAGCTCCAGCCCATCCATCCTGAGCTAGCTGCCAACAGGTCCGCCCTGCCCGAATCTCTAGCCGCCGGGGGTCTTCCCTTCCCCGTCCCCACCTCCCCCACCTCGCTCCTATCCGCTCTGGACAGGCTGGTCCGTGTGATATTTGAAATACCAAGGAAGAAATGTTTACAGGGACCATCAGGGCTGCAAATTGAGAACCCGGCCGCTGCTTTGCTGCCTCCCCGGGACTGCGCTGTAGAGCCCAGGAGCCTCCCACTCCTTCCCCACTTCCCTCTTATCTGAGTAAGGAGCAATCTGACATCCTTCTCTTACACTTCAGTGTAAACGCATTCACGTTCTGGCTGGAACTGCTGAAGGCCCTCCTTCCAAAAGTGGTTCAAGGCAGAGGGACGTAACAGCGGGCTCCAACAGTTCAAAAGTTGGAGATGGTCTAGAAGTTAATTTTTTGTGAAAAAACTCAAAATATCTTACCAACGGGACCTCATTCAGGCTCTCTCTACCCCTAGGAAGTCTTGCCAGGAAGTAGTGATTGTACTTTATCACAATTTATCACCTGGGAAGGAACAAGAGTCCTGGATTCCTTAATCCCCACTAAGAAGGGGGTTAACTGGCAAGTCACAGGTGTTCAGCCTAGATGGACAAGAGGGGCTTCCCAAACCAATGGGAGGGCTCCCGACCCCTCGTCCCAGGAACACTGCATTAAACTGGCCTGGCGACCAACTTCTGCCCCACCATCGTCAGCACAGAAATAAGTCAGTCTCAGGAGTTTTCATCAGTTAGCTCACCACCTCTAAAGCAGAAGCCACTGGAAGCTCCACATTCCCGGAGAAAGCCCTGCTCTACCTACCAAGGTCCGCTCTGGAAGGTACACTTATCGGGGAGAGCACACTGGGGGGGCACGGACTGGGAGCCCACCGGATCTAAAATCTCTTCCCAGAGGTCCCTGGGAGCTTGAGCCAATGGTCTCAGAGGTCTCTTTCCTTCAAGTGCTGGGAGCTCCACGGATGCCGAACTGAATGGACTGAATGGCCACTGGGGTCCTTTTTGGGATCTGACATAAAGGTCTGAGGTGGGGCTGAGACCGAGATCCTTACTGGTTAGACATTCGTCAGCTCCAGCGAGCTCCAAGTGCTGGGCAGGGTCAGGACATGTGGTCCTATTCACCTTAGGCTGCTGGCCCATCTGATCCCTCATACCCAACCCTGCTTCCTGTGGAAGCCGCTTCCTACCTCTGGCACTGACCTCAATCACTCTGTCCGAGACCAGAAGACATTTTGATAGAAAGCAATTTGTTTTTCTTGTGACAGCGATGTTTTCCAAAGGAACCCGTCTCTGAAATAACTGCTCCTCCCGAGGTGGAGGGGCAGGTCCTAGGGTCTAACCCACTCTCTGGTTTGCAGCCGAGTGGTCAGGGCGGGTCTGAGACCCCCCGAAGCTTTGGGACATGAGCACCTCCACCTTGTGACTGGCCACACGGACCCACCGTCAGGATGGGCAAGGCGGAGGCGGTGTGGGCACAGAAACACGTCCCCGCCATCGCTGCCATGGCCACCAGTGACGTACAAAGAGATATGTCTCTCCCTCCACGAAGAGAGATGTCCCTGGGCATTCGCAGGACAGCAGCTCAACAGACTCTATTTTGGTGAAACTTCTCTACCGGATCCCATCACAGCCGGAGAGACGTCCTGGTCGGCGTTTGCCATGGGAACAAAGGGTCCCCAGTTGTTCCCATGGCAAACTCCTCCTCCTCACAGGACCCTCGTTTGGAAAGCTTTCCCACTTTCTATGCTGATGGCTTTTCAAACGTTCCAGTGCAAGATGCGGGGTAGACTCTGATGGATGCTCAGCCCCTGGGGGGCAGGAAACCCAGGGACGCCTCCCCGAGCTGGGACGCCTGCCCCAGGTGATCAACTGCACGGTCATGACTTAGGGGTCAGATGTCCCCGCGTGGGAAAATGGGCGGACACAGAGGGAACAAGGGTTCTCAGGGAAAGAAGCTCATCAAGGAGATGAAGACCAAACCTCTCCAATCGTGGACATTCTATGTCCACAGCGGGAAGTAAACAAGAGCGTCACAGAGCAGGAAGTGGGGAGAGGCAGGCAAGGGACCCAAACAGGGACAGCGTGAGTCAACGGGAAACGTTAGGCAGGAAAGCTTTGAGAGAAGGACCATCGCACACGTGGGAAAGGACAGAGAAGTTCCAGCTCCCTGAAGGCCCTAGAGGAGTAACGGGCGTGGCGTGGAGGGACAGCAGGGAGGAGGGGACGGAGCCGCCCCTAACAGAGCAGCAGCTGCCAGTGCCTGTGAGTCGGAGGGCAGCCGGCAGAGTCCAGAGTGGGGCGGGACGGGGGCTGGGAGCAGAGAAGGGGTGGCTGACCTGAGGACGACCGAGCGCCACCTGAGCGCCGACTTCAGCGTAAGGAAGAGAGGACGCTTCCTTCCCTGCGGGTGGCAGAGTAAGAAGCCGCGGAGCAGAGGAAGGCAGCAGCTCTAAGGACGCCCCTCCCGCGACTACAGACCCCCCTCCCCGAGCGGACTCCATGCCCGGAGGTATCGGGCAGAGGCGGAAGGAAGCCCCGGCCTGTCTTGTCCAGGACCCGACAGGAGAAGCCCCCTCTCCGGGTGGACCGGGACCCTCCTTGCTCAGCGAGACCATGAAGTGCAGGAGAGAGGAGGTCTCGGGCCAGCACCCAGCTAGGCTGGGACCCTCTCCCTTGGCCTCATAAAGAGAAGTCAGGGTGGACACCCCGCCCCAGCCGCCGAGGGACCCCCCAGCCTCTCCCCTGGGGTCCCTCGCGCACAGCAGCTCCACGGGTGAGCTCAGGCCAGGTCTCCCGGGCAGGGTCAGCTAGCCTCGGGGAGCAGTGTGCTACCCCAAACCCCCAGCTTCTTGGGGGTGCCCTGCACACTTGAACCTCCCAGAAGCCACACCTGGAATCTTAGGAAATACTTGTGCTGTAACAGACCACAGTTTTCAAAGGCTCTCCTCCCGTGTCTGACGTGCTGTGTCCTGACTTCGGAACACAGTGGGTGAAGGCCCGTTCTCCCTGAGAAGCTGGTGGGGTCCATGCTCTGTCTGCAGCTCCACCACGGGGAAGCATGACCTTGAGGGCCGGGGGAGACAGCTGGGGGGCTGCCTCTTCCCCAAGGGTCCATCTACACAGTTTCATAGATTATTTTATGTGATCCTCACGGCAACCCTGCAGTTCTGGTGGCAACACTCCCATTTGAACCTTAGTGAAATTAAATATAAGAGAAAGAAAAAGTTACTTAACACAAAAGTTGAGTGGCTTCCCTGGTGGCACAGTGGTTAAGAATCCGCCTGCCAATGCAAGGGACATGGGTTCGAGCCCTGGTCCTGGAAGGTCCCACATGCCGCGGAGCAGCTAAGCCCGTGTGCCACAACTACTGAGCCTGCGCTCTAGAGCCCGTGAGCCACAACTACAGAGCCCACACGCCTAGAGCCTGTGCTCCACAACAAGAGAAGCCACCGCAATGAGAAGCCCATGCACCGCAACAAAGAATAGACCCTGCTCGCCCCAACTAGAGAAAGCCCGCGTGCAGCAACGAAGACCCAACGCGGCCAAAAATAAATAAATAAATTAATTAAAAAAACAAAAGTTGACCCCATTTACCTCTGCCTTCCAAGCAATGGGGACACGAATCTCTCAGTCTTCCCCACAGCAGGAAAGGGCCCCTCATGGGGGGAGGCACGTAGGGGATACACAGAGATGGGGGCTCTGAGCTGAGGCTGGGTGTGGGGCCAGTAGGAGGTGAACTGCTGTCTGCTCAGAGCAGCAAAGGCGGAGAAGGTGCGAACGTAAGAAATACATCAAAACGCTGGAGCCCAGGCTGGAAAAATGCCGGAGGGACTCTTCAGGCACAGAAATTTCAAACATTCAATATTCATTACCATGATGTGATCTCCCTCCATCTTCCCAAAACTTGGGTACAGACTGATATACCCACAAAAAACCCCATGTATGTGTGAATCAGCGGAAGGGGCCGTGTCAGGGTTCATCCAGAGCAGAGAGAAGGGGTCGGTCAGAAAAAGCAGTTCTTGGTGAGATTCAAGCCAGTGGTGACAGCAGAGGGTGACTCCAGGTAACGCTCGCATCTCAGAGATGACCTGGGATGAGGGCTGGAGGTGACACCTGGGACACGTAAGATGCACCAGGCCCAAGGTCACGCCACTGGTGGTTGTGGGCCAAGCCTTCAATCCAGTTCTATCTGAAGACACACCCAAGCTATGGTGGGCCAAGCCTTCAATCCAGTTCTGTCTGAAGACACACCAAAGCTATGTCCACTTCCTTTGCTCAGAATGTCTCCTCACACCCTGCTGACCCCCCACCGGCACCCAGCACCCGTCTTCACTCATAAACTCTACCCGCCCCCACACTCCCTCTGATGGGGTGGCTCCTGCCTGCCCCTGGGCAGGAGACACCTGCTTCTCCGCCACCCGTGCACACAGCGAGCCTGCATTTCCCAGTCTCCCCTGCAGGAGACAGCACCATGTGCTGTACTCTAGACAGGGGGACAGGCAGGAAACGGGGGGCACCACTTCTAAGTGGGACCCTAAAACGTGGGGTGCACCCCTCCATGCCCTCTTTCTTATCACAGATCTGTCAGCTAGATTCAGGAGACCGAGAGGAAAATCTCCAGGCCCAAGGGGATGGCACCGCCTCTAAACAGAAGAAGCCTGGGTCCCTGAGTAACCCCTATGGCCACCCTGCCAACCCAGATCGGGCTGCGATGTGAGCAAGAAATAAACCTTCATCCCGTTAAGCCACTGGGAACTGGGGGATATTTGTTACAGCAGATAGGCTACTCTGACTAATACACTTTCTCAAGGCTGCCGTGAAAATGTGCTCACCTCTCTGCCACCCTCCTCGCCTACCAGGGTGTATTCTGATTTCCCACGAAACCCCTGCTTCCCCTCCGGGCTGACCTCCGTGAGGAAAGGAGCTGCATTGCACTCATTCTGTGCCCTTAGCGCCCAGAACACAGTTTGTATCTGTCTTGTTAAGCGTGTAATGAACCAATGAATGAATGAATGACTGAGCCCAACGCACGACTACAATACCCTAAAAATTAATTCAAAACAACAGTCCCAGGACCATCTAAGCCCTGGGTGAAGGGAACGGAGACCAGAAAACACGGCAGAACGGGGATGCCCTTCCCTCCTCTGCTAGGTCCCCGCTGAGCAGGCACCCCAGGAGGTGACAAACCGTACCCTCGGAGACGCCGGCTGACAGCAGATTCTCACAGTGCTCCTTCCTACAGTATTTTGAAATCCTTTGTTTAAATCGATTGGCAACGTTTAAACATTGTTCATCGCACTGAAGTACAATATTACTAGTTAGGAATAAGGAGCAAGACAGTGTCGTTTTATGGTAATGAACCCTCCTCGGAAAGCCCCCCCTTTTTCAAATCCATTTTCAAGGGTTTCACGTAATCTCATTTTTAGTGTAGAAAGGGGATCCTGTTCCGCTAACAAAGGGCCAGTTCTGGTTGAGTGCACCACTCCCTTAATGGAGAAACGCCAGGCATGACCCAAAAGATGCTCCTCCAGGGTTTCAAAGTGCCACTGCCCGACCTTGAAGACTCCAGCTCTGACCTTGATCAAGGCAGCCACTCCTAGACTGCCTTTGCTCTCTTAGATCGCGGATCTGAAAGGATCTGTATTTCCTTTTCCTGCAGGAGAGCTCCGGGGTCATTTTGTGAGTGTTTTCTTTCTTCTTCTTTAGTGATCACTAGTTACCTGGGCTCTTAATGGTCCCAGTTTTCTGCAGTCTTCCTTGGGCGTTCCTATGTCGGGTAAGTCACCATGGTCGAGGACAGCCAGGTGTCCCTTGCTTTGCTCTCCCCACAGGTTCCCCTCAACGTGCTGATAGCTGGTCAGCACCCCTCTTCTTGAAGTCGCCCTTTGGAAGCCAGACGTAGCCCCTCGTCTTGGGCAGCACAGCCAGAGTCCAGCTCGGTCCCTGCGTGGCAGAGCGTCCTCCTGTTTCCATGGACTGGACCCTCTGGCCTTCCTCTCCTTGTACGGACTGAGTTCTCTCTCTCCTTGGTAGACCCCCGGTGTTCAATATTTGCACACACACGGCCCTGGAGGCGCCTCTGTCATGGCTGTACCAGCGCAAGGCTCTTCGTGGAGCCGGGGAGAAATCCGGGGTCCACAAGAAGCCACAGCCACAGGTAGGTGCCCACTGGAGGCTCCGGAGGAGCCAGCCCTCCTCATGCCCTCACCTGAGCTGGCAGGGACCCTCACGGCCAGAATCTACATCCCTCCCTCCCCCACGGGGTTTCAGTAACTGGCGACGTGTCACCTGCTTGGGACACTTAGAAAGGTTCTGCGTTGCCCAGAGAACACTTCGTACATTTCATCGTCATAAAAATAAGACCAAAGAGAAGACAGGGCAACTAGAGGCTGAACATCAGTTCGCTAAAGCCGTCTCTGTACCTCTTCCTGTCTCTGCGGGTGGGGATGGGGGTCGGAGGGACAGAGAGCTTTTATCCATCAGGCCCGAGAGGCTCAATGTCTACACCCCACGAGCTTTCCACTGACCCAGAAAAACACTTGAAATGTAAAAGCAAAACAAAACCAGATTGGGTCCAAAATATAAAAGAAAACTGCAAAATCAAAATGCATATTTAACTCCAAGTCTACAAAACCTAACAACGTGTCAACTAGTGAAATGCAGCTCAATGCACATTTATCCATCAGAAAATAGAGTTTATGACACAAGACCAAAATGAATAATTTATCCTTAATAAAACTCAGCGGTATAAAAAATACAATCATCCTCTCTAATTTCGTTACAGCAAAAACACTCAATTCGATGTGCTTTCTGGACACATTTTAAGATGGTTGAGATGCTGAAGGGTGGAACGACTGGAATCGGGGGGCTCGGGCCCGGGGAGGATGGCCCCTGGGTGTCACGTGGATAACAGCTTTCTCTGTTTTTGTCTCTTCTTCTAATTCTGAGTGCGATGACGCTTTTGCGAGCTGCTTGCTCTCATTGGTGTTTGTGTCTCTGAGGCCCAAGCAGGGCTCCCGGAGAAGCAGCCCCGGCTTTGCTGCCGCTGCTTGTACCAAGCTCAGGTGCCTCCCGGGCACCCTCCGGCTGCAGTGCAGGTGGGACAGCTCGGTGCCTCTGGGGGTCAACAGACCCCCTCAGAGATCAGGACAGCATGTCTGGGGTGGGGAGGAGGCCTTTAGCTACACCGTGAGGAACGTAACACCCCCAGGACGGGCCACCACGGGGCATCTGCTTTGGCTTTCTTAGTCATTCCTCTTTACAGGAGGGGAAGGAGCAAGACAGGGAGACATCCTGCCCCGGAGGACGCCACTCCCGCGCCTCCGTCCCCGCTGCCCCGTCCCCTGGCCTGTCCATCACCGACACACACCCTCCGAGGGGAGCTTATCTCCCAACTGCCTGAAGAACCATCACTGTGCTTTGTTAGTGGGGAGACTTCTCAGGACCCCGGGATTGAATTCGGCCATCACCCAGAAGCTCCTCTTCAGAAGAGGCTCCAGCTCGCAGATGGAAGGTGCTGTGTGCCTGCTCTGTCCCTCGAGGCCTCCACGGCCCCCTGCTCCCCCCGTCCCGTCTCAGTCCCCAGGCGAAGCAGTTCCTGAGATGGAGCAGCTGCCGTGGAGGAGACGGCCCCTCAGAGGGGCAGCCAGCCAGGGAGGGGCGCCAGACGGGACCTGCCCGCCCTCGCTGGGCGTCAGTATCCCTCCTGCAGGACGCAGACCCCGCCGTCCACTCAGAGAGAGACGTCCGGGGGAGGCTCTGAACGTGTAGAAACGTGGGACACATTGTCACAGGGAGTCTGTGACGCAGAGGAGGGGATGGGGCAGCCAGGGCGGAGGAGGTGGTGGCACGCGTGTCAGAGCCCATCTCTCCTCGCCGCACGCACCCCGCACCGACGGGGCCGTGACAGACCCCACACGGACTGCCCCGAGGACTGAGGGAGGTCATGTTTGCAGGGCCAGTGTCATCGCCGAGGAGCCCTCTCACTATCACAGAGACGCCCTTCCTCATAAGGATGCCCCTGCGGGCCTGGTGAGCACCAGACCCCACCCAGGCACGAGTCAGGGATCAATCATCACAGCAACGTCACTGCTGCCCCTTCCAGAGCCTCCCCCTCCCACTGGCATCTTCTGTCCCCTTGTTGCCCTGCCTCTCTGCCTGTCGGTGTTTCTGCTCTGAGTCTGTCTCCACCTTGGTCTCTCCCAGAGCCTGACCGCTAGGGCCCTTCGTCTCTTTTCCTTCCTTCCTTCCTTCCTTCAACATACTGATAAGTCAGTCCAAGTCCTGTTTGGGCAGAAGGAGCCCCACTGCATGAGGGCCGTCCGAGGGGCGGGGTGGGTGCCACCGCCCCACCCGGCTCCCGGCCACCCGGCAGGAGCCTGACTCCAGTACCCCCGTGTGGGCCATGGAAGCCAGGAAGCCCCTCCCTGACCAGGAGGCCACGTGGGTCAACGCCAGCGACACAAGGCCCCGCCGTGCACAGAGCATCCTAGGAGACATGCCAAGAATACAGAAGACAAGAAAAAAGCCCTGGTCTCCTAAGCTCAGAGGCTGAAAGACAGGTCCCCGTGACTGCCAAACCCAGAGCCCACCCGGAGCAGCCCCCCTGCTCTTCCCATCACACACCTGAGATCCTGAGGACGACTACGTCCCTGCCAGGAAGTCAGGAGCTGCAGGCCGTCGGGGACGGGATGGAGAAAAGACAGGACATTCGTTACAGCAAAGGATCAGGCCAATTAGGAAACACTGCAAACGCTTTCAGACTGCGCAGAAGCTGGCTCTCCTGCACACGCACCGAGCCCGTCTCCCTTGCTCTCTCAGATGCATGCAATTCGTAACAGATTCTACGTTTCCGGGGACCAGACGGAAACACTCTCCATGTCAACCTTCCAGGCTGGTTACAACGAAGTATCTTAAGAACTTTAGAGGCGACTGAGGAGACGCCCCAAACACTGCCCCCCCGCCAGAGAGCCAGATAACCTACCACCTGCGTCCCTGGGGAATGAGGGGCCGAGGAGAGGCCGGCAGTGCCCGCCTCAGGGAGGGCCGTGTCCTGCACTCACTTTCTGAGCCCATGAGCACTGGGCACACAAGAGTCGTTCTTAGTTTTTGTGGGACCTTGAAGCACTTTGAGACTCCAATGAGAACCAAGGAGCCTTTCTCTGGAGAAACACACACACGCACTCTTTTGCATACATTCTCAGCAGGTCTCCAAACCTAGCTGTGCCTCAGAATCATGTGGGGAACTTTACAGACCCCTGTGCAGGCCCTCCGCACGCTCACTGAGACAGAACCTCCAGGGGAGACACCCGAGGTTCGTACAGAAGCTCTGAGGTCCAGCTTGGCACCAACCAGTGACCAGGATTGAGGGACCATGGGCCTCAGGTTCAGGGTCTCCCCCAAAGTCGGGAAGGAGGACTTCCCTGGTGGTGCAGTGGTCAGGAATCCACCTGCCAATGCAGGGGACACGGGTTCGAGCCCTGGTCCGGGAGGATCCCACATGCCGCAGAGTAGCTAGGCCCGTGCGCCACAACTACTGAGTCTGTGCTCTAGAGTCCGTGAGCCAGAACTACTGAGCCCACGTGCCACAACTAATGAAGCCCGCGCACCTAGAGCCCATGCTCCGCAACAAGAGGCCTGCGCACTGCAAGGAAGAGTGGCCCCCGGTCATCACAACTAGAAAAAAGAAAGCCCGTGTGCAGCAACAAAGACCCAACACAGCCCAAAATAACTAAATTAATTAATTAATTTTTTAAAAAGTCGGGAAGGAAAGAGAACGTTCTTCTACTGAGCCAGGCGCTAAGACAAGTGGTTTCCCCAAATGCCCTCATTTACCTTGACTGTCACAGAAGCCCCGTGAAGGAAGTAATATCATCCCATTTAAGAGGCGGAGCGCCAGAGGCCCCGAAGACTGCGGCACCGGCCCGCCTACACAGCGTGCGGCGGGTGGAGGGCCCGTCCAAGGGCCTCTCTTCACGAGGACGCCACCAGGGAAACCCACCAGTGACCCCCCCGGGGGAGTCCCCCCGACACTGCCCAGGTCCCTGCCATCCCCCCACCCGAGGGACCCACGGGGACTCACCCCAGGTGTCATGAATCTCCGGCCCAGCTCGGTTCTGTCCATCGTGGGCACCAGACAAATGGTTCCCAGATAAGTGAGACTAAGGGAGGGGGGAGCCGGGGCAGCTGAGCACCCCTCCCTACAAACGCTGCGTGGGGGCGCCGTTTCCCAGAACGTCGCCAGCGCGCGGCCTCACAGGACAGGTTAGCAGTGACCGGGCCCAGCGGCCACACAGACTGAGGAGCCCTCACTGGTGCGAGTGGACTTGAGGTGGCGTCGGAGGAAGGAAAGTAGGTCCTGGGGGAAGAAAGAGCTGGGGGCCTTGGAGAGGGGAGGGTGGAAGCAAAGGAACCCTGAGAGTCGTCCCCCCACCGGGGTCATGGACCCTGTCGCGCCACTGCCTACACGCCCACCACGGCCCACCGGGATCACTTCAACGACTCACGCTTTGCCACCGCTCTCAGTGGCGTGTTATTAGGGCGATGGCATGGGTTCAGGGCAGGCACCACCGCTACCTGTCTGTGGACAGAAACTGGCAGGTCATCTGGCTGGTCACCTCCCGGCACCTCTGACAGTCACCCAGCTCCGCTTTCAGGGTCGGAGAGCCTCGGCCTCCCAACGGGTTCTGTCCCCAAGGAGCTCCTTCCACAGCGCCCACCACCATCTGAGTCCCCTGCTACCAACCCACGCTCAGCCTACCCTCCCTCCTGACCCCCTAAAATCCTACCTGCTCGACGCCTCCCGCGGCTGTTTAGGTCCACGGACAGCATCCCTCACAATCCATCTCTTCACCTAAGCTTCTGTGCTCTCGCCTACAACACGGTCACAGTCATAATAATGATACCAGCCCCATGTGGTTACTGCGGGGTAAGTGATACGCTGTAATTAAATGACATCCTGCGTGTTGGTCTCCGGGTCTACAGCCACTCCAAAACGCAAGCCACCATCCCCTGGCCAAACACACCTCACTCCTCACTGTGGATGCAGCCCAGGGTCATGCCCCGTTTCTAGCAGCTCCAGTCACACAAGAACAAGACACGTGGGTGTTTTTCATGTGAACTACCCTCGGGTCTGGCCTCCCCCATCACCTGTTTGGGCAACTGAGTCTGGGAATCTAAGTCTCTGACTTGGTGTGTGGTGACCTGCTGGCCCATCTGTCCCCGCTTGAAGGCCTGGGCTGTCCCCCCAGCTGTCTCTCTGCTTGTGTCTAGAGCTTCTCTAAGTAACACACGCGTGAGCTCAGAACTGTCAGCCCCACTCTAGAGGCACGGGGACTCCCCTTAGCGATGACCTTGACTCAGCTCCACATTTTACAGGTGGGGACACTGGGGTGCAACAGACGAAGCGGCTTGCGGGGAACCGCAGGGGCGACGACCGCAGAGGTGGTGGTGACCTGTCACCGCCGCCATCATGCCCGCAGGCAACGCGTGCCCACTGTGACCTCGTCACTCCCACGCGCTCGGCGCCCAGCACGGGGCCAGGCAACAGTCGGTCCTCGAAAAATCTCATACGATAGACGAACACGTGACTTCTCTGGACACTCACGACAACCCTCATTTTGAAATGACACAGCCAAGCCACCCTCGGGAGGTGCCCGGCTTCCGAGCCTCTCAGCCCCTCACCTTACCGCCTGCCTCTCGGGAGAAGACGGTGCTCAGGGCCGTCAGGGGAGAGCACCGGCGTCACACCTGGGCACTCAGCCACGGCAGCCACGGCCCCAGGCCCGCGTCCACGCAGGAAACGTGGGCCACATACGGGACCCGCGACACCTTTGGCCAGGGGCGTTGCTCCCGTCCCTCCTCCGCGTGACTCACCGGCTCCCGTGCCCCCTGCCGAGGGAGAGGCTCCGTGCCAGGCCCGCGCTCGGCCACCGGGCATCTGGCCGAGGCAGCTCCAGGGGGCCTTGGCATCCCTGCGTCCTCCCGCCCCTGTCCCTTCTCCAGCCCTCTGTCCTTCGCCAGGAGGAAGGGGACGCTCCCCCTGCACCCGTGCCGGGGCGTGTGGCGTGTCCGTGTGCACGCACATACATGTGCACTTTGCACTCAGAACATGGGCTGCGCTTGTGCATTCATCTGCCCCATGCTCGATGTGTGACAGACTTTACCGGAGGCGACAGGGCCTGGGAAACATGCCCCCGTCCCAGAGGGCAGGCGCGCAGAACCCTGCTCCCAAAGCCCATACGACCGGGCGGAGGAAGGGGGCCTTGAGACGGGGCGTGCGTGGCTCTCGTGCCCCCAGCCAATCGGGCCCAGAGGCTCGGGGAGAAGCCACCTCCCAGGCGATCAGTCCAGCCCGGGGTGCACACGGCTCGGGGGTGAAGAAACCACGGGCAGGAGGGCGAGGGCTCCCCCAAAAGACTCGCACTTCGTGCCTGTGAGGCACGGACGCTTCTCATCACCCGCTGACACTCACAGTGACCGTGACTGTGGGGCTCTGCTCCCCTGGATCCCACTGACCCGCTCACCCGCCACGTGGGCGTCCTCACTCTACCAGAGTCTGCTGCTGCCCTGGGACGCCCTTGTTCCTGAATCTCTTCTGGTTTGTGGGTTCAGGTCTGGAGCCAGTGCACGGCCCTAACTGCAGTACTGCATTCTATGCAAGTAACTCGGGCCTGGGTCAACGCTGGTGCGCAGCCTGGAGTCCCCGCGCCAACTAGTAATCAAGCACCGGGGGGGCGATGGGCTGGATGAAGGGCCTCAGAAGTCCTTCCGACATTCAAGAGTCTATGAGTCTAAGGTGCTGACCTCCCTGATAGGTTTTATTTTTTCCCTTCATCGTACAGCTCACTTGATTAAGAATCTGGCCAAAACCGTCAGTTCACTAGCCAACCACCAGCAGGCCCAGGGGATGTTTTCTGAGTCCTTGGTAACACACCACCCCCTCAGTTCTGTACCGTACCTCAGCTCCACCTGGCAGGACGCCTGGAACGGTCACGGGTGTTTGGAGAGACAAGAGAATGCTCAGATTGTCATAAAAGACTGAATTCCAAATCCTCAAACATTCATTCTAGTGCTTGTTTAATCCATTAAACAAGTGCTAGGTTGTTCCAGCCAAGAAAAGACCCCCATTGCGTCCATGTTTTCATTTTCCTCTCGGAACCCAGCGAATTTACCTGAAAAAAGAGCACACCCACAGGCCCTTCTAAGAATCTGGTACAAGCAGCCCGAAAGGCTCCCTGGGGGGAACCACGTCATGAAGGAAGTAGCCGGGTCCTCCCAGGAGCCAGGAAAAAAAAGGGCATTTCCAGGAGCTGAGAGATGTTTTCAGCCTTTTGTGACAACCTGGAGGGGCCCAAACTCCGGGTCTGAGCGTCCAGCCCCCCAGACATGGATGCCCGGACACCACAAGTCAGCTGCCAAGTTAGATTCCAACTCAGACCCTCCATCAAGCCTCCATGGCCCTGCATCGCCTGCAGACATAGCTCACAAGCAGCACTGGTTCAGTACCATGCCTCCCAGGTATTTTTAAGAACAACTGTGACCCCGGGAGACACAGTAAACACGGCAGCTCCCTCTTCCCTTCCCGCCAGCCCCGGCTCCTCGGGACGCCTCCGGGTTCGAGGGCTCTAGAGGTCTGTTCTGCTACATCCACGGTATTGGCAGCTGCCAAGGACCACCCATCTGAAATGCCTGCCCCTCCCGCGGCCAGCAGCCTTCCTCCTAACGAGAGGCAGAGAGCCTCTTTCTAAGTCCCTTCTTTGGAGAACCTGCTTCCCTCATTACGTCGTTTTGTCGCTACAAACCCACAGCTGGAGAAGAACCTTGCCATGTGGGGGCCTGGCCTCTCCCACCTCTTCTCTTCCCCTGGTGTGTCCCCCACGTCACGCCAGGCCTGTGGGAAAGACCTTAGAAGCTGACAGAGGAGCATCAGAGGTAACGACAGGGGAGGAGGATAAGGGAGGCTTTGCAAGCTTCCTTCGAGGCAAGACCTGCTTGCACTAGATTCAGTTTTAAGGTTTTTTTACTGTAAAAAGTCACTATTTAAGTTAAGGTTCAGTCTCTCTCTGGCTGCTTTCACTGCAGATACAAACCCAGAGGAGAAGAGGAGAGAAGGGAACAGCTACTTGACAGGCGTGCAGGCTGCTTGCATCCTCTCCTCTCCTGGTTGCTAAGCACCCAGAAATTCATAAGCAGCCTATAACGGGCAGGACTCACAGGCAAAGACAGATGCTCATCCACAAAAAAGGCTCTCTTGATGCTGAGAAGGCAGCACGCGTGAAAAGGTGTGCTCCAAGCCGCCTGGGAAAGTCTGGATGGAAGCAAAAAGGTGTCCAGCCTACGTTGTTAAGCCTACCCTCACTGTGGTTACAGTGGTGACCCTGGATGGATGGATGGATGGATGGATGGATGGATGGATGGATGGACGGACGGACGGACGGACGGACTGATGGGTGGATGGATGGGTGGGTGGACGGACGGACGGACGGACGGACGGATGGATGGACGGATGGGTGGATGGATGGGTGGATGGATGGGTGGATGGATGGACGGATGGACGGATGGATGGATGGATGGGTGGATGGATGGGTGGATGGATGGGTGGATGGATGGGTGGATGGATGGACGGATGGATGGATGGATGGGTGGATGGATGGGTGGATGGATGGGTGGATGGATGGACGGATGGACGGATGGATGGATGGATGGGTGGATGGATGGATGGACGGATGGACGGATGGATGGATGGATGGGTGGATGGATGGATGGATGGGTGGGTGGGTGGATGGGTGGATGGATGGATGGACGGATGGATGGATGGATGGGTGGATGGATGGGTGGGTGGATGGATGGACGGGTGGATGGATGGATGGGTGGATGGATGGGTGGATGGATGGGTGGGTGGATGGATGGATGGATGGATGGACGGATGGATGGATGGATGGGTGGATGGATGGGTGGATGGATGGGTGGATGGATGGACGGATGGACGGATGGATGGATGGATGGGTGGATGGATGGATGGATGGGTGGGTGGGTGGATGGGTGGATGGACGGATGGGCGGATGGACGGATGGGTGGATGGGTGGATGGGTGCATGGGTGGATGGACGGATGGGTGGATGGACGGATGGGTGGATGGGTGGATGGATGGATGGATGGGTGGATGGATGCGTGGATGGATAGGTGGATGGATGGATGGATGGACGGATGGACGGATGGATGGATGGGTGGATGGATGGATGGGTGGATGGATGGATGGATGGGTGGATGGATGGATGGATGGATGGATGGGTGGATGGATGGATGGGTGGATGGATGGATGGAAGGGTGGATGGATCGATGGGTGGATGGATCGACGGATGGATGGATGGATCGATGGATGGATGGATCGATGGATGGATGGGTGGGTGGATGGCCTGTGGCACCGCAAATGCTGGCCTAGCTCTGGACTCATCAGAAACCCCCACTGGGCATCCCTGGCTAGCCAACACCAGTCCTTCAGCAATGGTGGGGATGTTCCGACAGACTCAGAGCCAAGCAAGCCAGGAAATGGGTCAAGGAGAGGCACTGCCCTGTGGATTCCACCTTGGAGGATATGGAATTCCATTTCTCTGGGATGATGGACAGATAGTTGTTCTGTCTGGAGCCTGAAGGAAGAAGGTTTCTGCCTGGGATTTGATGGTATGAAGCAGTCGAAGTGCCAAGGAGAATGCTACCCTTAGGCACATTTAAGGATGGATTAGAAGCATTTCCTACAGTCCATCTGGTGGTCTGATGCACAGAGTCCCCTTCAAACAGATGAAGCCCCTTTGGCCTCCCTTACCAAGACGGAAGGACACTTTCTGCCTTTCTGTCTAAACTCAGTTCCACCCTTACCTAACTACTCCATCATAAGCCAGGTCATACCATACCTCTGCCCACATCCTCCAGTGGCTGCCCAGCTCATTCAGGGGGGGGAACCAATATTCTTAAATGGTCTGGAAGGCCCTACGTGATCTGCCCCTCCCTGCGCCCACCGCTGGCCTGCTCTCCTGCTAACTCCCGATCTCTCCAGGCCCATGCCGGCCACACCGGCTGCCGCCATTCCTCTGTTACTCCACCAGCCCCTCTGTCTGGAAGGCTCCTCTCCAGCATGCAGATGGCTCATTTGTCACCTTGGTCAGGTTTTGGCTGACATGTTACCGTCTCCTGAGCCTTCCTGACCCTGTTTAAAATTGCTAACCCAGTTCCCACCCTCCAGCACACCCGGGCCCCGTCCTGCTTCCCTTTGTCATCAGCTAACACAACATACAAACAGGTTCCTTTATTGCCTGTCTTTCCCCACTAGAAGGTAAGTTCCAAGAAAGCAGGGATTTTTACGTTTTGTTCACTGCTGAATCATCAGGATTTAGAAAAATGCCCAACACATAGTAAGAACTCAGTAATATCTGTTTAATTAATTAAAGATCTACCCGCCTTTGCTGGGGCACCAATCCATTATTCTTTTGAAAATTGATCAATGAAAGATAAGCACTTGTCCTGCTTTTTATATCAAACCGCATTCCAGGATAACCAAATAGCTGATGAGGGACCGTTCCTCTTTATAGAAGACTTCCAGCTACTAAATGCGAAAGGAAGGATGGAATAAAAAATGGACATCTCACAAGCGCTAATGAAATAATGGATCTGAGCAATGGTCATCAATAGAGGCTAAAATCAGGAGGTGAGACGTCGATGGGGATCGCTGTAGCGGGGAGGTCAGGCTGACAATCCCTGAGCCCACTCCCCAGGTTCGGCATCACTGAAAGCACTTCCTCCAGCAGGATGGGCTCGGCCCCAACCCTCCAAAGCAAACGAAGCCAGAATCTAGCTTCTAGGTTACAGAAAATAAGGAAGATAAAGGAATAAGAAAATGACACAATGAGGAGGTAGTCAGACAGATCGAAATGTGAGACAGTCTACAGGACAACTGACCCAGTTTCTTCAACAAAAAAATGACACTCAAAGAGGAAGAAGGAACATTTGTAGATAAAAAGAGGTTTAGGAGACACACAAGCAAACGTAGCGTCTGGACCTTGTTAGGATCCTAATTCAAATCAACCAACTGTCAAAATAAGGGAAAATAAGGGAATTTAAATATAAACTGAATATTAGATTATATTAAGGATTTACTGGGTTTTGTCATTGGTACTGTGATCCGGGTGGTACACATATTTGGTTATGTTTGTTTTTTTTTTTTTAAGTCCTCGTCTGTAAGAGACGGATCCCGAAGTATTTACGGGTGAACTGGAATTTGCTTTCAAACATCTCAGAGAAAAAAGTCTTGAGGGAAACAGGTAAAACAAAACTGGCAAGGATTTGATCGTTGCCGACACTGGAGCTGGGAGGTGGTATGGGTACGTGGGAACTCATTACACAAGTAAGTCTCTTGACTTTGATTATATTTCGAATTTTCCATTATGAAACCATTCTTTAAAAACTATATAACTTCCTGTTTTGTAGATGAACTTGGTGAAGTAACAACAACACCACCAAAAGACCCCACCGAAGTACCTAGAATAGTTCCGTGCTACTCTGGCTGGAACCGTGGGTGGAGGTCAAGGCCTGGGAGCAGAAGATCTGGCCCTTTTCTGACTGCAGATGTACCCACGTGCCTGCCCCCTGGCTCAGAGAAAGGCCTTCTGGGTTTTATCCTGAGATGCAGGCCAGACCATCCCGTGCCTGGTAGAGGCCCTCCCTTGACCGAGAGCTCGGGGCAGCCTGGCCACCCATGCCTCTGGTTCCTGCTCACCTTTTCCATGTAAGGCCACGCGGCCACACTTCCCCTTGGGCACCTCCTCTGTCCCTTCATGAGATGTTCTTGAACCACATCTAAATATATTATGTCATAAATCTGTGAACTTGTGTGGAAAGTATTAAAACTCACCCTTTGATGTCTGCTGCAGGAGGAAGCGGGGCTGACGGGCCCCGAATTCCAGGCCCATAAGGGGCAGGTGTGGCATATCCCTGTTTCCCAGATGAGGGCGCCAAAGTGCACAGGGCCTGGGTGAGTTACCAGACATCACCAGGCTCCCTGCGATAAGAGCAGTTCATCCATGGCGTCCGGCCCTGTCCTAGGTAAACTGCATGGACTCACTCCAACCTCACCATGACCCTGCTAGGCAGGAAGGTTAAGTAACCTCCCAAGGTCACAAATGCAGTCAGTGGTTAGAGGGGTGCTGGAGTGGGTGACGGGGCTCGAGCGGGGCCCTGACGACAAAGAGGGTGGGCCCGGGCAGGAGGGAGGGAGAAGGCAGACCCGGTGGGCGCACCCACTGCCCACTTGGCCCGTGTCTCCTGTGCTGGTCGCGAAGAGGGTGGGGTCACCATGCATCCTGGGTTGCCTGTCCCCCAACATAACGATTAGCAGTGGTCCCCACTTCTTTCTCAAATGTGCCCTAGTTTGGGTGGTAAATGATACGGTCAACCTTAATTACAAGCTCCTCCGGGGTAAGAAAAGCACATAATAGCCAATTAATTAATACCTATTGAATAAAAGGTTAATGCATTTTTTTATGGCGACAGACCTTTCTGGAGATGGAGGAACGACCAAGTGATGGTCTCTGCGGTTTCCTTGGCTACTCTTTTTTTTTTTTGCGGTACACGGGCCTCTCACTGTTGTGGCCTCTCCCGTTGCGGAGCACAGGCTCCGGACGCGCAGGCTCAGCGGCCATGGCTCACGGGCCCAGCCGCTCCGCGGCACGCGGGATCCTCCCGGACCGGGGCACGAACCCGCGTCCCCTGCATCGGCAGGCGGACTCTCAACCACTGCGCCACCAGGGAAGCCCCTCCTTGGCTACTCTTGACTTCTGTGACTCAGCCCTCTCTCCTAACTACTCCCCTCACACGCCAACGCCATGCCCGCTGATGGCCCTGGGGGATCCCAAGGCATCTCGGGGCTCCGTGAAGACGCCCCCATTGACCTCCCCGATACAGGCCAGTCTCTCCAGTTCTCAACGTCGCTGCCCCTCGGAACTCAGTCCCTGCCTCCTCCTCTCCAGCTTCACAGTCACTGCCACGTCCAGGCCAGTGGGGCCCCTGTTACCACCCCACCCCCTCCCTCCGCAGACAAGGTACGTCGGAGAGTCTATCCTGGCATTTTGTAGCATCTAATGAACTCCAGTCCCTTATCTGTGTTTCATTTCCTCACTGTGACATTAAAATAATCCCATTTCCCCAATTCTATCCCACGCTTCCAGTTTACTGCTAGGAAAGATTAGCTATCCTCGCAGGGTTAAGGCTGAGCCTCATCTTCAAGAACGAAGCTGTCTCCTCACTTCCCCTCACTTCCTGAGGCATGGCGGGTGCACCATGTTGGACACGTTTTAACGCTTGCATTTTGAGCCCTTTAGGAGAAAAGCGTGACATAAAACCGCGAGGTTTCGTTTTCTTCATTAATAATATTAATTTTTAAAGCTGAGATAACGTGGTCCTGACTCATCACAGCCCTACGGCACTTATTGGGCAAGCACATCGCTGCTTAAGGCGGGGACCGGGTGACGTGACAAGCTGGCTCTGAGTTGGCATTAGAGCAGGACCGAGGCTCCGGCATGACCGTGAGGGGAGGGGGATGTGCATCGCCTCATCCCCCAACCTCCTACCCCACACTGGCTGCCAAAGGGCTGCCCTTTCTGCGCCGAGGTCCTCGCGCTGTCGCCCACACGGCTACGCTGTGGTAGCTGGGCTGGTGCTAACCCTGCAACAAATAAACAGCGGCACTTAGGTGGCTTAACACAATCCAAGTTTATTTCTTGCTCACAGCTCAAAGCGTAAACAAGTCCCGAGGAGTCTTCCTCCACACGGGGACGCACAGACCAGGCTCAGGGCCCCTTGGGGCATCGTGGCTGCATGCACACTGGCCGCCCCTACTCAGACCCAGGGCATCAGCTGCCCTCCGCTTATAACGACCCTTCCCCAGACCTGCCATGAGGGGCTTGCAGCCTAGACACACGGCCCCAGGGAGGCCTCCCCGCCACCGTGAAAACAGCCACGTCCCAGGCCCTGTCCCCACCTGGTCACCACGCTTCCCAGCATTCGGAATAACCTGACTTTTCTACTTGTTCACCCCGTTTCTATCGCTCTCCTCCCACTGGAATGTAAGCTTGTCGACATAATTTTCCACTGCGTTTTCAGCACTTACAGCCCCTGAGAGGCACTCAAAAATCAGCTGGGGAGGCAAGGAGAGGGCGAGAGGGGGACCCGCCTCGGCACACACACCTCTGGCCAGGCAGCTACAGAACGCGTGGCCCTAACCAGCCATGCTGCCCCTGCCCGGCTTCCAGGGACCACGTCCTTCCGCCTCTAGACCACGCACACCTCACCCATCCGGGGATGCTCCCGGGAAAAGACGTGCTCAGAAACCCGGCCCAACCTTGAGAAGCCTCCACCGTGAGCTGGCACAGGGCGGCCTGAGCCACACAGGCGGAGGGATGCAGGGACACCAGCCCCTCTCTGCCTCCCAAGGGGGTTGGTCCCACTCCTGCTGGGAAGCCAGGCCCACCAGTCGCCCCAGAGCAGCCCCGGCGGCCTTGGAGCTCTGTGGGCCCAGGCTGGAGCCCAGGGCAGTGGAATTCCCTTCTGCCCCCCGTCCACCCCTTTCCACCCAGCTCAGCCTCACACCCACTTCTCCCATGAGGGAGCCAAAGCGCAGGCCGCAGAAGTGGACCGAGGCCCCTCAGCTCCCCACGGCTCCTGTGTGCCCCCTGGGAACGGAGCCAGGCGCCTTCTGCCCAGCTCCTAGCCCTTAAGTTGGAACACAGTGTCTTGAAGAGGGTGGCTCACTGTAGCAGTGGCTCCTCTCCCTCCGGGGCCAAGACCCAGCCCTGCAGCCAAGGTTGGCCGAGTCGACCGCATCCCCAGGGGCAGGGCAGCCCGGCCCCCCTCCTTTCCTTAAGCCATACTTGACCCCCTCTCTCTCCTGTTCTAAAATGGGCTTTTCTCTCTAAACACGGGTGTCTGACCAAAACCACAGCAGGTAAATCAGAACAGAGGGCTCATCCCCATATTGGGAAGGACACCCCTTTCCTCAGAGTCCCGGTCATGCTGAAGCCGTATTCAAAAGAATGAGACTGAGCAAAACTTCCACCATCTGAAAGTGCAAAGAATCCTCTAATGACTCAGCCCTGGCCAGGCTTATCTCAGGGCTGAGAGTCCCAGATCTAACGATCCGCCGAGGCTGGACCTGGGATTTCCATTTCCTGAGCATCTACCGTGTGCCAAACGCTGCCAAACCCCCCGCGGGAGACGCCCTTCCCCCTCCTGTCCCCTGCCCGTCTGGAGCCGTTGCTCAACCCCTGAAACTCACCCTAGCCCCCTCGTCTGCTGTGCAGTTGCCGGATGGAACATGACAAACACGGAACATCAGCTCTTCCCCGTACACCAGGCCTTCCTAGAGCATCCCGTGTGCCACCCTCAATCTGACACAAAGGAGCTCTTTGTTCCCAGGATGCCTGAGAAGGCGCAGGGCACCCTGAGGCTCAGGGAAGCCTCGCTCCCCTCTCGGTCCAGAACCAGGAAAGGATGAGGTCAACATGCCCATCAGCATCTCCTGCACCTCTCAGAAGACTGTAACAATGTATCTTCCCACCCTTCCCAATGTGGGTACCCCTACTGCGATGGGGCCATATCACTGGCTTTCTACTAGACCCATCTCCTTCTCTTTGATGACTGAAAACCTGAAAGCCAGATTAACAGTAAGCCCTTTAAGATCATATGGCATTAACCACACACCTGTTGTGATACAGGAGGTCTGAAAGGAGAGCCAGGGACCTTGGAAGGCTGTTTCCTACCTGTAGGTGCATTCATGTGTGTTGCCTTGTGCCCCTTTACCTTAATCTATGCGTATACCATAGAACACCAGCAAGTTTACTTTCCTCTGATGGCATCCTCTACAGTCTGGGCGCAAAAGCTGTCTGTAGTGCTCTGCAAAACACAGCCCTGCAGGAACTCCCGGCTTCAGGGGGCCAAGCGAGGGCATCAGTGGGAAGATCAGAATGTTAAAGCTACAAGAGACACCAAGAGTCAGTGAGTTCAACCCCTCATCTCACGGAGGAGAAAACTGAGCTCTATGTTACCCACGAACCTCCTATCTTCCTACCCCTTCTGGCTCATCCCTCACACAGACGCCAAGAGATGTTTCTGAGACACAATTCTGATCATTTTATGCTTCTGATTAAAGCTCTCCAACACAGCCTTTGGGATAAAGCTCAAATTCCTTAGTGAAGACTCTAGATGATCTGGGCTTGCCTTTCTCTAAGCTACATGTCCTTCCAGTTCCCTGCAACACACACACACACACACACACACTCCCCTCCAACCACACTGAACTGCTTGGAGTTCTTGAAATAACCTACTGTGGACATAAATCCCTAGCTGTTGCATGGCACAGATTCCAAGCAACCCAGCTAAGACTAATAAAACTGATCAGACATTTCCATTTCTGCCCACAGGGGAGGTGGGGTTTGGTGTTTGAGTTCGATAATATTCAGTGCCTGCTAAAATAAAAGACTGATGCTCTTCACAGGAACATAATAGAATCTACAGGCTCTACAAGGGACTACTGACAATGTCCAGAATATAATCCAAAATTACTAGACACGTGAAAATACAATCCATACTTCAGAGAACAAGCAATCAGTGGAGACCAACTCTGAGATGACTAGATGTTGGAATTAGCAGACAGGGTTTGTCACACACAGTGCCCTGTCGTCCATGCACAGCAGCCTCTACCTGGAAAACCCTCTCCCCTCGCTAGGTAGCTCTTCGTCATCTAATCCCAGGTGTCAGCTCCTCCGAGCAGCCTTCCCAATGTACCTCATTCCCCTTGATCACTCATGAACTTGTCCACTTATCTGGTTACTTGCTTGCCTCCCCCTTCATCTTTCTTAAGGGCAGGGAGTGGACGATCCTTGTCGATAGCATCAATGCACAGCACAGGTTGGACCACACAAGTGGGTTGAATGGATAAAGCAATGAACAAAGTAACTGAGAATGACAGTAAAAGCTTGAGAATCATTGACTCACGGGCGGCCCCTCTGTACCACACTCACAGTCCTGAAACTGCACGGGTCCTTCTTCTCTTGCTGTGTGTGATGTAGGTCATTTCTGTGCAAGGAGGGTGTGGACGCCTAAGAATAGAGATGTGCTCACATCCTGCACGTTCCCACATTCAGAGCCTGCTCACCAGTCTTCTCCCTGACCCCCACGTTTCCCAATATGGGTCTTATTCCTTCTTAGTATCGATTCCCAATGTGCCTACCAACTCCTTCCCTTACATTAGTTAATATCATCTTAGCTAATGTTCACAGAGTGCCTTCTACAGTGCCAGGCGGGCACATTCACTGGAAACCAACCCATTCAACTCTCCTAACCTAGGGGGGAGGCATGATTATTATTATTATTGCCATTTTACATATGACAACACTGAGACTATGAGAAGGTTTTTTATAGGGTTAGCAACTGTCAAACTCCTTCGCCCATCATACTAAACAAAGAAAGGCTTGGAGGGAAATCGCTTTTCCTCTCATTCTTGACGTGCCTTAGGTATATCACTTAGAATTTACAGAGGCATTTTGAACGGAAACAGCATGTCTACCCAGCATGAAAATCCTAAATAGACACCAAAGTCAGCTGAACAGTTGGTCTCTGCTGACCTACAGGCAACCTGAGCTGACGCCACCTGCCATGCCCTTTGGGTTTCGTCACCTTCCAAAGGGATGCGAGTGGGAGTCAGTCCCACAGATGAGAGCGGAGGCATCGCCCTGCTCCGGACGGGGCCGCTGAGAGGGGGACAAGCCTGAGGAATATGGGTAAACATGGTCCAAAAGCCCATTATCTCAACAGTAGAGAATGTTTGCTGGGCTTCATGGGACTGGGACCACGGCTTGAAGGCTGATGTAACACAGCTCCCCAGAGATAATCCATCTCTGAGGGATCAGGGAGCGCTGGAGCGCTAGTGGGATTAACGGGCAGAAGACACTTTGAAGCAGTTCCCTCACGAGCCACGTGCCCTCTGCCATGTACGCCGTTTCCATTACTTCCTTTTGTTTGCTGAGTATTTACTGATGTTTGGCATCCTGGTTCTCCTTTATCTTCTGGAATTCTCTCTGACTCTGAGAGCCAATGCTGAAACTCAGCTAAACATACATTTCAAGATAAAACATGAGGGATCCAGAAGCCCTAAGTCCAGCTCACCTACCACTGACAAAGAGACATTACTTTGATCAAACTCTTTTCTTTTTTTTTTTGAATTTTATTTTATAATTTTTGATACAGCAGGTCCTTATTAGTCATCTATTTTATACAGATTAGTGTATATATGACAATCCCAATCTCCCAGTTCATCCCACCACCACCCCCGCCCTGCTTTCCCCGCTTGGTGTCCACACGTCTGTTCTCTGCGTCTTTGATCAAACTCACAAAATGAAAGACACAAAGATCACAAAATGAAAGACATTTTGTGCTGGAAACCTTTACAGAAACTTGAACTTCTGGCTAACACACACACACACACACACACACTAGGGTTAAAAGGTAATACTCAACATAGATTTTTTTTCACTTAAACTGAAAAAGATCACCTAACTTTTTATTTCCTCACTAATACTCTCTAAAGCTGAGTTACGTTCATCGCGCCAAAGTTGGAGTTGGTAAGATCGAGATATCCAAGGCTACCAAGTGACTTTCCTGGCATCCTGGGACAAGGCAGTTAGAAAATTTTGATTTACACCCGAAGTCTTTTTTTAGTCTTCACTGCTTGGATCACTGAGCCACCCTCCAACTTTAATATTTGAGAAGCTTCAGTTACTTAAACCCAGAACTGCTGGGGAAAAGAAAAGCATATACGATTGTGAGTCTGTCGCTTTTGGTAGGTCAGTGGCAACCTGGAGAGCCTCCCTTTAGCAAATCACCTCAAGAATGAAGTGTCTCATTAAAACAGTTTCCTATCATGGAATGTGTTCCATTTTCCACAATTTGGTTGAAAAGTAAAGGTTTGCACTTGATTGATTTCTGCTGGCAGGAAGTAAGAGTAGTCTGTTTGAATCACTCACCAGAGATCTCAGATTCCAGAGAGTCAAGGTGTGTTTTTGTAAGTCTCTCCAATTCCATGAATGACGGAACTCTATTCAAATGCCATCGTGCATCGTTATACGGCTAGTGTTCTTATTAGAACCGAAATGATTCTCCTCAAATCATTACGCCGCTTACGAAAATGAGAAAGGCATTGTCCCAAACTACAACCGATAGTTTACAAATGAGAAAGTGCTCACAGAGGATTAGAAGACACACCCTTTCGCTTCCCAATTACAGTAAGTATTATTCCCGCCGTTGTTACTGAGCATTGACGCTGCGTGTGCACCAAACCTGCCCTTATTCCTCCATCCCCTTGTGAGGCTGCTCTCATGAACTCTGTGTTTCTGATGAGAAGGTGGGTTTACTGAGGTAACCTGCTCGAGATCACACTAGTAAATGATGGGACCAGGGTATTTTCAGGCTTGTCCGCTTCCAAACACTCCACACTGTTCTCCTGTTCTCGCTGGGGCCTCCCTCTGAGATATGAAGAGGGTTTCTTTTTTTTTAAAGTTCCGGGCAGCCAAGTCACAGATGCTGGTGACAAGCCAAAGACAGCCCAACAGGCTGCAATACAGGGCATGCACGCAGCCAAAGCACGGAGGCCCTCTCAAGGAATCCATCGTTAGTCCTAGAATTTTAGGTTTGGGGCTCGGAGATCACTCCTTCAACGCTTCCACTGCACAGGGAAGGACGGAAACCCAGAGAGGTGGGGAATTGGTCCTGGTAACAAAACCGTACCTCTGGGCTCCCAGATCTGCCCCTGGCCTATAACCTTCCACCACGTTCCACGAGATGAATTTGTCACCACTCACTCTGCCCACACACCCAGGCACGTGGAGGCAGAGGAAGGACCCGGCAGACCCGGCATCTGGCCCCAAGGAACGCAGTCAGGATAACCACGCACAAAGCCATCCAAGAACGGCACGTGGGGATTTAATAAAGCAGCTCCATGAGTGACCACGGCAGGGCCCTGTGCACCCGGGCGTGAGACTCCAGGGAGGAAGGAGGGATCAGACAGACAAAGAGACGGAAGACAGACCTTCCAGCTCCCAGGGCGGGAAGAAGAGACTGAGTGGCCTGGTCGTACACGGCAGGGTAGCTGAGGCCCTGGTTTTTCCAATTGCTTGGGGAAACCTACAGGAAAAGATGTGACTGACAATCGCTACACGCAGCGATAGGAACGTCTCCCTCCAGCCGGTTCCAGGCCCCAGAGCCTGAGAAGCCAGCCTCGCAAGCAGGTGGCTCCAGTTATGTTTTCCATCAGCCGCAAAGAGCCGTGCTCGGTACCAGGGCCATGACCCCGACAAGCCATCATCATCACTGGAATGCCTGTGAGGCCAAGGGCAGCGCACAGGGCTGCCAGAGTCATTGCAACATCCATCCAAAGTGTGGGATCTTGGGGGACGGGCTGAGTCAGCGTGGCCAACGCACTTGCCAGACTCTTCTGGCACCTGCGCCAGACTCCAAGACACTTCTGGATCCCACTTTTCTGTGAACCTTCACCAAAGCTGAAAGCCTTTTTCCCTAACCCTCGGAAGACACAGGAGGCCGCACAGGGCACCTCCCATGCAGAGGCAATGAGAAAGTGGCCAGGCGCGTTACAGGCCTGGGACGGCGGGGCGGAAGAAGCATCACGGTTACAGGAAGGAGCCCGGATGTGGAGGTGAAGACCACGTCCCGCCTCGCCGTGCGCTTACTGTATGAGCACCAGTCTCCTCAGCTCCAGTGAGGACACCCAGACCACCGCTGGGTCACAGGCGAACGAGGCTCAAGTGACATATGAGGAAATTCACTATAAATTTTAAAGCACTGCACAAATTTCGGAGGTCATATTTTTAAATGCCGATGGCACATCCGTGGGTTCACCAGACACGTGGGCAAGTGAAGGCCAGAAACGTTGCCAGTTTTGATGAAGATGCTCAGGAAGGCCACCTGCTTTGTGTGGTTCTCAGGAAAGTGGTCCACAAGAGCACACTAACTGGGACCCTTCATCTCAGCACGTACATCCAATCTGGGCACGGCAAAGCCCTACTACAAGCAACAGATCCCCTTTGGGAAGCCCCTCCCCCGGGCCCACCAGCATGCTGGCGGTTCCAGATTTGTCATCTCTAACTCTCCTCACCAGGAAGGCGATCCCTCTCCCTCCGGTCCTCTTGTTTCCTCCTCTGCTATCAGTGTGGGGCACTTCCATCCCGCTTCCCATCCCAGTTCTGGGCTCCCTACAGATGGGTAGCTGTGCTAGTTAGTTGCACTCAGGGACATTCAACAGGCAGGGATCAAGGACGGCAAAGGCAGCCCCTCTTCTTTCATTTTTGGGTTTGTGATGATAAGAGAGAAAGGACCCCATCCCTCTGTGAACTTCCCTTGTTCATTTCCTCCAACTTCCTCTTGCGCTCCCAGCCTCCACGAGGAGCGCACTGGGTGGGGCTCGTCTGGCCCTGGAGGTGAGATCAGCATCGTCATCCCGGCTGCACGAACAGGCTCTCGGGCTGCCCCTGAGAGCCTGCTCTGGACTCGATGGGAGGAAACAAGGGGTCCCCAGGGGGAGGGGCTTATCAGGGGCTTGTTGGGCTTTTGAAGGAAGAGGTCACCCTCTCCTCCAGATCTCGCTCTTTGCAAGTAAGATCCTTTCCGAGAGAGCCCAGGAAGGGGGAAGGGTGGATGGGAGGGTTTGCAACCAAACCTGGACCCCAAACCTCTAAGACTCACGGCAAACCTGCAAGAAGGCATGAGTAGCCCCATTTTACAGATGAGAGACTGAGGTTTACCGGTAAATACACAGAGATCAGCCTCCTCACAATCCGGCTGGAGACACACAATCAGAGCACGCCGAAGGGGACGGAGGGCCTTACAGCCCCGGAGCCTGAGCGTGTTTACGCAGCGCCTGATTCCAAAGAAAACAAAACAAGGACAAAAATCCCCAAACCATTTCCACCCCTGAGTCACCAACCAGGAAACCGACCAGCCAAGCTTCACGAAGTCTCCAGAGGGGTTTCTCTAGTCTGGGCTCAGAAGCCAGAACCGCAGGAGGCCCCAGCACGGCCTTCGCTTGCCAACAGCATCCTTGGCCACCCCCCGCCCCGCCCCGCACCTGGCTGCGCACAGAAGGTGCCAGGACTCGCACTGGGCGAGAAGTAGGCCACCGTCTCCGTCATTTTTCACATCGCGAGGCTCCTGTCCTCTCTGGCCTCGGTCGCCTCCTTGGAGCATGTATCTCTGCTGCCACGAGGCCGTGTGACGGGGTCTGAACGGCAGGGTGGGATGACACTCGGGCCCCTCAGGCTGCCCCCAGCCAGTGGTGAGGCAGACCTGCGGGGCCCTTGCCCCCGTGTCCCTCCTCTGCCCTCGGTCCCACCAGCCACAAATCCCGGGCGGGAGGGAGCACACGGTGCCCCCAGCTCTTCTCTCCCAAAGACCCCTCTCACATCCCACCACCCGGCAATGCCTTTGCCAAGGTTTTGTCAACCAAATACGTGGCGCTGGTAACTCTGATCTCCCCTCCCAGAGTCCTGAACTGATCAGTGACAGACGGCCACGAACCCGGGAGTCTCATCAACATGGAACAGCTGCACCGAGTCGGCACAGGCTCTGGCCGCTGAGAGCGCAGAACCCCGACATTTTAGTGACTCTTTATAGCCTTATCTGGAATAATGGGCAGTTTCCATTAGGTGTTTTGAAATATTAACAAGAGCCATCATTATGCCCTTTATGAGACGTGAGAGAGTGACGGCGCCAGGCTGGAGATGACCGTGAGAATAGCTCAGGGTACTTTTCCTCTCAGAGGCATTTGTGCTTTCCTTAAATTCCAGACTCAAAGAATTGAGTCCAAACTAATTAGATTCCAGGTAGCAAACGTGTAAACATTGGGCCCATGTGGGCTGCAGCGGGCCTTCCCTACCGGCCCCGCCCTGCCTGAGCTGAGGGGCATTCTGGGGAGACAGGAAGCTAAATATTGCGCAGCAAATATACCGCAGACGGGACGCCCAGGAGTCTGTGGCTGGGGCCTGCTTCTTCCCTTGGGAAGAAAAAGCAAAACGCATCACCCCGCCAACCCGCCGTTCCAGAGCATGAAGGAGGCACGCCTGACCCTCCCGACACCACGTCGGGGCCCAGCCTCACCCTGCGAGATCCAGGGAGAGAGGGGCTGGGACGGGCCACCCGCAGGAGGGTCCAGACCAGAGCAGTGAAAAAGAGGGACAAACTCTGAAAAAAGAAATTGCCCCCACGCCTGGCATGTGACAGAGGGTCAAGAAGAGATGTGCTGAGTAAATGAATGGGCAATACGGGACTCTCGCTTTACGTGAAATAATTCCGGAGGAGATTAACGCCTCTCGCAATAAGCTGCTGCGTTCTTCCAGTTTTCATTTTCATCTCTTATACATCCACATAGTTTAACAAGCCAAATAGTTCTCAGAGGCTCCCGGCAAAACAAAGGCAAACAAATCCACAGTTCTCTTCCTGACTGCCCCGTTTCCTCCTCCCTGACAAATACTTTCAATTCTTCAGCTGTATATTGGGTGGTTAATTCCATGTTTTTAAATCATAGGCTTATATATAACTTCTTACCAAGTTTTACCTTCCTTCCCACCATGGGAAGTGAGGATTTCTCTCTCTCACCCTCCCCCAGCCTCCTCAATAGCATCGTAATTTAACTGGGATCAGCGTCCTATTCTGCATCGATCACGATGATTAGAAAGGGTCCCCTTTCATAGATGCTCTTTGCCTTTCTCCTGTGCTGGATCCTGTGCTTCCTAAATCCCACGCTTCCCTTGGTTTGCTCCCGCCTCATGGTGGAGAACTTCCTCTGGTAGCTTCCCTGCACGGGAGCGAACTTGGTTTTGGTTTGGGGTTTTCCTTTTAGTTGTTTTTGTTGTTGTTATTGCTGAGATTTTTTTTACTCATCTGAAAATGTCTCTGTTCTACTTGTTGCTTGAGTGATAGTTTGGCTGGGTATAAAATTCCCAACTGGAAATCCTGTTCCTTCAGAATTTTGAGGGCACTGCTCCAGCCTTCTTGCTTCTCATGTTAAAATACCTGAAGCCAGGCTGATTCCTGATCCTTTGTAATATATTTTTCTCTCTCCAGAAACTTTTAAGATTGTCCAACTGTCCCCACTTTTCTGAAATGTTCACAGCGCTGTGCCCATTCATGTGGGCACTCCGTGAGCCCTGCGGCCTGGAAACTACTGCCCTTTAGCTGTAGGAAGGGTCCTGGAACTGCCTCCATGAGGGTTACCTGCCGCTGTTTATTCACTTATCTCTTTCTGGAACCCCCAGCATTTAGATGCTGGACTTCCTGGACTGGTTGTCTCATTGTCATATTTTTTTTCCTCCTAATTTCCAGCTCTAATTTTTTGCCCTGCTTTCCTGGTGATTCATTAATTTTGTTTTCCAATGATTCATAGCCCTCAGCTACAACATCTTTAATTTCCAAGAATTCCTTTTTGTTTCTTGAATGTTCCTTTTTCACAGAAATCAGTTTCCGTTTCAGGGAATTATCATCTTCTCTTCTCTCATCTCTTTAAAGACAGAAAAGAATGTTGGTGGTGGTGGTTTGAGGTTTTCTTTAAGGTTTCTTCTTTCATATTCTGTTTTAAATACCCATCCTTGTTTGTTTTGGTTTCTACTTTCATTTTAAGGGACTTCCTCAAGTACTTGGGTGTCCTTCATTGACTGATCATATTTAAGAGCGAAACAACAGAAAACTGATAGGAGTACTGAGTGGGACTTGTCAGCTAGAGGGGCTGCAGCTGAGTTGTTCTGCTGGGTGGACTCTGACACGTCCTCAGCGCTTTCTTCTCCAGGCTAGTCTGCTCTGCCAGCCTGAAGGATGCTGGGGGATGTTCAGATCTCCAGCCTAGAGAGCACAGGCCTAGGGGCTGTGCTGTGAGAACAAGTGGGAAGACAGCTGGGGCGTCTCAGCCCCGTCGTCCCCCCGCCACCCTGCTCTGGGTTGTGCCGGCCATGCCCCATCCAGAGAGCACCCCCTTGGTCTTCGACAGAGGACAACCCTCCCCCCATCTCTGCCTGGTGCCGCTGGGTTGCACAGAGGCAGGGTCTCTCCGGCGAGCTCTGGATTCAGCCCCAACCTTAACCCACCACCGTGGTCCAGGAAGGCTTTGGTTCTAGGGTGCTGTCGACATTAACACTGCTTTAAAAGAGGCGCCGAAGATGCCCTCACCTTCCAGAGCCAAGCTTAGCCAATGCGTGTGCGATCACATACAACTGTGATGCGTCTATGGAGAAAGACCTGGTCAAGGGTCTGTGTGTTGATCACCATCAACTTCACTGGGGCTGGAAAACATAACGGAAACTAGAGGACCAGGGAAGCCTCTGCAAAATCTTCAAAGAGGCAAAGCCCCATAACATGCAGGGCTGGGCTCAGCCGTATGGCTGTTAAGGACCATGGCAAAGACTCCCAGGCCCAATATGTCATCAAAGAATATTTCAAACACAAAAAGTGAACAAACGAGAACCTAGCCCTCAAATATACACGTGTATGTATACACACACATATATGGTTGCTGTTGTCTTCTTTTCCATTCATTTTATCTCTGTGGTTTATGCATTTTTTAAAGATTCCTTCACCGTGATTTTAGCGTGGTTTGGGAAGAGAGCATTCAATCACAATTTCTAAACTACTGTGTTTTTCCCTCATTACCATATCGCTTTATTCTATTTTTATAAAACATCACATCTACTCGGGAGAGCGCATAAAACACATCTTTACGGATTAACGAATAATTGCAAAGCAAACTCTCCCGCGAGGAAAGAGCACAGACTGAGCTAGACTCTGGATGAGACACCCCGCCCTCGGGGTGAGGGGAACGGAGGCCCCAGGGAGCGGGGTCTGCCGGCTTCCACTTCTCCTGCCTGTGAGCCCAGGGGACCCTCTGTGACCCCTGCCCACGGTCCCCTGTGCCTGGCGGATCCCAGGGCATTGCAGCCGTAACAGGAAATGCCAACTCCAGACCCAAACCCGGGCTCCCGGCTGGGAAATCCGTGTCCTTCCTGGAGTCTGTCACGGCCATGCTGACCGCCCCCCACCAACTCCTCGCTGCCCCGATGTGGCCGGTGTCCCCGAGACATGTCCTGCACCCCCACCCCGTCCACCCCCGTCTCCGGCCCCCAGTCGCAGCCTCTGCCAGGAGGACTGCTTGGCTGTTTGGTCTGTTTGGTCGGGCTTGTCACAGCTAAGCCTCCAGTTGTCAGGAAGAACCAAGATTCCCAAACGGAGAACCTACAGGAAAGCCCTCTGGGGAGGCCTGTTGTGGGGTTTTACGTGGGAAACGTCCCTGGCCAGAGAAGAGGCCTCAGGAGCATCCCTGGGGGAAAGGCAGAGTGTTCCTTTTTTCTTGAATTTAAAAGGACTTCCACCCAGCATTTGGGGAGGCAGGGACCGACCATCCAGGATGCTGAGGTTGTGGACCTCGGAGGGACCCCGTGATCAGTCAGCTCTTCTGAGATAGTGAATAGCTCCTGTTTTGCCAAGCACGTTCCAACCGTCTTACTCATGGACCACGCCTGCACGCGAAGAAGGCGCGCACCGGGCCCTTCCCCCACCCCCGTCCCCGGAAGGGAAATGGGAGGATGAGATGGGGGAGGGCACTCCAGCACTCGGCTGCCGCCCCGCCCTGCCCCGGAGGGAGGCGCAGAGTCACAGCTTGGAGTCTTCACATCCCCAGAGAACCCAGTCCCTGGTCCTTCCTGGCACGGAGCCCACCCACCCACCTTCTCCCGCTCTAGGCGAGGGGCCTCCCACGGAAGGACAAACACCGTGCGATTCCATGCGGAGGGACCAGAGGAGCCAGAGTCAGAGACGGGCAGCAGGAGGGTGGGGGCCAGGCCTAAGGGGAGGTGGGGGCAATGAGTGCTCACGGGGCACAGAGGCTCCTTCTGGGAAGGTGACAAAGTCCCGGGGATGATGGTGGTGAGCGTTACACGACAGTGTGGACGTGCTTACAGCCCCCAGACCGTACGTACGCTGCAAAAGGGGGTAAAATGGTAAATTTTACGTTAGGTATGTTTCACCACAATTTCTTTAAAAGGAGCCTTCAAGCTGCAACGGAGACGAACACGAGCAGAGCGCTTCTCCACTACGATGCCGGTGTTCGTGACTCTCAGGACTAAGGGCCCGTCCGTCAGGCAAATGGCCAAAGGCTGTCTCAGGACCAACAGACACAGGCCGGGTGAACGGGGGCCGAGCGCTCCAGTGACCCACCAGACGTGAAAACTTACGATGAAAGTTAGACGAGGAGTGAGGCTGCTTCTGCCCTTTGCTCTGCTGCTCTGGGCCACGTTGACCAGGCTAGGCGGCCGGACCCCCAAACTGGTTTTTCCGGAACTGACCCCTTGCGCCTTCATCTTCCTCCCGGGGTTAATCGGTCACACTTCCCAGCGCTGGGAGAATCCGGGCGGATGACAGCGCTCAAATCACCCAACACGAAGGGCCGAAGGGCCGTGGGACCCAGCGCCAGCAGGACTGACCGCCCTCCCCTAGAGGCGCACGGGTCCCACGTGGGAGCTGGGACGCCAGAGAAGGGAGAAACTTCGTGCTTCCTCCGCTCCCGGGTTCTGGCGAGCAGCTTTTCACGTCACCTGACCTTGGCCTTCTTATCCAACCGCTATCTTTTGTTTTATTTAGAACCAAAGTTCCCAAGAAGCAAGGAATCACCTGAGTTATAAATTGCATTGTAGTGACAGAGACCAAAATAACCTCGTGAGTGGTTTATCAGCTCCCAGGGGAGACGGGGGAGGTTGGGGGGAGGTCGGAGTGACAGCCCCGCACCCACCAGCGCCGGCGCCCAGGCACCTCTCATGGTCACCCCACCCTCAAGGCGATGCTTTGGTCAGCAGTACCCAAAGTGTCTCATCGCCAGGGCTGTGTTCACCCCTGCAGGAAGGTGGGCAGGGAGGGGCGGGCACACCCACTTCCGCTGGCATCCCGGTCGCCAGAAATTAGTCACCACTGCCCCCCACTAACCACGAGGGAGGCTGGGCCCTGGACTCCCGGCCGTCCTGAGCCAGCGGAAGACGCCGGCAATGGACGATGGGAGAACAGATACCGGGTGACAGCAGCCGTTTCTGTCATCAGGCACGCCCTCCCTCTCTTGTACGAAGAGCCCTCACCATATGCACACATGGTCGATGGGGAGGAGGCTGAAAGGGGACAGAGCCTCCGATGATGTTCTCAAGCTCAGGGACCATCACTCAATTTGAGACAAGATACTGAGCTCCAACTAGAAACATGAGGGCTTAGGAGCCGCCCAGAGAGGCTGGTGGTCCGTGGTCCAGTGGGCGGATCGGGCCCCCAAGGAGACACGAGTGCGGGACACATGGAGGTAACGAGCTGCTGAAACGGCCTCTGCCTGTGCTCTGGCTCAGCCACCGTGAGTGAGGACGGATGCCCGGGGGTCCCCGGCCGACGTATGTGGGGGGTGGAGGGAACGAGCCGAATGTGTCCTCCTCAGTGGGCTGGTGTCACCCCCACCTTCCTGCAGCCCCCTCACCATGAAGGAGGCCAAGACAAGGTATAAATCTCCCTTCTTCACTGAGACGTTTCTGCAAACCGGCTCTGAGCCCGGCCCACCTGTCACCCTGATGAGAGCTGGGATGTACGGGCCTCCCGGCCAGACCCTGATCCGGACCCTGAAAGGGATGTGATGGGAGCAGAGTCCAAAGCCGGGGACTCCTCTACCCAGAGTTGCTTCTGAATAGGGAAAGTCTGGTTTTGCTGCCGCTACTCAAACCTGCGTGACCACCCGTGAGTGGCGAGCACAGCTCAGTCTGCAGACACGGCCCTGCGGTCGGCCCCTGTCCCGGCCACCCCCAAACCCGCTTCCTGGCCACCACCGGCCAGCCAGGAGTGTGCACACAGAAAGCACAGGTGACTCCAATGTTACTTAGACCTGAGCAAAATCTTACTTAGCCTCAGTTTCCTTACAAAGTCAGGGAATTCAAGTTGATGACCTTCCAGTTTTCTTTTAGCTCCAGTGATCCATAAACCTCTATTCCTCCCGCACGACCGGTAGAGTCTGCTCTGAACAAAGCCCACGAGCCCGATGGAACCCAATGGAATCCGTGACGGTTACTCACCCCTCCACACGGCCATCCAAGACAGACCAACAGTGCCCTCAAGCGTGAGAGGCACACCGACACAAGGGGTGCTCGCAGGACCCCAAGGCGCGGCGGCCTCAGGCCCTCGGCACCTGCCAGGGGGAACATTCACCAGTGCAGCTCCCACGTCACCCTCCCAAGAGGCGAACTCAAAGTACACCGTCGGCAATGAAAGTCATCGTGAAGAGATCAAGGAAACAGGAGCGTAGAGACAGTCCCCCGTGAGAAGGAGGGAAGCAGAAGCAAACTGAAAACCCAAACTTGCCGGTGGAACTTTGACTCTGTGTCACTGTCTTTTTTTTTTTTTTTTTTTTTTTTTTTTGCGGTACGTGGGCCTCTCACTGCCGTGGCCTCTCCGGCTGCGGAGCACAGGCTCCGGACGCGCAGGCTCAGCGGCCATGGCTCACGGGCCCAGCCGCTCCGCGGCATGCGGGATCCTCCCGGACCGGGGCACGAACCCGTGTCCCCTGCATCGGCAGGCGGACTCTCAACCACTGCGCCACCAGGGAAGCCGTGTGCCACTGTCTTTAAAACACCAACATAGGGGCCTCCCTGGTGGCGCAGTGGTTGAGAGTCCGCCTGCCGATGCAGGGGACGCGGGTTCGTGCCCCAGTCTGGGAAGATCCCACATGCCGCGGAGCGGCTGGACCCGTGAGCCATGGCCGCTGAGGCTGCGCGTCCGGAGCCTGTGCTCCACAGCGGGAGAGGCCATGGCAGTGAGAGGCCCGCGTACAGCAAAAAAAAAAAAAAAAAAAAAAAAACACCAACATAAATAAGCCTTCACGGCACGTGGCCCCACACACGTCCTCCGCCAAACGCCTTTCCGTCAGAACCCACAGAGGCAACGACATGAGCCTTACCTATTTTAAAGCCGCCTAACTTTCTAGAGGAGGGGAATGCGTGACTGTCACCACTGCCGCCCTGTGGCCTGGGAGCCCAGCGTGGACGGCACCACGGGCAGGACGTCACCATGGAAACAGGCTCTTCCTCCTCAGGATGGGCATTCCTCATCCTCTGCTCCAACCCCAGGGGGCTGGGGGTTGGGGGAGGGGGACACTCTTACTCCTTGAGTCCTGTGGTCCGTCAGTGACCATTAACGCGTCTGCTTCCAAGCAGGGGCTCCTCTGGAGACCGGGTCAAGCCCCCCGCCCTGCTCGGCTTCACTCTTACACTGCACCCGGACTCTGACTCAACCTGCAAGCTCCAGGCAGCCACACCCAGGGCTGGCCACCAGCCCCCCAGCCACACGGGGCCCCCCTGGCTGACGCAGAGGTTGCTGGCCCATTTCTCTCCCTCCGGCCAGATTCCGTCACCACAGCTCTCTGCTGCCCATCCTCCTTGCTGGGTCCCTGCTCCTGCCATGTGGTCTCTGTGGCCCAGACGCCCCCGCAGCCTGGATCCTCCCCCTGGCCTCTGTGACGCATAAGGCTGGGCTGGTTCCTTCAACGCTGCCTGCTCTCGGGATCCCTGAGCCACTGGTAGTGCCCACGTGCCCCTGCTCTGGGGTCTGCCCCAGCCTGGACCCACACACACCCTGTGGGGCTGGGCTCCCACGTCTAGGCCCCCCGCCTGCTGGCCTCAGCTGATGCCAGCCTCTCCCTGGGCATCTCAGGCCACTGTCTCTTCCCCCAGAGCAGTCCTGATCTCAGAAACTTTCTGCTGTGGTGGACAGTTCATAAACGGTCAGGAAAATTAAGAGATTGCTGAAAACCAGAAAAGGCGGCAGCCTACTCTCTGCTCCTAGAAGGTTCCTACAGCTGGGCTTTTCCTAGACGCCTGCTTTCCAAACACCGTCAGCAGAGGTAACTCTTGCGATGGAAACGTTAAATGGGTCGCGGGCTTTTTAAGTGCATCCAAGAGAAAGGACTGTGACGTTCCGTGCTGCTCGCCAGGCCTGTCTCTCCTCTCTTCAGCTGGGAGCCTGGAACGGATGCGTACCGGCCCGGCAGGCATCTGAACACGTGCGTTTATCCGAGCATTTCCAAAGGGAGAACAAAGCACATGGTACCAAGACGGGTCAGAGCTGCCCCTTCTTCCTCTGTCTCAGACATTCAAACACCCTTTGGGTCCAGCAAACTCATCACTTTCCAAGTTTATTCCGAGTACGGCCCAACTGACACCCGGCAAGATTTCTGCCGTGCTCAGGTGGCCGCCAAGAACACATCTTCCCAGATGCAAGGCATCATTGCCCAGAGAACCCGGGAAAAAGCCAGTCTCCTGTGGTATCTCCCCTGGAAAGGCCAAGAGCAAATTTCAGGGTTGGTCCAGATGGGGGGCCCCCACGGGCCGAGGGAGGGGAGCCTCACTGCTGGGTTCAGAAACACACGCCCTCCCCTCCTTGGGCCCCTCTGGGGGCATATCCGGGGTGGACGTGGGGGCAATCACTCCGCACACTGGGAAAAGCGAGCACCCAGAGTCACACGGAGCGTGGTTCAAACCCCCGCATCCTCCCTGTGCAGCCCTGGCTACGTCACCTCGCCTCTAAACCTGCTTCCCTGTTTGCAAACTAGAGCTGGAAACTGCAGAGTTGTGGACTCGCTGTCACGGTTAGGGTTCCTGGCATGGGTCACCTGCTCCAGAATTATAAGAGTGGCGGCCGTTATCAGTCTGATTAAAGGAAGATGTGGCTCAGGACGCAGGGACAGTAATACCAGAGCCCCGGGCAGCGGAGACTCTGGTTAAACACGCCAGTGGCAACGGCGGAGTCAACACATGAGCAGCGGCTGGAAGACACTCCACGTTCCGGCGCTCCTTGCCCATGAGCAGGATCGGTGTCTCCATGGCAGGTCCTTTCGATGGAATCTTTTAATACGAAGGCAGAGCTGATGCTTCCAAAGAGGCTGTCAGGCAGGAGGGAGTTCATTTCACGAGAGACTTACCCGAGGCTTCTCAGGTCATGCAGATGATGGGTTTGCTGCAAAGTGATGTATGTGGGCTGTTTCCCTGCTCCTTCGCTGCTCTAAAGGCCCTTCAGAGACTTCTTTAAGATTTTATAATGCTAATTCCTTCAGAGAGTTTTGAAAGACTTGACAGGTTTTATATAAGTGTGTGTGTGTGCGCGCACACGCACGTGTGAACAAACAATAGAAAAGCCCCAGGAGTTGCACAAATGTATCCCCACGTCCAGCATCCTCCTAACGGTTCCCAGATGTGCGGACGGCGCGTCGCTTTCCAAGGGGACCCCGCGTGACCGATGCTGGTAATCCAAGGACTGGGAGTCAAGAACACAGAAACCCGTGTGCTCAGGGGGAATTTTTCAAAATGACTCTCCTGGGAGAAAACCTGCTGCCTGTTTAATTACCCAAAGACATCCCCCAAAGTCCTGGGAAGGCGGCGGAAGTGTCCCTTCACTTTGTAATTCACATCTTGTCTCCTGCCAATCTGGCCGCGGTGCTTTCATGACTTCCTTCTAGATTCCTCTGTCCAGAGACGTGCTTTCTCTCCTCTCTCTGCCCCCGCCCCCGCTCCTCCCGGGAATCCTGAACCTCCTTCCACTTTTCCCTCCACCATCTCACCTTCCTGCCTTCTCTCCACCACGAGTCAATGGAAATGATCTAACACTCGCCACAAAGAGGCAGCCGTCCCCAGGAAGCGTTTAATAGCACATAACTTTGGTGAAGCCCCGACACCAAGACAATAAAGCCAAGGGTCTGCTGTGCCGGATTTGGCATTTCACGCCCCAAGGTTACCCGAGGAAGCTGCCGGTAAGCCTCACGTCAGATGCACATCACGCGGGACGGAGGCACCACCTGGAAGGAGCCAGGCGACGGCAGGTTTACCTTCACCTTCTCGCCCGCGGCACCCTGCTGCCGTCTGCCCCTCCTCCCCGGTCGGCCCCCTCCTCTGAAATGTAGCCTAAACGGCTCAATTTCTTTGGAGCTTCTGAAACACTAAGCAAGAGGATCTCAGCGTCTTTGGGGCCACCCTGTCTCCATGACCTGTGCTCGTTTCCCCGGACGCCATCCTGGTTCTTAAGACTGAATCGTGTCGACGTGGAGACGGGAAGACGGGGTGGGAGCGCTGACGGGACCTCCAGTGACATGAATGTGCCTTGGTCCCAGGGGACCCGTCTGCCCTCTGCCCACGTCTGGGTGGACTCTGGTCGCCCTCCCCCCGCCCCCCGCGTCCCCCAACACCTGGCCCTACGTGGGTCCCGTGAACCCTTAGACCTTTACCGTGAAAGATTCAGGGCCTGAAAAGTCACGTGCAAATCACCACAAAACGCCTCTCAGAAAGGAGGCAACGGGGACGAGGGGGACAACCAGCAGGTAAACAAGACGCAGGGCTGAGAGCAGAAAGCCGTCTCTTCAAGCTTGATGGGACGATGGATAATTAAACCCCATCAATGAGCAGAAACGTGGAAGGGCTTTCCAGACGGCTCTGCGTCTGTCCGGACCCTGCCCTTCCCAACGACCTCCGCCCTGGGTAAGGGATCCTGTCCCTTGGTTATCTTTTCACACGAAATCCTGCCTCCCCACCAGCCCCCGCGCCCCCTGCCTGAGACAGCTACTTAGCAAACACTTACTTTACTAACGATGATCGTGAGAAGGTGATTCTGATTCTGACGATTCTGACGATGCCTGGCCATGACTAGAATTTTGGAGCAAGAAAGGGCTGGAGAGGCTCTGAAGCACCCCGACCCCCACCTCTCATGGCTTTATGTGATGCTCTCGTGGAGCCCCCTGAATCAGATCCTAAACCCCTCAAGGGCGGGGGCCCTGCTCGGCCTTCCCTGCTCCGCCTGGTCCCCGGTCCGCACACCCATGGTACCCGAGCGGTGACAGAGCCTCGGGGTGACTGCACACCCTCTCTCCTTTGTCACCAGCCGACGGCAGAATTCAGAGGCACCGGGTAATCAAAACAACGACACCTTCCATCAGAATAAGGCCTCACGGTTTTCAAAGGGCTTCTAGAAGCATCCTCTCCGATGAGACGATGCTCCTCTCGGGAAGCCCACCCGTAAGTTCAGCACAGTTCTCGCCGAGTAGCAAGTGGAAACCGCAGCTCGGGAGGCTGGGAAGCTGCAAGGGCAGCGCGTCTGGTCCCCACTGGCAGCTGCTCCAGGCACGGGGCCACCGGGCAGGGCCCACTGGGAAAATCCAGGCAAGAAACACAATCGCAGGGAAACCCACAGCTGCGTCCAAACCCCATGCTCTGCAACACTGGGTGTTTATAGCCACGAAGCCCACCCAGCGACTCCCCACAACGGCTCCGTGACCCGAGGCCCCTGCCCACTGCCTGGCGTGTCCACAGATGGTAGTTGAGTGAGCAAAGGATAAAACAATAAATGAACGTGCAAAAAAATGAATAAACCGACAGTACAAGGTGCGCTGTCACTGGAAACGTAACCAAGAGATGTCGGTCGAATCTAAGGGATCCGCACGTTTAAGAAAAGCTGATTTGATTTATAGAATCACAAATGTCTGAGATAAAACAGCTCTAACATAAGCAAAGGCCACCAGAGTAAACAAAGAATTTTATTATTTCTCTCCAAGAGGCCAAACCCAAGATGCCTACATTGGAGAAAAGGAAAAGAAAAAGAATTATTCACGCAGAAAACCCTCCTGATTCCAGAGGGATAAAAATGACTATAAAAATTTTTTTTTTACAAAAATGAACAAGCTTTACTAAAAATGGGGGCTACAGGGAGAAAAAGAGGACTCTGGCAACTGAGGATTTCAAATCGTCCTGAGAGGTAAGAAATGACATCAGGCTGCATCTTCCCGACAGGAAAACACGCTTTAAACGCAGGAACCTTTGTGTATAATTGAGTTTCCTGCTGAACAGACCTCACAAAGTGGCAGAGAGGTGGGCAGTCAGCCCAGTTCTGTCCTCCCAGAATCCTCTCCTTGTACCTGAGGACCGGTGTGACCTTCCTTCAAGTGGCCACATCTAACCCTTTCTCCTCACTCTTAAGCCCTTTGATTCAGCAAGCCTCAAGTTTCATCATCTAGGGGCCGCTTCGGCAGGATTACCAATCCCACCATCGACCCTAAAACATTTTTTCATCACAGTTTAAGAGACTCTGTGATACAGCTCCCCCCTCCCATGCAATCGAGTGATCCTAAGTTTGGGTCTTGTTCTTTCAGTAGCGTTAGCAAAATATTTACTTAAAACAAACGTAGTCACACCCGAACATAAATATTTTAGAGGCCAATTATAACCGAACAATTCATTGTTTAATTAGACGCCAGTACCTCTCGCCCTTAGAATGATGCCTCTCGAGGGCATCTGTCTTAAGCACAGCTGCGTCTTACACGCAGCCGGTGCCCAGTAAGGAACTGTTGGGGAACGAATGCTGATCACGCCAAGGACGGTCTTAGACTGACCTTCGGGAACCCACGTTTATATGTCAAAGCCGTACCTTCTGCAAGGAGTCCTACTGCTGTTGTTCCGACCCGGGATCTCGTTACTCCGACCGTAGGTCTAGCCAATTCCCCCGCAGGCTTTGGGCTTCACTCGAGAGCAACTTCTCCCAGGAGAACCTTTTCTATCACTTTTCCACCCTCCAGTTCGCACGAATCACTGCCTCTAGGGCCTTCACTAATCATACTAGAATCTCAGAATCCTACATTTAGCCCCTCACTTTCCCCGACGTCTTAGCTCCGCTTTCCCTACACTTGTGCATGAACGTTTCTGCCTCGTGAGCCCAGCCGGCGCTGACCACCCGGCGCTGACCACGGGCGACCGCAGGCCTCAGCTCATCTGCGTTTGGGTGGACCGGCCCACCAGCTCACCACGGCCATCATCCTCAAACACTACCACACCAGCGATTACAGATTTACAGTCAGATGTCTTCAGGCAACTTTAAAGCGAAGACACACTTGCAGCATATAAGTAGCACATCCTGCTGGAGGAGGGGCGGGGGGATGGGAAGTCAGAGTAAGTTTGGGACAAGCATCCCCTCGGGCATAACTAGTCGGCCTCACACCCGCAAAAGCCAGGAGCCCCACGTTAAACTCTTCTCCCCTGAGGCTTCCCTGGTGGCGCAGTGATTGGAAATCCGCCTGCCGATGCAGGGGACGCGGGTTCGTGTCCCGGTCCGGGAAGATCCCACATGCCACGGAGCGGCTGGGCCCGTGCGCCATGGCCACTGAGCCTGCGCGTCCGGAGCCTGTGCTCCGCACGGGAGAGGCCACGGCAGTGAGAGGCCCACGTACCGCAAAAAAAAAAAAAAAAAAAAAAAACTCTTCTCCCCAAAGTCCTCTAAAGTTCCCCCAGTATGCGATCTGAGAGGAGCACGGGGGACCCCAAGGGTGGCCCTGATTCTCCTTCTCTGTGGTTGAGAGGCCCGCGTACCGCAAAAAAAAAAAAAAAAACTCTTCTCCCCAAAGTCCTCTAAAGTCCCCCCAGTATGCCATCTGAGAGGAGCACGGGGGGCCCCAAGGGTGGCCCTGATTCTCCTTCTGTGGTGGACTCCTAGCAACAACTTTGTGCACTGATTATCCCCCGCCCCCGCCAGCCTGTGCGGGCCTCTCGTTCACCTGCTCTTGGGTGGCCTGGCAGGGGACGGGGGTGGACCGGGAGCCACCTCTGGCCCCCTCGCCTTTCTCCGTAAGGCCCACCCGTCCCACCAGCGCCCGCAGGGCCTGACCGGGGTGAGTCCAGCCCCTGAAAGGATCTGCAGAAGCCCGTGCAGCCCCTCCGGCCCCTGTGGCCAGGCCTAACCCTACCCCTTACTCTCCAGGCCTCACCCTGCTCCCAAGGACTCAGAGATGGGCCCGTTCTGACCCTGCCCACGGGCCCAGAGCGTGGACGGACAAGCCCGCGTTCGCGATGGTTCCGTGTGTTTGAGGAGGCCGGGCGGGAGGCAGGGCCAGGCACAGGGATCCCTGCAGCCGCCCCTGCTGCGCCGGGGACCCGGACCAGTGGCCCACGAGGGGTCCCACGCGTGGGGAGGGTCCCCCCTCCTGCCACTCTCGGCTCCGCAGGCTGTGGCCGCCCTGCTGCATCCAGTCTGGAAAGGGCAGGAACTAAAGCTGGAGCGTGGCTCTGAGCTCGCTTGCATCCCTACGCCACCTTGAGAGGAGGCCGAGGGAAAGTGCACAGGAGAAGATGCCAGGAAAGGGGCCAATGTGCGAGGCAGTGCGTATCTGTCTGTTCCCATGACAACAGGGGCGACCGTCACCGTGAGGACTCAGCTCCACCCGTGGCTGCTGGCATTTCCAGCTTCTCCTCTGGGCCCAGCCCCCACTGCGCTGTGAGAGGTACCACCTTTGGGTCCAGCCGAGAAGCCTTGAGGCCGGAAAGCAGAGCGACAAGCCTGCTTGCGATGGAGCCGGGATGCGGGCCGGTGACCCCAGCGCGGCCCCGTCACACCTGCCTGTGCTGCGGGCATCGCAGCCCCTGCTTCCCACCTCCCGCGCGTCCTGGACGGCCCAGGGCTGCCCCCCACCCCGACCCACAGACACAACACCCCTGGGGTCACTGGTGAAGAGACCCCCACGTCTGTCACACACACGCTGGGTGTAGGCCTTGGGGGGCCGCAGGGCCTTAAGGCTCGGGAGCCACACACCTGGGCTGGAACCTCAGCTCCACCACCTCGTAGCTGTGCGGCCTGGGGTGAGTTAATTCACGTCTCTGGGCCTCATTCTCCTCCTCTCTAAGACGGAGCGGCTCTAACAGTCCCGGGGTCTCCACGGGGCATCGAGAGGACCAGGCGAGTTAACACTGACTCCGAACGCTGTCTGCAGTACAGAGGGGACGTTACTATTATTACTAGCTGGATGGCAGACCTAATAACTTCAGTCACGCAGAAACCAGTAAGAACAAAGGGAATAGAGAGGGGAAAGGCTCCCGAGAAGCCGAGATCTACGTTCTCAGATGCAGAAATCACCGCGAACGCGCTTTGTTTGCAGTGACCTGCTCAGTCCACTCTCTCCTCCCTCTGCACACACTGGAAGCGTCTGCTGACCCAGCGCCAGGCCCACGGGAGCAGGCACTGCACATCCCGAGGGCCGGGGCCCAGCCGGCAGGCACCCGCAGCACTCGGGGTCCCTCCAGACCCCAGCTCTGGGACCCGGAGCATCCTTCGCCCTCCCGACGGCTTCACAGCAGGCTCAACACTTGGGGCGTCTCAGGGCGGCACCGTCCCGAGAAAGGGTGCAACACGCTCGGGATGTCCTTCAAAGGATCCAGAGGTTTGGATTTGATCTTCGAGAAAGGCTTTCCTCCAATATACTTAAATTAAAAGGAGCTTGGTGCAGGAAAGGGGTTCCACGACACAGAGCGTGAATGTATATATGTTGTGTATATGGAACGTTTCCCCCCAGATGAAAACAAATGGATAAAATGGAACCAGAGGTGACACATACTTAGACTTCAAAGCCCCGTCCGGGGGCAAGTGCGGAGCAGGCAGTGCCTCTCCCTCTGAAACCTTTTGGGAGGGGGAGCCCCCACCCATCGGAGACGCCTGGTCCCCGGTGCGGCCACCCTGCCGCCGCACGGGCCTTGCCACGCTGCCCGTCCTCTCTTCTGAGGACGCCGGTCCTCGGGGCAAATCTCCGCTGTGGGTGGTTCCAAGCAGGCGCCGTCTGTGACGGGGTGGGGAAAGGTGGCACGCCCCTGCCCGGCCCAGGGAGCCCTGGCACATGAGCACACCGCGAGGCAGCTGTCGCCTGACGGTTAGGGACACAACGCCTGCATCCACAGCGCAGCTCCTGCGTTTCCAGGCACACCGTCTCCCTTCTCTGAGCATCTATCCTCGTCTGTGAAATGGGACAACAGGAGGGTCTCGTAGGGCCCTCGTGGTGCTCAAATGACTAAGACACACACGGCACTGGGGTGTCTGCACGTGGAGCAAAGGCATAAACAGGGCCCATTATCTCTGAGTTAGAGGCTTCAGGCTCCACAGCACCGTCATCTGTGTAACTCTGGTTACCCAGCCAGCGTGTACCAAACTGACTGCACCACAGAACCAAGTTGCTTTCTTAAAAATACCAGTTAATGTCGACCCAGGCAGGGTGTTTAATCTTCGAAGTGTCTTCCCCTGCCCATCCCATGCTCACAGCAGCCCCGCACGACGTTCCAGGGAACAGGGCAGGGGCCACCACCCCCTCACACATGAGTTCATGTGACACTTGGCCCTCACTCCCCAGTCACTTTGCTCCTCTGAACTAAAGGGACACCATCTGGCTGGGTCTGTCCACTCCCCCGTCCACTCACTCAACAAATATTTATCAAGAGCCTGGCACGTGCCTGGCCAAAGTCACCGGGGCCAGGGCAGCATCGGGGCGGGGCGGGGGGGGGGGGGGGCGGCAGGGATGAATGCTCCACCCTCAAGAAAACAAGTAAGTACATATGATCATTTACTCTTGTGGGGATTAGAAACCGTGTTTGCAAAGCACTGGCTCCTGGTGGCCCCTCGGCAAAGGTAATTATTATGACTAGGCAGGTTTCCAGGCCCCACCTGCCGGAAGAGTGACAGAAAGGTTCAGGGACCGGTGGGAGGCCCCCAGTCCAGGCCTCGCCTCCCAGCCCAGCGCCCGCAAGCCCGGCCCGAGAATGGCTTACAGGTCACACCTTACGCCCACGTCCCACCCAGAGCCGCTCCGTGGACCCTCGGTGGGGACAGGGGGGTCCCTCAGTGAAGCACTTCCCGAGGCCCACGCGCGGCACTGGCGGGACTGGCTGTGATGCGGGGTCGCGAGAGCGGCCCCGACTCTCGTCTGCCGTGAGTGTGACTCGTCTCACCCTCGAGCACACCCCACAATGAAGGAACACCCAGCTCACGGCAGGAGGACGAGGGCCAGAGCCCGCATCCCTGCTTGCTCCCCAAGCACTCGGCCCAAACCATCCAGGGGCTCGGGCGCCCTAAACGCGGACCCTCGGGTCGTCCTCAGCCCAGCACGACCTGGAAGGGGACCCCACAGGGACCCCAGAGGCTCGGGCGTGGCTGGTCCCTGAGCTGACCGGGAGGGACATAGGGTTATTCCGGACGCAGTCACTCTGTGTGGGGGGGCGGGGGCGGGGGAGAGGGTTGGCCCCTCAGGCCACCAGGGCTGTCCCTCGGGGCCCCTTCTCTAGCCACGAGGTCTCTCTGCTTCCCCCTCCCCCACCGTGCAGTGAGACCACGGGGCTGGGCAGCCCAGATGTCCATCTCCCAGGCGAGGAGTCCAGAAACAACAGCCTCTGGGTCTCCTTGCCCACAAAAGCTCTCCCGAAGGGCCCGGGGTGACCTCTCCAGGACAGGACGGAGGCATCCGGTTTCCGGCTGCAAGCTCTCCGGGCGGGCGGCGCACACAGCCTGTGCGGGCACTGCTCTAAGGGCCCACGGGCCTTAACTCATGACCCGCCCACCCAGCCTCGGCTGTCCCCATTTCACAACCTAAATGGGAAACCCGACACCCCAGCCTTCTTCCCGGCACTTGAGGGGCCCCTCTGACGAGCCCCCTGCAGCACCCCACCCCCGGCCCCCCATGACTCCTTCTCTGGCCTCTCCTCCTCCCCCCACCTCCGGGTACGGCCTGGCTCTGGCTCCAGAAAGTACACAGCCCTGTTCTCTGCACAAGGTCAAATGCCAAATATGTTCTCTTAATATTCCAGCCCAAGCCAAGTCTGCGCGGACTTCAGGGTTTGCAGGCAGCTGGGAGTTTTCCATACGCGATGAGTCTGCCCTGCTGGCACCAGAGCTCAAGACACATCATCCGATTTACCGGCAGGGCAGCGGCTACCAGAGGGAGGGGTTCACGGCGCTATTCACACCAGATGCTCTGCGTGCCAGGTGGGCCCTGCCAGTAACGAGACTGTGAACAATGCAGCGAGAGCCGTCGTGTCATGGGCCAGTTCACGTTTCCCTCTGCTCCACTAGCACCAGGAAAAGATAACAAAGTTGATGGATTTGCGTGCGACAGTGTATGTTAGATGGAGCATAAAACAACCAGACTTTTACTTAAATCATGAGAAAAAGACTTTAAAAAAATGCATACTGGAACACTTTTCATCTCCTGGAAAGAGGAGAAAGTAAAGTGCTAGGAAAACAACGGGGATTGTACTCAGCCAGTGGAGCAGGAACGGGATGGAGAGAACGGAGCCGTGAGCCAGCGGGAGGCGGCTGTGGCCCCGTGGGGTATGAGGGGACCTTCTCCTCCTTGACTGTGAGTGTCTTTGCTAAACAGACTATTCTTGAACCCCACGGAGGGGAAACCTCTGGGGAGCCGATGTGTTCCCTCTCTCTGTCTGGATCTAGAGAGAGCCGGGGAGAGGACTCACAGGGACCCACTCACAGGACAGCCAACGTGCTGGTCGCTTTTCCCCAAGAGCAGCCTGCGATCCCCGGCAGCAGGCGCACCAGGGGGAGCGTATTAAACACACCGACTCCTGGGCGCCCACCCTGCTGGGCTCCCAGCCTGGGCTCCGCAGGTGGGGCCTGGGACTCTGCATTGTAGCCCCCACCCAGGTGATCCGGAGGCACTGAGGTCCTAGGGCCTCTGCTGTAGGTGCAGCATCGTCCCCTCCTCAGAGCAGGACGCTGGAACCGCAATTTCTTGTTTTAAAAAAGCTATGAGAGTCACGGGAGAATCCTCAAGCCTCATTGCAGGGGCCCTTACGTGATTCGGGGGCCGCGTTCTGGCACGACAAGAACATTTTGGCAGGAGTGTCTCAGTCCTCAAAGCTCAACAAAGAGCCGCCTGCACCCCCTGCTTCAGGGCCCCCGGGGCTGCAGACAGGACCGGCGGCCCCTCCTCCACCCAGAGCCCAGAGCCCGCTCTCTGCACAGCCGGCCTTGAGCTGCCAGAAAGGCAAGGATGAACCACGGCCCAGTCACCCCCCCACCATGTGTTTAGATCTCTGTTCCTTGACCTTCAAAGACTCTGTCTCCTCAGTTTCTCTCCCACTCTCGCCCCTCCCCGTCCACCCACCCCGCACAGGCCCCGCCTCTCCCTCTGCACCTGCCGCAGGTGCAGAGCCAGGCCCGGGGCTCCTTCTGCCCATCCCCCCTCCCCCTCCCTCCAGCGCGAACTGTCTCCGGGAGTCCTGACCCGCACCTGTCCTGTCCAACGTCTCCTCCTGCATCTTCCACGGGCTCCTCACGTAACCGCAAACTGTCCCCCTCATTCCCTGCCCCTTAAGCGTGGCCTTTCCCCTGAAGTCTTTCTCCTAGCTGACGGTGCCTCGTGACCCCCATCACCCCCACCACAAGGAATTTTAAAAATGCATATTCCTGGGCCGTGCCGCAGAACTACTAAATCTGAGTCAGATCTTCCAAAACGTTGCAGTCGGTGTATCTCAAGCTCTCCAGGCTTTTATAATAACCAAGCGGGGTCAGGAGTCACTGGTCCACGGGCCTCGCTCATGCAGGAGATGCTGATCCAAGCCTTTGGAAACAGCTTGGAGCTGGAGCCGTAAGTCTGGGAACGATTTACGTAGAAAGTGAATGAAAAGCTGCAGGAGTAGCTGAGCTCACCGAGGGAGAGAGCAGAAACTGAGACGGGCAGGACAGAGCCCTGGTACAAAGTTCCCCTAGACGCGGGAAAAGAAGCTAGAAGGCACAGGGGAAATGGGAAGAGAGGCAGCAGGAGACCAAAGAATAGCTGTGTCCCAAAGCCACAGTTTTGGTGAAAGTTTTGCAAAGGGGCCTCTGACCACAGAAAACGCCGCCATGAGGAGGAGGAAGGGGCGGGTCCACATCACGACACTCGTGTTGGTTGGTCCCGGCCCGTCAGCCAACGTGGGTGTTGCTTGGCTGTTTGTGTGACGGGGTGTCTAACACCCTTGGCCGTCCGGTCGGTGGCCAGCCATGTCCCAGGGAAGCTACGACTTCATGGCATGCACAGAACGGGAGTTGGACTGTGGCTCCTGAGGTCCAGGGGCAAAGGTCAGGGCACAGTCAAGTCTGAAAGACCCCAGAGGAGTCTTCTGGGTGGGGCCGTTCCAAAGATCCCAAGACGAGACACAGGAGTGTCACCGAGGAAACAAGAACCAGTGAGACCGGGGGCACCCTCGAGAAGGGCCCTGAGATCTTCAGGGCGTCCCCAAACCCACAGCTCCAGGAGCCACCAGGGACGCCTGTACCTGGGGACCTCACGTGCTGGGGTACCTGCTGCCTGCACGACCCAAGTCCAAGGCCCTCCTGGAAGGAAGGGGCATGGCCATTGGATGCACCACGCCAAGGGCAGTCTGTCCCCTCGGCCCCACAACACAGTGGCCCTAGAGAGGCCCCAGGACGAAGCCACCAGCCCAGGGAACGGGAGCAAGGTGCCAAGGAGAGGGCAGACGGACCCAGCAGAGGCAATGCAGACCCTTCCTCAGAAAGATGAAAGTTAAAATATTAGACTTGCATATACACATGCATCCACCAGAGGAAGTTCAGGGGCAGAGCTGGCAGAAGAGGCAAGCGCATCTGTGTGTCTGTATATGGGTGTGTCCGTGTATGTTTTTGCGTGCGTGTCTGTGTCTATGTGTGCATCTGTGTACGTGTGTGTGTCTCTGTGTCTGTATCTGTGTATATATGTGTGTGTCGTGTGTGTGTGTGTGTCTGTCTGTGTGAGTACGTCTGTATGTGTCTATGTGTATGTGCGTCTGTGTACATGTGTGTATGTGTCTCTGTGTATACGTGTGTCTGTGTACACACGTGTTTCTGTGTCGGTGTATATGTGTGTGTCTGTGTACGTATATGTGTGTCTCTGTGTCTGCGTATATGTGTATGTGTGTGTGTGTCTGTGTCTTTGTACATATATGCGTGTCTCTGTTTCTGTGTATATGTGCGTGCCTGTATGTGTCTGTGTACATGTATGTGTGTCTCTGTGTCTGTGTGTATGTGTGTAGGTATGTGTGTGTCTGTGTGTGTTTAGGACGGAGGAAACCCTCCATCTTCCGAGCATGCTTCCTTAATTTACTGTTACCGCCCAACCCGTGGCTTGAGAGGGGCGGCAGCTGCCTTAGCAACTGGAACCCCCTTCAAGCCCCCATGCTCTCCTGTGCGGCCCGCATTCCTAGTATGAGGTCCCCCGAGTCCTGACTGCCCCCCATTGCCCTCCCTGCACTGTGTAGCCTCGCCCTCATTGGGGAAGACGTTAGAGCGACCAGCGGGGCAGCCTGGACGGGCCTGGGCTGGTGCTGCCGGTACTGTACCCTTTATCCAGAGCAGCTTTACTGGTACAATTTACGCACCAGGAAACCCGCCCGTTGTGAGCATATGACCTGCGATCTTCAGTAAAAGTCCAGAGTTGTGCAAACATCACCTCCGCCTAGTTTCAGAACTCATCCACCACTCTGTGGAGTGTTTTAAAGACCACGGCCCCTCGCCTCCAGCCCGGAGGGCATCCAGGGACACCCTGCTCTCCAGCCCGGAGGGGTGGGACCAGCGGCCCTCGGTCACCCAGCGCGCCCACCTGTACAGCCCCTGGTGGCCCTTCTCATCCTCCCGGACTCGAGGTGAGAGGCCGTCTCTGGGGCTAGGATGACAGCCCCCGCCTCGGTGCCTTGGGCCAGAGCTGACCCAAAGCATCACTGGCTTCCAAACGCCCCGGATTGTTTTTCCAAGTGCGCAGCCACAGGGTTCTGGGGAGGACGGGGTGGGGCGGGGGGGGGGGGGGGTGGTGACACTCGGAGCAGAAGTAGCACCACTGGAAGAAGGCTCCTGCTTTGCTAGGGGCCCTTTGGGACACCCCTCTTGTATTTCTTTTGACACGGCAAAGAGGTCCTGCCTGTTAAGAGACAAGGTCACGCCTCAGCAGGCCGCGTGGATTGGGCCAGTGCTCTGGTTGCCGTGTCATCACTAGGCCTGAGGGCCGGCTCCGGAGCCTGACCCCACGTGCAACCCAGGCTCACTGTGACAACCGGGCGACGGCCGTGAAGTCTAAACGGGCATTGGACGGACTGCCTGACGGGGCCAAAAAAAAATGTCAAAGGCCAAAAAGCAGAAGAACTGACTCTCCCGTGACATCACAAGAAGTCGGCGACAGCAGAAGGCAGCCCGGTTCCCTCCTGCTTCTTCCAGAAACTATCACCAGACAGTCCCGTGTCACCAGAGGAAGCAGCCAATGACGGCGGAAGATGTGCTTTTTGGGGGTCACGTGAGAAACTTTGGTGTCCTGGCAGGGGAGAGGAGAGGGGCAGGGCTTCCCCCCAAGCCTGCAGCCGAGGCATCCTGGGGCGTCCGGCTCTGCCAGCTGCATTCCAAGGCTCTCCTCCCATGCCCAGACGGCGCAAAGGCCTTTGTGATGACTTCACGCTCAGCCCAAAGTAAACACCCTCCACACTTTTTCCATGGACACATTCTAACCCGACACTGCCAGCACCGGCCTCCCCACCAACCAGATGGAAAGCCGCCTTTCCGAAGAACGAAAACCTTTCTAACTAAATAGTACATCTCGGCTGCAAAAGCAAACTTTCCTAAAAGCTTCCTAGAAATTACTTCCCGTGCACCGATCCCACATGTCACCTGAGCAAACGTCACCAGCGGAACGAAGGCCCTGGAAACAAACACGATGGAGGATCCACAAGGCACACTCGCTCCCGCAAACACCTGCCCTGCAAGGCTGCAGGTGTGCTGAGCACCCCCAGGCCGCCGCCCAGAGCTCACACTCACGTGTGCCCTGCTCACAACCACCCGACTGCAACAGTATCTGTCAAAGCAGGCTGACGTAAGACAGGTGCCCGTCTGAACAAAGAGCCAGAGCCCTCGGGATCCAAGCTCGGCTGGCTTTTGACCCATCGAACACGTTCCAGCTTGAATCCGCGCGCGCCAAGCTCAGGCCTCCGCCGACTCGGAAAGGCAGACGCAACAGTGCACTTACCAGGTTGGAGTTGGTGGCGTTGGAGTCGTCCTCTGGAAAGGGAATATAGATCGCTAAGGCCACACAGTTGGCAAAAATAGTCAGTAAAATAATGATTTCAAATGGCCTGGGAAGGGAGTTAAGGAAGTTAATGCCACGGAAGCACCAGTGAGACAAACATACACAGATAGATGTTTCAAAACGGAATCAAAGATTCATCGAATCTTGTTTAAACAATACATTCCAAGCCCCTTGTATCCTGAAAGGAACATATGCCTTGTTAAGTGCTTCTAATGGGCCCCGCCAAAATTTTCCCTAATATGTCAAACGCAGTGGAGGCCAGGCGCGTGCCAGAGTAAACACAGGTTTCTAAAACTTTTTTCCCTTCTTTTATTTATTTAGATTTGCCCTGGACTTCATTTTCCCTCATGTGTGCTCAGGGCTGCTTTGAAAGATTGAGGCCTGCTCCAGCCAGGGCTCGCCACCCCCAGCGGCCCGCACCGGGGCCCGACAGAGCTTGGCGGGGGAGAGGGGGGCCCCCTGGGATTCAAGGCAGAGACTCGACTCGAAGACGTTTCAATGACATCTGGAGATAGGATTTTCAATCTTTTAACTTTAAATTTCGAGTCTGTTTTTTCTTCCTCCTTATTCTCTGCTTGCAAAGAGCCGGAAGGTGGCCAGGGGCTCCGGACGCCCAGGAGCACGGCAGCGTGTGTCGTGCACGCAGGGGACGGCAGCTCCACGCAGGGGCCCAGAGCCTCTTCAGTCTGCGGAGGCCCTGCCTGCGATGAGGTGGCCTGTGTCCCAGGGCCTCCTGACTTGCCCGCGGGTTGTGCCGGGCGCTGGAGGGGATAAGCCAAGGTTCGCCTCCCCCCCCAGCAATCAGGGAGGTCCTTGTGCCCGGATTTTCTGCACCAAAATATCAGGGCAGACATATTCTCGAGAGAAAAATGAGCAACTGTGATAACAGCCCTTCCACCCTGCACCCTGAATTAAAGGCCAGAGAAGGGGGCTTCAGAGGACGGGCCCGGTTCATGCCCTTCCAGCCCCAGCTCCCCACCTCCCAACACGGCCACGTTTCCACCCTAGTCTGTGGAGCCTCACAGGAGGAGGTAGAGAAGGAGGATGGCCATTCCTGGAGACAGGGACCACCTCCATCTCCAGGGAAACCTGCACTCACAAAGCTAACGAATCCTGAAACAGGAAGAGGCCTTGGAGATGGTCTGGTCCAAACTCCCAAGGCCCAGACAGCCTGAGGAACGTTCCCGAGACCCACATCAGGCACTGACCAGCCAGGACCAGAACCCATACCTGTGCCCACCGAGTCCACTGTCCACTCCTCTGGCACGGACGGCCCCAGACCTGTGTCATCAGGGCAGCTCGGGGCCTGGAAGGAAGCGGTGATTCTCCAGTCCAGGGCCTCCCGGCTACAGATGCCCTCGGCCCCAAGGGCAGAGCTAGGGGTCCACTCACCCAGCGTGCCCCACAGGCACTGCCGTTGTCTGCGTGTGCCTTGGTGTCCAGGAGACGGCCTGCAGTACACTGCCCAGCCCCCCAGCTGGACAGACACAGAAAATAAAACCACCTGTCTCAGACCCGAGCTGGCCAACAGCAGAGCCAGGTCCGAACCAGAGCTTCTGACTCAACTTTTCCAACAGGCCGTGCTGCCCCTTGAGCTGGCCGAGGACGCGTGGTGAAGATGGGATGCTGGCCGGGGGGGACGGCCAGGAGCTGACGCTGACCGAGAGCGCGCCCCGGGCCAGGCCCTGCTCTGACCACACTACCCACACTCCGGAGGGGTGGACGGTTATCACCCCGCTTCTACACGGGGAAGCCGAGGCACAGAAAGTGAGATGTCAACTTGTCCAGAGTCACATGGCTTGGGTAGGATGGGGTCAGACCAGAGAGTCTGGCTACGGAGTCTGAGTCGGTCAGGAACATTCTATGCTGATCCACTCCGAAGTCACCCCAAGCGTTTTTAGGAAGCTGGTTCTTTTAGACCTCCTCCCACACGGCCTCCTCCCTCCCACCCTGTCCCCACCTGCGCGGCAAAGCGACACTCAGCCCCAGGAGGGCAGCTTCGTTCCCATCACCTGGCCCTTGTGGTCACCCCCCCAGGGCAAGAGCATCTCAGCTCAACTGAGCCAGACCTCAAAGTCAGCCTGTCACCCTCCCAGGTTGGTGACGGCTAGGCCCAGGGTGTCTCCGGCTCTGTTGCTCACCCCCAATTTCAGGCTCTCCATCCATCACCTTATGGTAAATTTCGGGGCTACTGCTGGGGGAGAGAAGGTACGAAGAAACCACTCAGGCACGAAACAACTCTGCAACGTGGAGAAGCCCACTGTGGGCTGGCCGTTCAGGCCCAGGTCGGATCCCCGTGTGTCCCAGCCGGGCTGGGTGGCATCCTCTAGACATCCTCCAGTGCGTTCTCTTCTACACTCTGGGCTCACGGGGAGCAGGCCGCGTGGACCGTGGATTTTGGATTCGGGGCACCTGGATCTGAATCTCAGCTCTGCCGGTTGCCAGCGGCGTGGTGTGGGCGAGTTCAGCTCCCCCAGGCCCCCCGCCCCCTGGCCCCTCGGCCCTGACTGAGCGTCTGTGACAGCAGCCCAGCGGGGCCGCCCAAGCCCAGCCTCTCACCCGGTCACCCGGAAAGCGGACACCCTCGGCCTTGGGAGCCCTGCCTGGCTCTGCAGCTGCACCGGGCTCGGGCGCCTCCTCTCAAGCGCCCTTGGACTTAAGGGCTCAGGCACTGACAGAACTAACACCTCCTTTTACCTTTCATCCATCCCCAAGACCTCTAAATCTTTCCATGCAAAGTCATAACTGAAACCCAGCCCCCCATCCTGAACCCCGGAGACGTGGCAGCCCTGCCCAAGTGGATTCTTACCAGAAGACACCCGGCACTAAGTCCCAGGCCCTAGTCCGGCCCGTGTGACCTACGGGCACTGCGTCATCACGGGAAGTCAGGGCGCACCCACTGATGGCTGGGAGGCTTTCCATCTCCCCTCCCCACTATTCCCGGCGGGAAGGGGCCCGGCGCTTGCACCCTGAGAGCCGCCCTTCCAAGCCACTTCCCCTGCAGGCCTTGCTCACGGGGTTCCGCGGACAGGGGGTCTGCGTTACACCCTCAGGCCGGCGCTCTCCACTTCAGCTGCACCTGGAGAGCCTAGCCAGGCCTGGGCGGAGCTCAGACACCTGTGCTTTGTCCCAGCTCCCCAGGTGACGCTGATGTGCCCCAAGGCTGAGAAACACTGAGCCACGCCCGAGAGCCGACCCTCTCGTCTCTCCGGGTCCTGCAGCCTCGAGCAGGAGGTCCCGCATCTGCGCCAGTCCCACAGCTCGGGAGGAGGAGGGGGGTCTGGGGGTGCAACGCTGTCAACCCCACACATCAGTGGGTCCTGGGCAAGCTCAGCCCGGAGAGGGGATACTTGCCTACCCCTTAGGCTTGTTTTCTCAAATACTGCTTATTATATAAAAAAACAACCCCCAGGGAGCTGGTTATACAAGCAGATTCCTGGGCCCCATCCCCAGAGACTCTGACTCGAGGCTGGGTAGGGCCTAGAACTCTGCATGCAAGACAGCGCCCTGGTGACAGGTGCAGCAGGTCTGAGAACCATCTGCCGGCCCCGAGCACAAAGGATACTTCCACTCGACGATGCTGATGCACGCCCTCCGGATGGGGTTCTTGAGGGTCAGGCAGAGCAGGGCACGGGGCGGGGCGGGTGGCCATCGTGCTGCCCTGTTTCTTGGGCTTCCCGTACTGCTGCCGCTTCCGCTGCGTGGAGCTGACCGTGGAGATGGTGGCGTTGCCAGCGCTGCCCATCAGCTTGGCCTGCCGGGCCGCGTCAATGGCTGCCTGCCAGGACAGGGCGGCCCCAGGTGTGGGGATGTGCTCAGGTGCCAGCCCCGCGGCCGCGTTGGCATTCATGTTGGCGTGAGCCGGGCGTGGGCTCCCATAGCTGGGACCTGCAGGAGAGAACAGGGGACAGCGGTCACCGGGAGGAAAACAGGAGAGCTTGTGATGTGCTCTGGATCCCAGGCTCACAGTTTTTTTTTTTGAAGTCTCATTTCAACCACAATTCAAAAAGAGACACGTACCACAATGTTCACTGCAGCTCTATTTACAACAGCCAGGACATGGAAGCAACCTAAGTGTCCATCGACAGATGAATGGATAAAGAAGATGTGGCACATATACACAATGCAATATTACTCAGCCATAAAAAGAAACGAAATTGAGTTATTTGTAGTGGGGTGGATGGACCTAGAGTCTGTCCTACAGAGTGAAGTAAGTCAGCAAGAGAAAAACAAATACTGTGTGCTAACACATATATATGGAATCTAAAAAAAAAAAAAAATGGTACTGATGAACCTACTTGCAGGGCAGGAATAAAGAGGTAGACACAGAGAATGGACGTGAGGACACGGGGTGGGAAGGGGAAGCTGGAGCCAAGTGAGAGAGTGGCATGGACATATATACACTACCAAATGTAAAATAGCTAGCTGGTGGGAAGCAGCCGCATAGCACAGGGAGATCAGCTCGGTGCTTTGTGACCCCCTAGAGAGGTGGGTTAAGGAGGGTGGGAGGGAGGCTCCAGAGGGAGGGGATATGGGGACATATGTATGCATGTGGCTGATTCGCTTTGCTGTACAACAGAAACTAACACAGTGTTGTGAAGCAATTTTGCTCCAATAAAGATCTATTAAAAACAATGTCCTATTTCAAACCAGTTGCAGGAGCCAGGGAGGCGGCACAGGGAAACGTCAGTGTGTGATGCTGGGAATCTGCTCTGGTCCTAGTTCAGTCTAGGTCAGCTGTGTGACCTTGGATACATCACACCCCTCATTTTAGGTGAACAAGACACGAGATGTATTGCATTACAACCTTTACGGACCTCAGAAACAGTGAGTGGAGGGATGTAGAAAAAAGACAAATATGCAATGCAACACGTGTCAATTAAAATACGTACTTGTAAGAAACACATACAAACAAAGTAGAAGGGAATGGTTGTTTATGGAAGGTGAGGCGGAAAATGAGAATAGGCGCATGGGGACAGGAAAGAAGAATGAATGAATGAGAGCCACTGCATGAATCAATACTAACAAACGGACAATGACTGAAGGGTATAATTTACTCAAATCTCTGCACTAAGTTCCAAAAAATAAAAGTCAGTCTGATAAATGAAGGGGTGGACCCAAGCAAAGGTCACATCCAGGTACCTCAAACCCATGTGGCGATGGGAGTTGTTGGATAGGAGGGCGGGGTGCTGTGATGGTTTTGAATCAGGAGCTCCTCTGACATGCTCCCATCGAGAAATAGGATCTATGAGCCCTCCTGCTGACAAAGGGTTGGCCTCTTGTGACCGTTTTGACTGGTAAAGTTTAGCGGAGGGTGACAGCAGAGATCACTTCCAAGGCTAGGTCGAAACTCGCAACACCAGCCCTGGGCCGCCATGCTGTGAGGAAGCCCGGCCAGCCAACGTGGGGTTGGGGGATGGCATCCCAGCCAGCCCCCAGCTGCTCCAGCCACCGCCTGCAACCCCACGACGACACCCCAAGCCAGAAACAGCCCAGCGAGACCTTCCTGAACTCCCGACCCGCAGAAACCGGGAGACAGCACGGTGTTTGCTGCAGAAAGCCACTTGTCTTCGGTGACTCATTACGCAGCGTTTGGTATCTGGCAAAGGGCACTGTGTGTAGTGGGGGTGACCAGAAAGAAGGAAACCTGGGTAGGAACCGGTGAAATCCACCATAGAAGCATCTGCATGGCTCTGGTCTAAAGGCAACAGAAGCCTCCAAGACTGTCCCTATGACACGGCGCATGTCTGGTGGGTTCTCCCCCATCTGCTTGGCGGGCACCTCACCCCAGAATCCTACAAGGCTTACCAAGGGATCAGCTCAGCCTGGGCCCCAGATCAAACACGTGACCTTGAGACTGGCCGGCTGGGCAGGTGCCACAGGGTCAGGAGATGCCACAGCGAGTGGGGTGATTACTGTGGGCGGAGAGCCTGGCATCTGGAGGCCACTTCAGTCGCCTGGGAGACTGTGGCTGGAGCCCACCCAGTGGCACGAATGTCACCTGCAAGCCTCCCCCACCACCACGATGACCCTCTTCTCTGCTTCGTGTACACAAGGCTCCTCCAGGGTAGCTGCTGGCCCAGGACACACTGCCTCGTGGGGCCCTTCTCTCTCCTCCCTGCCACGCGCTGGGTCCAGATGAACACTTGGTGCCTCTCCCAGCCCCCTTCCCCCCAGCGCACATCCCGGGCTCGTCCTTCTAGGTTAGACCTTCAAGGCAACTTCTGCTGCTGGTGTGACCCCTCAGCCCCGCCGCCGGCCCTGTCCACGATGGGGGCCAGTGCAGAGACGAGCCACGACTCAGCTTAGCCTCAGAACCCAGACACACTCCATCCTAGAAACAGGCTCTGAAAACCACCGGGCACCTGCATCCAGCCACACCTGATGCCCGCCTCACCCTGAGCTTCCCAGTTTTATTCCTTAGCTAACTAGCTTAAGCTAGCTTGAACTGGACTTCTGTCCCTTGCAACCGAAAGAGAACGAATACACTTGCTCGCACCTGCCTGGGCGGTCATTCCTCCCAGCTTCCAAAGTCTATGCCCCTTCCATCGTCACACCAGTGACACACGGTAAGTTTCCAGTTTTATGCCAACTGACCGACGTGACCACCAAAACGCTGTACCTCAAGGATTCTGGGACTTTTCTGAGCACGAGAGAAAGGTGACAGATTCATGATGTCTGCCGGGGGCACGAGAGGGAGGGGGACGACATCACAGGTGTGCGCTTCCCACCCCACGGGACCCCAAGATGAGCACTTCGGGTCCACTTAGGTACCAGCTGCTGCCACCTCCCTGTCCGCTGACAGCCGCGTCCGGCACCGTCGCCACGTGGTCCCCGTGGCACCGGAGCCCCACCGCCACCGCTGGGCCTCGTCCTCAGTTCACGGCCTGTCCCCGACCCGACACCAGCTCCATGTCACCATCTAGGACGTCGGGAGCCGGAGGACCCAGCCCTTCCCACCGGGGGTCTCATCTGTCACGCACCTGCCGCCGTCCTCCCTGTGTGTGTCTGACGCCTAAAGCAAGCGAGACCCCGCGAGGCCGGGCCTTCGCCTTTCTTACAGGAGCCCCAAGGAAAGGACGCGAAGCCTCCAGGCGCCCGCAGCACAAGCGGCGCCGTGACAGCCAGCCAGGTGAGTGTTCCCGCCACACACGAGGGCGAGGGCGCCGTGCTCGCTGGAGGACGAGCTCCTCCTGGGGTTCACGGCCTGAGGGGGAAGGGGCTGCACTTCGGACCCCAAGAACACCCTCCGTGTCTGAGGCGATCTTCACGGGGCAGCGCCCACCACACCACCCGCCCCGGGGCCTCCGGGATGGAGGCGGATGGACAGACGTGCTGCCCTGGACCGAGCGGGTCCGGCGTGGCCTCACCGGCGAGGGCTGCGGCCCTAAGCTTGCCCGTTTGATCTGTGGGAAACCACCTTCCTTCCTAGACCCCCGGTCTGGCCACGACCACGCTGAACAGCCTCTGTTGGAGCTCCTGGGCCGGCCGTCCTCTTCCCTCGCGTCAGGAAAGAGGCCCCGGCTCCACCCTGCCGGACTGTCCGGGTCTCCGCGGTTCTCTCCTGACAGGAGGCCTCGACACCACCCCCTCCCGCAGACCCTGGCGGCCACATCCCGGCGCTCCCGGAACGCCTGGACGAAGTGTGAGACGAAGGCGGGAAGCGGCAGACAAGAGCTGACGTCATCACCGCCAAGGCCGGGCCGGGTTGCATCCCGGGGCCCCGAGGCAGCGAGACCCGGAAAAGCCTGGCCTGGGGGGGCTAACTTCAGAGCCACCCGAGCCTTGGGTGATGACCTTATTTATACTGTGAGCCGTTCCCAGAGCAGTGGGGGCCTCTCGGGAGAGGTCCATCTGGAGAAGCACACCGGATAAGCCCGTGGGGAAAAGTGGAATGTCAACCTCTCCCCAGCCAGAGGGCAAGAAAACAACCTTCAGTATTTCGGTCCCTGGCAGCCAAGCACTGCTGCAGCCTGTGACATAACGAAGGGCACAGTAAACACACACACACACCCACACACACACACACACACACACACACACACACACACGAGAGACAGGTGTGGCCCCTCGGGCTGGCCTCCATCCAGGCTGTACCTCAAGGCCCAGCTCAACCTCTCCTATCACAAGTGCTGTCCCCCACGCCCTGGGACGACTCCCACCCAGGCATGAGGCTCTCGGGACCCCTAGGACCCCCGTGACAAGAGGACACAGTGATCCGTGAATGCAGGAATGGCAAAGCTCCATCTCAGGCCCCGCGCTGGCGATCCGGAGCAGAGCTAGGGAGGAAGGGAAAGCAGCTCTGCGCCTCTGGCGGCTCTGACGGCTTCGGTTAGCAGGAAGTAAAGCGCCGGCGCAAAGAGACCAATTTTCAAGTCATGAAGGCTGATTCGAAGCTTGGTCCCCTGGCTGCCAGCTGAAAAGATGCCACCGTCTAAGTCTGCTCTGGCTCTGCCTTCCTGGACGATCTGCACGCGCCCAGGGCGGCGGCTCAGCAGACCAGGCTGCACACACAGGTGGGCACCCACCGCGGACGCCTTCCTTGTATGGGAGAAAGTTGACTCGCACTCGTGAAACGGCTCCACTCCCCTGGGCAGCTCCCCAGTCGGCACACACGGGCTGCTGCTCCAATGGACCAGGACGAGGCACAGGTCGGCCTTACCACAGGCTGATCTGCCAGGGTCCAAGCCAGGAGATGAACTCAGGACTTAGGCTCCCCAGGGGCCAATGCGAGGGAGGCGTGGCGCTGGGACCTGGAGCTGCTCTGGGATGAAATCGAGTGACTTTCTTCAATCTGCGTCCATCCATGCACCTGCCCCAGGGCCACGTCCCAGAAGAGGCCCAGTATCTGCTTGCTAAGGCTCGTGACGATGACAACGTCACGATGAGGGTGACCTGGGAAAGCGCGGGGATCAGTCTGTCGGCGCCCGAGAGGACGAGCTTTCCCAGGCTCCCTGCTGACTTCTCTGCTGTGACCTCCGGGGAGCACTCCGGAGGAAGAGGCTGTGAGAAACGATGTCTATCTCCGGTGCCACTGGCCTGGTCCAGGCCACCACCCATGTCTTGCCCCGGATGCTGCAGAAGCCCTGCCATTTCCCCCACTTCTCCTGCCCATCCCCAGTCCAATCTCCATGCAGCAGCCAGAGTGACCTTTCAGAAATACAGGTTATGAATCAGGCCCTGTCGTCCTCCCAGTCAAATCTCTTCGCAGTCCAGACTCTGCCACGGGCTGTGAGCCTGCAGGGGCGGCCCTGCCTGCTTCTCGGAACTTCCTCTCTCTCGGCCTGGTCCAGGCACGCCTGCCGTCCTGGCCCTGTTTCACTCAGACAAGCTCAGTCCTTGTCTGCCCCAGGACCTTTGCATGTACTCGGCATGCGGTTCCCCCTGCTCCCTGCTTGGGAATTCCTTCGCCAATCCCCTCCCGACCCCACAGTGTAAACGGGCAGACCTCCAACCCCGGCGGCCAGCGTGACCCTCCCCATCTCCCTTCCACATTATCCCTCAGTAGAGAAGCCCAACCGCCTGGCACGAGAAAGGGACCCCCGGTTAGCCATGTGTGTGTAAGGGGTTCAGGGCTACAGGCCGGCTTCGTGAGCACGACCTCCCCCTTTGGCCTCAGTACATTCAGCGGTGCAGAGGGGGTGTCTCCCAGCGACCAGGCTTTGTACACACAGCACAACCTCGGCTCATTTATGGAGACGAGAAGCAATCGTGTAGCACCGAGGACATGCTTTCTCTCGGGCCGGGTGCGTCCTGAGGGCTTTGCAGATGCCCGCAGTGACCAGGGGCCTCCGTTCCCTTTAAGAGCGAAGCAGCCGACCTGAAACAGAAAGCGAGCTTTCTCTGCCCATGAAAGGCCAAATGAGCAGCCGGCAGGAGACCATTAATCTTCTCCATCTAGTGCGTTTACTGAGATAGCCGGGCGCTCACACAGGGAGGATGCCGTCTGGGCTCAGACGACAGCTGAGGCCCGGGCCATCGCAGCCGGGTGTGCTCCCCCAGGGAAGGCTGGGGTCCCGCTCAGCCCCGGGCGGACTGCCGGACCGACTAACTCAGAAGCCATCCCCCCTCCTCCTCTGCGTGCTCCTGTCCCGCAGAGGCTGGACACACTTTCCAACCTCCCCGTGGCCAGAATGACGCGGCTGTGAGGTCAGCCAGGTCAAGGCCTGACATGAAACTACGTCCGGTGGGGAGGGTGTCCGTGCCACTACTCTCGCCCTGTAGAGACAGAAAGGCTCTGGCGATGGCTTCCTGGTGCCCAGACCTCGGATAAGGTGCTGTGATCCTCAGCGCAGTACCGCCCAGATCCACTTCCCGAAGATCCCAGAGTCCCAGTCCTCTTAGCGACCCAGCTCTGCCGTGTGGTCCTAGGAGCAGTCCCGGGGCCTCGCCTACTGCCTGCTCTCCCAAACCTTCCAGTCGCTTTGTAAACCTTTAAATTCCTGTATTAAGTATTCATCCTCGTAAAACGGCTACGGCAGTGTCTGTTGTAGGTCTGAACCTTGACCAACACGGGCAGGCTACAGCAGCGCTGTCCTAAGGAACTTCTACAATGATGGAGACGCTCCATAATTCTGGGGTGTCCAACGTGGTACCCACCAGGCACTGGCTTTAAGCACCGGACAGGAGCTAGTGCAACTGAGGAACTACACTTTGAATTGTATTAATATTTAATTTCAGGTAATTTACATTTAAGTACCCTCACGTGGCTAGTAGCCACACTGGACGGCACACGTCTACATTTAAAGAGGAGTCGTGGGCTTCCCTGGTGGCGCAGTGGCTGGGGGTCCGCCTGCCGATGCAGGGGACACGGGTTCGTGCCCCGGTCTGGGAAGAACCCACATGCCGCGGAGCGGCTGGGCCCGTGAGCCATGGCCGCTGAGCCTGTGTGTCCGGAGCCTGTGCTCCGCAACGGGAGAGGCCACAACAGTGAGAGAGGTCCGCGTACCGCCAAAAAAAAAAAGCAACCAAGACCTGATTCAGAGGCTGCTGGGTGGGGGATTTTCTGATCAGGAAATAACCCCTCTATGCAGAAAGACGTATTTTCAAAGCATACGGGATCCTACGAGCCAACAAACACAGAAACGAAAAGTCATTTTTCAGGGGTTAATACTCTCGACAGACGAATAAGAAACTGGGTTTCCCAATGGGCAGATGGGGAAGCTGACGTTTGCCCCAGCCCAAGCTGGGCCCACGAGAGCCCGGGGACATCCCAGCTGAGATGCAAGCCCTCTCCCCAGACCAAGCCCCCAGAGAGTCTCCTGAGCGTGTCAACTGTGAGCTGTACGTCTGCCTCCTTCTCTTAGCTGGGCTATTACTGCACTATTTTCAACGGTCTCCTGTCGGTCCCTCCGCCCTCCTCTCCCCGCATCCTGCTACACACACGTTTCATGAGGGATGACGACTCTCAGAATGGGACCTGGACCACAGGAGTCAAAGCTGCTCTGAAACAAAGAGACAGGGAGGGACCAGGGACATCTGTGGCCGTCTCCTCAACTCAGCCCATCGGGTGCTGCCTTGAATAAACCCGCCTCTTTTCTGTGCTCCATCACACCTCCATCTAATGACGGGGCAAAGGCAGAGAATCTAGAGCGCTTTGGAAGCCCAAGCCAAAGGGGAGGGTGTAAGGGGACCAGCATTCTCACCTTCCAGAGATCCCTCAAACAAAACCTGCTCTCTGCTCTCCACGGGGCAGCAAGTCCAAAGGAAAGACAAGGAACGAGAATCCAGAGAGGGACTCCCATGGAAGCAAACTGGCCTCCGTCTGCAGAGGACCCTAACCAGAAAGCCATGCCCCTGCGGTACTCAAGGTCACACTGACCTCAGAGAACAGAAGGAAGAAGAACAGCCAGAAAGCAAACTGACAGAGTCGCTGAACCACGCCCCGCACCCAAAGGTCGTCAGCTGCCAAGAGTGAGAAAATACTTCTCCTGCTCATATCCAAGCGGGGGCAGGGGACACGTCACACCCTCCTGCTATTTGAACAAAGGCACCTGTCACCACCTGGTGACGGCAAACCTAAATTACAGGACCTAGTGGAGAATTCCCTCACGTTTACTGAAAGTCAGCATTTCAGCTTTTTAAGTGTCACCGCAAAGTAGCCTTTATAGTAAAAAACAAGTAGATCCAGACCTGGCTGAGGTCAGGTACCAGCTAGAAAAAAGGGAAATCCTCCAGGTCGCCGATGTCTGGGGACAGGAAGGGTGCAGAAAACGGGATGAGGGCCACAGTGGCCCGGCAGAGCACCCGTGGGACCCAAACACCAACTCCCCCTCCTGTGCTTCGGCCGATGAAAGCCTGAGGAGTTCAGGGGCCCCTCTCCGATTCTCCCAACGAGCTGTGAGCCCCCTGCGAGCAGGAACCAGCTCTGTGGCTTCTGAAATCCTAGCACAGCAGTCCCCCAGGAGGTGCTCAAAGCACAGCGCCTGCACGGAAGTTCTCTGCAGGATTCCTGCATAGGCTTCACAGACATCTATGCAGAAGTCCACAGAGACAATGCTATTCGATTATTTAGATCAGCATGTTCGCCGTACGGTAAATGTGGTTATGTCCTTGTTAAGGGGAGGTTTGGTCCCTGTCCCACACCAGAAGGGAAACCCCAAGAAGCAGGGCCCTCACCCATCCTACTCACCACTGCTCCCCCGAGCCCAGAGATGCCTGGATGTGACGCATGTTCACTGAAAGTGTGCTGGATGAATCAGTAAGTGGATATTGGCAGAATGTAACTGTCCCGTGATCTTCTCTCCCTTAACATGCATCACTTAGACTCTGGCCCCGTGATACTGAGGGGTTTGCTGCTTTGGCCCCATTTTATTGGAAGGAAAACAGAGACACAGGGAGACCACACCTTTCCCAATCACCAGAACTAGAACATGGGAGGCAGTGCTACCTTGCGAGGACAGTTTTTAGTAGATTCAGTGGCCCCAACCTAGCTCCTTCTCACCATCTGGGAGGGTGGGGGGCAGAAAGGCTCGCTTCCCTCACTGATGCTCACCTGCCCACTTATTTCACCCACTGAGGGGGGACGGGCACCTCTGGGAACCAGCGGTAACCGGCTCTGACTCAGAGGACCGGCGGGAGAGCCCTGCGGAGGCTCGGAGCCCAGAGCTCAGACTCAGACCCTCGCGACCGAGAGCACGCCCACTCCGCAGGAGAGAAGGTCTGCTGAGCCCAGAGCCCCCGCCGGCCCCGCCGGGGACCCCTCCCAGGCCCCTTTCGCTGCGCCCACCACGGTGTGAATTATACCAACACCAAACTGGAGATCCCCCAAAGCCCACCACCGGGGCACTGGTTAGATAAACCGATGCAGATCCACATGATAGAATTTTAGGAAGCCATAAGAATTATGTATTTGAAAAATAATATACAGAAGGAAACCCAGAAAGGTGGGGATATATGTGTATGTACAGCCGATTCACTTTGCTGTACAGTAGAAACTAACACAACATTGTAAAGCAACTCTACTCCAATAAAAGTTAATTAAAAAAAGAAAAATAATATAGAAAAAATTTTTACAACATAGTATTAAGCAACAGTGTCCAAAAAAGCATATACCGTAGGACCTCAACTTCATAAAAGACTTTTTTTATAGGAGAAAGGCTAAACGGAAACTAAATAGAAATAAATTATAAAATAATTTATTATTTTTAAAAAACAGAAACGTTATTAGCGGTTATCTTCAGGTGACGAGTGACATTCATTTGCGTGGAGGCAGGTCAGCCGGGCACACAGGGCCCTGGACTCAGAAACCAGGCGGGCTGCATTCCGGCCCTGTCAGTTACAGCCCTGTGACTGGCCCGGTCACCTGACCTCTTGGTACCCGAGATTCCTCACTTGTGGGACGGAGATAATAACAGAGGCTATCGCACCTGAGTTAATAAGGGACACCTCTCAGAATAGCGCTCAGGAGCAAGGCCCTTGCAAGTCCCAGCTATCGCTTTCATTAGTGTATTTTCCAAATTCTGTACATTGAATAATTCTTTGGTAATCAGAAAGAAAAGCGTTGTGATTTTGTCTGATTGTTTAAGTACGCTTCCAAAATGACTGTGGCCAAACCAGCATCAGATTCTTGTCCAGCTGCTGACCACCCATAGGGGGGAGTGTGCAGACCCCACCTGGTGAACCAGCCACCCTGCGGCCTCTTCCTCCCAAACTCCAGCACATCAGGAAAACACAGCACCTGCCCACAGGCGCGGAGGAGCGAGAAGTCCCGGGATGGCTCTGCAGCCCCTCTGCGCGCCCCTCTGCCGACCACGACCTGCGCTCAGGACTGAGGGTCGTCTGCACCCGTGTCTCCACCTGCAGCTCTCTGTACACAAAAGGATCCAGGTTTGGGATAAAGTGAAACAGGCGATTTGGAAATTAGCCGAGAAACATGGGCAAGATCCTTTCCTTTTCCTTGTCTTCTCGACATTTAATAACAATTTCGTGTAATATCAGCTGGGCTCCATGAGGTCTGAACAGGTACGCGCACACGTGGGGAGAGGACTCCTGGATCCCGTCCCCGGGCCTGAGACGTGCCATCATATAAACGCAAGCCCTCTGGAGAAGTTCTAGCAGAACCAGACATGAGAGGGAGGAAGTGGCTTTCCTCCAGCCTCACGGTGTCAGAACCCAGGCCACCGACCCAGTGACCATCACTCACACCACCAGGCACCCTGCCGAGCGCCCAGTGACGTACTCCTCTCTGGGCCTCAGCTTACTCATCTGTAAAACAGAGATAAGAATGCATTCCTCACATGACAGTCGTAAGGACTAAATGAGATTCTACCCAAATATGAAGTATTACTTAATAAGAATCACTCCACACATGCCCGCATATAAAGCCTCAGGGCACCAAAGGAGAGGAACGCATCTTCAGTGATGTGAAATAAAACACAAAAGCTACTTTATAAAAATTTTTTTAAAAAGACTTTTTCCTAGAAGTATCCCCTCCTTGTTAAGAAACCACCTCTTAAAAAGTGCTGTATCTCACACACACATATTGATAGTGTCAATTTGTGAAAAAGTGAATCTATCCAGAGAATACAGAGAATTCCACAGATCCTTGAAAACCATGCTCCATTTTCCAAGGACCCTCCGTCAGGGGAAGGCTCCGAAATTTCTCCATCGTCCGTGGGATTGCGCGGTGCGGGGGGAGGGGTCCCGCACATATTTACACACTACACACATAACACACACAAATACACGCACACTCGGCGCTCTGTCCTCCTCCCGGACGTCGCCAATTCTCACCCGGGTGGGACAGAAGCAGCGCGTGACGCCACTCCTCTACACTCACAGGCCACTTCATAGCCACGCTCTGTGTAAAGCATAACGCTTCTTTCATTTAGCCAAGTCAATGCCATTCATCTCATTCATCCCCACAGCACCTCCGCCAGACAGCAGGCAGGTGAGAAGGTGGAAAGGCAACGAGAAGGTAAGCAGGCGGCCCTGAGGCTGTCTCCCTTTGCTAAACATTCAACTGCATGAAAGCACCTTGACGCTTCCCGTTCGCGGGGCAGGGCCAAGCCAGAAGCCAAGAGAGCTGAATTCCAGACCCTGCTCCATCGCCATCTGTTCTGGGCACTTGGGCGAATCACTTCTCTCTTTGTCTCCTAACTTCCTCTTCTTCAGAGGGAGGGGGCTCAGCCAGCGACCATAAAAGTCCTTCCGGCTCAGATACTCAGCTCCCAGAGCCCCGGGGTCCCAGCCGTCACGCCTCCCTGGCCGGTCCAGCTCCCACAAAGTTCCACGGTGCCTGGGTCTCCTCCCCACTGGCCTCAGGACGAGGGCCGAGAGGGTGCAGCCCACCACCCACTGCCCTCTGCTCACTGGCTGGTGGCCTGGGAGAGGGTGTTCAGCCGTCCTCAGTGGCTGCCCCCAGCTGGCCTGGGCTTACAGGGTACGTTCAACCTCAGGGCCACGCAGGCAGGAAGGGCAACCCAGAGAGCACGGCCCTCCAGCCCTTGTTTCTTTTCTAGTTTATCACCCCAGGATTCCCCAGGACTTCGGGGGCTCAACAGGGTCTACACGGAGGTCCTCAAAGCCAGAGAGAGCGCTTCACATCCATTAGGATGATGGCATCAAAACACCAGAGAAAACAAGTGCTGGCCAGGGCATGGAGAAAGCAGAACGCTGTGCACCATTGGCGGGAAGGTAAAATGGTGCAAATTTGATGGAAAACAGCACGGTGGTTCTTCAAAAAATTAAACATAGACTCACCATACAATCCAGCAGTTCCACTTATGGGTATTTATCCAAAAGAAGAAAGTGGGGACACCCATGTTCACAGCAGCCTTATGCAGGATAGCCAAACGGGAGAACCGGCCCGAGTGTCCATCAACAGACGAATGGATCAACAAAATGTTCTATGTACGATGGACTGTTATTCAATCTTAAAAAGGAAAGAAATTCTGACGCAATGTGTCAGACGCTTCAACCTGAAACCTTGAGGACAAAATGTTCAGTGAGATAAGCCACAAAAAGACAAGTACCGTATGATCTACTTATAGGCGGCCCTTAGAGCAGACAGATTCACAGACACAGAAAGTATCATGGGGGCCGCCAGGGGCTGGGGGAGGGGGTGGGGAGCTAGTGTTTAATGGGGACAGAGTTTCATCTGGAAGACGAAAAAGTTCTGGAGATGATGGTGGTGATGGTAGCACGGCAATGTGAATGCACTTAATGCCATTAAATTATATACTTTAAAAAGGTTACGATGGTAAATTTTGTGTTGTGTCGGTTTTATGTAATATTAAAAAAATAAAAAATTTAATTTAATTCAGTTTCATTTTAAAAGCCAAAGAGGAATGAGTGATGGACTCAGAGAACGTGGAAGAACAGTCCAAGAGGAAGGACACCTGGGCAGGCGGGGCCACCTCCTCTGGGGAAGAAAGCTCAGGTCTGAGGATCCCACGAGCCCCAGCCTGTGCCCGGCTCTGCCCGGACGCAGAAGCATCCCTGGGCGGCCGCGGTGGGTCCTCCCTGCAGCCCACGCCCAGCCTGCGCCCGGCACAGCAGGTACAAAGAGACGTGTCTGCTGAGGGAATCCGCTTTCTCCCCCCTGTCCTGAGACTTCCCGTTGCCAGTGACAACACCACGTGGGACTCAGGCTGGGACCGACTTACCCACCGAGCCCTCCAGGTCTTTTGGATCTCAAGTCCAGGCTCTTTCCTCGGAGCCTCCTGAGTCCCTCCCTCTGCACGCACGGTCTCCTGTCCCTCTTGAGCCCCACTCGGCCTTTGCCCTTCCTCGTCCTTGGGTTTTTCTGACACCTTCCAGAACTGGCATGTGGGTGGCGGAAGAGTTTATTGTTCGGAACGTGCTGGCGAAAGGAACAGGCTTTCCAGACGGCGCCCCCTCCCCACCCCTGAGTTCCCCCCTTTAATGCTAATAAACGCTTGAATCTGAAAAGCACCACAGACACAGCTGATGGACAAGGACAGCCGTGACTCCAAGAGCGGGGTGTGCGATGCCTGCTCCCCACGGCGCCCAGCCCCCGGGCCCCTGTCGCCTCTCCAAGCTGTTCTTCCTGGCCCAGCTGATGCCCTGGAGCCACAACCCCCGGAGCGTCAGTCCCCCTTGGGCGTCTGACTCAGTGGGAACCTGTCAACATTTGATTTTCCCGATCTGTGAAATGGGGACATGACAACTGGCCAATGGGGGCAGAGCAGACTTGGGACCTGGATGGTGAGAGTCACCTGTCTCCACACACGTCCAGGAGGGGACGGGGCCCGTGGGCCACTTGCCTGGCTCTGCTCTCTGCACTCAGCATCCCACCAAGAAAAGCGTCCTTTCCATAGAAAACAGACTGGACCACACACAGCTTTGCGATGGGTGGTGCCCTGGCCACCGGCATCTGAGACCCTGTGTGCTGACCCCAGGGATGAAAGGCAGTTTTCCTCATAAAACTATGGGATTGGGGCTCTCACTCAGGATGGTCGGTGCCCCATCCAACCTCCTGGTTGAGCAAAGCAGTTATGAAACCCCACCCACTGACCCCAAGTCACCGGAGATCAAGCAAGTGTGGGAAGGGGTCACGACGGGGGGAGGGAGAGCTGCCTGCCTGGGATACAGGGTCGGGACAGCAAGTGCCCTCCCATGACTGGGCACCTTGGGCACGCACACACACACACACACACACACACACACACACACACACACACACGGTGAAGGAGTGTGTGCAAACACGCGTGTCCCCAGCGTGCAACGTGGAGGCGTAGCTAAGTGCGCACGCTGGCCCTGTGGGTGGAGGACAGGGCCTCTAAAAGCTGGAAAAGGCAAAGAAGCAGGTTCTTCCCCAAGAGCCTCCAGAAGGCGTGGAGCCCATTTTGGACCTCTGACCTCCAGAATGATGCTTCTTAAGCCACTAAGTTTGTGATGATTTGTTACAGCAGGAAAGGGAAATGAATACACCCAGCATCTCACCTGGGTAAAATCACTGCAAACTGAAACAGCAGGAAAAGGGCAGAGTTCAGTGGTCTCGGTTACTCGGCCGACGGCCGCGAGCAAGCCCCACTCTGGGGCTTCCTGAGGGAGGCCCTGCTGCTCTCGGCCTCTGCTGGGGCTGAACTGGTCTGGCCATCTCTGCCGACGCCAGATGTCTGGGGAGATGGGCAGGACAGAAACAAAGCCTCCAGGTACTGATTTAAAAATGGACAAATGACTGGAATAGATATTTCTCCAAAGATGATACACAAACGGGCAAAAGCACATGAAAACATGCTCAACGTCACTAATCAATCATCAGAGAAATGCAAATCAAAACCACAGTGAGTACCGACTCATCCCCGTAGGACAGCTACTGTCAAAAACCCAAAACAGGGGCTTCCCTGGTGGCGCAGTGGCTGAGAGTCCGCCTGCCGGTGCAGGGGACGCGGGTTCGTGCCCCGGTCCGGGAGGATCCCACGTGCCGCGGAGCGGCTGGGCCCGTGAGCCGTGGCCGCTGAGCCTGCGCGTCCGGAGCCTGTGCTCCGCAACGGGAGGGGCCACAGCGGTGAGAGGCCCGCGTACCGCAAAAAAAAAACCCCGAAAACAACAAGTGGGGGTGAAGATGTGGAGAAACTGGAACTCTTGTGCTGATGTGAATGTAAAACAGTGCAACTACCCTGGAAAACAGTACGGAGGGTCCTCAAAAAATTAAAAGTCAAACCACCACGTGGTCCAGCGATCCCACTCCTGGTCATTCACCTAGAAGAGTTGAAGCCGTATCTGGAAGAGATACAGGTACACCCACGTTCACGGCAGCGTGACTAACAAAAGCCAACAGGTGGACGCAGCCCAAGTGTCCACAGACAGAGAGACGGACAGATGGATAAGCAAAATGTGGTCCATCCATACAATGGAACGTTATCCGGCCTTGAAAAGGAAGGGAATTCTGAACCTCGAGGATTCCACTGAGTGCAACAAGCCAGACACAAAGAGACAACTACTGTATGACCCCACTTACGTGGGGTCCCTGGAGGAGCCAAGTTCACAGACACAGAAAGTAGAAGAGTGGTTCCCGGGGTGGGGAGGGCGGCGAGGAGTCGTCATTCAACGGGGACAGAGCTTCCGTTTTCCAAGATGAAAGAGTTCTGGAGATCTGTGTCACAGCAGTGCGAATATACTTCACACTACTGGACCGTACGCCTAAGACTGGTTAAGGGAGTTAAACTTCACGTTTCGTGTTTTTCACCAAAATAAAACAAACACAAAACTCATTCCATTCTCCGAGTGTAGAACGTGCACCCAGTGAGCCCGGCACAGCCGGTGCGACAGTTCCCAGCCCTGCCTTCAGCTGGCTCCGCAGGCCCGTCCTGTTTACACGTGTGCCCCCCAGGGGACCGCGAGCTCTCCAAGGACAGGAGTCACGTCCAGCCACCCCAGGGCCTCCCTCGGCCCCCGAGTGGCGCCACACATGCGGGAGGTGCCCCACGGACAGTTGGTGGCTTTGCTCTTTCACAAGGGTGTGGCCTTAGCTTCCTGCAAAGTAATCCCATTCTTTTCAAGTGGTGCTTATGCTAGCGCCACCCCCATCTCCTCCACCCCCGTCCCCCGCCCACCGCAGGGTCCGGGGCCTCAGCCGAGGGGACAGCAGCACAGGGCAGGGAGCGGTGGGCCGGGGCTCGCGGAAGAGGCCCCGGCTGTCGGTGAACACGACACGGCTGTCCTGCACACGCTCACAGGACACCCTGTCTCCACTCCACCCGGCCTTCCCCACGTGGCATGGAACAGGTGAAATCGCTGGGGAACCCAGAATCAGAGGCAGAGCGGAAGGGTCGCCGCGAGCGGGGAAGCGCTTCAGTTTGGTTAGACTCTGAAGCGCAGAGTCTCGGAGCCCCACGCCCCAGCCCCCGAAGCGCCCCGCTTGAAATACAGCATCTCCTGGACTCATCTGAGAACATCGACAGAGGGCGAGCTCCCAGGTCGGCCTCTCGCAGGGGAATCTGAGCCTCCCCGGATTCTGCACCCACATGTAACAACCATTTCAACAAGCACCAGAAGCAGAAACACAGCTCCGCCCGGGTGCTGAGAGCCACCCCGACATGACCTGGGCAGCCCGAGGACAGTGCGGGCCCTTCTCCTCCTGTCTGCAGGCCCAGGCCCGCCCTCAACGTGGACGGAAGCAAGTCACAGGACAGAGAGCCAGCCGGGGGCACCTTCTGAAATTCTTGCTTAAAAACAAGAGTTAGTACCTACAGAGCATTCACTATGGGCCAGACCCCATGTTCACGTACGTGGTCATCTCAGCATCCCCACCGGCGAGCACTATTATTATGCCCACTTCCCAGATGAGAAGGCTGAGGCACGGAGGAACCGACTCCTGTGAAGCCCCCGGTCCTGACCAAGCAACCAGGCTGCTGACTACCTCGCTCACGGCCTCCACGCCAGGTCGCTGGCCTGAAGGTGTTAGCATCCGGGTTCGTGCCCACCCCCAGCCCCCGACCCATCGGAGGGCACCCTGCAGGTCTCACTGGGAGGGGCACACAAATTTAGGGGGCTATTTCTAAGAAGCAATGTTTGCAAAGAGCCACACGTCTTAAGGCAAGAACCGAAGGACAAAGGTGCAGAGAAACACACCTCACAAATGTATACGGTCCAGGATGTTTGCCTTATGTATCCTAAAGCATGTTGGGAACGTGAAGGAATTCTCAGCCACACCTCCTGCAAATCCATCCCCACTTAACGGGTAAGCAGACTACCCAAAGATGGGAGGAGTGACCTGCCGAGCGGGTGACGTGCAGAGTGAGTGGGTGATAAAATAGGTCATGGAATTCAGGCATCGCAGTTCCAGATCTACAAGACGATACCCCTTCCCCTTATGAAATCATTGGGAAATATCACCCAGAGACAAATATCTGAACCACGAGCATCTCTCAGAAGAGCTCTGTGCCAAAGGCACAGCACCAGCTTTTTTCTTTTAAAGAATCACAGGGGCGGAGGGAGACTTTGAGCTGCCCCTCCACCCTCCTGCACCAGCAGGTCACGTCTGTGAGACGCGCTCTCCCGCTCACGGTCTTTTCCGAGAAAGCACATGACTTGACCTCTCTCAGGAACCCACCCCCAGATCCCCAAATTCTGGAATTCATGAATTCTGTGTTCGTCTCTTACCTAAAAATCCCACACTAAAATGTGAGACACTTTCTTTTTCAGAGTAACAAAAGAACTTCTACCCTAGCACCATCACCTTTAAAACAATTTTTAAACCAACTTTTTACTTATATATAAAGATTGGTGCTTCCCTTCGGGCTTGTCTCCTTCCAGATACACAGCCCCGGTTCCGTCAGCTTCCCGAAGCCATGTTTTCCACTGTCTTATTTTATGCCTCTCATTGCTAGTCTTTACATTCTCTCATTGTCTCTAAAAATAGCCTCAGTCCACACCCAGCATCACAGGAAGGACTTCAAAGCGCTAGACATTTGAAAGGACTCTCCCCTGTCCTGTTGGGACTTGGACTCAGGCGGGCCCCCATCCAAGGCACACACATGGCGACGGCACAGGTACCAAGGATCAGATGGTCTAGGCCCAGACACGTGAGCAGGGCGAGGAGGGTTGCTAGGAGACTGGAGAGATGAGGAGTCAAGTCCAGCCCAATCAGCAAGCAGAGAGGACTGAGGTCCCACGGGCTGCAGGGTTGAGAGAATGTGCAGGCAGAGAGCAACCAGCAAGGCCCAGGCTGGGCGACGGGAGAGCTGTGTGCTCAGAGCACAGAAAAGAGCCAGGGCAAGAAGGGCTCCGGGGTGTAGCCCGGGACACGAGGGGATGAAAGCTGAGCCTGAGGGTGTGGCAGGAACTGTGACTGCGCCAGCATCTGTGTCCCTTTTCCTCCCGGGCCACAGTGAGCCCACAGTTGCCAGGCTCCCTGGCAGCTGGACACGGCCTGTGACTAAGTTCTGGCCAATGAAGCGTGAACAGCAGTCATGGTACTGCAGCCGGTCCCGGCCGGGAGAACCTCCCACACACGGTCCCCGCTTTCCCATCTGCAACCCTCCCTTCTCCCCCCGCCCCGCCCCCGACAAATCAGCTGGATGGAGAGGGCTCTGATGACCTGAACGAGGGCCGAGCCCAGGACGAAAAGGGCCCGGGTGACTGAAGCCCCTTGTGGAAGGCCACCTGGCAGGGAGTGCCTGCATCATGACATCCCCGAAAAGTACATATTGCTTCCAGCCAGTGAGCTGCGGGGCTGCTGCCCTCACTCACACGGGGGCGGGGAAAGAAACCTGCAACCAAGCAGGAAAAATGGGCTTGAACTCGCCGAGAGCGGACGAGAAATCAGATGATTTGGAGAAAAACCTAATCGATGTCAAAGTACCTCTTTTACTTTTTTTAATAGGATCCCAAGGCCAGTGAATCAAAGGGATGCTGCCGACACAGACTCTGGGAGGGCTGATGAGCTGGGAAATTAATAGGAAATGATGTGTCGGGCTACCCACGCCCCCATTTGTTCCGCAAACCCCGAGCACCTGTCACTGGGCCCCTGCGCTGGTCGTGGCTACGACGTTAAAGAGAACTCGGTCGTGGTCCGAAAGGGCCCCAACCGAGTCGGGGAGGCAGATATCTGCCACGTGACCGGGTATCGCAAGGGTCTGCCGGAGTGTGACCGCAGCTCGGAAAAGGGACTCCTAACCCCGCCTGGAACAGTCAGGGAAGGAGCCCCAGAGGAGGGGAAGCTTGACTAGAAAGTGTGAAAGGAACGGCACGTGCAAAGCACCAATGAGCATCCTGCCTCTGGGAACCAGCAGCAGGCACTACGTCTGGCGCCTGGGGCTGATGGAAGCCGTCAGGCTGATGAGATGAGTAAAGGCCAGACTGAAGGCCCAGCCCCATTTACCATCCACAGGGAGCCGGCCGAGGGTGGAAGCTGCGTAACGACAGAAAGCCATCTGCTCTGCTTCCTGGGGGCATAGTCAGGGTGAACCAGGACGGAACATCTCCTCAGAAGGCTCTTACAGCCACCGAGGTGGGCAGATCAGAGTCCGAGGCTGGGGGATGAAATATCAAGGAACGGGAGCCTCCAAGACCGGGTGCCTGAATTCGCTTTGGAGCGAGAAGAAAACTAAGATATGGGGGACAGGACCCTGCGTCCAGCTGAACCAACGTGGTGGCATCATCACTGAAACAGCGACCACAGGAAGGGAGAAAGGCTTTCGGGGGCGGCGAGAGAATGAATTGATTTTGAGGGACTTGAAACATTCTAGGCGTGTCCAGTAGCAAATTAAAAACGTGAACTTGAGACAGACACGTGGGCTGCAAAGGTAAATCTGGAAGTCATCGTCCTAGCAGTGACGGGTTCAGGAGCGGGTCGGACACAGAACTCACATCCTCAGCGTGGACACGCACTCCGGCGGGTCCGCAGTCAGCCGACACGTAGATGTGCCGCCTCCATATACAGATGTTTGGAGTACTGATACACAGATGCGTCTAAGCTTGCAAGGTCTCTACTGATGGGACCCACTGCTCTGTCCTTGGCTCTCGCTTTTTAAACACGGAATTTAAAAATTTGGATGAAGGCAAATTTGTCAGTTGTGCTGCTGACACAAATCTGGGAGGAATCGCTGGTAAACTGGAAGGTTGAACCAAGAGTCGAGTGACCTCAGTCCACTGAAACCATGGAAACTTGTCCAAACTGACAAGATGAAATATAAGAGGCACAAATACAAAGTCCTGCACTCACATGAAAAGACGTCACTGCCCAAACAGAAGGCGGGCGGCCCCCCGGCTCATCGGCGATATAGACAGCGGAGGCGCTCGGGGTTGAGTAGAGACTGTAACTCACTGTCAACAGTAAGCGCACAGCCAAAAGCGAAAGCAATCCTTTCCTCCTTAATCTGCACTCAGCGCCCAGCACGAGGGAATCAGCCCAAGCCAGCCCACAGCCGGGCTGGTGTCCCCCTGGGCAACGGACTCCACGAGGGACCCCAGCAGAGCGCAGGTGACCCGAGGAAGGTGAAGGATGAGAACAAAGCCCGGGAGAACTGGATGAAGAAAGCAGGACAAGAACCCTGGAAAACAAGTTAGAAGGAACGCAGCCACAAATCCGGAGGGGAAATGCATTTTGTTTGCTCCGGATGGAAGGGGTCAGACCCGCATGGGCAAAGGTCACAGGACGGCAGATTTTCACTTTATCTGATTTCAAAAAATAAAAGGCTCGTCCAAACCAGAATGGCTGCTTTGCGAGCTCGTGAGGCCCCCTTTCCCAGAATGATCAGAGTAGAAGGCAGATGACCCCTTGTTAGGAAAGGAAAGAGCCGTCTGCGGCGGGCAGGAGGTGAGGCTAGACCAGTGGTGCTAAGCTTTTGGATTTCAAGGACTGGTAATGCCTTTTTAAAATGTGCTGTCTGTGCAGTCTTTCAAAACTCAACTACAATCTACTATCACCACCATTTCATAAGAGAGAAGATATTTATCACCAAAGGGCAGGAGAGAGAGATTATCAGCATAAAGGACAATCCTTTATATTGAATACACTTAAGTTTCTGAAAAATGCACCTTATTTTTCTGACTTTGGGAGGGCCCGAGGGAACATGACTTCACCGGCCCGTTCCCTCGTAGTCCCGGCGGCCAGCGTTTAGCAGGCGCTCAATAAACACCTGCTCAGTGAGTAATTGCGTAATTGCCGGCATTTATACAAGGAATGGCCCGTCCTCCGCACCAGGCCCACCAGCTTCTTCTCCTCATCATTAGTCAGTATATACTGACAGCTCTCATGGTTGCTGGCACTGAAATATCGGACAGCAAGGGCCATTAACCTCCCCAATCTGAGAGGAACGGTGCCTTATATGAGTGCTGTGTTTTAGCGTTTACAAAGCATTTTCTCATGTTATCATCGCACTCTATTTTCTTGACAATGTGGAGACTGATGCCCTGAGTTTACAGCTGGAGAAACTGAGGATTCAGGCTTTCCCAAGGCTGCCTCTGAGACAGTGGGGCAGAATGCGAGCCCAGGTCCCCACGCTGCTGGGTGGATGCCGCTCCCGCCTGTCTCGAGCCGTCGCCCCCGGGAAGGGGTAACCTGACCCTCCAGCCACTCTGGTGAAAGCAAAATGCTGCCTCAGCCACAAGAGCACAAGACGTGGCTCAACACTACGGCTGCCCCGGAACCCACAGCCAGGGCCTCTTGGGGGAAAAGCAGGGACATGGGGGAGCCCGTGGCTTCCATGAGCAGCAAGCATGAGCCTTTGTCTGCCTCCAAGACATGGCCTGTCCACCAGGCCTGCTGGCCCAGCAGCATAAGCCGCGTGGAGATGGATGGATCTCAGGTCCACGCAGATGCACCGAAACCACGAAACCCTCGTGAGGACGACGGCAACGTGTGAGGAGCCAGAAATGGGCACCTAACATATGTTATACACATAGTAACCTAAGGAAACGCAGAGCTCCCCTTCCTTCTATGTGCGAGCCAGGTGGGGTGGACCAGCTGAGGAGCTGTTGTACCCTGAAGGCAACCGGCGATTCAAGAACCAAACAGCGAGTCCACGATTAAACACATCAAACCACCACCACAACAATTTATTTTCACAGACTTAACCAGTTAATTTGGCATGTTATATACATACATACATAATATACAGAGAGAGAGACAGACAGAGAGAGACAGAGAGACAGAGAGAGAGACAGAGACAGACAAACAGAGACAGAGAGACAGAGACAGACAGAGACAGAGAGAGATACAGAGACAGAGAGAGAAACAGAGACAGAGACAGACAGAAAGACAGAGACAGAGAGACAGAGAGATACAGAGCGAGACAGAGGGACAGAGACAGACAGAGAGACAGAGACAGAGAGGCAGAGAGACAGAGACACAGAGACAGAGACAGAGAGACAGAGAGATACAGAGCGAGACAGAGGGACAGAGACAGAGAGACAGAGACAGAGAGGCAGAGAGACAGAGACACAGAGACAGAGACAGAGAGACATAGAGAGAAAGAGACAGAGAGAGATAAAGACAGAGACAGAGGGAGACAAAAATAGAGAGACAGAGAGAGATAGAGAAAGAGACAGAGAGACAGAGAGATACAGAAAGAGACAGAGAGAGAGACAGACTCTCAAGTACACCTGAGAAGACAGAGCCTTCCTACTCGAAGCGGAGACGCTGACTGAGCCTCCTTGAAGGAGGACATCTGGGCGCCCCCTCTAGTGTGTGACTGAACAGGGTCCCGTGTAGCCTAGCAACTGGTTTCCCAGTTGGTGTAGCCCAGGCGCTGGCTTCCTTGCTGATAATTCCTTGGGTAGAGAAATCCGAGCTCTGAGACCACAGTGAGCAGGCGGGGCAGCTGGGTGGGGTGGGCGTCCTGCACAGGTGGCCAGGCAGGTGTGCGGGGGCGGGCGCTCAGATGCTCCATCCTCACTGCGCTCCTGGCAACAGGGGGCCGGGACGGTGTCCAGGCACCTCGCAGACGCTGGCCCCGGCTGTAGAAGCCACAACAAAGATCGAGGAGGCTCCGCTGGCCTGTGATCGACGGTGAAAGTACAGCCAGGGCTAAAGGGCTGAAGGGCACCCGTCACCGGGGAGACCAGAGACCGTGTAAGATGGGAACGCGGGCATCCATTTACAGATGTGCAGAACGTCAAGTGAACCTTGGGTCAAGTGAACCTGGGTCAAGTGAACCTGGGTCAAGTGAACCCAGTCAGGTAAACGATGGGGGCAGGGCCCTGCAGAGGGCAGGGGCTGAAGCTGGATGGTCCAGATAGCACTCTTCTGATGCCGTGACCGCGCACTGACCTCGGCTGGGTTGCCAGGTCCCGTTTACTGAGCACACCTACGGCCGTGTGGTACTTTGAGGGATGGGGGTTCAAAGGTAAACACACCCTGTTTCCTCACTTTGCAAAACAGGAGAAATAACCTCTTTCATGTGGTTGCTGTGAGATTAAATGAAATAACATAAATGAAAGCATTCAAGACACATGAACTGTCAATCCGGTGATCATCGTGATGGATGTCCCAAGTCAACGTCTGGATGTGTCTCTCCTGTGTTTTGAACTATGGAGGATTTTCAATGAGAGTTCATTACTCCTCTGAAAAATACCGAGACCTTAGAATGCATTAAGTTCTGATCTCTGCATCCACCCCATCCATCACTAATCTTCCACCTTATCATTGCTCAGTATTTACAACTACCTTGTTTTCAAGCCATCCTAAATCTCAGCCTTCTTTTAAAGAAAAGAAACAATGAATGCTTCTTTCTTTAAATGCATCTCTTGGTAGCTCTCTCAGCCACGATCATTTTAGAGGTAAATGCTGCTGGTGTTTGTTTACACAAAAAAATGTCTTCTCATCCTAACTCTTGAAAGATAGTCTAGCTTTGTACAGAATTCTAGTTTGACATCCACGGAGCACTTGGAAGATATTGTTCCTTGTCTTCTAACCTCTATTACGGTTTTGATGAAGTCTGCTGCTCGCGGATAACCTGCCTTTTCTCCCTGCTTGCTTTTAAGATTTTTTCATTCTCTTTGATTTTTTCAGCAGTTTCCTATGCTGACTGTCTAGATGTCAATGTATTTTTACTTACCCTACCCAATCCTCAGTGTGCTACTGCAACCTACAAAATCAATATCCTTCTTCAATTTTGGAATGTCCTTGGAATCAGCTTCTAAAATGATGTCTTTGCACCATTCTCTTGTCTCCCAGAACTCCATTTAGACACATACTGAACCTTTTGGTTCTCTTCCCTGATTCTTTCAACTGCTTTTTCATAGATTCAGTAGTTTATCTCTCAGTGCTGAATTCTGGGAAATTTCCTCAGGTCTAACTTCCAGTCACAGATTCTATCTTCTGCTGTGTCTACCCTGATGCTTCATCCATCCCATTAACTTATTTATCTCAACAACTGTTTTTCAGTTGCAAAAGTACTACTGGGTCCGTTTTTCAAACCTTCTCTTTTTTCATAGAGAACTGTTCTTTTATTAGGTTTTCTTTTTCTTCTTTTATCTCTTCAACTGTCTCAAACAAATTTATTTTACGGTCCCTTCAAACCATCCCATTACTTTAGCTGTTGGGGCACTAACTCTCCTGCTTCTTGTATCAGTCAGCTCTTCCTCGTGGAGGTGTATTTTGTTATGAGGTTTGTGTTTTTTATTGTTAGCACAGCCTCAGCCAGGATTGCTTATTTTTTGAGAGCATTGAGGGCCCTGAGGTGTAGAAGTTTCTTCAGAGTTGATTGTGCTTATTTTTTTATTTTTTTTTTTTTTTTGCGGTACACGGACCTCTCACTGCTGTGGCCCCTCCCGCTGCAGAGCACAGGCTCCGGACATGCAGGCTCAGCGGTCATGGCTCACGGGCCCAGCTGCTCCACAGCATGTGGGATCCTCCCGGACCAGGGCACGAACCCACGTCCCCTGCATCAGCAGGCGGACCCTCAACCACTGCGCCACCAGGGAAGCCCGGTTGTGCTTATTTTTGAAGGACTATTTGGGTATCAATTATCCTAGACCTAGTTTTTGTATGTGGTACAAAATGTACCATCTTAACCATTTTTCTTTTCTTTTTTTTTTTTTTGCAGTACGCGGGCCTCTCACGGTGGTGGCCTCTCCCATTGCGAAGCACAGGCTTCAGACGCGCAGGCTCAGCGGCCATGGCTCACGGGCCCAGCCGCTCCATGGCATGTGGGATCTTCCCGGACCAGGGCACGAACCCGTGTCTCCTGCATCGGCAGGCGGACTCTCAACCACTGTGCCACCAGGGAAGCCCTGACGTCCATTTTTTAATCCTAAAGTTCCTGTAACAAGCTAGTAGCATAAACCCAGACTCCATCCTGTGAGTGGTACAGCGCAGGGGGCAGAGGAAGCCCCAGGACACACAGTGAGCCTCCTTCTTGTTCACTCCAAAGCAGTAAACAGAGTTTTCTTCATCTCCTTTTCTTGAACAGGAAGTTCTTTTAGGTTCTGGGCTTTACGAAAGGGCTCCTTTCCTGCTCCCCCAAATCTCACAGGCCTGAGGCCACAAGTCTCACCCTCTACCCTCCGACACTATGCTCTACATCCAGATCCAGATCGCAACTTGTTTGGAACACCATGGCATTAGCTATGGTGAACTTATTCCTTCCTTGGTACAGTTAAAATGTGCATATCTACAACACACGACTGCTTTGAGACTTAAATTATACAATTCACATGAAGTTCTTGATATAAAGCTTAGCATACACTAGATGCTCAATGAATCGTGGCTATTTTTATTTCTAAACTCAACTCAGCCCAGTCGAGCCCAAACCACTAATCTTTCTCTTTAAAAAAGTAATAAAAATTTAAAAGCTGTAATCTATAACATTATGGACCTTGCATTACCCATACATAAATATCTCCCCGCTCTCTTGAAAAAGATAGGAGAAGAAAAAGTGAAATAAAAGAGATATCCACAATCAACTGCAAAGTCTGAACCCCAATATCACATTGTATATGAGACATCCCCAACATGAAACAGCGCCTACAAGATTAGCTAATGTTCAAATTCAAACAAGATGCACGAAACTCTCACCAACCCACCACACACAGCTATTAGCTATGCCTAAATTAAACTCCCTACCGACCACCACAAAAACAAATGTCCACTCCCCCGTCGCGTGGGCAGCATGTGGGTGGTGCGTGGAACACCGCTCAGCCTCGTGCTGAACGTGAAGCTTCAACTGGTCCCCGTAACACCCACACCTGGCTCAGTGCCTGCACCAGATCCTGGCAGGGAGCCTCGCCTGGCCACTGCTTCTGCCCTGTCCTGGGTTCTGTGCTAGACAGTCCACGTACATTTCTCCATTTCCCTTTCAGTGGCAAGTACCGCAGAGCAGAACCCATGCCCTTCACACACAGCCTCCTTCACCAAGAACAGGAGCTTCCCAGACCTTCCCGACAGGCGGCCCACTTAAGAAGTCCCGTTACATAAAGCAGGAGTTTGTTCAAACTGAGTCATCTTATAGAATTCAGCAACGGCCCAATACTGGTGTGTTTGATTCCAGAATAAATGTGAATCAAACTGGGAAGAAACACCAGAGGCAAATAATTTTATGACGACAAAATATCTGGTGCTAGAGATGTAATCGCTGTGCCCTGTTTGTGCCCGGGCTGCTGTTTAAGCTACCGAGAAAAATCTCAAAAGCCCAACAACAGACTATCCAGATTGGAAGAGATGTAATCGCTGTGCCCTGTGGAAGACTGTTTTGTCTAATGAATGAAAGATATATTTGAAGGAAGGGAAGGGAGATGGGGAGGGAAAAAGAAATGTGGTTTATCCCCCAAAGCAGCTGGCTCCACGTGAGGCCTGCTGCCGCCGAGATAGACGTGTGCGCGGCTCTATTTATTATATGCTCTTGGAGTACATTCAAAGCAAGGACGTTAAGCATGTGTAAAATCCAGAAGTGAAAACAGCCCCTCTTGACATTGCTCTGCAAGTTTCTGCCCTAAATTAGACAGTGAATCAGGAGGTTATATCTGCGGGCGGGCGGCGGAGAAAAAGGAGGGCCCAGACACGTGAGCCTGCTGGGAAAGACGGCCCGGAAGGCGAGCCTGTGTGGTGGTGCTTTTTCAAGTTAGGAAAGGCAGATCCAGGCTAGTCCTGTCTGACTGCAGTGCAGACAGTTACAATTCCAAACCGATAAAGAAAGACCCTAAAATAGGCCTCACGCATCAGGCTGCCCTGAATCCCTGGGAAAGAGCCACTGTGTCAAGTGGATGTCAACCCAAGCATTCCTTACTGACCCACCTTCCTGACTTTGATCTCTGAGCCTGCAGATAAACACATACGACAGTCCCTAGAGATTAGTTCTAAATATACCAACCGCTGTTTATACCAGGATGGACTCCCTGCCTGGTAGCGCTCCATGGGTGCAGGCAGACTCCCCAGCGCAGGCTGGGCACACCCACTCCCTGGAGGACCCCGGGCCAGAGCACAAACCGGACTCTCGCACCCAGGGTCCTCCTGCCCTGAATCTGAGGTCTGGACCAGGCCATCGTGCTGACGCCACTGCCACGACGACGCGCATTCCTAACCCCAACTTTCCTCCCGCTGGGGTAGGTCTGAGCAGATCCACAGGGCTGGTGCTGCCAGCGAATGAGCTGCTGTTTAAGCTACCAAGAAAAATCTCAGAAGCCCAACAACAGACTATCCAGATTGGAAGAGAAACCACATAATCACAGCAGGGCTTTTCCAGAGCAAGGACTCAAAAAACAGTCGCTCGGGTCAAATTCCAGCTCCACCATTTATGAGCTATGTGACCTCAGGCAAACTCCTTAAGCTCTCTGAGCCTCAGTCCTCTTTTCTGTGAAATGGGGGTAAGAGGAGCTCCTACCTCAATGAGATAGTGGATGAGACACACTCAGCAGCGCCCACTGGGAGCAAAGTGGCAGGGATGGGGAGGCATGGACACACAGGAGGAAGGGGGGAACCCCTTGCAATCCTCAAGGTCCCTGGTTGTAGAAACAAGTCCAATGGAGGTCTGCGCTGGGGAGAGTGGGGGAGAGAAGACACTAGCTGCCACGACCCTAAACTGTTTACAACCAAAGGAATGCACAGCCGAGAACTAATTTATGTTAAGTAAACAGCCCCGCATCCCTGGATGTCTCCACCACCTGCCATTTAAATGCACGGCTGGATCTGGGTCCCCACTCGGGTGTTGGCACGTTGAAAGACACGTCCAAAGCCAACCAGCTCGAGAAAACCAAATATGGCCAAGCTCAGACCACTGTAGGTGGACCAGGAGCTCCTCGGGTGCCAGGAGATGGTGAGGGGTGACTCAGACACACCAGCTGACAACTCCAGGGTATGAATGACCACGGGCTGTGCTCACTTCCCAACAGAATCTTCCCTCCTATAAAACCCGAAGTATTTTATCAGAGCGGTGGGGTCTCAGGCATCTGCCTGCTAGGGAAAGGAGCCTCTGAAGCCGGCATGGACGCCATTCTGAGTCCCTGCACCGGCCTACAGACTCCGGCCCCCCTGAGAGCAAAGCAACAGTAATCAACCAGGTGGAAATCTCCAGACCCCAGAGGAGACGCAGAAAGTTCACGGAACAAAGGAAGGGACCAGGGATCAGGGCCGACCCCTCACCTTCTCGTGACGACCCATCACTGAGCGTCACAGGGATCAAGTGAGAACAAAATGAGATACTAGGTGTGAAATGTTTTGAAAAATATTTAGAAAGACAGTGTAATAAAACTATAAAGTATCATCTAGCAACTCCTTCAGGAAAGTCAGACAGAAGTTAGAAGCTCTTGGATTTAATTCACCTTTTAAAATATGTCTATGACTTACCAACCTAGCTGAATAAAAAGTGAAAGACAAAATTTATAAAATGGGTAAGTATTTTTCCTTTTTTTCCTACATTATACCAAACATTTTTCAACGGATTTTTTTTTCACTGAATTGGTTGACAGAACTGATTGAATCACCCAGCTGTATAAAAAGAGCCTGAGCATCTGTCCAACTTTCCCAGGCATGGCCAAAACAGTAGGTGTACTGGGCACCTTTACCCAATCCTGAGTCTGGGGCAGACATCACTAATCAATCCCTGCAGTCGTCACCCTGAGCTTAGGCTGCAGCTCAGAATCCTTTCCACATGCAGCACTTCAGGCCCCGTGACCAGTCTCAGACCTACACAGGACCTGAAACCATTTGTCATCTTAGGTACATCCTTCTCCTGATTTAAACTGAAGCCACAGGCTCAATGATTTTAGTCTTACTAATTCCTCCTGAAATGGCTCGCTGACGCCTGGAATTCCTGGAAAAAAGACAAAGTCTTTCATGTCGCAATTAGACAAAAGGCTGACCGTGCAAATACTCCAGAGAGGATGCAAAATGACTTACATTCGTACAAAACTGTAAATAGTTGATTCCAGCCTCCCTCTGAGCAGGGTCCAGGTGGCCCTGCTGGAGGAGGTCTTAAGTGCATCTCCCCACCCTCTCGAGGCTCTTGGCCTCCGGGGACAGCAGCGGCCACTCGAGTCACCCCAGGGCTGCCAGGAAGAGTGTGGACCAGGCCGCACAGCTCTGTGGGGTTGGGGCCCCTTCCTGGGGATGGAGGAGGAGAGCCCTGGATCCCTGAGGGTGCCGTGGACAGTCCCACAGCCCGGCAGGGGCTCAGGAGGGAAGATGACCGCAGCAAGCAGAGACAAACCCCAGTGACACAGAGAGGGTCACTCAGTTCCACAAAGTCATCGTTCACAGCAGTTTACCCTCGTCCCCAGAGCCACTCCGCACCCAGCCTGGTTTGTGTTTCACATGGTCCTTGATGGGTCGGCTCTATAAAGGCTGAGCAAGACTTCCAGCGTCTGGAGGACCCAGGCGCTTCTCACGCAGGTGAGCTGCCACATCGCACCACGCGGCCACCACCGAGGCTGGGCGCAGTGCAGCCAGAGGCCCCGCCGTGAGCGCGGAGGGCGGTGTCCATCTGTTTCACTCACCACTGCGTCCGCACTGTGTCTCTGGGATCCAGTGAACACTTAATGCCCGGCTGTCAAAATTGGTTCTGCCTGCTTATGCCTGCTGCCAAGAGGCTACTACGGCGCCAGCTCACGGGACGCACTCACTAAACACGGACGGACGGACGGACAGATGGTTGACAGTCTGTCCTGCCTCTAGTCTGCCAAGCGAAGACAGAACAGTGAGCCACCCTGACACACCTGGTCTATCCCTAATGGAGCGCCAGTCCCGGGAAAGCCTCAACCCATGTCTCCCCGAGTCCGGGGCTGCGCACACCAAGGGATGGTGCATGCCCCCCACCTGCAGAATTCTCCACGGGCACTGGGGCAGCAGTGCAGACAGGGCGGCGACGGGAAGCAGACTGCAGCCCCAACTGCTAACCAAACACGGTGGCCCCTGCTGCGCTGAGCAGATGACGTGTAGGTGGCTGGATGCAAGCCCCAGCAGAAAGAGGCTGAGATTCACAAGAGGTCTGGCAGAGACCGCACCGCCCACTTCAAGGATCCCACAGGGACCTTCCAAGAACCCACAGAGGTGCCCTAAGAAAGTGTCGGCACTGGGATGGTTGCCATAGCAGAGAACATGACAGCAGCCAATGGCAGGCAGACCAGCACCAAGGAGAAAGCCGTGAGCCCTGTTTCCTCCAAGTCCTTCTCCTCCGCCCCAATCCTAGAAGCCCAGCACGGCGGGGAGGGAGGAGACTGGACAAAGGGAAAAAAACAGGTCACGACCCTCTTACCCTGCACAAATCTGAAAGTCATGGGTAAGGCCTGAAGTAGCCATGGGCTTTGGAATGTCTTTTGAAGCCTAAGTATTGAAATGAGACTGTTCAAATAACATGGGCTTCGATGACGGGGAAGAATAGGAAAGGGGGGTGAGCAGAGCAGGTCTGCCTGCAGCAGTGCTGGAAAGTAAAAGGCTTCCTGTTTATATGAGTCGGTCTGTCCTACATGCATGGCCCCTGCCTGTGACTGAGATTCTGGGTGTGAGAATTGTTTCTCATGGCAAATTAAAGCACCAGTATGCTCTGGGCCTTCCAAGTCAAAGAGTAAATACTAACAACTGTTTCTAGACCAGTGAAACCACCAAGATTACCCACTGGAGGCAAATGTAAAAACGCACTGTGGCATCACCTCCACAATTCAGGTGCTTAGGACATCACAGGAGAAAAAGTTCACAAAGGGCATGGGCTCACACTCAAAATTCATATGCCACAGAAGGAAGTGATCCACCATCAGTGAAAGTCAGCAGATACAAGAAACAGGAGAGCCACTCCCCAAGGACTGAAATCAATAAAGCAATCTGAAATAGACTATAAATATTACATGTATGTTTCAAATGATTAACAACCTAAAATATGGAATAGAAATCATAATGGGACAAAATACAGTCTTAGAAAAACAAAAGGTTTGAAGAAAAACAAAATAGAACTTTGAGAAATAAAATTGTCATTAAAAATGAAAATAGGGCTTCCCTGGTGGCGCAGTGGTTGAGAGTCCGCCTGCCAATGCAGGGGACACGGGTTCGTGCCCCGGTCCAGGAAGATCCCACATGCCGCGGAGCGGCTGGGCCCGTGAGCCATGGCCGCTGAGCCTGCGCGTCTGTAGCCTGTGCTCCGCAACGGGAGAGGCCACAGCAGTGAGAGGCCCACGTACCGCAAAAAAAATAAAAATAAAATTTTAAAAAAATAAAAATGAAAATATATTTAAAGGTAAAACAGCATATTAGATACAAATGGAAAAACTGGTGAACTGGAAGATAGAGCTGAAGAAATCATTTAGAGTGTAGCAAAGAAAGATAGTGAAATATAGGATATGAAAGAGCATCTAAGAGAAAAGGTAAAATGAGAAAGATCAATACCAGAGTTCCAGAAGAATAAAATAGAAAGGCTGGCAGAGAAGAAATAGTTGAAAATAACTGAGAATGTTCCAGAACTGGTAATGATACAAATCCTTAGATTGAAGTATCTCACCAAGTCACAAGCAAGATTTTTTAAAATTAATGTATTAACACAATATCGTGAAACTACGTAAGACTAAAGACAAAGTGAGTATCTTTCAAAAATCAGAATTGTGGCTTGGACTTACAGCAGACTTCTCGTCAGCAACAATAGAGTCCAGAAGACAATGCACGATCTTCAAACAGCTGAAAGAAGACAAGAGCTCACAGAATTGTGTACCTGACGAAACCATCATTCATGAGTGAGGGAGAGGGGAGAGAGAGAGAGACAGAGAGGAAGGAAGGAAGGAGGGAGGGAGGGAGGGAAGGGAGGGAGGGAAGGAAGGAGGGAGGGAAGGAAGGGGAGGGAGGGAGGGAGGGAAGGAAGGAGGGAGGGAAGGGAGGGGAGGGAGGGAGGGAGGGAAGGAAGGAGGGAGGGAAGGGAGGGGAGGGAGGGAGGGGAGGGAGGGGAGGGAGGGAAGGGAGGGAGCGAGGGAGGGAAGGGAGGGAAGGGAGGGAAGGGAGGGAAGGGAGGGAGGGGAGGGAGGGAGGGAGGGAGGGAAAGGAGGGGAGGGAGGGAGGGGTGGGAGGGAGGGGAGGGAGGGAGGGAAGGGAGGGGAGGGAGGGAGGGAGGGAAGGAAGGAGGGAGGGAAGGGAGGGGAGGGAGGGAGGGGAGGGAGGGGAGGGAGGGAAGGGAGGGAGCGAGGGAGGGAAGGGAGGGAAGGGAGGGAAGGGAGGGAAGGCAGGGAGGGGAGGGAGGGAGGGAGGGAGGGAAGGGAGGGGAGGGAGGGAGGGGTGGGAGGGAGGGGAGGGAGGGAGGGAAGGGAGGGGAGGGAGGGAGGGGAGGGAGGGAGGGAAGGGAGGGGAGGGAGGGAGGGGAGGGAGGGAAAGAAGGAGGGAGGGAAGGGAGGGGAGGGAGGGAGGGAAGGGAGGGGAGGGAAGGATGGAGGGAAGGGAGGGAGGGAAGGGAGGGAGGGGAGGGAGGGAGAGAGGGAAGGAAGGAGGGAGGGAAGGGAGGGGAGGGAGGGAAGGGAGGGGAGGGAGGGAGGGAGGGAAGGAAGGAGGGAGGGAAGGGAGGGAGGGAAGGAAGGAGGGAGGGAAGGGAGGGGAGGGAGGGAGGGGAGGGAGGGGAGGGAGGGAAGGGAGGGAGCGAGGGAGGGAAGGGAGGGAAGGGAGGGAAGGGAGGGAGGGGAGGGAGGGAGGGAAGGGAGGGAGGGAGGGAGGGGAGGGAGGGAGGGGAGGGAGGGGAGGGAGGGAGGGGAGGGAGGGAAAGAAGGAGGGAGGGAAGGGAGGGGAGGGAGGGAGGGAAGGGAGGGGAGGGAAGGATGGAGGGAAGGGAGGGAGGGAAGGGAGGGAGGGGAGGGAGGGGAGGGAGGGAGGGAGGGAAGGAAGGAGGGAGGGAAGGGAGGGGAGGGAGGGAGGGGAGGGAGGGGAGGGAGGGAAGGGAGGGAGCGAGGGAGGGAAGGGAGGGAAGGGAGGGAAGGGAGGGAAGGGAGGGAAGGGAGGGAGGGGAGGGAGGGAGGGAAGGGAGGGGAGGGAGGGAGGGGAGGGAGGGAGGGAAGGGAGGGGAGGGAGGGAGGGAAGGGAGGGGAGGGAGGGAGGGGAGGGAGGGAAGGGAGGGAAGGGAGGGAGGGAGGGAGGGAAAGGAGGGAAGGGAGGGAGGGAGGGAAGGGAGGGAGGGAGGGAAGGGAGGGAGGGAAGGAAGGGAGGGAGGAAGAGAGAAAGAAAAACAGCTTCAAACAAAGACTGAGGAAGTTTACCACTATAGACCACTGCCCAAAACACTACAAAACATGTGCTTCAGTGTTAAGGAAAGAAACCAGAAGGAAGGAAAAGAATGCAAGATGCAATAAGGCTTCTTCACAAAGACTTCCTTGGAAGCAGGTGTCTCTTAGTCACACCTACTGTGTGGTGTGTAAAGCACCCCAATTCAAGCCCCCCTCAATCACTTGATACACAAGAGGCTAAGGAGACACAGGGACACCTCCACGCAGTTAAAGCCCAAAGCCTCTTTTCTATGCTACTATTTTCAAAACCATGGAGCAGGGCTATTCTGTACTCTTCCTGCCCCTCCCCCAAGACATTCTTTCTTAGAAAAAACTTAGCTCAGAAATAAATACTCCTTATGCATTTGAGCCTACACTACCATTTCCCCACACTGCTGACAGTATGCATGGACCACACTCACAACGTTTTCTCCTGCTGTCTTTCACTTAATCCCTTTGCAATATTTAAGTCATAGTCATTTATAAGTGGGGTTAAAAGAGTAAACAGATTCTCAGTTGGAGGGCTGGGGGGAGTGGATACAGATCCCCAGACACAGGGAAGGGGAGTGATGCAACAAAACGCCAAAGCAAGAGGCGGAGGTACCTCTACCCGCGGGTCTCCTGGCGCCCAGACACACCTGCAGCTGTGACACCCCATACCTACCTGCACATACCACATGCAGATCCTTGCCAAGGAACTCGTAAGCTGGGCCCCCAAGTGCTCAAGGAACCTTTCCCTAACAGCCTCTAGTTTAGAGTTTCTGTTCATTTACTTCTGGGCCTGTAAACGTGAGTAGATGACCTTTATTGCCATTTCAGACCATGACCTAACTGTAACCACTCGGGAGGCACTGGCCTGTGCCCACCCATGGCCAAGCGGGCATGAACGAGACCTCATCCTGTGATGTCTCGGGGGGTCCCCCCTCCAGGACACCAGGCCCATTCTGTCACTTCACCCACCTCAAGAGCATTTTTGTTTTGGAGGTTTTCTCCTCTCCTCCTCCATTCTACCAAAGCCAAGCCAAACTCCAAAGGTCCAGGCCTGGGACGCGTTGTCTGGAGACTGACACGGCTGGCACTGAGGAGGCCTGTGCATCAGGCTCAGAGCTCCTTCTGCAGCTGACACTCTGCCTCAGTTTCCCTGGAGGGGGTAAGGGGAACCAGAGCATTCTGTGCCCGGACCCAGCAACAGCTTGGGTTGGGGTCAGCGCTGCCCTCGAGGTTCATCAGAGTAAGGCCAAACTCTGCAGGTAGGTATCCAGATGGGGCCCCACAGGCGGACAGGGCACCAGGCCCCAGAAGGCCGCCATGGCACACTGCTTCCGGGCAGGCAGATGGCGGCTGGGCCACTTCCCGAGCCAAGAAAGGCAGCGAAAATGGCTTCCAGGTAAAGGTCTCACTCCTCCCCAGGTATCCCACCCTTTGGTCAGGTGCATCTCACGTGGAGGCGGTGGAGGGTGGGTGCAGGAGCTGGAGAACAGGGGCGGGACTTGGGGCCTGGGGCTGTCGGTACATTTCCCCTGCCGGGAGGACGCCGGGGAGGTGCAGGGGCCCAGCCTCCCCAGCTCCCCAGCCGCCGCCCCCCCCACCCCGTCTCTGGGAGAGGCCCTCCAGTCCACCCACTCTGCCCTCACAACCAGAGTCTCTGCTGGTGTCTCCTGGCATCAACTCCTCCTGGACCGAGAGTAAACTCGATGCCACCAGCAGGGGACATTCCCAAGGCACCCAAAGAGTGTTACTGTCCTTTCCTTAAACATTCAGGATATCTGTCTTGATTACAGGGAAATCCAGGCATTGCCAAGCTCAAATGGGGTCCAGTCTGAGATATTCCAGGGGTTGGTAACAGAAACGTGATATTCTGATATAATTATAAGGATACAAAGTCACAGAGCTGAACACTTCACGAAGGCTAGCCAGTTCTCCAGAGGGCTCACATCCTAGGCCGGAAAGCTCGGCTGGTGCGGACTGGGGTGGGGAGGTAGGGTGGGAACACCAGAGGCAGGTCTCTCTTCCCCCAGACCCCTAATACCTCCTCTTTCAGCCTCACGCCCACCCCCCAACACCACTCTACAGCTTCTCACGCTCTGCCAACCTGCTCAGGTCTGTTCCTCAGAACAGAATTCCGTCTCCTCAGCTGGGGCTAATCCTTCCCCTCCTGTCCTTACCCCACTGCCTACTGCCTTCGTCCACATCTGCTTCATCAACAGCCCCCCGCCCATCCATTCCCACTCTCTCCTGTGCCAATAAATCCATCTCCTCTTTTCTCACTCACAGCCGAAACTCCTGGAAGAGTGGCCCTCACGTGGCCCCACTGCCCGCCAGGCACTCTCGGCATCACACAGTCTGACTGCACGGCAGTCGCCCCGAGCCGACTCTCAAGGTCCCCTGAGAACCAGGTCAAATCCAGTGGGGCTGCTCTCAGTTCCCACCTCCCTTCCCCACCGTCCCACCTGACGCTGACAGCAGTGGCCTCCCCTTGCCCTCCATGACCTCGCAGGCGCAAGGCTGTCCTCCATCTCCCGGGCCCCTCTGGCTCTGCCTCCTCTGTTTTACCTGCTCCTCCGTCCTCAGCCCTACATCATCTCCTCCCTCTATTCTCTCTCCCTAATAATTTCATCCATTTCCACAGCTTCAAATATCACCTTTAAATGAACTCTAATCCTGCATGTATGCTGGGTATCTCTCCGTTAGCCCTCCAAATCCACCCTCTATCCTTCCCACCTGGATAGCCCCTCCCACCTGGATAGCCCCTCCCACCTAGGTAACCCTCCCCACCTAGACAGCCTTTCCCATGTAGATCGCCCCACCCACACAGATATCCCCACCTACCTAGATAACCCCTCCCACCTAGATAGCCCCACCCACTTAGATGGTTCTGCCCACCTAGATAGCCGTTCCCATCTAGATAACCCTTCCTAAGTAGGCAGAGGGCTTTCTTGCCCTCCAGCTTTTGTAGAGAAAACCCCTTCTTCCCTCTCGCCTGGACGATGGCAACAGCCTGGGAACTGTCCGCCCTGTGGTCTCAGACCCACCACTTCACTCTACCCTGCCACCTGACGAGGCTTCTGGAAGAGCAGTTCTGGTCCACCTTCCCCTGGCTCGAACACTGCAGATGGCCTTGAGCAGCCCACCGAATGGGATGCAAACTCCAGCCTGCTGCGAGGGCTATCCACACATTCCCTTCCCTGGTGTTCCGGCCTTCTCTCCACTCCTCCCCACACATTGCCTGTACGCTAAGCAAACTCCACTCCCCATTCCTTTAAAATCCAGTGCACGAGGCTGTCACCACCATGCTTCCTGTTGGGATCGTGAGCCCTCCTCTCTACCCTGTTTCTGCCCCCCCTTCAAGGCTCAGCTCTGTCAGCCCCGTCATATGTGCTTTCTCCATTTACTGCATCTGAGTGTACCCCCTCCTTCTTTAAGCCCGTGAGCCCTTCGTCTTTATCTCCCTGTGACGTCAAGCATGTTCTGCCCCTGATTTCAGCTGTGGGCATCTGTGCATCTTTCTTCCTACTGGACTACACACTCCCCAGAGGATGGGATAGCTGAGGGGCCGTCACCCTGAAGGTCTCCTTGGATCCAGCGATCCTGTGAGCAGACTGCCTTACACAGTGCAGGTGCCCCAAACATGGTGAGAATGACTAACTGCCCCAATTCTGGGAGGGGAAAAGCAACTTAGGACTGTTTCCACCAAAATTGGCATGAGATTCCCCATTTTCAGGGCATTTCACAGTCAGTTTATCCTGAGAAAAGGCTCCCCATCTCCCGATCTTTCAGACAGCTGGGCACAGGTCAGAAACTTTGCCTTTTACATGACTGAAAAAGAGAGGCACAGGATCTTCTCCACTGCAGACCACATGTGACATCTCAGTCACTGTAATGCCCTCGGATGTGCAGCTCGGAACCCCAGGACGTCTTGGGCAGCTAGACACGGTGACAGAGGCTTTGACCTTGGAGACACACTGAGCAACATTTCAGCTCTGGACAGCGGCCAGGACACACCTGTGAGCCGGACCAGGGAGGGGATGGGAAGGCAGAGCCCACAAGAGGGGGATTTACTAAAAGTTGGATTAAACTCAGTGTATCGGCCCGCGAAGGGCCTGACCTGCATTCTGTCTTAGCACGCTCACCTCTGCTAATCTAAGAAAGAACACACACGCGCCCCAGCAGAACCCGCCAACCAGGGAGCTGGGCATGCAGCAAGGGCATCTCGGCAGCCACGAGGCGGGAGGTCTGGGCCCGGGCCAGGACACGGAGCCAGACGATACGGTCAGGCTACAGCAGGAGCCCAGACCGGGGACAGGGGTTCTAGGTATTCTGGCCCAGAAAGCCGTCTAACCGTAGTAGGGCTTCTGTAGGAATAGATGGCAGAACATAGAGGAGCCCACCTAGGTAAACAGAAGAGAAAGTCTACCATACAATACTCTGTCAACAACTTCCCTAACCAGGCAAGTTGTTCAAATTTTCTAAGCCCAGGTTTCCTTACCTGAAAAAATGGAAATAATAAAACTCGTCCCATTACTTCAATGGGTTTAAAACAAACAAACAAACTGCCAATACAGCTGATGTGAAGAGGATTTAAAAGGTATTTTAAAACAATCAGAAAGTAAAACGATGTTATTACTTTCAGACAAAACAATATTTGGAAGAAATAGTCATCCCCAGTTTGAAAGGGTTTCCTGAGTCACTAATTGGCCCTCCATCTCCCCAAGGGGCCACCAAGTGTTACCGTCGCCTTCCCCTCCTCCCGATTTCCTGACTCCCTCCCCGGGTGTCCCCTGTTCCTCACACACCTTTCCCTCCCTCGCCTAGACTGCAGCTGTGTGAGGAGTAGGCAACAGCCCTGGGCCCGGCTTTCCCCCCCAGGCAGCCCCCGGGGCTGGAGACAGAGGCCCCTCACCAGCAACCTCCTGGCCATGCTGCCCCTCCACCAGCGCAGAAGCAGGGCCATGGGGGGGGTCTCACCCGGCCACACAGCATCCATCCTCTCCCAGGGTCCTCGCGGTTCCCAGGCGTGGGCACTCCTGGACTACGGACGGGCAGACGGGGACAGATAGACCAAATAGCTCTGTCTTGCCAAATACCCGTTTCCTGCCTTTACAAAGCCCAGGTGGCAGGAAGGTGAGCGCTGAACTGGATGTGGACACCTTCATTATTTTGGGAAGGGGGGAAGCATCAGTTACTCCTCCAGTAGCGCTGGATTGTTAAACACCTAATTAAAGTAAAAATTCTGACACCGGCCCTGGGAGCCCAGGGGACAGACCAGACCCTCACTACTGCCACAGTGGAATTTCTTGATCCGATATCCTCGTCTACACAGGATTCTACTGGGGGAGCCACACAAGGAAATGGGCTCTTCTAACCAAAAAGCCGTAATTCAGACCCAGCAATTCCACTCCTAGGTCTATACCCTACAGAACTGAAAAGAGGAACTCAGATACTTGTACTAACTAACTAACCCCATGTGCTTCCTTTTAACTGCATCATTTATCACGTGGATCATGTATCAGGTGAACTGCAGCATCATTCACAGTAGCAAAAGGTGGAAACAGCCCAAGCGTCCATCAACTGACAAATGGATAAGCACGACATGGTCAGTTCACACAGTGGAATATTCAGCCATGAAAAGGAATGAAGTTCTGACACCCACAATACAATGTGGATGAGCCTTGAAAACACCATGCAAGTGAAATAAGCCAGACACAAAAGGACAAATATTGTGTGATTCAACTTATATGAAATATCTAGAATAGGCAAATTCATAGAAACAGAAAGCAGACTAGATGTTACCAGAGGCTGAGGAGAGGGTGGGATGGGGAGTTGTTACTTAGAGGTTACAGAGTTTCTGTTTGGAGTGAAGAAATAGCCTGGCAACGGTGTAGAACACTGCGAATGTAATTCATGCCACTGAATTGTGTACTTAAAAATGGTTAAAATTGAAAATTTTGTTTTATGTATTTCATAATAAAAGAAATTTTAAAGGTCATAATTCACATCTTCAACTACCAGTAGATGTGACTAATAGACTTAGCTTTGCTCAGATAGTTAAAAGAAATAAATCTTAAAATCACTTTTCATGTAACTGAAAGAAAGTGCTTGACCTCGCCTCCAAACGACACCCAGGCCCCTAACTAACCTCATGTGCTTCCTTTTAACTGCAACATTTATCACGTGGATCACTTATCAGGTGAACTGTCACAGAAGACCTAGATCTGAATGCAGGGAATGTGCGGCCCTCAGTGAGACGACACAGGTGAGCCCCAGTGACCAAATTAACATCAGTTCAGTTACTGTCAGTGACGCACGAGAAACCACAGTCACACAGGCTTACAGGGGTCGGAGCGGGTACGGGGAGTGACTGCCAGTGGGTGCGGGGTTTCTCTTTGGGATGATGAAAATATGCACGAACTGGACAGTGGTGATGGTTGCACAGCCCTGTAAAAATACTCAACTTCACTGGACTGTACACTTTAAAGGTACGTGAAGTGTATCATTTACGGTAAGTGAACTATATCTCCACCAAGATGTCCTTTAAAAATCAATAAATGCACAACGCATGCAGTCAGGGTGCTCAGCCTGCAAGGATGGGTCCCGAGCTCACGAGGACCTCGTTGGAGAATGGAGGGCCTTATTTCCAGGAGGGAATTACTGGGAAGACGTTCCAAGAACGTGGTGAAGCGAGGCCCCGCCACGAAGCGGTCATCTCAAAGCCAAGGCTGGACAGATGGAGGTCCCCACTGGGATCTGAGGACCAAGCAGGGTCCAGGCAGGAACCTCGGGAACAAACGCACAGCTAGAGGAGGAAGTGGGAGGGGAGGCGTGTGGAGTGACCACAGAGAAGAAGGAGCGTTCGGCTACTTGTCCACCACAGTGACCAGCGGAAGCCGGAGCTTTCACAGAGCAAATCCAAGCCAGGCTCCGCCAGGCTGGCTCAAGGTCATCTTTCCTCAGCCCCACGTGGAGAGAGAAGCGAGACAGCACATGCTTGGAAAGTCCAACAGACCTGAACTTCATTCCCGTCTCCAACAGCGTCTGGATGACCTTGGCCACGTTACCCAAGACCACTGGTCCTTGGTTTCCTCATCTGAAACATGTCATTAATACCCACCCATAGGATGGGCGTAGGACGCAGCGCTGGGCACGCTGACGTCCGGTACATGGCGGCTACCGCTTCTGCCCAGTCTACAAATACAAAACGATGGATGCTGCACGGCAATACAGATTATTTTAAATAAAAATAAAAACGTGGACGGCCCCGTAGGTCACAGGCCCAGAGGCCGGGGTGGGGTGGGTGTCAACGGGAGCAAGGTGCAAACTGAAACGCACGTTTCCCAGCACGCTTTTTGTTTTGTTTTGTTTTGTTTTTGCGGTACGCGGGCCTCTCACTGCCGTGACCCTTCCCGTTGCGGAGCACAGGCTCCGGACGCGCAGGCTCAGCGGCCATGGCTCACCGGCCCAGCCGCTCCGCGGCACGTGGGATCTTCCCGGGCCGGGGCACGAACCCGCGTCCCCCGCATCGGCAGGCGGACTCTCAACCACTGCGCCACCAGGGAAGCCCTCCCAGCATGCTTTTTGACGATGAGACTGTTTTTGCTTCAGGAAACTAAAGGCTAGTCTGTCATTTAAGATGTGACATTAAAGCCCTTTCCTATTTTGCCTGGTGTCTTAAGATGCCGGATGGAACTGCTCCCTCCCTTTACCTACAAACTACCAGCACTTTTGCTGTATACCTTTAAAAAGTAGTTTATTTTCCCAAGCCAAGGCTTACATTTGAAGCAAAGTTCTATTTGCCAGGCAGCCTGTCCTCGCGTACCGAGGAGTGACGTTTAGGTTTGGCGAATTCATGTTGGAAAGTGAGGACAGACTGAGTGGCCCGCCAGGCTGCGTCCTGCTCTCAGTGGCCCTATCTTCGCACGTGTGGACCAGCAGAGGACTTCTGGCCAGTTCAGAAGGCAGAACCCCGGGCCTCAGGCTGCAGGCGGGGATCACGTGCCAAGGCCGTGAGGAAGCCCTGCCTCCCGGGGTCCTGACCCTCAGGTTGGTCCCACAGTCCCGGGATCCCGCTGACTCAAGAAGAGCTAAGAACAGCTGCCACCATGCAGTGATTTACACTCACCCTCCCATGCGGAGCCTCGCGTCTGCCCTGCAAAGCCAAAGCCAACCGGCTAAGGATTACTGTCTCCGTTCTACAGATGAAAAATAGGAGACCTGATTCCTTCAAAACTCTCAGAGAGAGTCAAAGACTGTGAACCACGTCATTTTCTAGTGTGGCCTTGTTTATTTTTCTTTCTTTCTTTCTTTACTTTTGCTAACTAACACCTTTGAAAGGTTTTAGCCCGACATGGCTTATTTTGGAAGGAGAAAAATATATAAATGACTGAACATGACACAATGGTTACAAAGTAAATAGAGCTTAATTGAGTAATCAAGTCAACATTTCTCAACATTTCTGCCCACAGGCAATACGGGGAAGAACACTCGTTTACTGTCTGGATTTTGGCTTGCTTCTCTAAAAGACAGGAGACAAGATTATTTTATTTTCCCTTCAGCTAGTTTCCAGCGGGCAGCACCACGTGTAGCCGAGCGTATTAAAAGAAACCCCTGTTGGCAAATGGGCAGCTTGAATATTTCATGAAATTATGGCAATACTGTGTTCTGCGATGGTGGCTTCCTCCAGGGGTCTCAGAGGCTACACCTCAGAGAGTGAGTCGGGCTCAGGCCCTGTCTTAAAGCTAGAGACCAGGTCAGCCTCACAGGCCTTCCGGTCTCTGGGAGCATCAGGTCAGATGCCAAAGGCTTGGGGATGGTGGGAACGTCGGAAAGAGGCCCCAGATGATCCCTTTCCCATGCTGAATTTAGACCTCTCCTTACCTAAATATCTCCCGGGAAGAGAAGGGGTCCTAGGGGACCAGCCCCACACAAGGGAGCAGGGGAGCCTTTGTTCCCACACCTTGGTAGACTCAGGGGCAGCCTGGCCTCTGGCCGCGGCAGCCTGACCGCCCCGGGCTTTCTACCTGTTCTACCTGCAGTTCACCTGCACGTCCACCGGCCCTGTCGTTTCTACGCACAGCAAAGTCGGCCCGTCCACAAACAGCCCCCAACCCCTCGCCAAGGCAGCCCGACAGCCCAGCCTGGCCTCTCCCTCAGGGGCCGAAATGAGCCCTGACTGGGGCAGAAAGGAAGTGAGCAAATAAAAAGGCCTGGAGGCACGTCCGTTCGCAGACAGAGCAGTGATCTGAGTTTTGCAGGGGTTTCCTGTGGACACGTATGAACCTTTCCCCTGTTGTCTAAGATGACGCTTCAACCTTCCCAGTGAGAGGCAGCCCCCAGCTCTGTTTCCAAACCTAATACCTCAGACAGGACTTCGGCCGGAACAAAGGTGGCATCAGCAGAGGAGGCTGGCGGGGAGGGTAAGAGGGTGACCAGGCAAAGGCTACCCAGAAACACCATGCACGGTCAGGAGGTGGCAGGAGGGTGGAGAACCAAGGCCGGGCTCCAGTCCTGCCCCTCCTGGGTGACCCTGCAGGAGCCTGTCTTCTCAACTGGAAACGGAGTTTGTTCCTCAGGTTCCTTTGCCCATAAAACCTCCTGATCCTAGAGAGTGAATTCCCGAAGAGACGCATTTATTCTAGGTCTGCCTGACAACCCTTCAGAGAACATGAGTGTGGAACCGCCCCCTCCTTGCCCCGTCTCTCTCTCTCTCTCTCTCTCTCTCTCTCTCTCTCTCTCTCTCTCTCTCTCTCTCACACACACACACACACACACACACAGCACAGCACCTGAGCACCACAGTGAAGCGGCCGTGCGGTGGCAGCCTGGCTGGGGCCTGGGGGAAGGGACCATGGGATTTCGAGCTCTGGCCAGTTAGCCCCCTCTGCCTCACCTCTGCCCAATGCCAAATCCCCAGCATCTCCGGGGAAGTGAGGGCCTATTTTCAACCTCTGTTTCCCTCCTGACCTGCGGGCCCAAACTGCCCTCCCTTGTCCCGTGGATCCCCACTTAGATTAACTCAGTTCCACAAGTAGCGGCTGTGTGCCCCACGCTCCCCCAGATACCCCAGGGAGCTGGGTCTCCTCCTGCGGCCCCTGAGGCCCGCTCACAGCTGTGCCTCCCGGGTCCCCTGCCCGCGGCAAGGAGGCAGCGAGGCCCCCGGGGCCCCAGGTCAAGGCCTGGCCTTAAGCAATGGGCACCCCATCTGGGACGCAAGCCACACACACAGGAGTCACGTCAGCCCCCATTCTGCGTCCCCCCCAGGGATGCGGGGTAGTCCCTGCGTCCCGGCTCTGAAACAGTGCTGAAGGGCCTCGGTTTTCCCAGGGGCATCCTGTCATTTTTACTTGTTTTGTACAGTACCTAGCCTTGAGGTTCATGTAAACAGGTGTTTACTAAATTATGTCAATAACGACAGCCGTGGCTGGCAGCGTTGTTTCATTACCAGAGCGTTTAGCACTTATGTCATCAAATATTCACCACGTGATGTTTTGCACAATCCCCGTGCCTTTGTTTTTTTTTTAAAATCAGTCTTCTGCTCTCCTCTGCACAGCCCACCATCAACTTAGGCAACCGCGGGGACAGAACCTAGGAGGAGGCTAAGTCAGTGCGATTATCTCGCTAAGTAGTGCGGTTGTTAAGTCTCCAGGTATTTCCCGAACAAGCCATCAACTTTCTTTAGTCCACCCTGGAAAATAAAGTCATCTACCGATTTCGAAGGCAGAGCGCAGATTCCAGAGTCCCCACGGGGACCAGCGGGATGCTACTGGCCGACTGGTCACCACCACGTGGCAGACCCCAGCAGGAGGTTCCCAGGGACAGGACGAGGGTGCTCCAGCCACGCCCGCACATTCTCAGCTCCTCCGCGGCCAGGGCTCTCGGACCCAGGAACTCGCTACAACAACCGAGAAAGCTGAGCGGAGAAAGGGATAGAAAAGAAAACCCCGGGAGCTGGAACACAGCACTGAAAGTTAGAACAAATCTCAGTTACTTCCTAACCCAGGTCTCGGGAGCTCTGCTGCCATTACCCAGCATGGGACCAGCCAGATTCGTAAACAGCTGTGACGTGTACCCAGTTGTTGTTGTGTTTTTCCCCTAATAAAGTTAGGAAAATGTCTCCTTGCCTTTGAGCTGACAAGCTCTGCAACCCTACCGGCCAGGCTTTCCAGCTCCCACACTCTGGGCCTGGGACCCCCGGGCCCCTCTGGTTACCAAGCCCTGGTGAGAAAATGAATACGGGGAGGAGGTTAATATAGGGCCGTAACGGGTTCAGGCAAGCAGGATGCCGCCTGTGCTAGAGATCGAGGCGAGGCTGCGGCAGGAGGGCGAAATCCAAAGTGGGGTCGTTACCGGAGAGAGGGTGAGAGGTCGGCGAGGGCAGGTCGTGCTGGGGGCCCCTGGTGTGCGTGCGGCGGGCACTCTGGTCTTCGGAGGCCTCCGCCCTGGGGCAGGCACGCAGACCGAGGCACAGCCGCAAGAAGTGCCCTGCGGAGCCTCGGCCCCCTTGCCCAGCCCCGCAGGTGCCCCTCCTGACTCCCAAGCCCTGGGGCGCCACCTCCTGGAAGAGGCAGAAAGCACACCCCCTCTGGTCTGGGGGCGGCATTCATCCGTCAAGCGTCAAGGCCCGTGCTAGGAGGTGCGGATGCAAAGACCAGCAGGGCCTCAGACCCCCACCCAGGACGTCCCCGCGTCTCCTTTTGCATCTGTCTTACACCCAGAAGAACCCACCTCGGGCAGTTTTAAATCACAGAGAAAACAGAAGGAAGAGTCCCAAGTCATCCCCGAGACTCAGGGGCCAACGGCTCACCATCTACTGTACCTGTAGCATCTACCTGTAGAGAACCATTCACCCAAGGCGAGGCACCGACGTGCAACGGTGTCAGGGCTGCATCACCAGTATTCCTGTCTGCTACGCACCAGGTCCCCAAAGGGCTCTCGGCTCTTGTGCAAATCTATTTAAAATAGCTTTTCCTTATTCAGTGTGTGTGTGAGCACATTTAAGTACTGCTAGCATGTGCTCCATGGAAATAAGGAACAATTGATCCTTGTAATATATTCTATTGTAAGTACTCTGATACCCTGGAAAGTATGTGAATAGTATTAGGAACAGTATCTGGAACCCCAAGAGCCCTTTCGCTCTGGGTTCCTCCATGCAGAATCCAAGAAGCAGCAGCTGATGTCGTGCCTTCTTCAACCTGTGCAAGCTGAGGTAACGTAACAGCGCTCTCTGACCACTGATCATGACTCTTATTACTTTCCTATGATGATGATAGCCGATCTGCTGCATCGCTAAGCAGTGCTCTGAAAAGAAAAGCACAACGTGTCTTCCACTCCCAGAACGCGCTTCCCCCTCTGCCTTGCCTCCAGCAGATAAGGGACGTTCTGATGTTGTATTTGTTAAATGGTTGACTATTAAGAAACTCATTTGCTAGCTGGAGGCTGCAATGGAAAATCAGCCCTGAAAAGTGGGAGGCTGGTGTGGGACCAGAGCAGATGGGGCGCTGGAGGTGAGGGGAGGCTCACGAGCCCCTTGCTGCCTGAACCCAGGGTCGGGGGCCAGCCCTCAGGGAACCTGCGGGCTGTCCCAACGTGCTGACCCCCGTGTCCACACCCCGACCCCCAACACACACACACACACACACACACACACACACCACTGCAAAACTGGGGGAAAAGGCCTTGCATTGAGCTACTCGAGTCTGTTGGGAAGAGGAAGATGTAACCCCCGCCCCGGGCAACTTCTCCAGCCTTGCACTCCGCCGTCACCACCCGGCGCAATGCTCCCTCTTCCCTCTCTGCTCCTGAAACCCTACCCCTGGGTACGTTTCATTGCCCCGTTAGTTATGAAGCCACAGCAACCCCTTTCCGGCAGACGTCCCTGCTTCTCCAGGTCTGCCCACCCCCCTCCGTCACCCTCCTCCCCTCCTGCCCCAGGAAGACCCCAGCCATGCCAACGACAGGACGTGGGGAGGTGGAGGGGAGGCAGGGATCCTGGGGCTCTTACACCTGAGAACCGCATCCGGGAAAGGAGGCAAAACTGCTCTGTGAATTATATAATCACTGCGGCTTCAAGGGAGAGAAATGGGATCCAGGTTGCCATAGTGTTTGTGGCGTGTGGCTGGGAAGGCGGCGCCCGGCCACGCTCCCTGCTGCCGGCCCCTCCATCTTCCCCACAGACCTCGCGGGGCCGCGGCTCCTACTTTGAGTGTCTGCTCCCTGCACACGGGTGGGGAGGGCGCGCTGGGACACCAAGGGGCAAAAGGAAGGAAGGAAAGGGCCAGAAAGGGTTTGTCCTGCATGGAGAAGAGGCCTGTGACCTGTTCAGGGTTTGTTGAGGATTATCACCACGTGAACAATAATCACGACCACAGGCCACCGCCACCGTCAGGGACGGCAAGGACGTGGCCACTGGGCTCTCCACCTCAAGGCCGCCCGGACTGAGCCGGGAGCCTGGAGGGGAGAAAGTCACCCCTGCTCTTCACAGACATCACCGTTTCTTTTGTGTCCCTCCTGGCCTCCCTCCGAATCCACCCACGACTCCATCAGGAAGGGGACAGGGGAACAGGTAGGGGTGGGGCACGGCGTAGAGAAACCCAGGGACAGAGCTTCCCTTGTGACCCCAAAGCCCTGGCTCACCCTAGAACCCACGACCCTTGACACAATCCTTCCACTAAAAGAGGCCCAAATTCCCCCACTGCTGCCCAAGCTGGAGATGAGTTTCAGGTTGGACGGAGACCAGGGAAGCTGCTTGGCAGCCTCTGGCTCTAAAGGGTGGGGGCTCTGCCCGCTAGCGGTGGGGCTGGGGGCCTAAGGAGGGAGGAGGCTGGAAAGGAGAGGGAGGGATGGAGACAACCCCTCCACCAGGCTGTCCTCAGAGAAGCCCTTGATATGCCCAGGAAGTAGCCGGACCAACAGCGACAGGTATGGAGAAGGAAGAGATTGGAAGGAAGAGTGTAAACAGGGAGGCTTGGGAAACGGGGAGACAAGAGAGCCTGCACCCAGAGGCAGAGGAAGCCACGGGGAAGGCAGAGACGGAGCTGGAGGCGGCCGCACTCCAGCAAGACCGTCCCTCTCTGCTCCATCATAATCTTAATTGCCGGGCAGTGCCAAAAAATAATAACTTGTTAATACGGGCGGCGGGGGGGGGGGCGGTGAGGGAGAAAGTTTCCAGGAAGTGGGGAGTTGCCTGAAAGCCTTTCCCTCTTTCAGGGGGAGCTGCTGACACTTGATGCCAAGGATGGAGATACTGGGAAAACACTGGGCGACAGTGTGCAGCCGCGTGAGCTCGGCACACCCTTTTATTATTGCCTTAAAACACGAAAAAGCAGAGCCCACACACCGCCCGAATTCTAAACGCTGACATCCTCAGGTGCTAGCCCACATGTGGGTGCGAACAAGAACACACGGGGCGTAGGCGCGCGGGGGTCAGTGGCCGCAAAGAGGTGGGTGGGTGTAGGTGAGCCGGAGAAGAGGGACACAGGGAGAGAGAGAGAGAAAGAGAGAGATGCGGGGGGGGGGGGGCGGTCCACAGGGAGAGGGAGAGAGAGGGAGAGGGGAAGGGAGAGGCGCCAAGACTCGAAGCCGCCCCCTTGGAGCGCGCTGCCCGGGCGGGGGCGCCGGCCGGCCTGGCGCGGGGCGCGCGCGCGCACTCCCAGCCGCGCCCGGGCGAGGCGAGGACCCCGGCCCACCGGGCTGGGGCGTCGCCGGCCGGGTAGTCGGGCTCTCCCGGCGAGCGCGAGCCAGCGAGGCCGGAGCAGACACTTGGGAACTTTTCCCCTCGCCCGGAATTCTCCGGACGCGCGGCTCGGGGGCCGCGGGCGCGGGCGGGGGAGGGGTGGGGATTTTCCGCTCGGGCTCCGCGCGGTTCGGCCAGGGTCTCGCGGGCCCCCGGCCGCTGAGGGAGAAGGACGCGCGGCGGGGAACGGCCGGGGCCGCGGGGCGCGCGGGCGAGGCCGGCGGGCGCGGCGGCGGGGTCCAGCCTTACCTTGGTGGTTTTCCTCCGGAATGTACATCCTCGTGTTTTCATTGACCATGGACCAAGAATTGTTCGAAAAGGAGAAGCCACAAAGAGGAAGAAATGTCAAACACGCCCGAGCGGGTCTGCACTAATCCCTCCTCCGAGGCCGGCGGCTTTCGTGCAGAATTCGAAGAAGCCGTGGATCTGCAGTCGCTCTTCTGCCCTTCTGATGATTACCTGATTCCCATTATTGCATCAAACACCAAAAACTGATCCTTTCCACTACTGCCTCCTTCAGTGAAATTGTAATGCATCCTCAGCACATCCGGGCCCCTTCCAAGAATTCAGCGCCGCACCTCTGGCGGCCACAGCATTTGAAAAAATAAATGGGGAGGCAGAGCGAGAGGAGGCGGAAGGGGAGAGGGGAGCGCGGACCCCAGGGCGGGAGAGGCCCGCCGGCCGCCGGCCTGAACCGTCTCCGCCCGCTCTCGGCTTGTCCTCCCCGGCCCTGCTCCGCTTTCCTCTGCCCGAAGGTCCGACGAGTCCCGAGGGCGAGGAGGCAGGAAGGCGCCGCCGCTCCGGGCCGCGCCGCGCGCCGCTCTGGCAGGAGCTGTTTCTGCAGAGGCGGCGAGAGGGAGCCGCCGGCAGGAGCGCGAAGCGCGGCGCTCACCCCGCGGCCCGCCGCCCCGCCCGCCCGGCGCGCCCCAGGCGGACGCTCTGAACGCTTCCAGATGTGGCGGCGGCGCGCGGGGCCGGGCGCACGGCGCGGGGCGCACGGCGCGGGGCGCGCAGCGCCGACTCGAGCCCGGCCCGAGCCCCCGCTCGCCCCGCCGCCCGCGCCTCGGCCCGCGTGCCGCCCGGACACACCCCTCGCGCCCCGCCCCGGCCCCCGCGTCCTGCGCGGCCCCCTCGGCGGCGAGGCCTCTGGCGCGCAACTCCAGGAGGGGGGGGCCATCTGCCCACCTAGAGTCTCTGCGGATCGGGCCACTGCGAGAAACAGCAAAAGGAGCCGCGGCGCCACGGCTCTGTTTGGTGGATTACGACCAGGGCGGTTGCACGAGTGGCGTGGATGCGGAGAGACGGGGGCAGAGAGAGAGGGCCCGAGAGGCGGAGCCTCCTGGCGAGGCAGCGGTGCCTAGATGTCTGAGCAGACTAATAGACCCGGGTTTTCTTAATTCCTCCGAGGACGCCGAGCACGTGTGCTACCAGGATATCCTCACCTTCTCCTCTTAATTATTTCTGCCACTCCGGCGGGAATCTGTTGAGCGCCTGTCCTTCCCGGAGCAGCAAACCTTCCTCCCAGTCACTTAGGCAGCCACTGAAGGTCCATGGCACCCCCTGCAGGTCCGGGCTTCTGAGAGCGGGGCTGCCTGAGCCCTGGCAGGGGTGCCTACAGCTCCCTCTTGGGAAAACGCCCACCTTCCTACCCTCAGACCCCCCCCCTCCCCATCCGCACTCCTCCTCGGGGGAGCCCATCCAGCTCGGTGTGTCCAGCCCAGACCTCTCTTCCTGAACGCCAGGCTACCCAGCGCTCTCGGTCTCTGCTCGGAGGTGGACGGACATCTCAAACCTAACGTTTCCAAACGCCGAACTCCTTATTCTCTGTGCAAAACCTGCTCCTCAGCAGCCTCCCCATCTCAGCGGATGGGGCCAAAAACCTGGAGTCGTTCTTGACTCCTTTCTCTCTCATCCTCTCATCTGGTCCTTCGGGAAATCCCGAAAAATCGTGCATGTGACCACTTCTCAGTTCCCCTGTTGCTACCCCGAGGTCTGAGCCGACATGGTCCCTCACCTGAGTTCCCGCAGAGACTGCTGCCCCGCGTCTACCCTCCCTCCCCTACTTTGGTATCTTCTCAATATGGCATCTAAAGGGACCTGTCCCAGCACCGCACTGCGCAAACCCCCCAGAGGTCCCCAGTTCACTTAGTAAAAGTCAGGTCCTCAGAGCAGCCTCCAGGGACCCACAGAAACAGCGGGTACAGCTGCTCTTATGGCCTCCCCTCCTGGTCTCCCACTGCTCCAGCCTCACTAGCTCCTAGCAGTACCCCAGACTCTCCAGGAACACCTCTCCCTCTCTCTCTCTCTCTCTCTCTCACACACACACACACACCCCTGGAGCCCTTTGCTCTAGCTGTCCCTACTGCCTGCAGCCCTCTCCTCAGCTACCCACCTGATGAACCCCTCACTTTCTTCAAGACTGCTCAAATCTCACTTTCTCAGCGAGGTTCACCCTGACCACCAACCGTACTTAGTACATTCAGACCTCAGTATCCGCGGGTTGCGAAGCCATGGATGCAGAACCGCGGATACAGAACCGGGAGTTGCAGGGTGGGGGGACCAAACGACACTATTTTGTAAAAGGGACTTGAGAGCCCACGGACTTTGATATATGCGGAGGGCCTGGAACCACTCCCGCAACCAGCCCCTCCAGCGCTCTCAATCTCCCCTTCCGCTACTTTTTAATTGGTGTTTAATCTCTGTCTAACATGCTGTACGGTCTACTTATTCATTCATTGTATTGTTTATTGTCTGTATTCCCCACTAAAATGTAAACCTCAAGTGTACAGAACAATGTCTAGCAGAGGGTAGTTAATAAGTATGTGTGGAATGAGTGTGTGAGTACCTGAAATGCCTGCATCTCAGTCCTGCATCAAAATGCCTCCATTGGCACCGTCGTGCATGTCTGAAACCTCACTGCTCCAGCCCCATTCCTTTGGCCAAGGGTTTGGGCCCCAGCTTAAAATGCAAAGGCCCCTGTGAGACGCATTAGGCTTTATCCGTTATCTTCATTCTACTGTGAACAGTGGTCTAGAGAAATCTGGCCTCTTTACCATTCTGGTGTGTTCATCCTCAATTTTCAAGCTAAGAGAGAAAATCAGAAATGACAGAAATCCAAATATCGCTTCCATTTAGCTTTACGGTGCATTATAGGCCTGTGTCTCAGAGACCCGTGCACCTGTTTGTTTAAACTAATATTAAAATCAGTCTGCCCCCCTTTACACACTGCACTGCAGGAATGATAACAGGAGCTAACACTGCTGAGTGCGCCGGGCTGTGATAGGTGTTTCACCCCGTTATCTCCCTTAATCCTCATTACAAGGATAAGGCTGGTATTACTGTTGTGATTGCTATCCCCATTTTACAGATGTGGAAACTGAGACTTAGAAATTTTACGTGTCCAGAGTCATCCAGCTGGTAGACTGCGGAGCCTGGACTTAGCCCAGGAGGGTCTGACTCCAAACACGTGTTGGTACCATGATCCTATGCTCAAAGGGGTGACCGAGGGTCAGCTGGGGCAGGGCAGGGGACCGAGCAGTTTAAAGTGACAGTAAAATGATTGCCAAGTGTGACCCAGGGAATTCACAGGGAGCCCGGTAACTGAGAGCGGGTGCCCTGTGTCAGGGGCACAGATGGGATTTGCAGCCAGGCTTTTCTCAGGGTAGGCACTGTGTAAATCTAGCAAGTAAATATTACCTTCATGCCTCTCTAGCTTCGTTTTTCACTTCGCTTTCCAGCTGTGAAACGCGTTCTTTCCCTTCCAGAGAAAGGTACTTCCAAAATATTTGGTCTTGCAATGAGCACCCACATCTCAGCTTCTAACTTCGGAACACAGCCTTCAGTGCTCCCTTTCCAGGGAACAGATTCTCAACGTGACGAACGGAAACCATCCTGAATTCCGAGTGGGGGGTTGGGAGATGGTGGGAGCCGAGAAGGGGGCTCTTTCTATCTTTCGTGGCGTGATTTGACTCTCTGGTGAAGGCGTTCTCCCCTCTGCCCTCCCCGGCCGCTGTGTGTGTGCACTCTTCCCGCGTGGTGTGTGCTGTAATGTCTGGATACAGATGTGCCTTTTCTCCGCCCCCCTTCCCGCTACATCTTAAATGTCTTCAGAGAGAGAACTGTGTTCATTTTTCTTTGTGCAAAGCATAATGCTTGGTATATAGGGAGCTCACTGTATGTCGAGTGCCTGATTCACTCTGGGAAAGATTCCTTAAATGACCACAAATACACCCTTTGGAAGCAATTAAGAGTGTAATGAACTTGTTAATTACAGTTCATTCGTAAGAGTGAGAAACTTGGAAACCATCTAAATATCCAACAGAAAAGGTTGGTTAGATGATAAGAGTAAGAGATTATTACAGCAGCCGCTATGGAAAACAGTATGGAGTTTCCTTTAAAAACGAAGAATAGAGTTACCATATAATCCAGTGATCCGACTCCTGGGCGTATATCCAGAAAACTCTAATTCGAAAAGATCCGTGCACCCCAGCGTTCATAGCAGCACTATTCACAATAGTCAAGACAAGGAAGCAACCTAAGTGTCCACTGACAGATGAACGGATAAAGAAGATGTGGCACATATATACAGTGTACACAATGGAATACGACTCAGCCGTAAAGAAGAATGAAATAAGGCCATTTGCAGCAACATGGATGGACCTAGAGATTCTCAAACTAAGTGAAGTAAGTCAGACAGAGAAATATCATATGATATCACTCATATGCGGAATCTAAAATATGATACAAACTTGTTTATGAAACAGAAACAGACTCACAGACAAAGAAAACAAACTTATGCTTTACCAAAGGAGCAGGGAGGGAGAGATAAGTTAGGAGTTTGGGATTAATATATACACACTACTATATATAAAATAGCTAAACAACAAGGACCTGCTGTAGAGCACAGGCAACTCTACTCAATATCCTGTAATAAACCATAATGGTAAAGAATCCAGAAAAGAGTAGATACAGATATATGTATGTATAACCAAATCACTTTGCTGCACACCTGAAACTTACACAACATTGTAAATCAGCTATATTTCAATTTTAAAAAGATTATTACAGGCATTTGCTCCCCAGAACATCCCTATGAGGGAAGTGTAATTATCCACCCTTTACAGACACCCGTGGATATGGAAGGCCAATTCTACTGCCCCATGTTATATAAGGGTCATTTCACAGAAGGGTCAACTAGCTGGCGGAAGTCTTCACAGCTGATGAATTTTGGAAAACCTGGGATTTGAACCCAGCCACCTGTCCTCAGACACCGAGGCAGCAGGCTCCATAGACTCGCCCCCTGGGAAAGGTCGAAGTCCTGCAATCGGCCGCCACTCGACGTGCTCCCTCCATCAACCTAAGGACGCAGCCGAGCGGTGCTCACTACCTTTTACTAGGCTACTTGCTTAGATGCTTTCATGAGTCAGTAGTTAGCGCCAGCACATAGGTGCCCTCAGCGTACACCTGCTGAATTCACACTGACCACCATCATTGAATAACAACCTGCAGTTCAGAGCCTGGTCTTTGGAGGACGGGGCCAGGCACAGGGCCAGACTCTCCCTGCTCCTGAACGGTGGGAGCTCGGACGCCTGACTTCACTTCCTGATGCCCATTTTCTAGGAAATGGAGCTAACAGTGGTACGTACCCTCTCCGGGCGGGGGGGGGGGGGGAATTAAATCAAATAATCCAGGTGAAGCACGTGGAACGTGGTGGTGCTGGCTGTTTACCATCCGTCACCCCCACAAGAAAACCATGTCGAGGGACTGCTCTGCACCCCAACCTCTCCCCAGCCCGGCCAAAGAGCCTGACCAGCCCCATTCTGCAGGTGTGAAATAGGCAGCTAAGAGGTTATCTTTCTTCCCCGAGATTGCTTGGTCAGTAAGTGATAGAATTGGAATTTGAGCCCAGGTCTATGCAGATCCCCTCTACACGAGGACATTTCAGGCTCGGAACTAAAATGGAGGGGAGGAAGGGGAAAACTCTCCCCAGCTCACGACTCAGAGAGCAGGACTGACGAGGGTACAGACTGACCCCGGCAATCAAACTGAATCTCTCCTCCTCGCCTACTTGTCAGAGGCCACAGGACAGACCAGATCCCTGCAAACCCGCTGGGTTTTCTGTACGTGCTGCATTTAAGGAAAAGGCTCCTGGCAGCTCACACACACCTCAAGCCCAAGGGGAGGCCAGAGTGTTTGGAGGCGAGGGTGGGCTCTCAGCCGAAGCGTCCTCAGGTCACAGGGGTGACAACGGGGGTGGTCGCGCCCACCTTTGGCGATTTGCAGCAACTTAATCACCCAAGACAGGCAGCGGCAAAGACGGTGGCCAGCCTGTCCCTGGCGACTGGCTCTCCCTGTGGGAGAATTCATACCGGATGTGTGGGTGCAAACTGTGGGTCTCTCCTGGGTCAGCAAGACACCAGTCCAGGCCAAGTCATGCAGCTGGCTGGTACCCCTCCTCCGCAAAATGGGGCCACCGGGTTCCCATGGCCCACAGCTCTTTGCAAAGAGAAGCTGATGCAAGAAAAGAGCTGAATAGTTGAAATGATTTTCTCAGCATCTCGTCAAGGCCCCGGGGAAGTTCGTTTCCTGTGGGTGACCTGCTGACCCCTTCAGACCCAGCTGCACACCTCTGAGGGGCTCAAAGGCCACCACGGACACACGTTCCCACATGGTCTTAGTGTCCCTAGGGCTGCCCAAACAATGACCACACACTGGGTGGTTTTAAGACAACACAACATATTTTGTCTCTCAGTTTTGGAGGCTGAAAGTCTGAGATCTGGCAGGGTCCCACTACCTTCAGGGGCCCCAGGGGACCATCCATTGGCCTCTTCCACCTTCTGGTGGCCGCAGACACCCCTTGGCTTTTTTTTTTAATACAAATTTATGTATTTATTTATGTTTGGCTGTAACCGTAAAGATATTGTGAAGGAGGAATACTGAGAGCATTTATAATTTATGTAGAATACCATTGTTTTTGTTTTTTTCTAGATAAATCAGTGACAGTATCCATTTCAAACCGATTTTACAGACAAAATACTCCCAAACACATTTCCTTCCTTAAGTCTGCTGAAAGTACAGGTATATTTATGCCTATAATTTTTTTATTCCTCTCTCAATATGTTTTCTTCAATTTATGTTTATTGGAGCACATTTGCTTTACAATGTTTGTTGGTTTCTACTGTACAGCAAGTGAATCAGCTGTACGTATACATATACATACATCCTATGTCTATATTTACATTGAATAACTTATGAAAACTATTTCTTATGTGGGTGAATCAGCACACATTGACACTTTCCCAAACGGGCTCAGAAAATGTTTGGAGTAGTTTTCGGGCATCTTCAGACTTGTACGAGGAACCCGTGTGGTACCTGGAAGGGTTTTAATGAAATCAGTTTCCAGAGCCTCAAACGTCCTACGTACCCAATCTTAACACTGGTCTGAGGACAACCTGGGGCGGAAGTTGTCCATTCTCTTCTGACCCTTCACAGTCATCCGTCTCCCACGCTACAGAGGAGAGACATACCTGTCACACACACCCCCATCCTTCCATGTCCATCTCCCTGTGATGTGAGTCCCTCCAGGCACCAAACACGGAGGCATTTGAAACATTCATGTCTAGCAAGCCTCCTTTAATCAGGGCCCACACCCCTCCAACCATCCGTCTCTTTAAGAGATACACTTCTAACACCATTTAAGTTTTATACGGATAATTACTTTTGAAGCTCATCGTGTCATCGTGTTGTTTTGCTCAGTTGTACGCTAGTAATATTTTGAATGATAGTTGAACCCAGAAGAAATGGTGGCGCCGAGCCTCACAGTCACAGGCATTTTATTTTAATTTCAAAATCAATCTAGAGCTCTTTGTGGCAGACCAGCGTGACCAATGGAGACTTTCAAGCATGAAAACACCTTGTATCGGGGTAAAACTTTACGGAGGGATGGAATGGAACAATGTTTCCAAGGAGAAAAGAAATGATGCGAAATATTTGTTTTTTAAAGAAGAGCTTTTATATATTTTGAACAGATGACAGAAGGTTTCAAATAGCTCGGGTGTTTATATTTCATTGGAAACTTTTTAAAGAGTGATGCGACAATTTTATTTGACTTCAAACTGTCAAGATCTACAAAGCGCCAGAAATTGCATCACTTCAGCCATTTAAACTCATCGTGAAAATCTGGGGATGTCACTTGAAATGTACGACGAGGCATTCCTTTTCAAAACCCTTTTTGGGGGCTGTGCAAGCAAAGCAGTGTGGAGACTCCCGAATGGGCACAGCCCGAGGCCCTGGGAGGCCCCAGCCGGCCTCTGAGCCTGTATTTATATGGAATAAAGGCAGGCGACAGGTGACATGTGAAACAGCCCTGGTTCCTGTTCTCACTCTGCCTTCCATCCCAACACGGCCTTGAAGGATTTGCCTCCCTTCCCAAGGTTTTTTACCCTGAGCTCCTTGGAGAAAGAAAATGCAGTGTCACGCGGTCACGTCATCCCCAGAGGGTGCACAGCCCCGCAAACCCTCCCGAGGGTCTTTTTGACCCCAGATTATTTGCATTTTACTCCATGACAGAATCGTTCCATTTGTAAGTATGGTTTTCATCAGTAAACGCCAAACAGAACAGGCCCTGGGACTACACTGCTTGTATTACCCTTTTAATGATATGAGACTGAGTTCTGTCAGCCTCAGAAGCCATACTCTCCATCCTGGACTCCAGTCGAGATTCTTCGGGTGGATGTGAGTCTGCTGTGTTCTCGGTCACTGTCAAGGAGCCATGAGGGCTAGGGATTGGAATGAACTCTGGGTTCAAAGTCCGCTCCCTGCCGAGCTGTGTGATGTTGGCCAAGCCTCTCGTGGCCTGGCAGTATCAGCTCTCTCAACCACCAACTGGGAAACACCCCCAGGAGAGGGGTCTGAGCGTAAGATGACGTATTAGTATGAAAATGCAAGGTAAGTATTGGTATAGACACAGCGCGGTATTTATCACCGGGAAGATGGGATTTTACAACATCTTTTGACCATCGATAGCAGGACCCAGTGATCATGCCTGGTCCAACCTAAACATCATTAACCACAGTTCCAGCCCTTTCCTTGTTGTCTTTTTTCCTCTTTGGAAAAAGAGAAGAGTTGGTCTCCATCTCTTACATAAGAGCCTGTTATCTATTTGAACCAATGCTTCAGAAAGTCGAGAGCGCTTAGCATCTTCACGTCAACCCGGCCTACACTAGACCTCGATAACCAAATCCTGCCAAATTTCTCAGGCAATAAAATTTCAATAATTCTAAGTAACCATTTTCTGCCTGGAAATTTCCCTTCAGACTCTGAAGCGAATCCTGGCGGGGTAGAGTTGGATTAACTAAATTGTTTTGCTGTCAAGTCTATGCATTTAGCTAAGGCCCCATCAAGGTGGATTGTTCTTCAGAGGGCAGAGCAAGCTCCATTCCCAGGGGCTCATCAATGTTACCCCCAGTTTGGTAAGTGCGGGGCTAAAGCATTTCCCATCATACAAAGACCTGTGCCGTTGTCAATACTTTTTAAAATGCCCAAATTATGAATTTTTTTTTTAAAAAAACAAAAAAACAGAGTTTTACTGTCCAACCTCAAAAATCTGCTGGCTACCCTTCTCACGGCTGAGGTCATGGGTGAGCCTCCACTGGGCAGGAATGCAGCCACTGGGCGGAGGGGCAAAAAGTTGAATGAAGAGGGGACGACTTGAAAGAAAAACGGGGGGTGCGCCAGGCTTTCAACAAAGTGGCCACGCAGACAAATGGGTCTCTGCCATGCTCCGTCTCTTTGCCTAAACCCTTGCCCCCATCTCCGAAGCATCTCTCAACAGCTACAAGATGTTCCACGGAAACCCGAGCCTGTACCCCCTGCCCCGACACAGGGATGCTCTCTGCTACCCTGAGGGCCCCATGGTCAAGATCATCCCTCCTTTCTTCTCTCCTTCATCCTGGCTTCCAGCCCCACCCTTGGCACCTGTCTGGCATCCTTTGCTTCCTGTAAGTCTCAGCTCCGTCGCATCCCAAGCCTGCTCAGGTGGGTGAGACTCCCCTTCCTCTGCCCCCACAGAGCCTTGTAGCCATCTGTTCTCGAAGCACCGGTTATACTGCTTATTATTTATCATTTGCTTCTTTGGTCATTTCTTTACCTCCTGTCTCCTCAACTAGACTTTGAGCATCTCAAGGGCAAGAACCATGTTCTACTTGCCTTTAAATTTCCTTTCCCGAGGATACTGTTTGGCTCCTAGTAAATGCTGAAGAAACATTTGATAAATGAATGATGTCCTATCGTCCTGAAGGTGGTGAGAGGTTAATCCACAGGAACCATTGCAGGCCTGTTGCAGGCTGGTAGAGGAGATATTTCGGGACCGGGAGACCTGCCCTCCTTCCCCCAAACATTTCACAACAGTATGTACATGAAAGGCTGGCCTTGGTAGCTCATGTTCCTAAAAGTGTTCCTCTCCGGTAGCTCCCCAGGGAGATTATTTTACAGAGAGGTCGCTTCCTTTGTTCTCACATCATTACGTAGTGGGCTACCTAGCTAAAAAGACCCTCTTCTGGGGGGGGCTGAGGCTCTTTGCGAGAGTTTTAGCTCTTATTTGTCTAGTAAGAGGCCTGTGTTATGTATAAGAGACTGTTGTTGCCCACAGACCATCACTCACAGCGTCTGCCTTTTGCAATTTCCTACCTATACAAGCTGCGTTTACTTACCTAACATGTGTAATCCCTGCATTTGCCAGTGTCGCACCTGTAACACCTGATTTATCCACTTCTTCTCCCCAGCACCTGTCTTACAAGCTCTTATGGACAAAATTCATGTTTAGGGATTTCACCTCTGAAAATACCTGAGCCCGGGACAGGCAGGGATTGGATCTCTGGGAGGTGACCTGAACGAGAGAAAAATCACATCCAGCAAGAAAAGGAGAAACTCCACCCAGGCCAGGTCTGTTCCCACAATGACTGGAAAGGAAAAGGACACTTGAAGACCTGTGAGTGGTCTTCATGTGTCAGAACGCCAGCCCCTTTGAGCATGGGTCCAGCTATCTCCAGGAATAGTTCCGGAATCACATCTCAGCAGTCCTCTTCTCAGGGCTTCCCTGGGGGCACAGTGGTTGAGAATCCGCCTGCCGATGCAGGGGACACGGGTTCGAGCCCTGGTCCGGGAAGATCCCACATGCCGCGGAGCAATTAAGCCCGTGGGCCACAACTACTGAGCCTGCGCTCTAGAGCCCGCGAGCCACAACTACTGAGCCCGTGAGCCACAACTACCAAAGCCCGCGCACCTAGAGCCCGTGCTCGGCAACAAGAGAAACCACCACAATGAGAAGCCCGCACACCGCAAAGAGTAGCCCCCGCTCACTGCACTAGCGAACGGAGACCCAAACACAGCCAAACATTAATTAATTAATCTTAAAAAAAACCAATCCTCTTCTTTTACATTTCTTTGGCTTATGAAAAACCTTTCAAAACCCATTACTTATTTTAAAATCTGGACTCTGTGTCTTAAGTGGCCAAGATTTCCCAAACTTTTAACAAACAATTTCAAGAGTGAGCTGGGTCCCGAATACACTTTAACCCCCAGCTACCTCGGACGGCTGTCAGCAGACAGCCAGCCCAGCGCAGTGTCTGATGATCCAAGTAATAAGAGCAAGAGAAATTCTACAATCCCACATTTACGTGTACAGAAGATTAAAATGCCCCGCGTGCCTGCCCAACAATGGATTCTTTGTCTCTGTCTCCTTTTAAGAGCTCGAGGAGGTACGCGTATCCAAGAGAAGGGCAGGTCAATCTGCCCCAGGATGGGATCCAGTCACTGGCTGAAGCTGTGTTCACAGGTGAGGCCGGATGCTGGGCGAGCTTGGCTGGTGGAACCCGGCCTCGGATGAGCTGCGTGGGCAACCGTCCTCGACAGCGAGGTGACTGATGCTGGCCTGGAGCGAGCTGGCTCCTGGGGACACGCATGCCAAAGGCAGCAGACAAGAACGTGTTTAAGAAACTGGGAAATAAGCATACTTTGTCTTCAGCATCCTCTCGCTTCTCGTGTGGAGACTTTGTCTCTGTTCCTGGCAAACTGCCGTCCTCAGGGTCCCGCGTCCTTCAGAGCAAGGGGCTACTGTGACGGTTCCCTTCTCGGGTCACTACCGACTTCTGTGAAAATGCCTCGAGGTATTCCCCGCCCTGGGGCAACGGCCGGAGAGGTACTGAAGGGTGGGGAGCCCCTCGCGCCAGGGCCCTCCTCTGGGTCGCCTTCTCGGCTGTCAGCAGCTGGAACCTGGGCCTGTCACTTCTCTGCAGTGACTCTGAAAAGTCCAGCTTTGAGTGGCCGCTCTTCCTCCACAGAAGAAGGGAAAGATGGTTTTCCAGACTGGGTCTATGTGGCATCATTTCAGATTTCAGCTACAAGCTTGCCACGTGACAAAGCGTGATTATTTCCACCGGGGGCACTGAACTGCCTGGGATACCTAGGCAGCAGTGTTTTAATTTGAGAAGTCACAGCTTTCAGAGCTGGAGGAGTCCTTGGGAACCATGCCTAGCTCAGCCCCATGTTTACCAATAAAGGAAATAAACTCCAAGGAGAAAGGGTGTCAAAATAGAGCAGACGATTCCCAAAGGCAGCAAAATTAGGACCAGAGCCCTCCCCTCACCCGAAGCAAAAGACCACAGCATCTACTGTCAGGAACGAGACTCAGGTCACAACCAGAGAGATTTAGATGCGGCCTAAAGGAGACCTTGCTGGTGACGGAGATGATTAGATACCAGAACAGACAGCCACAGGGATTGTGAAATCGTCCTCCTGGGAGATCTTTTAAAATAGGACAGTTAACCATCTGGCTGAAATGGTTTAAGTACAGCCCTGCCTCGGAGGTAGGAAAATAATGGATGACCCTCGTCACCGTCACATTCTGGGCTCTGTGATCACACCTGGACGAAGGTGCACCACGGGGACCCAGGTGGGTCTGAGTTGCCCCCCACTGGGAGTCAGATGCCGGAGCTGCCGAGAAGGTGGGAGACGCAGTGCTCTGGGTGGATGAGGGGGGACTGGGGCTACACAGTGGAGGCTTGTGCTGGAGCTTCTGGGGGAAGAAGGTGCTGCAAGGACCAGAGATGTCTATTTCCCGGGACCCTCCCTGGCCTCCGACCCCTCCTAACCCCCCGGGCACTCCCTGCCACGCGAGTCCAGGGTTCTGCAGCCCACGCCAGCGGAACCAAGGGACCCCCGAGAAACGCAGGGCTGCAGCAGCCTTGCTTTGTTTCCAAGTGGCAAAGCGTAATACCCCGGGGACAAAAGAGCAGTCTCCCCATTTCTTTTTAAACGTCCAGAATTACTCTGGACTCATGAAAACTCCAGTGGAAAACGGCCTCCCGGTCAGGACTTCCACCGGGAAGCTTTGCAGCAGCGGGAGCCTCCCGGCGGTGGGGGTCACCCTGCCGGCGGGGCCAGGGCCGAGGGGGAACTCCGCCCTGCAGGGGCGCCGGGTCCTCCTGTGCCAGCGGGCGGCCTGGCACCTGCGCTGCACAACGGGGCTGCTGGAGCCTCAGGTCTGGGCCCCCAGGGCCCCCCCACAGACCGTCTCCTCTGCCCCGTCTCCTTGCCAGCTCCTGAGTCTTTCCCCCTTTCCGCAAAACTGCGTTGGGCATCTCTTAGCGCCCTGCACCTTCCTAATTATTCCCACCTGTTCGCACATCTCTGGGCCCTGCTGGAAGACAGGGACTGTGTCCCTCACCACTGTGTCTCCAAGGCCTGGCACATAGCGAGCACTCAGAAACATCCTTGTCGAATAAGTGAATGAATGAATCAATGAATTAATTAATTAATGAGAAACCACGACCTCTAACGCACTGGAGGGCACCATTCGCCCTCGAATGACTCCTAAGTGATCGGGTACCGGCCCCACGAGTTCCTCTGCCCTTCTCCCTGAGCTGTGTGCTGGGGTTACTTTGCATAGAGCAGTGAAGCAGGAAGGCTCACTGGGGTCGTCTGGTGGCCCCGGTGACGGTAGACGACCCCACTGCACCCTCACCCTTAGCGCCTCCGCCCCTGCCTGGAGACCTCGGGGGACAGGACACTCAGGCCCAGCTGGGTTGTTCCTTCCATCTCTGGACGACTCTGGCAGGGAGCGAGTTCTCCGTTACGCTGAGTTCAGTCTCTTCCTCTGATGTCTTCCCTGCGGTTCTGACGCAGCTCCCAGCTTCGCACGGAGGCCATGCGCTGTCTTCCACGCTCCAGGGGGACACGGGAGACGGAATGTGGCCCTTGGACCTCGAAGGACTTGGAGGTGAGCCTTACTTTGCCACTTGCTAAGTGTGAGTTTGGGCGAGTCACTGAACCTCTCCAGGCCTCAGTTTCCTCATCTGTATAATGGGAATAATGGTCCCACCCCACGGGGGGTGTGGTGGGGACTAAAGTGACTTAACATGTCTAAGACACGGCAGGTATTCACGGTGTGATGCTTATTATTAAATAAATGTTCTAATGGAGATAATATATTTCAATTCCTCCTCTCTGCTCCATGAATCTTTTCTTCTCCAGGCAGAAGCGTGAGCTACTGTCGCCTCCTCTGGCATCCTCATCTCTTTGCCCATCAGCGTTCCCCGCAAAAGGATTGAGCTGCCTCCCGGGGGGTGCGACTAGCTCGGTACAGCCAACACCACCTTCGTTTTGGACACCGCGCTTCTGTTAATGGAGCCTCAGGTGCCTTTAGCTCCATTGTTGGCAGCTGCATCCGCTGTGGTTCCTGTTCCTCTTGTCTCCAGAGTGAGCTAGTTGCTGAAGATCTGACTTTGGGGGCGGTGGGGTGAGGACGAGCTGGGGATTGTTGCTGGTTTTTTCTCGTCTGTTTTAGTGTGAGATTGCCAGAGAACCTTTGCCCTTGGGATTATAGTAGGAGTCATATCCAAGGCCCTGAAGACAACGTCCTCAACCCCACGAGGACAGCAAAAGGCCCTGGGAGACATCTGGCACGGAAGAATGGGGGTGAGGCCGACTTTCCGGGAAAGAAGGTAGGGTTAGACTTTTGTGTTTTGAAGGTGTAAAAGCAGCCTGGGGGGGGAGGGATAAATTGGGAGATTGGGATTGACACAGACACGCTACTATATATGAAATAGATAACTGATAAGAACCTACTGCACAGCACAGGGAACTCTATTCCGTACTCTGTGATGACCTATATGGGAAAAGAATCTTTAAAAGAGTGGATACATGTGTATGTATAACTGATTCACTTTACTGTACAGCAGAAACTAACACAACATTGTAAATCAACTATACTCCAAAAAAAATTAGTTAAAAAAATAAAAACAACAAAAATAAAAGCACCTGGGTTTGGAGGAGAAAGGGGACCCGTGTTCCGGGTTCCTGAGCCCCGCGCACCACCCCAGGGTGGTCTGTGGCCCAGACAGAGCTGCACGTGTGAGGGGGCCAAGGACCACTGGGCACAGGCATCGCGCGGCAGCTGCTCAGGAGCCAGAAGGAGGGGGTCAGCTGGACACAGCGATGGTGCTCACGTGGTGGGGCACTTCTGCCCACACTTCCCCTGGGGTTCCCTGTGAGTCCGGGAGCGGGGAGCCCACACCCCCTCCAGGCCAGCGGGACACCAGGGACGGTTCAGCCGAGCCTGTCGCTGCATTTCCCTGCAGCCCAGCCATCTTTGGATCAGACGGGCCAACCCTTAGTTTTTCACAAAGCAGGCCCCCCAGAAGCCAGCACTATGGAGGTGTTTCTGGCGAGGAAGGTTCTTCCTTGATGTGTGTTATTATTTCCAGCGCCAGGGCTTCAGCAACTGTTAAATCAGAACCTAGTTCTGTAAATACTCCCGATTTGAAGAGCCACGTTCCCTCTCTCTGCTTCAAAATCCGAGCCCGAGCTGGCAGCAGCAAGTCGTGGATATGGATGCACCACAAACACGGCTCCACGGCCAGCACGTCTCCCGACGCCCCGCCCGTAATTCAGAGGATGAAGCAAGGTCATTAATAAACACCACCGAACCGTGTCTCCTTCCACGCATTCCGCATGAAAATATCGCAGCCCCAGCGAACAGCAAACAAGTGTAAGGGGCTGGTCCGATGCACGTCTGAACGCCCGCCAACACCGCCCTGTAGCACGGCTGTGTCTCCAGCAGCTTCATCTGAAACATCAATTGTCCTGACTTTGCCTTCAGCCAAAGTAAAGGTGCACCGGGCAGGTTTAGTCAGTAAAGGAAGGAAGACCCAGGTGCTAACTCCACTCTTTAAAAAATCCTTTTCAAGAGCAGCAGAGCCTGTTCTCAGCATGTGCCACCGGTGAGCACGGGCTGAGCCTCCTGGCTGGACGGGACCCGAAATGAGGCAGGTGACAGGCTGGTGTTCTTGCTGGGAACTGTCTACGACACTGAGCCCGGCGGAGGTCACGATGATATAAACACTCAGATAAAACCTACAACCAGGAAGGACCTCCAGCAGAGATGGGTGAGGGGTGGCACCACAGGAATGCCCAAGCTGTGCCCCAGGCGTGCCCTCCGTCTCCAGGGGCCAGGCCTCCGGCGGGCACTTGTCCCCCCAACTCACGTCGCGTCAACCTGCACACACCTCACCGCGTGGAGGGGTTCGGACGGGAGCGTGCGCCACCCCCTTCCTACCTGCCAGCACACATGCGGAAGGAGCAAACATCTGTCTCAGGATAGAGAAAGCGCAAACCTGAGGGTGACACGCTCACGGTCAGACTGACCGCAGGCCGTCCCCCTCGGAATCACCCTCCGCGTGCCCCGGAGCCCACGACACATGGGAGAGGGCAGAAGGTCAGCGGGCACCTTCATGGGGAAACGGACGCTAAGACAGAAGAGAAACCAGCTGGAGTTTATTCCAGCAAGGAGGCTGTGTGCAAACAAAGCATCCTGTAACAGGTACCAAGCCTCAGCCACCCTGCCGCGGGCAGCTTCTCCCTTAAATCTTTCTCACAATCCCTCGACGGACCCCTGTCACCTTCCTCACCTGCGGATGTGGAAATGGGGCACAGGGAGGGGCAGAGTCACACTCCAGTGGTCACGGTCTCCTCACCGCCATGCAGCCTCTAGTACGGAGCTGACTCTGTCACTGACTCTGCACTGGAGCCTGTCCCGGTGACCCCAACCAGGAAGGGAGGGCAGGAGACCAGCTCAGCCCAGGCTGGCCCATTGCCGGTGAGTTTCACCAGGGTGGTCCCGACCGGGGCTGTGTGCGGGCGGAGCTTAAACACATACCTGGGACCCGGCCCGGAGGTGCCCACTCAGCCAGCCGGGAGCACAGCCTGGCTTTGGGGTTTTAAGTCACCCCAGAACCTTTGCTGTAGAATAAGGGGGAAGCAGGAGAGGAGAAGAGACAGGGACCCAAGCAGACCAACTTTCCAACTTCACTTCCAGAGGAAATAAGGGTGGAAATAAAAACAGAACTTTCTTCAGGCCCTGACGTGGAGCCAGGAAGCGAGGAAGAGACAGGGAAGCACTGACTTCCGTGTGGCTGAGCCTGGAGGACGCACACCGGGCCGCAGGGAGCAGCCCAAACCCACCGGGATGGCAGGATGCTCAGGGAAGGGGAGAAGCCCTTGAGCTTCCTACGCTGAGACCACACTGATGAGAAAGACAGGATCCAGGCTGGATCCCTAGGGGAGTGAGGGTGTCTGACCCTTTGGATATTCCAGTTTTGAGGATGACGAGAGGATCTGCCTGGTGGGGAGGACCAAGGTCACCACAGGCAGGTAAGTAGCGGGGCTCCAGATGCCTGTGTGACAACAGAACCAAGTCTGCGGCTGGCAACTCACGTTAGGTGACCTCTGAAAGGTCTAAGCCACTCTATCCTCAATCAGGGCTGAGATGCACTGTGGGACCTGGCTTGCCTTCCGGCAGCCAACACACACCTGTAGGTCCTTGCCTGACACAGGGACCAAAAGGGAAGGTGTAAGCACAAAGCTCACCTCTGCCTTTGGACCTTGTGTCACGGGGAGTGTCCCCATCCTGCTGTCCTCTCGCTGGTGGTCCAGCTGCTACCGACCTCCCGTCTGGTACAAAAGTCCATGTCCGATCCTTTCTGCCTCGGCTACTCTCATTCAAGCTCATGCCGCCTGGACGTCCAGCACTGCCTGTCCACAGCGCCAGCCCCGTGCACCGTGGCCTCACGCCCGCTGGAGCCCCGCTCCTGTCAGACCCCCGGCTGTCTGCCCTGGCCCCGTGCAGATGGCTCTGCCCTGCTGTGGCCCGTGCCTGGGCTCTGGAAAGATGAGCACAAATAACCCCGTCAACAGACAGACACAGCTTCACAAGCACCTCAGGAGCCAGGACTCAGGCCCCTGCGTGTATGCAGACAAAATGCAACCCCTGGGGGCGGCCAGCACAGTACAGCCACCCGGCGGGGATCACCGCCCAAATAAAGACCGAACCCGTAAAATTCGCTCCAAAAATACGTTTTTGGCAAAATAACCTATGAAGTTCTTGGTTTGCGAGAGTAAGGAAATTAAACCCCCCTCCCCCCAAAAAATAATCTGTGTTGGGCAAGGTTTTATCTTGACAATGTTCCTTTAACTGATGTAAAATGTGAAGAAATTGACTGTAATTGATTCCAAGGGATGATGCCAGAGATTCCTCAGCATTAGATCCTAGCTTAAAATAGGGATTATTGGGGCTTCCCTGGTGGCGCAGCGGTTGAGAGTCCGCCTGCCGACGCAGGGGACGCGGGTTTGTGCCCCGGTCCGGGAAGATCCCACGTGCCGCGGAGCGGCTGGGCCCGTGAGCTGTGGCCACTGGGCCTGCGCGTCCAGAGCCTGTGCTCCGCAACGGGAGAGGCCACAGCAGTGAGAGGCCCGCGTACCGCAAAGAACAAAAACAACAAAAACAAAAAACAAAACAAAATAGGGATTATTGGGCCTGGTGAGTACGTGGGTGTTATCTTTTTAATCTCTCCTCTGCAGTACGGACGTCCTCACAGCCCAGGAACTTGCCCACTAGCAAACAGATGACCCCAGCGAAGGGCCGACTCAGGACCCCATAATCTGCTTTGTGCCGCTGTTGCCGGGACCCAGTAAGGCTCCCCTTCCAGGCCGGGCGTGGGGTGCTGTTGACACAAGTGAGACTCTCCGCTTCCCGGTGGGTCTGTACAAAACCCAGGGACCATCCAGGGGCCGAACTGTCCCCTCCCTTCTTCCTGCCGTAGCGGTCGGTTCACAAACACCTGGACGCCCGCACGGTCTGAGCAGCAGGCAGGGCCTCCTTCTGTCCGTGGTCTCCTGCCCCGAGAGATGTGGACAGGTTTGTAGTAAGAAATGGAGCCGCAGTGGGGCCCCTCATCACGACTGGAGTGGAAGGAGGGAGAAACGGTCAACAGAAGGCTGTGTGGTGGTCAGCTCGCCCCACTTCACGGGGTGAAGGGAGACGGCGGGTGGGGGGAGGATGGAATCCTTTCACCAAGAGGCAACATAAAGAGCATGAAAAGAAGTGAGGTGCGGCTCCGAGCTACAGTTGGATGAACCTGCAAACGTCATGCTTAGTGAACAAGCTGGATACAGAAGTCCATACACTGCATGATTCCACTGGTATGAAAACTCCAGAATACGTAGATCTACAGAGACAGAAGGCAGTTTAGTGGATGACAGGGGCTGGGGCATAGGGGGCTGGAGAGTGGCTGCTAAAGGCACAGCGGTCCCTCTGGGAGGGACGAGAGGACCTTGGGTCTAGAGAGAAGTGGCGGCCACACATTGTGAATGTCCTTAATGCCACTGAATTGGACACTGCAAACTGTCTAATTTTCTATTCAGTGAATTTCACCTCAATAAAGCAATGGAATGTTTTAAATGCAACTCGAACATACAGTCCAGTGAACAAGAAGTGGTCTCCGGATAGACTGCCCCACAGCACAGTGTTTCGCGTCTCTCTTTCCTGCCCTGTGTTTGGAAAGCTCCCTAAAACTGAGCAAGTCATTTCCAATCTCGGGGCCTCAGTTCCATAGCGAAAGACAACAGCTGGGGATCCTGTCCCTCCCGCCACACGATGACGGCTCTGAAGACACACGGGAACACACCGCGAGTGTGCTCCTTCCTGCTCAGCCCCAAACGCCATAGGATCGAAGGCGACAGCGCGTCCGAGGGCGAGTTACAGGAAGCTGGGGTTCAAGAGGCCTGACGTACAAACTTTTAATCAAAAGCTACTGCTCACTGGGTGCTTACCTCCTGCCACGCTGTTGGCAGTGCTCGTGTTTGCCTTGATTTATTTCACCATCGTAACAACCCCTTCACGGATGGGGACGCAGAGCGCTGGGAAGGCGGCGGGGCTCACACAAGGCCACACAGCTGCTGAGGTGGACCAGAGGCTGGAGCCCACGCCGGCCAAGTGCAGACCCTGCGCCTCTCGCCTCTGAGCTCCTCAGCCTTTCCACAGACGGCATCCACTTTCTTTTAGGTTCTGTTTTAGTTCTAAGGTTGGCGCTGATATAGGCCTGTGCTGGTCCTGGCCACACGGAGGGATCCAATGGTCATTGGGAAAAGTTAAGGGTGCTGGACTGATAGACAAGAGGTCAGCGTTCTGGATCCATCTTGGTCACTGGTATTGTGACTCTGGGCAGATCATAAAACCTCGCTGGCCCTTGGTATCCTCTTCTGTAAAAACGAGAAGTTGGACTAGATAATGGTTTTCCAACTATTTAAGTAGCAGAATTCATTCTTTAAAAAAAATTTTATTTTATTATTGTATTATTATACTATTTTATTTTATTATATTATATATTTATTATTTTATGTATGAGTAGAGTTGATTTACAATGTTGTGTTAGTTTCTACTGTACAGCAAAGTGATTCGGTTATACATACATATCCATTCTTTTCCGTACTCTTCTCCAGGATGTTTTATCACCGGGTATTGAATATAGTTCCCCGTGCTCTACAGTAGGGCCTTGTTGTTTATCCACTCTCTATATAATCGTTTGCATCTGCTCATCCCAGACTCCCAATCCAGCCCTCCCCTACCCGCCTCCCCTTGGCAACCACAAGTCTGTCCTCTACGTCTGTGAGTCTGTTTCTGTTTGGTAGACATATTCATTTGTATCATTTTTTTCAGATTCCACATGTAAGTGATTTCATATGATGTCTGTCTTTGTCTGACTTACTTCACTTAGTATGATAATCTCTAGGTCCATCCATGTTGCTGCAAATGGCCTTATTTCAGTCTTTTCTATGGCTGAGTAATATTTCGTTGTATACATGCATCCCACCTTCTTTATCCATTCATCTGTCGATGGACATTTAGGTTGTCTCCATGTCATGGCTATTGTAACATTCTTAAAATTAAGCTTGACTCAGAAGCCCAATCTATACAACAGATGAAAGCATGGAGCAGTTCTGGCTCAGGCGGAGGAGGGGGGATGCAAAACCTCTCTCCACGGCCCAAGCAGTTCCCTGGAACCCCTGTGACTCTGGGGAACACAGTTTGGAAACCGCTTGAACAGACACTCATACAGTCCTTTTGAAACTGAAACCCGAACGCCTTAATTTCAAGTGCTGCTTGATGCCTAACATCCTTTAACACTGAGGGAAAACTTAGAACGTTCTAGTCCCTTTGCTCAAAGATGCTCCTTTGTCTCGGTGGCCTTGTGCTGAGTTGGCGAAGGTGTCAGGGAAGAATCCCTCTAAACTAACTTCTGAAGGCCACCCGCCCAGCAAAGCCCTCTCAGGAGACAAGCTACCCGATTCTGAACATGTATGTTTTCTCTAACGAGCCCTGAAATGATGAAGCTGGATGATCTATTAGGGTTTTCCATCGACCACGGTAGCCTCACTTCATAACCTGATGCTGTTATCTTGCTGGGCCCCTGTCATTAAAAATGGTCAGTGAATAACTGGGCAAGAAACGTCAGGGAGAATATGAGTCTCTCGTGCTCGTCCTGGAAAGATCGACCGACACAGGCCCCCAGGGAAGGAAACCTCTGTCTCAAACGTCTGTGCTCGGGTCAGCACCATCCTCCCAGCTCGCTCCTCAGGCATTTTAGAAGTTCAAGTTTGCTGCAGTGCTGCAGTGTTCAAGGCAGACAGCAACCCGTAACTCAGAGGCCAAGACAAACAGGAATATATTAATAGTGGCCGTAACATAAAGATCATTTCTTTTGAGTATCTGGGAGCTGAGGGGATCCGCAGATAGGCTGTGAAGAATTCAGGCATTAAAGCCGAGGCGCTTAACAAATACGGGAAACACAGGAGAGAGATGCAGAGGAGACAAATAGATCTCCTTCAGAGGCGATGGAGCAACTGAACCAAGTAACTTAAAAACAATTATGTGGTTTGGGCAACACCGGGCAAAAGGGAAAAGACGAATGTCTCCCCAGCCCCTCGCTCTGCCATTTGGGTGGCGTGTACCGCCCAGCAGGCAGAGCATTTCTCTCGGGCTGGTCTCGAGCCGGAAGAGAGATTATACGGGAAACACTGTCCTTTCCTTCGCCGCCAGCCCCCAGCATCATTTTCCAGACTGCTGGCCTGACAGCAGTAAACAAACAAAAAACCGCAGTTTGAATTTACTCAAACATCATAGTACCTCTCTCTGGGGAATGGCAAGAAGGCACTAGAAAGCTATTCCTCCACTTTTTTTTTTTTTAACCCATAAAACCTGAAGGAAAAGAATCACTTTGCAGTTTTAATTTTTCTTTTAAAACGTAGCAGGGAACACATTTTGATGGCGTTCTCCCAGAATGTGTCCTGTGCCCGCCCCCAAATGTCACAAGTAGTCCTTTTTTTCACTTTTAATTGATTCCAGTCAGAAAAGTTAAAAACAGTGTTTTGATGTAGGAGCCAAAAACGTTACAGAAGAACCTCAGTTTGTAAGTAACGAAAAATAAAATATATTGATATCATATCTGTATTAGTATTTTCTGATACACATACGTTTTTCCTTGATCTTTGTTTTGTTTTCTTCCTTTTTTTTTTTGCATTACGCGGGCCTCTCACTGCTGTGGCCTCTCCCGTTGCGGAGCACAGGCTCCGGACGCGCAGGCTCAGTGGCCATGGCTCACGGGCCCAGCCGCTCTGCGGCATGTGGGATCTTCCTGGACCAGGGCACGAACCCGTGTCCCCTGCATCGGCAGGCGGACTCTCAACCACTGTGCCACCGGGGAAGCCCTCTTCCTCTTTTAACCAGACTATCCTTTGTGGTATGGGAGAGTTACATATTGAGACCATTCATGACCGAATCAAGAGGGAATATGGATTAGGGCCCCTCCAGGTGGCACACCGAGAGACCATCCGAAATTCAATTCCAGCCACAGGTAAAAAATAAAACAATAAATAATCCTTCATAAGAAAATAGTCTGAAACCTGTGGCGAGGGACCACACTTTAAGGCCTGGTCAGACACATTGTAAAAGAAAGACGCTGACATCCCAGCACCGTCCAAATGAGACCCTGCGGGGTGTCCGGAGAGGCCCACACTGGCCAGCTCAGAGTCACGCCACAGCCACATGGGCTCAGAGGAGGGACGGGCAGTCGGGGCCGTGACCCGCCTCGGTCTTCCCACTTCATTGCGAGGAAGTTCACACGCTCAAGTACACAGAGGTCTCCTGACCGGTTAGGAACGCGCATGCTCCCAGCAGACCTTTTGTTCATACGAATCACATCCTGACATGACGACCCATGTCAGCAGCTGCGGCTCGTCCCCAGTGTGCATTGGCTCACACCCCACAGCACTGCCCGGGGTGAGGATAAGTTTCCCCTCTTCCTGAGGACCACGTGCTGGTTGTGGGGCTGAGAGGGACGGGGGCTTCCAGCTCCCCTCCTCCGTCCTGTCGCCCGGACCGCGAACACGGTCAAGAGCCGTCTGGGGTCACACGGCGAACACAACAGTTCAGGGGCAGAGGGGCAGCAGGGGAGAAGAGGGCTGGGGGCCTGACCCCAGGAGACCCCCAGGTGGGTCCCCGCTGACAGAGCCCAGCCCCGGGCCCTAAGTGGGAAGTCAGGAAAGCGAGCCCTCCTGGAACCTTCTCCTAACTCGCCCCCGCTTGCCTGGGCAGGCTTCTCAGCACTGGGATTCGGCCCTCAAGGTGCAGTAAGGACTCATGAAAACACCTCTCCGTGCATGGACACCTGTGCAGTTTGGGCCAAGAGAAGGCTCAATCAAAGTCTGTCCAGGCTCAAAGTCTGTCCACTCCCCAAATATGATGCCTCGTAAAACCTCTGAGCTGGATTCGAAGTGAGGGCTTGAAAGTCGCCTACTTCAATCCCTCTCTAAACTGGGGGAAGATCAAGCTGCCAGGAGCCCAGCTTTTCTGATTCTCAGCCCAGTGTTCTTTCCAAGACACCTCCCGCCACTCGGAAGGAATCCACCATCTCACAGGCAGCGAAATGTCATTCAGGCAATGATGTCCCAGAGAAGCTGTTGGTGGGTGCGTGTCATTACACGTCACCTGGCCTTTTTCTGACCTGGTAGCCCTGGGCTGAGCCACATGTACTCAGAGAGGCACACATTTGTTCAACTGGATTTCCTAAGACAACTGGAAGCAGACACAGGGGAGCATGGCCATGACCTCTCCCAGCTGTTTTTCCCGGGAGGGTCTCGGGGAGCCTCGCGCCCTGGCCCGCACCCCTGGCACCCGCCACAGGCCCAGCCAGGAAGGCGCCGTCGGCTCCCAAGGAAGCTCTCGCTCAGCAGGTACAGATTCCTCTGGGGAAGCCCTGGAGGCTTGCCGTCCCTGTCAACTGCTATAATGTGCCCATAAATGTCATGTGGCTGAACACACAGTGTCAAAGGAGTAGAAAGTAACAAAACCCCGGAATGGAAAATGTCCCTGCTGGAACACAGCACATGCCCCAAGCATGATATCGAAGAAACAAGGAAGGAGCTGGCCCCAAAGCCCCACCCTGGCCGCCGGCTCCCCACTGGGCTTTCCGGGTGGTGAGATTGGGAGCCCCCGACGGGAGCAGCTTCTACAGGTTACCCCAGAACACACTGACTGTCAGACGCACAGAGCACTGCACGCACCCGCCCCCAAAATACACGGCTCATTCGTCAGCTGGATCGTTTGTTTTCCATGCTAGACCCAGAACCAATTAATCAGGGCTCCATGCAAAATGAAAATGCAGGGCTCCCTGTTCAAAATGTATAAAGAATTTCAAGACGGGGACGGCAGAGCATTAAACCAAGCTCGGAGCCCTTCTAGGTGGGGGACTGTACAAGTTACACGTCCTCGAAGCCAGCCCCAGGTGGACCCTACCTTCCTTCTGTAACGGTCTCTTCCTTACCAGGTAGAGTGGGTTATTTGTTAGGTTCTCTAGCTCTGGATCCAAGCCACCTGCATGCAAAGCCCAACTCCTCCATCTATAACCTGGGTGACCCTGAGCACGTTATGTGAACCCTGAGCCTCAGCTTCCCCAGCTGTAGGACAGAAGTGACGACACAGGAAATGACACATACAAAGCTCCTGGCCTGTGGTAAGCACCCAACCATTATCAGCTATTATTGTTGCTATCTGGTGGAAGCCAGCTGATTAAGGATGACTGGGTGATAATCAGTGATCAGGGAGCATTTGTGAGCTCATGTCCAGGAATAACTTCACTACTGGGGAAAAGCAGTCAGTGTGTGGCTGTCTCTGTACTTAGCCTTGGAACTACTCTGTGAAAGGCTTGGGTGTGGGCCCGAGAAGTCAGATCCCAGTAGGCAAATTTGGATTTTATACGAGGAAAACTTTCTAATACACCATCTGCTGAGATGGTGTAATGAGTCCTCCGTCTCCAAGGGCATCCAAGGAGGCTGAACAAACACCTTGTCAAGAAGCAGAGCAAATGTATGTATTAGGTAGATGGCGTTCAAGTTCCCTTCCATTCCCGAGGTGCTGTGGATTCATGGGGTTTCAGTGTTTCTATTCTGCAGTCACAATGTCTTATTTTATTCCCTCCATGGCCTTCCACCAAATCAGCCCTTCCTCCTTCCCTTCTCTCCCATTCAACCACTCGCACTAAAAAGGAAAAAATCTGTGAGCAAATCAATCAGCGCTCTGGTTAACGGGTCCCATCGCACAAAGAACGCGTCACCTAGAGGTCACCCCGCTCCACCACCATCCTCAAGCATCTCAGCCTCGGCATCTCCCCTTCCTCCTTCCTTCCTAGCCAACCCTCCACCCACTCCATTTACTCACACAGTTTGAAGCCCAAATAATGACCCAGGGACCCACAGTCTAGCCTCTACTTTTGCCCCTTCAGTAATCAGGAATCACATCCCTCAGTGGAGGGGGACAGATTTTACTCCCCACTTAGGCAACGTTCAAGGGAGGGCTAAGCGTTTCTTAAAATGAGGGACTTGGGACCACTGCTTGCGTGTTGGTAAGAGAGCTAGGTTAGGACAGAAACCCCAGCATGATGGTTAGGGGAAGGCTCTGCCTCTGTCTTACCTGGTACTTCTACTCACATGGACATTCGAGCACAGTGTGTTTAAAATCAGATTTGCCACATCTTAAGTCAAGTTCTCTGTCCCTGCCAGGTATGGGTCAAGCTGAACTGAGTTTTCTTCCCATATTAGTCGAGTCACGCTTGTTAAGACAGACGGCCCGAATTCCCTCCGCAACAGCACCACTGTCTGTGCAACGCCAGGCCTGCCTCCATCCCAGCTGACGGCGTGGCTGTTTGTCCACGGCCTCGAACGTCATGGTTTGTGGTCCCTTCGCTTTAATCCCCAAATGCCTCTCCACACTGTGACTTCCCTTTTCCTAGAAAAGGTGTGCGGGGGCCGACTTGAACCAGCTCTGAGAGGAGATTGTTAAATTTTCAGAAATTGTGTGAACCGATTGTCAAGTAGAGCCAGCATTAAAATCGAATTCTGGGAGCTTACCTGGTGGCTCAGTGGTTAAGAATCCGCCTGCCAATGCAGGGGGCGCAGATTCGATCCCTGGTCAGGGAACTAAGATCCCACACGCCACGGGGCAAATAAGCCTGTGTGCTCTGGAGCCCACACACCGCAAGGAGGATCCTGCGTGCCACAGCTAAGACCTGACGCAGCCAAATTAATTAATTAAAAAAACAAGAGTATAAAAATTGAATTCTGTAAGCTTGCGATGAAATAGATTACATTAAAAACTCAGGGAAGAAATACTGAAAAGCTCATCACTTCTAACCCGATTTACTGCGTTTTACCGTCATCTCTGTTCTCTGTTTAGCCCATGGCGTCTGTGTGGTGGAAACACCTCCCCACGCTGGACCCCTGGTCTCCCCGCACCCCACGTACGGCCAGGCTCATGTCCCTATTTGAAATCAAGTCACAGCGAGAGTATTTACAGCAGGGAAATCAGCAAATGCTACCCATGTGCCCTTGATGTGTTGTTTTGTTAATTGTTTAGGGCAGGCGTCTGCAGACTGGCCGGTGGCTTGGTTTTGCAGACCCTCGAGCCCAGAATGGTCTTTACACGTTAAAGGGCTGTGAAAAGTACTCAGAACCTCACTCTTGGTGGGACGTGAATGCTGTGCTGTATCCCTTTGGAAGGTGACCGATGGTTTGTCTAAGCTGTGCCGAGCCTTCCGGCCGAGACGGGAGCTCCAGCCAGGCTCGTCCGAAGAGCCTCTTTCACCCCCGGAATGGGTCGGCATCAGGACTCGACTGACAACTGAATTTGATGGAGCTCAAGGCGAATGAATCCTACCGTCTCGCCACCAGACTCACATCAGCTCCACAGACCTAACAACAGTAAAATTATGTTTGATGACTAGAAGCATTAGGCAAGGCGGAAAAACCCCAGAAACATCCATCTCCACATCACAACGTTAAGTGGATATCTGGCCATTATCCAGGTAATTGGATCCACGTAAGCAGCCACACCACCCCTTCTCTGCCCTCCCTCTGAAAGTCTATTTGGGACCGTAATGATCCGCTTTGCCAAAATTAACCAAGTAATTACAAAATCTGACCATGTCCTCTTATTTTTGTAAGGGTGGTAATTCATCTCTGTATCATTCTGAAATCCATACATGCTGGAGAGCTCTTGAACGAGCCACCCTCATTTAAAGACCGACCTTGTGAGTATCAGCAGAATTCCTTAGATATTTACGGAGAAGGCAGTAATTAAATCTCAAGGCCGAAAACCAGCAGAAGCAAACATCTCAGTTGCCGAGCCTCCTTTTCTCCGAGCCGCCCACCACCATGTGCCTGGGTTTCCGCCGGTACTGAGCATCAGGGTCGCACCACCCATCCTGTTCAGGGCTCGGGACCATCCCTTCTCCTGACAGATTACTCTGTCTCTGGCCCTACCCATTCCCACATTGCAGACAGAATACTCTTTCCGAAACTTCCGTGTCTCTTCTCCTTTAAAATCCTTCAAGTGCACCCCATTGTCAAATCCCAAAGGCGAAGCCGGATGCCGGCTCCAGTCTGTCTTTCCCAAGTTCTAACCTTAATGAGCAGGAAGCTTCTATAATACGTCAGTGGGTCCCACACTTTGATACACATTATAATCACCCGGGAGCTTGAAACATCTCCACGCTCGGGTCACGTCCCATCTCAATGAAATCAGAACGTCATAGGGTAAAGCCAGAGTAGGACACCTTAGTTAACAGCAAAACTGAAATAACTTTTTGATCTCCCAGATTGCCTGGAGAACTAGAAACTGTTCTTAGAACTTTTTTTTTTTTTTTTTTTACAAACCTATTGTCATAATAAGTACATGGTACAATCATTTGTTTTAGTGGCTCTCCTCCGTTAAACTTTAAGGTCCTGGAAGGCAGGGTCTATATTTAATTTTTTTGTTATATTGATGATATTTAGGTCGTACTTGGCACCTAATAGACACCCAACAGATGTCTGTCAACTCAAAGAACAAATGAATGAGCAGATAAGCAAAGGAATTATATCAAGCAGGAAACACTGAAATAGAGTGAAGCCTAAGAGGCCTTGGAAATAAGGGATCAGGAACAAGGCCACTGATGTCATTTTAAAGGACAAAGCACCCATTTTACACCGAATTCATCACCATAGGCCTTGATAAGTGACCATGCTGGAAGGGGCACTGCCCGGAAATCAGGAGGCCTGATGTCTTATCCTGTTCTGCTATTAACAAATAACACCTCAGTCGTTTATTTTTATTAAGTACTTGATACGTTTCAGGTGCTTGTATTTTTTTGTCTGATTCTCCACAACACTCTTACAGAGTCGGTATCATTAATAACCTCACTTCACAGGGCAGGAAGCTGAGGTCCATACGGGATACGCAAATTGCCCAAGTTCCCACCCCGGCTGAGCCACATTCGAACCCAAGGGGGCTCGGCCTTGGTGCAGAGGCTGCAGTGAGAACCACTTTGAGGACACTCCCAGGCCCGAGCTCACGGCTGCGTGCAGGAGTCTGGCTGGGCCCCGGCCGCGGCTAGTCCTGTTTAAATGCCCTCCAGCAATCCTGAGGCGGCCGGGCTGGAGGATCTGCCTAGGCTCTCCCTCCTCTGACCGGGGTGACCTCAACCCTCCAGCTCTGCTTCTTCATACAAACAGGTGGCTGAAACCACTTTTCTGGGTGATGATTCTAACTGTAATACCTAGGAATTACCCCTGCCTCTCCTCCACCCCCACCATCAAGCCCAGGCAAAAAGGGGGCTTCTGGAATCTCCATACGTGGACAGCCAGCCAGCTACTCCTGGACTTTTCAGCCCCCACTAAAGGAAAATTGGGGCTGGGATGGGCGACCACCATGGCTTTCTTTGTGAGACGCAGGGAAGGACGTAAAAGCTCCTTAGAAAGAATAAGGAGGGGACTTCCGTGGTGGCGCAGTGGTTAAGAATCTACTTGCCAATGCAGGGGACACGGGTTCGAGCCCTGGTCCAGGAAGATCCCACATGCCGCGGAGCAACTAAGCCCGTGCGCCACAACTACTGAGCCTGCGCTCTAGAGCCCTCAAGCCACAACTACTGAGCCCACATGCCACAACTACTGAAGCCCGCGCGCCTAGAGCCCGTGCTCCGCGATAAGAGAAGCCACTTCAGTGTTTGCAGTTCTTAAAAAATGTACTTAGAATAGATAAACAGCAAGGACCTACTATATAGCACAGGGAACTATATTCAATACCTTGTAATAACGTATAACGGAAGAGAATCTGAAAAAGAATAGATACATACGTATAACTGAATCACTTTGCTGTACAGCTGAAACTAACACAGCGTGGTAAATCAACTATATTCCAATTAAAAAAATTTTTTTTAAATATATTAATACTACAGGTCTCAGAGGCAGCCCCTGCGTCGTCACGCCGTGAGCGGGCTCCCCAAGTCTGCACGTCAGCAGAGAAGGTCGAGCACTGGAGAAGCCATTTATCACCAACAGGAAACGTAGAAAACACCCTGAGCTATCATCTTCGAATGACCTCCAGGGAAACAAGCAAGGCTGTCGTCAGGCTTTGTCCACAGGGGAAGCAGAGCCCACCCTGGACACTCAGACCCGGTTTAAAGCCTCGTGTTCTACGATGACATCAACACACAGAGTGTTCCAAAGAGCTCGTTCAGCAATACTCACGACAGTCAAAAAAATGTGTCACTATCTCCTTATTGCAAACCGGGAAAACTGGTCTGGTTTCGATTCACCCACAACCGCTGAAATGGGTGAGCGCATAGGAAAGCGTCTCCCCATCAGCAAGGCCGTCCCACCGCCAACCTGCCTGACCTCCAGAGGGAGTGGGTACAGTCCCCAGGAACACCCGCAATTCCTGCAGGTGTAGACCCGAGGCCCCGCTCCAAGATCCCCAAGACACCACAGAAATAGCTGGTGGCCTGGCAGTGGCCGTTAGGTGAAAATTAAGACTCGGGGCCATTAGTAAACAGCAGGCAGCAGCCGTGCTGCACTTGGCAGTAGAGTGTTTTGTGCTCTACACAAACTGTCTTCATAAACAATAAAGAACTAATTTTTGTTCTGGAGGTGAGGATGGCTCCCTGGAACAGGACACATACCCTGCTGTTACGCTGGGCACCGGTCAGTGGCTGACCAGCCACACAGCCCTGGCTTGTAGTGTCTGAGCCCTTCACATGACTTTGTTATCCACGCAGACAGGCAGACGTTATCCTTGTCCCTGCTTTTCAAATGAAGAACCTGAGACCCAGAGTGTTCCAGAGCCCCCAAGGCTCCACAGTGCAGAGGGGATTCAGATCCAGGCCTCTGACCCCAAGCTCATTACACTATATCGTCTCCAAAAAAGAATGACACCATGCCACCGTGACTAGATTAAATTCTCTGCAGTTTAGGGAGATGGAAGGAATCCCAAGTCCTGGGAAAATCAGTCAGCTAAAGTTACTCAGAAATATTTCTGGTCATTAAGGGATCCCCTGAACAGCAGGCCAAAACTATCAGTGACTTAAATGACATGAGTAGGAACAGAGGTCAAACAATCATTGTGGATCCCAAGGGGCATCCCAGCTCTCGTGTGTCCTGGGACTTTATTCCATTCAACGTCGCTGTCTCCAGCTACTGGGGCTCTCACCGACCCTCCCTCCGTTTCTGCAAACCCTAGTGCTTGTCTATACGTCACAACTTAACCCTTGATTATATGTCACCTTTTATTGTCCCCATCTTTTCACATATGCCAGTCTTCGTCTCCTCGACCAGATTACAACTCCTTGAGCACAGTAGTGACGTTTCATCTTCGTCCCCTTTCCAATCCATCATGTGCTTATGACGGACACAGACAGGTGTCCACTGGCGTGTAGAGGGTCCCTGATGCAAGTTACTCACTGATTTGTTAAATAACGTAGATCAGGGATCAGCAAACCTTGTCAAGGAGCAGAGGGCAACCATTTCCCGTATGGAAGCCCAGGCCGTCTGGTTTCATCACCTCCGCTGTTGCCAGGTGAAAGTGCCACGGACAATGAGGTGGGCGTGGCTGTGCCCCAATAAAACTTTATTTACAAACCAGGCAGAGGGCCAGACTTGGGCTGGGGGCTGCAGTCTGTGGGCTCAGCAGAGACTATTTATGCCAGACCTGCAGGACGAGACACCACAGCGACAGGTTCTGTCCCCAACTCCGGCCTCCAGCCCCTCCCAGGGTCCCAGCTCCTGACCAAGCCAAGTGTCTTTCCAAAGCCTCTCACCTAGGACGTAAGTGTAGTTCACCACGGTATCGTGCAGTTCATTTTCCTCTGGGGCTTCATACGTCAGTTTAGAAAGAGAAAAGTCAATCACAAAGTGAAGAGCTGACACGGTCGGTTGTAACAACAGCAAGTAATTAGAAAATTCTTTAAATGCATTCCACCCGGGGGTCCCTGACACTTTTTCCAGACCGCCTCTTATAGACATCCATGGACGTCATCACAGATAGGTTGAAATCTGCATTTCACCTAGATTAAAAATCTGCAGCGAGGGGCTTCCCTGGTGGCACAGTGGTTAGGGATCCGCCTGTCAGTGCAGGGGACACGGGTTCGAGCCCTGGTCCAGGAAGACTCCACATGCCGCGGAGCAACTAAGCCTGCGAGCCACAACTACTGAGCCCGTGTGCTGCAACTACTGAAGCCCACGTGCCTAGAGCCTGTGCTCCACGATAAGAGAAGCCACCGCAATGAGAAGCCCGCGCACCGCAACGAAGAGTAGACCCCGCTCGCCGCAACTAGAGAAAGCCCATGCACAGCAACGAAGACCCAATGCAGCCAAAAAAAAAAGAAAAAAAATCTGCAGCGAGGGCCAATCACTCTGGCAGGAAGCCATGTGAAGGAGGGCGAGGATAAACATTCCATTCTCCCAACACAACTGCTTTCCTCTGAGAACAAGAACCAACCAACAAAAGAAGAAAACTCTTTCTCTTTCTTGGCTAAAGCATTCAGCCCTCAGCTTTGATAAAACATTTCAAAGTCCTTAACGGGCTGCTCCCTTGACCTAATTTCAAGACATATTAAATAGATTATTCATTACTGTTTCCAGGCTTAGCTCCGTGTTTGTTAAGATGGCTGCATCTCACGTGGACAGAGTGGTCCAATAGAGCAGCGCAGAACCTGGAGCTGGGAAGCATCCTTCCAACTCAGTCCCTATATTCCACAGAAGTGAGGTGACTTGCCCAGAACTGTGGACTCTGCTGGAATCAGATGGCCTTCAGGCCATCCCTAGATGACTTAGCGCCACTGCGATGAACACGCCAGGACCACACACGCCCACTTCACCTGACAGCAGTTCAGAGTCCAGCGGACGACCCACTGACAACCGCACAAGCCACTCTGCCCCAGGACAAGGCTCCTTCATGAGAAGTCGGCCCCGTTAAGTAGCAGCTACCTCACTATGGGACACAGAGCTGCCTGTGTTTCCAGAGAGCTGGCAGCTGGTCTCTGCACGGCTCCCACTGTCCCCCTCCGTGGCACAGTCGTGAAGCAGGGAGAGCGGTCTTCTGCCTCCGACCCTCCCTTCCACATCCTGCTGTCTTGAGTGACCCGGGCTGGGCCCACGCGCATCAGTTACCACAGTCCGGTCTTTGCCTTTTAAGCCTATATGTCTTCGTGGGGAATCAAAGGCCCTTCCTCTTCGTAGCGCGCTCCGGGCAGCAACTGAAAAGATGTTACTGTAGACGCCCTGCAGGCCCACGAAGCCTTCACCTGACCCCTGACAATGAGCCTGGAAAGACGAGATTTTATGAGACTGGCAGAGAGAGGCAAACAGGGATCAGAAGAGAACATGCAAGAATGGTCCCCGCTCTGAAGAGCTCTGAAGAGATCTGGGCCCTTTCTGGGTCAGGTGAGCAGAGGTTCAGTCCAGGCAGCTGCCGGGCCCAGACTGGAGACGTTCTAAGCCTTTCTCCAGGCTACCTCCTGTCCCCACCCATCAGGCCTCTTCTCTCCCCACATCTGCCCCTTCTCATTCTGTTCCAAGTCTCCCTGATGATTGTTTCACGTCTTAACCACTTTGCAATCTCATGGAACATCGACCTATATATTTCCTACATCATTTCTTCCTCTAATTGTGGAGTTCCTGATAAATATGTCTTGAATATGCATAAATAAGCATAAATAAATATGTTCACATCCTCCACCACATAAAAACATAGGGAATGAACCGCCTCGGGATTTAATGTGCTCCTTGTCCCCTACGCAGAACTTTGCTGAGGTGATTTGAGCTCTGGCTGGGTAATTAGACAAGAAGAATCCCTTCCGGGCTTCTATTAGAAATAATAATAATGATGATGATGATAATTATAACAGTAATAGCTTTTTCATTTACAGAACATTTTACACATTGCAAATATTTTCTGGGTACGTTTTCTCCTCATTTGATCTCATTTGCCCTGTGAAGTTGTGATATTATGATCCCCAAGTTCCAAGTGAGGTAAAAATAAGTTTAACTAGTTTCCCTTTCCAAGTGGGTGCCCTTTCTGCTGTGCTCTGCTGCTTCAAAAAGAAACAAACCATGCACTGAAAACAACTGATAACACACAGCGTCAAACCGTTTTCCTGCACTGGAAGAGAGAGGGCATTAACCACCCACTTCTGTCACCATTTGGTATAAAATTCCCACCATGAAGGGCATTCATACAGGCAGCATCAGCAGGGCATCACGGGCTGTTTTAGCCATTTTAGAATCACAAACTCTTAGGCGCAACCTGGAAGCGCCTCTTTGCCCTCCATTCCAATACATTCTACTACTGGACAAATGCAGAACTTAGAGGTCCTTTACACAGTAAAGGAAAGAGTACTAATAAAGCAGACTGTGTATTTACATTTCTAGACAATCATGCCATAAAAAGTCAGTTTATATTTCTATACAAACATCCATACATGGCTACAGAACCAAACATTTTCCAGTTCTATATCTATTTCCAAACAATTTAAACGTACTGTGTTCTTACAATTACCTTAAGTGGTGAATTTTCTCTTAGTCATTGCAATGGCATAAACATCCTGGACCCAGACACTATTTTTTAAATCATACTATAACGTGTTTTAAATTGTGGTATACAACTTGGTAACACCAACTCTTAGCACATATTTTATCTCATTATGGCAATTATAAAATAATCATGAAACCCAAAGACCCCAATATTTGTTCAAGGTATCATGATGATGCTTCCGGAAACACAGGGTAAGAATGACCACACTGCAGAAGCCAGTGAAAATTGACGTTATATGGATTTTAAAAGAATTTGCTCATTTTAAACGGCCTTTTAGAAGATGTGGTACATATATACAATGGAATATTACTCACCCATAAAAAGGAACAAAATTGGGTCATTTGTAGAGACGTGGATGGACCTAGAGACTGTCATACAGAGTGAAGTAAGTCAGAAAGAAAAACAAATACCATATATTAACGCATATACGTGGAATCTAGAAAAGTGGTAAGGATGAACCAGTTTGCAAGGCAGAAATAGAGACACAGATATAGAGAACAAACGTATGGACACCAAGGGGGGAAAGGGGGTGGGTGGGATGAATTGGGAGATTGGGATTGACATATACACACTAATATGTATAAAATAGATAATTAATGAGAACCTGCTGTATGGCACAGGGAACTCCACTTCACTGTACAGTAGAAACTAACACAACATTGTAAAACAACTATACCCCAATTTTTAAAAAATGGCCTTTTACTAATAAAGAGCCTGTAACTTAGCATATTTGGATAAGTGATGATGACCTGATTTTACAAACGCAGATTATTCAAGTAGAAATTAGGCAGAACTCTGTCTTCATCCTAGAAGGTTAGATCTTTAAGAATTTGGGGGGAAAAAAGAATTTTAAGAGAACAAAGCTCTGGGGCCAGGAGATAAACAACATTGCAATGCTGAAGCCATTGCAGCATTATACATCATCTTTTTCTGAGTGTAATCTGTAATCTTCAAGGTCTTTTCCCTTTTCTTTCTTGTTTTCTTTATAACCTGGAAAACTAAACAAACCTTTCCAATTTTTTCTATCTTTTTTAGAACGTAAACTCTGAAAGATCAGGACTTGTTATTGTACGCTCTTTCATGCCAACTTGGATCTCAGTATTCTGTAAGTCATGAGATCTTTTAAAAAGCTGATATTTAATGAGTAAATTCGACTAACTCGTGGTTGAGTTCAATAGAATCGGCATTTACAAATTTCTATTCAGCACAAGGCATTGGACCAAGTACTAGAGAGACAACTAGGGTGTGTCTATGCTCCCTGAAATTATCAAAAGGTAGACTTTGCCTATGGACTCCAAGGCTCAAAGATATAAAAGAAACTTTAAAGCTTTATTGAAATATTTTAACAAAAATGTACATCCAGTCATGCATGTACCAGAGTGATCAACGTTCACCTTTCTCCCAAGTTTTAAAGAGGAATTCTCTCACCACAGGCTTTCCAAATACCCAGCAATCTCATCATTAAAGACTTTAAGTATTGAGAAGCTGCCAAGCTCATGACAGTGGATACACATTTTGTAAACTTCTCATTCTCGCTTGAAAACTCAAAAATTATCATTGGTGACAATAATTACCCTTCGTTTTCCTGGAAGTGACAGGTGCACGTTACTTATTTTCTAAAAAATGTCTGTCAAATGCCTGTCTGAATACCCATAGTTTGTCCATCTTTCTTTCAAGTAAAAATAGTGTTCCGTGAAAATAAAAATAAAAACACTAGCTCAGCTTGCGACTTAAGCACTCAAGTGTTTTCCCGGAGGCAAATACGGGAGCTCGGTGCTCAGGGCACGTGCTCTGTGATTTCTTCCTCTTTTTTTTCACACAGAATTTTAAAAAGTGTACCAAAAGGTTGAAATGTAATAAAATTAACAATTTTTCTGCCTTATCACGTACACCGTCAAGTGACACTGGCCTGTACAGCGTGGCTCCTGCACTTTCTCCCACCGTTGTTTCTGCAGCATTCGTGCAAAAGTCAGCACAGGGCACGAGTTAGGTGAGTTTTCGAATTGTCACGAAAACGGTTCTGACCCTTAGACCCCCTGAAAGGGTCTCGGAGCCGCCAGGGCGTCGAGGACTGCACTTGAAGAACCACCCGGCGTCCGCGCACGAGAAATGGCAGTTCCCTCCCTGTTCAGTTACGCACGCTCGAGGCGCGTTTATCACTACAGGTCTGACCGCGGAGCGCCGAGGAGCAGACGTTCCCGGCGTCCAGCGATGGTCACGTACCCGGGACGTTCGCAGGACCGCGCGGGGGCCGCCTTGCGGTTGCCGTGGCAACGATCGCGGGCGGGCGCGGCGCGGCCATCGACCAGTGACGCCTGCGCGCTCTGCGCTCTGCCGAGAGGGCTGCGGCGCCCCGCGGGCCGGCGGGAAGATGGCGGCGGCGGCGGCGGCGGGCTACCCAGCTGGGAAGGGGCGCGACATTAGCCTGGCGGCCCTGCGGCGCCACGATCCCTACATCAGCCGCATCGTGGACGTGGCCAGCCAGGTGGCCCTGTACACCTTCGGCCACCGGGCCAACGAGTGGGTGCGTGCGGGCAGGCGGGGCCGGGGAGGGGCTGCGAGCGGGCGGGGAGGTCCCCCCCGCGGTCACTCGGGTCCGGCGTCCGCGGGCACCTCCCGCCGCGTTGAACTGAGTCCCGGAGCGCGGGCAGGACTCAGCCCCGCGGAGCGGGTCAGACACCCTGCTCCGGCACGTCCTGGCGGTCAGCTAGGAGAGCCCTCCGACGGGACACAGCCCCAGTAGTTCACGTGGCCTCCCCACCTTCCGCAGCAGGTCGTTAAAGTTTACCCGAAAACCACTCACAGAAGCGAAGACGCTAAGAAGTAGGTCCTAACATGGGAGAGAAGAGAACAGCTTTGCCCTAAGTTCGTAACAGGAAATTCACCGAAAAGAGGCAGCAATGGAGGGACGTGGGGACACCTGCCCGCGAGGTCCCGGGGGAGGAAGCGCGCCGCTTCCTAGCTGTGTCTCCCTAGTTTTCGGGGGCATGTGTCGCCCGGGTCCTCGTATCAAGGACGTTGAGCGACGAGGTGGACAAGTTTCAGCGGCAGCTTTTAAAATGCAGATATTCTACCTGCGGCTGTATACTGCTCTGTAGGAAAGCGCCAAAGGCATGATGTCCTAATTCCGCTGAGGAAATTCGGTAGTAGAGATGAGGCTCGGGGTGTGTCGTTCTCTGGACTGACTTGACACCCGACCGAGAGTCTGGGGAATTCTCACAAGTTAACGGGTACAGGAGAGGTTCCCTTTGAGTAGTGGTCGTTTCTTACGGGCGTTGGACAGGGTCTCTGAGACCCGTGTTACCATAGTTACAGAGGCCGCCCTTCTACAGCCGCATCAGAAGTCGCAAGTGGCACAGTGCATTATTTACAGGAGTTATGTTTTTCTGCTTCCTGGACTTGTTGCTTTCAGACAACGCATGGTTCATCCCTTAGAAGGTCATTCTTTCAAAGGACTCATCTTCAAGGCTGTGGTAGCCGAGGAACAAAAAAGACGGAGACCTAGTTTAGCTGCAGGGCAGTTGCTGGGGGCAAGCAAATTGATGGTGCGTCTCCATATGCCACCACAACGGGAGCTTCTGAACATAAGCCTAATAGAAGCGTACAGGACATGCTTAAGAACAGAAGAGGAAGTGTATGCAGGTGCGACGTAAAGAAGGGGAATTCTTATTACACTGAATATGGGTGAAGGCTAACTTAAGGCATTCGGCAGGAGGAATAAGGAATGAAGCGGGGACAGAAAATGAGCTGCTTTAAGGAAGCTTAAGAACGATTATGTCGGGACTGGAGTAGGAATTTTGGAACTAGACCTACTTCCCCTTGCCAGGAAATCCCACTCCCCCAAAACACCGGTGTGTCTTAACCCTGGTGGTGTTTTCGCCTCTCAACCCTTAGAGCAGTAGTTCTTAACTGGAGTCGATTTTGCTTCCAGGCAACACTGGCAGGGTCTTGAGAAAATTTTTAGTTGTCGCTTGGAGAGGGACCACGTTACTGGCATCCCGGGGGTAGATGCCAGGGATTCTGCTACACATCCTGCGGCGCATGGGACAGGCCCCCACGACAAAGGTTAACCTGGCGCCAGATGTCAAAAGTGCTGAGCTTGAGAAGCTGCCTGATAGTGGTCGGGTACCCCTTGTTTCTAGCGAGTGATTTTCTAAGTTCTGTGAGTCGAGATCAGTGCATCCCGCCAAATCAGAAATCTGAGGCTATGGGGCCCAAGCGTTTGATATTTGTCGAAAGCTTCTTAGGTGACTCAGATGCTACATATATGATTGAGAAAGGCAGATTTAGAGGGTAAATGAAGATTTACTTTTTCATTATTTTAACAGAATAGCCAGATGTAGATTGCGTTGATTTGAAAGTGTCAAGTAGTCTGCCAAGTCCCAATAGTTTGCAAACTAGCATTTTTACATTCTACTTCGTTATTTTAAATTTTGAACTGCTTAATTTTTTAGCACTTGTTAGTTTTTATGAGTGTAATATTAAATCATTAAATTGTACTTTTAAAATTTAAGCTAAAATTCCCCAGAGCTGTGAACTAATACTTTAACATAATAGTCTTCTTTAGGAACTTCCCTGGTGGTCTAAGTGCTAAGACTCTGCACGCCCAATGCAGGGGGCCCGGGTTCAATCCTGGTCAGGGAACTAGATCCCACATGACGCAACGAAGAGCTCCCATGCCACAACTAAAAGATCCCACGTGCTGCATCTAAGACCTGGAGCAGCCACATACATTAATAAATATTTAAAAAAAAAAAAAAAAAGTCTTCTTTACTTGCAGGACCTAAGGAAGAGCTAATAGAATCTTGCTTTAACTGTTGCCCAAAACCCCAAACCTGGGCTTTGCCCAGAAAGAAAAAAAAAAATCTGGTTACCCCTGTATAACCGTGGAGGGACGGAGAAAATACGTGAATTTGAGCTGTTTCAGCCAGAATAGACCAGAATTTACGTTTCCAAAGACCTTTTTATCTAGGTGTCATAGAGCCTTAGATGAAAAATACGTTTTTAATCCAAAGATCTGCGTGGTGTAGGTTTGTTATCCCTTTTCGGCGGAGAAACTGGGACCCAGAACAATAAACTAAAAGAATCACAAATTTGGAGTTAGAGAATAATTTCAGGAAAAGCATGCCATTTACATTTCTGATTCTGGGTTTTCCTTAAGGAACAGGTAATTTCTATCACTACTTCATTAAGGAAGGAAGGAAACAGGTCGAAGGCTGTTAGGTTTCTGTGTGCTGATCTGCAGAAACATCCTGACTAGGATCTCTGAGATGAAACAGTCCAGGGTCAAATACTGGAAGACAGAAAAGCGCTTTGTCCTCGTAGCAAGTGGTCACTTAATAGTAAATCCAGTCTAAGGATGATGAAATTACTCAAGCATGGAAAGGATCATGCTTGCAATTTTTTGTGTGCCTTTTCAGAATCATCCTTTTCATATACATTTGTTTCTTAAAGAGTATTTTTCACCAAAACTACAGAGTACTTAAATTTTGAATGACTTTGCTAATGGATATATAAATAACAAAATATTGAGAGGTTAAATAGAATGCTGAAATTAAACCACGCAAATAGCAAAGATAAATTCTAAATTCTGAGATATAATGGTCTGATTACTAGTTAATCAGACAAATGAGTACTTAAATTTTTTTTTTAGTAAGCTGAACATTTTCATCAGGGCCTGGGGAGATGGAAAAGAGCCTTTCCCAGTGAACTGAAATGATAGTTTATCATTTTAAGTTTACAACTTTCCCAGTCCCTCTCAGGCAGAGTTCTTGAGTCCTAGCTTGGTAATGTTTCTGTCTAATTGTATTTCAAAGATCAGACTTGACCCTAAGTAGTCCACATCAAATAGGCGATTAGTTTGTCTGAAAACTACAGCAGCATCGCTGTCTTCTGCGTAGTAGTCAGAGTAGAGTCATCGGCAGGTCCGCTGCTCTCCTAGGTGACAGGATACAACAAGAGAAAAGGAAACCAGAAAACAGAGGAGGAGAAGGAAGTGCGGAGAGCGGTGGTTTCTGCATCTGGCCGTGTCCCCAGGTCAGGGGGAAGACAGCGCTCTGGTGTAGTTTGTAAACGACAGTAGGGGGATGCTTCCCACTGCTTGAGCAGCAGAGTCACGATGGGCAAAAAATCTGCTGCTTCCTTTCGCTGAGAGTTACCCCTCTGTTACGTAGGTTTGACCCCACTTGGAACTGATCGAATTCCTGTTCTCTAAGATGCTTGTGTTCTCTGACCTCTGTGAGTGTTTCCTGTTAGTGAACAGAATATACATGTTTTGCTGTTTGTTTTGTTTTTATTTTTTAGGAAAAGACTGATGTGGAAGGAACCTTATTTGTTTACACAAGGTAAGAGTATTTCACTTTCATAAAGAAACTGTCTTTCACTCATGGCTTAGCTCTGCTGTGTCACCCTTCAAGTGTAGTTTTATTTCAGAGAAGGGAAAGAACTTAGTTTGAAGCTATTAGTTTGAAGTTATTAGTTGACATAAGGAAGGGAATACTGAATGATGGCATCTGTGTGGTGTCATGAATACTGATTTCAGAATATAATGTAAACTTCAGTATGGATGAACTTAAATCTCTGTGTTCTTATAAAAGCAGTGTTAACTATTTATTCTTTAATTCGAATGAATGGTACAAAGTACTTGAGTATAATGGATTGGCAAGGAGCCAGAAGTACACTGGTCAGAACGTTAGATTATCTAACCAGCATTTGGAGGAGAGCGTTATTGGTCACGCCACCTCTTGACTCCTTGAAGAAGCGTGATCAAAATTAAAGAGGTCTCTCAGCCCTCCACTGTACAGCTAGTGGCATATGTTTCAGGATAGATTTAATAAATTCATGTTTTTTGGTAATTTTCATCAGCTGTTGCTAATATCACACGTGCACACAGAGATGTGTAGTATGTACATTGTCTTCACAGCTAAGCTGTTTATTCACAGAAACGTCCACGTAAGATCTCATAGCTGAGGCCCATCACCACCGGTGGGTTACAGAGATATAATAACCCTTCCCACCCCACACACGCTCATCTGTTCTATACACACTTTGAAGGTAAACCACGGTGTGGATGGACTACCCCCGCGCCAGTTGGCGCGTGATAAGCAGCGAGTGGGCGGGCGTGTGGCCCTGGGAGGCTCTGCCGAGCTGCCGAGTGCAGGGCAGGAGCTGAGCGTCGCGGAGGCGGAGGCAGGGGCCCCGTGGTACAGCACAGTGAGGGCAGTGGTCTGGGGCGGAGAGTGTGTATCGGTTGGCACGAGTTAGAAGCTGACGGTGAGAGTAAAGAGATTTTGCTGGCTTGGAGTATCAGACTGAAGGTGCTGAAAGCTGTTTTCTGAGCAGTAGGGAGCCGCTGAAGGTTTGCGAGTGGGGGAGTAAAGGAGTGATGACAGGACGTGCGCGAAAGTCGGTGTGCTAGCGTTATGCAGGCACGGAGAAGACGGCGGTGGCGGAGCGGGTGTGAGGTGAAGTGGGGAGGGCTTATTGGGAGACTGCGTGCAGGGGGCGGTGGCATTTTAAAGTACTGGCGAGATTTTGAAATGGAAAACAGAGAGGATGATAGACTCATTGGCGGAATGGAAGGATGGGAGGTTGAGAACCTGGCTTGAGGATAGTTTTAGTTTCATTTTGAAATAGTGGTTTTGGGGTGATGGCAGGGCGTTGCAGTGGTGGCACCAGGCACTCGGGACGGGGCAGGGACGGAGGCACAGGGTGTGGAGGTGTCGGCGTCGTTAGCTTGGTCGTTGGAGTCAGTAGAGAAGCTGAGGGGCTAATGGCTGGGTTTCAGGGTCAGCAGGACGCAGAGGAGTCACCACGGAGACAGGCAGAGCTAGAGCAGCACACAGAGGCCCCTGCGGCCCGGGCAGCTTCGGCGTGGAGGGTGGGCAGGAGGCAGCGGTGGGAGCGGCGGGGAGCACTTTTAGTAGTGCAGAGGAGTAGCAGATGAGGCAAGTGTTTTCTGTTTTGTACCAAAGCCAAACGTAGCTTGGTATTTTCAAGTACTTCTTAATATACTCTTGAGTTCCTCATGGAGCTGTCAGTTAAACAAACCTTTAAACTGAGAAGCAGATCCTTCCCTAGTCCTTAATCTCTTCCCCACATCTGACTCCTTAAGAGCAGGACCCTCTCTCCCATCCCTCTCCCCCCCACCCCAGCCCCACCATCTGATCCCAGATTCTAGAATGTTGAGGTCTTTCGAGGACGACAGACAGCTCATGGAAATCACAAGGGAGTTTTGGGTACAGGTAATGGAACTGCCAGTGATGTATTTTGACTTAACAGATGTTGCTTTAGAGCAGTTGGTATCCTCTGAGTCTATTTTATAAATTGTGAGATGGTGTAGTAACTGTACCACTAGAGGGGGGAAAGCCTGTTGTGATAATGAAACACTGGAAGAATCAAATTCTGATTCTGTATAAAAACACCTAACCCCATTTTTTAAATTATGTCTTTGTTTCCTCGTGTGTCTTCCTGTAATAGAGTTACACCCACTGGTGATTTCCAGAGGACCCTCTGACAGGGGTCTTTGGAAGTCACGCTTCATTCTTCCCCAGAATTGAAGTTGAAATGATCGTCGTGGTTATTTCCGGTGTTCATTATATGCCCAGCACCACGCTACCACTTAGTAAAATAAGCAGGCAAGGATTGCCTTCCATCAGTTTTAAAATTAGAAGTCTCATAAGAAAGCTGTAGGTAGTAAATCAAGTGGTTAGAGGTGGAATAAAACTGAGCTATAAACCCCTTTTCTTCCTGTTGCTCACAGCATTTCTGTGGGCTTGTTACCTTGTGCCCCAGATTAAATCAGTGGCCCTGCCTGTTTCCGTTTCAGTGTGTGAGCACGTGTGTCCCAGTTTGTCAGCAGAAGTTGCACAGTTGGGTTGGTATCTGGCCTGTCCCCCAAGGGTAGACAGATGCACTTGTAGTTAGTTTCTCTATGATTTGGGTTCTTCCTGCCTGACAGAGACTAGGCACTGAAGGTTTATTGAATGAAACTAAAAATAAAAAGTTACTAAATGCAAAGTTTTATGGATAAAAACTTTTGTAGTAGCTTATCTGTGAAGCTGTTTGCCTTACACTGAAGAATACTAAGTGTCTGCTCTTTGCTTTAAATTGTATAAACTTTTAATTATACTGTATCTCCTCATAAGTTCATTGACCAGAGTTACATTGTTTCTCTAAGAAATTACACAGCTTTCAGTTTCAGACCAGCACTAACATTGTCTATAATTGTGACGTACGCTCTGTATTAACGGTCAAGATTGTTTAAAGGTGTCTGTCGGTAATTTTTTTATCAGTAGTTACCATCTCTGCCTTAAAGGAACTTACAGCGTGGGTAGGGAAACAAGCTGTGTATATGTACATACGTACACAGTTAAGTAAGTAGGGCTGGACTTTACCAAAGCACCGGCATGGCCGGCGTGCCGTATGCGTCCCGCGCATTGGTGCAGCCCACGGTGAAGGGGCGGAAAGGTTGAAGGCGTGTCCAGATGCCCCTGTCCCGGAAGTGCTCTGCTCTGAACGGCGTGTCTCTGTGTCCCCCCGCCCCCGGCAACCTTTAGGTCTGCTTCTCCGAAACACGGCTTCACCATCATGAACAGGCTGAGCATGGAGAATAGGACAGAGCCCATCACGAAAGACCTGGATTTCCAGCTCCAGGACCCCTTCCTTCTCTACAGAAATGCCAGATGTGAGTCTGAACGCGTGTTTGAGACTGTGTGTGACTGTTGTGTCTAGTGTCAGTGACTCTAGGGGTCCGCACGGGTGGCCTGGGAAACACATGCCTCGGTGCGGGATAGCTTCCTCGTCGGGAGAGTTTACACGGAAACAGTGTGAATGTGATGACGTGAGCATTTAAACCTCGTCCTCCGCAGCTGGACCGCTTTGTGCTGTGAGCCTGAGCGGGGCTTGGGGGAGGCAAGTCCTTGGCCAGGAGACCGCAGAGGGCACCTCGGTGGTGCTGCAGGACCTAGGCTAGCCATTCAGCTTGCGTGTCATCGGCTGAGCATCCGATGAGATGCTGGAGGGAGGGGCCTGTCCTCCAGAAGTGCCATCTTTTGAATACGTAGTAAACGAAAACCAAAGTCCACAGAGTTTTGGTCCTTAAGAATTTCATAACACTTGGTAAAGTTTAAGTTCTGTTAGGTAACTAAATGGTCCTCGTCAGGTTTGAAATGAGGTAGCAGTCGCCTGCCCAGAACTCGGTCCCCATCTCACTCTTGCATCTCTTCTGACCACTCGTGCTGAACCGTTGGGCAGCCCACAGAAAAGTGGATGAGAACGTTAGGAACTGCAGGAGCATCTCCACACAGAACACGAGAGCACACTGTAGCTGCTTAAACGCGTGTGCGCGTGCTCCGTGCTGGCTTCCAGAAAGACCTTGCAGCTCAGAAATGGTTACCGTGCATTCTCCACCCCGTTCTTTGAGCTCAAGATACAAGAATTTGCCTTCTGTGTACTACTCAGTGTTAACAATGTAATACAAGTAATATATGTTTCAACCCCATCGAATTGTTCTGAAGTAAATATAGCATGATTTTAATGCTATATTTACTTATATTCACATGTAACTAAGTTGTCGTGATAGGTGGTCATCCTATTTAGAAAATACAGTTAAATTTTTACGAGAAAAAAATTATAAGAAAGCTATTAAAACTATATAACTTGACTTTCTAATGGCAGGTCCTATGAAATGAAAAATTCAGTAATACAGAGAAATATCTTGTTTACTGTTCCTGTTTCTTTGCTGGAAGGCGTAGTTTAATCACGTGTAGCTTGTAGCTGTTTGAGTTTTTTTGTGTGCTTGTTATGTCGGGTTATATTTTCTTTTTTTGAGATGATTAGATTCTATGTCAGATTAATATATAACTCAAATCCTAATAAACAAAATAACCGCAAAATTAAATATAAAATGAATGAATATTAGTGGCTTATAATAACTTTTGGTTGCCCTTAGTTTGGATATATACTGAGTCTAGTGGGTATAGATAATATTTTAAATTCTTATTACAATATTACATATTATATATTATGTACTGTACCAAAGATATGAAAATACAAACTCTCTTTAATGTGGTCGATTTTAAAAATAACCCTCCTCAGTCCCACAGGGTTTAGCTGCTAGGATCTAGTAAACGTGCTCAGCCCCACCTGGGTTCCAGGCTGTGCTGTCCAGTACCGCCCCACGGGCTAGGGTGGCTGGTCTGAATTTTACACTCTGAGCTATGAATGTAAAAGACACACTGATTTTCACAGACTCGGTACAAAAAAAAGGAATGTGAAAAAATCTCAGTAGTCCTATATTGATTTACCTGTTGAAGTGGTAATATTTTGAATATATTGAGTTAAATAAAAAGTATTATTAAAATTCATTTCACCTGCTTCTTTTTATTTTTTTAGTTAAAAATTCCATTTGTGGCTCACATTTGTGGTTCACCGTATGTTTCTACTAGACGGCACTGTTCCAGGCGTTTTCATTCATCTTCCCACACTTCCTCATCATAGCTTTGAGGGACAGACACTCTCCCTGCTGTTTTGCAGATGAGAAAACTGAGTCTCAGGGAGGTGGCAGCCCTGACAGACCCACACATTCTGATTTCAGGTCCGTTGCTTTTTGTACACCAGCCTGTACTGCTCTCTCCACTGTTCACCATGAGTGCACATTGAAGGCAGCCTTTGGGCTGTGTATTAAAATGTTTCTAATGAGCTTCCATAAGACAAATGAAATCAGTTGAACAACAAAGAGTGGAAGGGAATGGATCTATTTACCTTCCTGAGTTTATTTTGCTTCTTTTCTCCTTAATAATTTGGCACATCTTGACTTTGCAGCCATAGTCATTTGGATTTCGTTTATTTATAAAAGCCTCTTCAGAGTCTCTGACATCAGAGGTTCCCAGAGGGTTTTGCTCCAGGTGCTTTCAGCGTGTCAGATACTCTCAAATGTTTTTAAATAATTCTGATACTCTATGGAATAATTGCATCTGGTTCGCATATTCTCTGATGATGTATAGATTCATTCATCATCCTTTGAACAATGAACCCAGCTTCACTCAGGACCGGTCTTTAAGACTCTCTACCTCTCGAGATCTGTCGAGTCAAGGATCTCCCTGTTTTAGTCCTGACATTTCACTTTGGCCAATATATGTCATAGGCCAGGTTGGGACATGTCAAGAGGCAGAGCTGATACAGGTTTGTGGTGAGTTTTTTTTAATTCACTAGGTTAAAAAAACTGGTACGTGAGGAGATAACTATCCCTTTCTAAAATTGTGTGGATTTAGAAGAGCAAAATAAAGAAGTGAAAACTCAAACTTTCTTCATTTAATTTAAAAAAAAAAAGATGTATAATAAGTAACTGAATTTCGGCCAAACACAAAATGTATGGTTTTATTACAGTACAGGATTTATAGTCTTTAAACCTGGTTGTCATAGAGTTTGACCTCTGTAAGCTTTATAGGTAAATAAGGTGCCTGTTGAATGAGAAAATATTTACCCGACAAACATGTACTGAGTGCTTACTGTCTCCCAGGCACCATGTCAAGGCTCTGTATGGGTTATTTAATTCTCATCACTTTTCCTTAGAAATCCTATTATGTAAATGAGGAAACTGAGGTTAAAGGGATTACGTAATTTACCGAGGTCTGTGACCGTTTTGAGATGGAAAGAGCATTTGGACTGAGAAAGCCTATCTCCAGAGATCCAGGCCCAAGCGGTGGAGGTGCCAGCACACGAGTGATGGGTCTGAGCAAGCTTTACCTTATACGCAATGCTCAGTCTTGTAGTGTACACTCCAGAGTTAAAAGGCGAGTTGCTTTTTTTTTTTTAAGTTGAGAATCTACTGTATCTCCGTTATTAGAAAGGAGAATATCAAATAAAACTAATGTAACAAAAAGCTGAATCTGACTGTTTCTTGTGTATTATTACCCTCCAGCAGCTGTTTGCTGTATTTGCCATTTCAGAACTAAATAAGATTTTGGTATAGGGAGATACAGTTTAGAACTGTATTTTCCCGAGTAGGTCATAATATTTAAGATAAGTTACAGACAGCAATGACAGGTAGATTTCAGAGCTAGGCCAACATGTTGAATATATTATTGTCTGTGATTACAGAATTAGAATGAAATTCTTTGGGGCTGCTTGATTTCATTGCAGACATAAGCTTGGAGCTTAGAGCAAATCAGAAAAGGCAAAAATCAAGACACCGAGATCAAAGCTGTTTTAGAAAACTCCTCAGTTTTAAAGTGAATTTACCATATTGGGTAGTTTTATATTCATAAAGAAATACAATTTAAATTCTTTATTGACATTTGTAGGATCTGAGAAAAACTGCTATAAATAATGATAAATGGTACACTGAATGAAAGTTATAATTACAGACAGTCCTCATCTTTCAAATAGACCATGACCTAGAAGTTCCCTTTTAAAGTGATTGGTTGGTAGACTTTTGGCTCAACGTGGCAGATCGAACACACTCCTGAAACTGTTGAAATGACAGTAACGGAGTAAAAAAAGATTCAAACCCACAAGGGTGCAGGGTGGATTTCATGAAAAAAATGGCACAAGCGAGAGAGAGGAAGACATGCCACGACAGCTTCGTTGTTCACAATTGTTAACCTTACTGCCCTGCAGAAGACTCTGCCCTGTTGATGTCGGACTTGACAGTGCTCTTTGGTTCTTCCCCCACTGACCCTTCCGGGGCGATATTGTGTAGTTGCCCTTTGGGCTCACGTTTGATTGTGTGGATTGATCTGGCCAGTGAGATAGGGGTAGAAGTGCTACGTGTGACTTCTGAGCAGATGCATGTTCAACCACGTCTCTTTCCCTTCTGCCATGATGACTCGCGGTGGTCTGTCAGCCTGGTCCTGGGATGAAGGCACAGCGGTGAACCATGATGGGCTTGTAATGTGTGTGAGAAGTAAACCTTTGTCATTGTAAGCCATTGAGATTTGGGGGTCATTTGTTACTTCAGCATAACTCGGGCTGTTATGACAGATACACAGGCCATCTGGGAAAAGGGGGATCCAAGCACAGGTTGGAGGTAAAGGAGTTCTGAGAAGAGTGGTAAAGAGGAGTCCCATCATGACCCCTATGCAACTGAACTAAAGATGAGTCAGTCTAAAAGTAGGAAGATGGAAGGCTTCAGGAAGCGCGTCCAAGAAGAGATTTACACCTGAGAGTTTGAATCTCTTGGGACATTTACAGTTCCTTTTTCAGTGATTTTGGTAATGACATAAGAACATTAAAAACTGAGAGGGGAAAAAAGAACAAAAGGAGACAATTCTTAATTCCTGGGAAAGCAAAATATTGTACAAGAAAGGAAATATAATCATAGTACACTATTTGGCTCTGCTGGTCGTAATTAAATGATAAACACTAAATGTGAAATGATGTTATACTTACATTGGAAGGATGGGGAAAAGTGTGTGTGTGTGTTTGTGTGTGAGAGTGTGTGTATTGTCAGAGAACTAAACCCTCTTCAATGGATTTTTCTTAAGAATCAAGAGGTAGTGTATAGATGATATATAGGAAAAGAGGTTTACATACCAGAAAAAAAAATTGGATGAGAAATAAATGGAGAGCCGAAATAACTGTCATGGAAAAGGTTGCTCTTAGGGAGTAGTAATCAGGATTATAATGGCTAGAGAATTGATCTGCTATTTGTTATGAAACCTTACAGTATTTGATATTTAAAATTATAGATATGTTTTCTTTTGATAAAAATGTAATTGGATATGAGAATACATTCATAAAAACAATATCTTAGTTGGTGGTTAAGTTTCTAAGTCAACTAAGAATAGTAGCACACTAACATAGTGATGTGTGTATGAAATACAGCACCAGTTTGGATAGCATTATTTCTGTAGGAAAATCACTTCAAGAGCAAAACCTCCTTAGCAGTGAGGCAGAGGACTTCCAGTGCCCATGTATATTCACAGGTCGTTTGTAATGCTAGGTCTTCCTGGGACTTCCCTGACGGTCCAGTGGTTAAGACTCCACGCTTCCACTGCAGGGGGCACAGGTTCCATCCCTGTTTGGGGAACTAATATCTCACACGCCGGGTGGCACAGCCAATAATAATAATAATAAAGGCGTTATTATTAAAAAGAAAAAATGCTAGGTCTTATATGAAATGCATTTTAGCGTGTGGTAACGGTAAACTGAGGCTTAAGGCCTTCCCAGCCTGTTGCCAAGTCTCAGCTCCATGCTGTTTGCACAGCCCTTTTCTCCTTCCAGTCCCACAGCCATTCCAGCCCAGGCTTCCATTACCTGTTACCTGGGGTGGCTCATAGCTCCTGAGAACGAGAGCATAAGCTTCCGGCACCAGCCAGAGTAGCGTTAAGTTCACAACAACACACCTCTCCCACTGGTTACAACGAGAAGTTGTGGACAGAGTACAAAACAAAAAACCAGAAAGCCTGAGGATTCTGAAAGTAAACAACAACAGGCATATTGTTGAGGGAAGTCAGAACTTGAAGAGTAACCAGAATGGTGGCCAGTCTCCTGACTTATTCTTCCCTCTTCTTTGTCTCCTGACTGTGACTCGAGAGTGAGCCACGTCGCAGAACTATGGACAAAAACAGCAGAAACCAAGAGCAACATCTCTGTGGACTGAGGACTGGAGAAATGGACTCCCTCTTTCCCTCCCAGCCCTACTTGAAGCCAGCTGCGACACTAACCTGAGCTGCCCCTGTGGCAGTGACAGGCCCGTGAGGATCCCAAGAAGAGCCTGTGTCTGCCAGAGGAGCTGCAAACAAGGGCTCCTGTGGTCTCAAGAGCGTAGTTGATATTCCTTTGCCTCCCCCAGTGGGTAGCCCAAGCTACGCAGACTGCCCGACAGTGTGAGAAGCTAAAACTCTGAGAGAAACCCTGACTTTGTGGCCTGAAGACTGGGGAGAAGGACCCCCGTGAGCTGGAGAGAGAGCTGGATGAGGAGATCCCCTAATTCTGTGTGGGAACTGACATGGGTGCTGGTCTCACCCAGGAGTATCACATACATGTAACAGAGCCAAGGAAGCATAGCCGAGGCTTTGAGAACTAACCCACGGTGTGGACAATCACCTAGCTCCAGACCAACACCTGAGTGGTGTACGCACGGGGCAGACACAGCTCTGAAGATGGAGCTGACATGGGAGCCGTTGCCCACAAGAGGTAGGATGGAGCGTCCTGTCTAAATCTAAACAAATCGACCGCCTTCTAAACAAAATCAACACTCTTCGGTGGGTTTTCAGAAGACTCAGTCTCACAACATCATCAAGATGTCCAAGATACAACACAGAATGGCTACTCATACGAAGAACTGGGAAAATCTGACAACTCTCACAGGGAACGTCAGTCAGCAGATGGCCACCCAGAGATGACCCACATGCTGGAGTTATAGGACAGTGGCTTTAAGGCTGTTACTATTACTGTGCTCTGTGAGATAAGAGTCCTCAGAAATGAATGGAAAGATGGAAATTCTCAGCAGAGAAATGGTGTAAAAAAACCAAAGGGAACATTCGGAGCTGAATAATAGAGTACCCAGTGAGTGGCTCTGATAGCAGAGTAGAGATGGCAGGGGAAAGAAGAGTCAGTGAACTTGAAGACCGGTCAATAGATGTTATCCAACCTGAAGAACATACAGGAAAAAGGTTAAAAAAAACAACAACCAAGGCCTCACAAACCTGCGGGGCTGTACCAAGAGGTCTGAATTTGTGTCACTGGAGTCCCATAAAAGGAGAAAAAGACTGGTGTAAAAAAAATATTTGAAGAAATAATAGCTGAAAACTTTCCAAATTTGGTGAGACACAAATGTATGGATTCAAGAAACTCAGTAAACCCCAAAGAGGATAAACCCAAAGAAAACCATGCCCATAAATATCATAATCAAACGGCTGAAAAACGGACTTTAAAAAGCAAACAAAAAACCTTGAAAGCAACCAGAAACGATACGTATAGGAGAACAATGCCTTGGACGACTACAGATTAATCTTGGAGTCTGGAAGACAGTGCCGAAATAAAAGAACCATCAACCTAGAATTCCGTCTCCAGTGAAGATGTTCCTTAGGAAGGTAGGTAGAATAAAGGTACTCTCAGATAAAGGAAAATTTAAAGTCCTTTTTTGTCAGCAGACCTGCTCTAAAGTAAATGCTGAAAGAAGTTCTTCAGACTGAAGGGAAGTGATACCGAAGGAAGGTCAGGGCCTCAGGTTGAAGGAGGAGCAACAGAAGTAGTAAAAACATGGGCCAGTAGAGTAGAGTTATTTTTTCTACCCTCAGATTCTTTAAAACGCAAATGATGATCGAAGGCAAAAGTTACAGGAGGGCTTCATCGTAGGTAGATGGGACATGTGACAACTGCAAGGTTAAGGGGAAGGGGATAGGGACCTATATAGTTGTAAAGCCTTTACATTTTGCTTGAAATGGTAAAATAAAAACTGTAGTAAACTGTGAAAAGTTAGATATGTATAGTGTGATTCCTAGAGCAGCCACTTAAAAAAAAGAAAACAGAGAACCAATAGATAAATGAAAATTGAATACTAAAAAAATTTTAAATAATCCAAAAGAAGGCAAGGAAGGATGTACCAGCAGAGCAAAAAACAGGGGAGACAAACCATGGAAATGCTAATTAAAAGAAAGCCATTTGGGAGTAACATACACACACTACTATATATAAAATAGATAAGCAACAAGGACCTGCTGTATAGCACGGGGAACTATACTCAGTATTCTGTAATAACCTATGATGGAAAAGAATCTGAAAAAGAATATACACGTGTGTGTGTGTGTGCGCGTGTGTGTATTCCACTTTCTATAATTGGTAGAATAAACAAAACAGCGAGGCTGTGGAAGACTTAAACAACACTGTCAACTCACTTGATGTAATTGACATTTATCGAACATTCCACCCAGCCACAGCAGAATACAGCCTCTTTGTAAGTGCTCATGGGACAGTACCCAAGGTCAACTTTATCATGGGTCATAAAAAAAACTTAAAATTTTTTAAAGAAATGGAAATCAAACAAAGTATGCTCTCTGACCACAAAGGAATTGAACTAGAAATCAGTAACAGAAAGATATCTGGAACATCCCCAAATATTTTGAAATTAAACAACACACTTCTAAAATAACCCATGTGTCAGAGAGGGAGGAAAATTAGAAAATGAGCTGAATAAAGATGAAAATACATGTCAGATGCAACTGAAGTTGGGCTTAGGGGGAAATTTATAGCGTCAAATACTTAGGAAAGAGGAAAGGTCTCAAACGAGTAATTCAGGTTCCACCTTAAGAAACTAGAAAGAGAAGAGCAAAGTAAACCCAAAGCAAGCAGAAGGAAGGAAATCAAAAATAAGAGCAGAAATCAGTGAAATAAAAGAGTAGAGGGCTTCCCTGGTGGCGCAGTGGTTGAGAGTCTGCCTGCCGAGGCAGGGGACACGGGTTCGTGCCCCTGTCCGGGAAGATCCCACATGCCGCGGAGCGGCTGTGCCCGTGAGCCATGGCCGTGGAGCCTGTGCCCCACAGCAGGAGGGGCCACAGCAGTGAGAGGCCCACGTACCACAAAAAAAAAGAAAAAAAAAAAGAGAGAGTAGAGAAAATCGGTGAAACCCAAAGCTGGTTCTTTGAAAAGAGTAAAACTTATAAACCTAAACCCCTGGCCAGACTGATCAAGGGAAAAAAAGAGAGAGAGGGGATGCAAATGAGCAGTGTCAGGAATGAGAGCGGGGTCTCTGGACACTGAAAGGACGAGGGAAATGCTGTGGACCACCCCATGCCCGTAAGTTTGACAACTTAGAGGAAATGGACTAATTCCTTGAAAAACACAAATCACCAAACCATACTCAGGAATAAATAACCTGAATAGTCCCGTATCTATCAAAGAAATCAAATATGTAGTTAAAAGCTTTCCAGCAGAGAACTCCAGGCCCAGACAGTTTCACTGGTGAATTCTACCAGGCATTCAAGGAAGAAATAATACCAATTCTGCAGTCTCTTCCGGAAAATAGGAGCGGGAAGAACCCAAGTCATTTTATGAGAGCAACGTTATCCTGATACCAAAACAAGGCAAAGACATTACAAGAAAATTAAAGACCAATATTCCCGGTGAATATAAATATAAAAAATCCTCAACAAAATACTAGCAAAATAATGTTCATAGCAGCATTATTCACAAGAGCCAAAAGGTGGAAACAGCTCAAATTCACGGATAGATGATTGGATAAACAAAATGTGGTATCTACATACATTGGAGTATTATTCAACCTTAAGAAAGAAGGGGATTCTGATACGTGCTACAGCAGAGATGAACCTTTAAGGTATTATGCTAAGTGAAATAAGTCAGTCACAGAAGGACAGATATTGTATGGTCCACTTACACGAGGTACCTAGAATAGTCAAATTCATAAAGACAGAATGTAGAATAGTGATTACCAGGGACTGGGGGAGGGGGGAATGGGGAGTTCTTGTTTAATGGGTACAGAGACTTAAGTCTGGGATGATGGAAAACGTTCTGGAGATGGTGGTGATGGCTGTGCGACGTTGTGAATATACTTAAAGCCACGGAACTGTACACTTAGAAATAGTTAAAATAGTAAATTTTGTGCTATTTAAAATTTCACCACAATAAAAGAAATATTAACAAATTCAACCACTTGCCATATAATTTGCATCCAGCTTATCCCTTCCGTACAAACCCACTGCTAGATTTATCTTCCTAAAGCACAAGTCTAATTGTCATTTTTCTGCTCAGAATCTTAAATGCCCACCAGGTAGACTTTCTCACCTGACAGCTAAGCTTGCTGTAGTCGGGTCCCAGTTTACCTGTCTGGACAGGTCAACGTGACTGCTGTATACTTACCTTCTGTTCTAACCAAACACAAATATGTGCTTTCCTAGAATACTTTAAAATTTTTTATCTCTGTGCTTTTAAACATGGTTCTTTTTTTCCCTTGAAATCTTTTCCTCACCCTAACCAATCTCTACCAGATACGTTCTACTCATATTTCAAAAGCAACCAAAACTTGACATCTCCCTAGGGCCATCATCCTCTCTCTCTAGTTCTGATTTCTCACTGCAGCATCTCTCTCTCCCATGTTGACTTTCCTAGTGTTTACTGACCACTTGCCTATTGATACTGTTTCTGTGCTGGGTTGGGGGAGTTCAGTAATGAATAAGATGCGTCCCTTCCCTCTGATAGTTTGCTATCCTAGCACAAAAGACAGATTTACAAATATATATGTTCACAACAGTATGCTAAATGCTGAGCTAGAACAACAGGCACTTACTAGTACTTAGCATGTTACCTTATATGTAATATTTGTCCTAGTTTCTCTGTCAGAGCACAAGCCCCTTCAAGGCAAAGTATCTCTCTACTTCCCTTCAGCACTTAAATCCTTGCATTGTGTACAGTTAAATATTTGCAACGAATTGTTTTTTTATTAGGTTTCTTAATTCAAGGCAACCAATAAAGCTTAACCAAAATTTTCACTACTATATCTTCAGTTGTTTTTCTTTGGGGGCATAAGCCAACCAACAATAAGCAAAACCTTAAACACCTTGTGGTTCCTGGGTAGAAAATACTAAATAATTTTAGCAGTTTACAGAGGAATTACTCTGCTTCTCAAGGCTGATTTTATACAGATATTAGTTGCATTTACCTAAAAGTTCCTAGAAATATAATAATTGCAAGTTGTGAGAATACCATATATCCTCATCTTGAGAAATTTAATAGTTCTAGGAAAAGATATGTAATGTGGGAAAACATCAATTTCATCTGTGTGAAAACTTTATAAAACTTTAAGTTCTACAAAACATTTTATAGAATATTTCTTTCAAATTGATTTACTTTTATCAAGCTATTCTGATTTGATATTTAAGAAGTTTGTTTACTACTACCAAGTTGGTATTTTAATTATGTTACAGGAACAGAGATCATGTCCCTGTTTTGCGGTGGCCCTGCTAAACCATGGCCGTGTGGTTTAAACAGTAAGGCTTATGCTATAGTTATTTTACCTGAGAATTAAATAATAAATCCTTTCTTTTTATTTTTTGTAGAAGCAACTAAAATATAACTCCTTATTAAAAATGTTTAAAAACAGGTAGTATCACCAAACACTAGATTTGAATAGAATCTTGTGAACATTTACCATAAAAGAAAAAAAAAAAGATAAATTGTACCTCATCAAAAGTAAACTTCCGGGGGCTTCCCTGGTGGCGCAGTGGTTGAGAATATGCCTGCTAATGCAGGGGACACAGGTTCGAGCCCTGGTCTGGGAGGATCCCACATGCCGCAGAGCAACTAGGCCCGTGAGCCACAACTACTGAGCCTGCGCGTCTGGAGCCTGTGCTCCGCAACGAGAGGCCGCGATAGTGAGAGGCTCGCGCACTGCGATGAAGAGTGGCCCCCGCTTGCCACAACTAGAGAAAGCCCTCGCACAGAAACGAAGACCCAACACAGCATAAATAAATTAATTAATTAATAAACTCCTACCCCCAACATCTTCTTTAAAAAAAAAAAAAGTAAACTTCCGGACTTCCCTGGTGGCTTAGTGGTTAAGAATCCACCTGCCTTGCCGTGGAGCAACTAAGCCTGTGTGCCGCAACTGCTGAGGCTGCTAGAGCCTGCAAGCCACAGCTACTGAGCCCACACGCCCCAACTACTGAAGCCCGAGTGCCTAGAGCCCATGCTCCGCAACAAGAGAAGCCACCGCAATGAGAAGCCTGCACACCGCAAAAAAAGAGTAGCTCCCGCTTGCCGCAACTAGAGAAAGCCCTCACACAGAAACGAAGACCCAACACAGCCAAAAATAAATAAGTTATTTAAAAAAATAAAATAAAAACGTCTGTTCTATACCTAAAGGTGTATTACCTTTAGGAAAATGAAAATGCAAGCCACAGACTGGGAAAAACATTCACTGTACACACACACGTGCGCACACACACACACACACACACACATCTGACATAGTGCTTATATCCAGAATATATAAATCACTCTTAGAACTCAATAATAGGAAGATAAACAATCCAGTTTAAAAATTGGCAAAATATTTAACAGATGCCTTACTAAAGAAGATACACAGATAGCCAATAAAGAGATGCTCAATGTATTCACCAGGGACTTCCATGTCGTTGTGTCCAACAGAAGTTATCCATGTGTTTTGTGCAGTACACCATAGGATCAGTACATTACAGTCTACTGATCCATTCTCCATTGATGGGTATCTGAGTTATTTCTGGTCTTGAACTATTGTGAATCAAGTTGCCATGAACATTCTGGCTCATGTGTTTTGGTGGATATATGCACCTATTTGTTTGGGGTTTATACCAACACCTCATGTACAGTGTAGGGGTTTGTATAGCTCTGTGGATACTGCTGGACAGTTTTCTGAAGTTGTGCCCATTTATACTCCCTGCAGTGATGTATGAAAATCCATTGTCCCATATCCTTGTCAACACTGGATATTGTTACTGCTTTTAATTTGAGCTGTTCTGGGAGTTCTGAAGTGATATCTCACTGTGGTTTTAATTTGCATTTTGCCATAACTGTGTTGAGCACTTTCTCATATGCTTATTGGACGGTGGAGGGATATGTAAATTAAAACAAGCAGGAGAACGCCACATAATTTACTAGAATGGCTAAATTAAAAAGACTGACATTACTGGGGACTTCCCTGGTGGTGCAGTGGTTGGGACTTGTGCTCCCAATGCAGGGGGCCCGGGTTCGGTCCCTGGCTGGGGAACTGGACCCCACGTGCATACCGCAACTGAGAGTTCGCATGCCGCCACTAAGGAGCCCATGAGCTGCAACTAAGGAGCCTGCCTGCCACAACTAAGGAGCCCGCCTGCCACAACTAAGGAGCCCACCTGCCACAACTAAGGAACCAGCAAGCCTCAACTAAGGAGCTTGTGAGCCACAACTAAAGGAGCCCGCCTGCTGCAACTAAGATCTGGTGCAACCAAATAAATAAAAGACTGGCATTACCAAGTTTTAACGAGGATGTGGAGCACCTGAAGCTGTCATGCATTGCTGGTAGGAGGAAAACATGGTGCAACCCCTTTGGAGAATTGTTTGGCAATTTCTTACATACTTATATAATTATCATATGACCCAGCAAGTTCCACTTACAGGTATTTACTTAAGAGAAGTGAAAACATGTTCACACAAATACTTTTACCCAAATTCTCATTGTAATTTTATTCATAAGAGGATAATAGCAGTGAGAAAATCAAATTTGCAAATAAAGATAAGTCATAATTTGGAAGCAACATTGCTCACTAAGAATGCATTTTGTGAAACGTTTGCTCTTGCATTATACTACCATTAATGAGTTGGTTATTGATTACCTAGACTATGCAGAAAGCAGTGGCATGAGTAATAGATTACAGGCCTCTTGTGGGCAGAGACCACATATTATATTTTATTTGTATTCTGTGGTACCAAATAAACACAGAAAATGAACAGATCTGGATAAGAAATAGATAGGTACAGTGTTCTTAAAGTAAATCCCCAATTAATTCTTCAATTTGTTAATGAGGTGTATCACATTGATTTGACTTGCAGAAATTGAAGAATAAAAATATTATGGTCGGGACTTCCCTGGTGGCACAGTGGTTAAGAATCCGCCTGCCAATGCAGGGGACATGGGTTCAATCCCTGGTCTGGGAAGATCCCACATGCTACAGAGCAACTAAGCCCATGAGCCACAACTACTGAGCCTACGTGCCACAACTACTGAAGCCTGCAAGCCTAGAGCCCATGCTCTGCAACAAGAGAAGCCACCACAATGAGAAGCCTGCACACCGCACCAAAGAGTAGCCCCCGCTCACCACAACTAGAGAAAGCCCACATGCAGCAACAAAGACCCAACACAGCCATAAATAAATAAATTTATTTTTAGAAAAAAACATTACAGTCATCTCAATAGATGCAGAAAAGGCTTTTGACAAAACTCAACATCCATTTATGATAAAGACTTTCCAGAAAGTTGGTATAGACAGAACTTAACAGAATAAAGGCCATATATGATAAGCCCACAGCCAACATCATACTCAGCAGTGAAAAGCTGAAAGCATTTCCTCTAAGACCAGGAACACGACAAGGATGCCCACTCTCACCACTTTTATTCAACATAGTATTGGAAGTCCTAGCCATAGCAATCAGACAAGAAAAAGAAATAAAGGGAATCCAAACGGGAAAGGAAGAAGTAAAACTGTCACTGCAGATGACATGATACTATACACAGAAAATCCGAAAGACACCACCAAAAAAAAACTACTAGAGCCCATCAGTGAATTCACTAAAGTTGCAGGATAAGATACAAAATTAATATACAGAAGTCTGTTGCACTATACACTAACAACCAACTGTCAGAAAGAGAAATTAAGGAAACAATCACATCAAAAAGAATAAAATACCTAGGAATAAACCTCCTAAGGAGGTAAACCAATTGTACTCAGAAAACTGTAAGACACTGATGAAAGAAATTGAAAACAACAGAAACAGGTGGCAAGATATACTGTGTTCGTGGATTGGAAAAAATAATATTGTTAAAATGCCCATACTACCCAAGGCAATCTACAGATTCAGTGCAATCCCAATCAAAATACCAGTGGCATTTTTACAGAACTAGAAGAAATAATTTTTAAATTTGTATGGAAATACAAAAGACCCCAAATAGCCAAAACAATCTTGAGAAAGAAGAACAGAGCTGGAGAAATCATGCTCCCTGGCTTCAGACTATACTGCAAAGCTACCGTAATCAAAGCAGTATGGTGCTGGCACAAAGACAGACACATAGATCAATGGAACAGGATACAAATCTCAGAAATAAACCCAAGCACTTATAGTCAGTTAATCTATGACAAAGGAGACGAGAATATACAATGGAGAAAAGACAGTCTCTTTAATAAGTGGTCCTTGGAAAACTGGACAGCTACATTTAAAAGAATGAAATTAGAACATTCTCTAGCATCATATACAAAAATAAACTCAAAATGGGTTAAAGACCTAAATGTAAGACTAGAAACCTTAAAACTAGAGAAAAATAATGGACAGAACACTCTTTGACATAAATCATAGCAACGTTTTTTTGGATCTGTTTCCTAAGGCAAAAGAAACAAAAGCAAAAATAAACAAATGGAACCTAATTCAACTTAAAAGCTTTTGCACAGGAAAAGAAACCATCAACTAAACAAAAAGGCAGACTACTGAATGGGAGAAAATATTTGCAAATGGTATGGCTAATAAGGGGTTAATATCTAAAATATATAAGCAGTTCATACAACTTTTCTTGATAGAAAACCAACAACTTGATTAAAAATAGGCAGAAGACCTGAATAGACCTTTTTCCAAAGAAGACATATGAATGGCCAAGATGTACATGAAAAGATGCTCAACATTGTTACTCGTCAGAGAAATGCAAATCAAAACCATGGTGAGGGCTTCCCTGGTGGCGCAGTGGTTGAGAATCTGCCTGCCAATGAAGGGGACACAGGTTCGAGCCCTGGTCTGGGAAGATCCCACATGCCGCGGAGCAACTGGGCCCGTGAGCCACAATTACTGAGCCTGTGCGTCTGGAGCTTGTGCTCCGCAACAAGAGAGGCCGCGATAGTGAGAGGCCCGCACATCGCGATGAAGAGTGGCCCCCGCTTGCCACAACTAGAGAAAGCCCTCGCACAGAAGTGAAGACCCAACACAGCCATAAATTAATTAATTAATTTTTTAAAAAAACATGGTGAGATATCACCTCACACCTGTCTGAATGGCTGTTATCAAAAAGGCAAGATATAAGTGTTGGTGAGGATGTGGAGAAAAGGGAACCCTTTGTGCACTGTTGGTGGGAATGTAAATTGGTGAAGCCAATGTGGAAAATACTATGGGGGTTTCTCAAAAAACTAAAAAATAAACTATGGTATGACCCAGCAATTCCACCTCTGGGTATATATCTAAAGGAAACAAAAACACTAATTCAAAAAGATACACACACCCCCAATGTTCATGGCAGCATTACTTACAGTAGCCAAGATGCGGAGGCACCCCAAGTGTTCATCAGCTGATGACTGGATAAAGAAGATGTGGTGTTTTATTTATGTGTATACATATATACACACACACACACACACACACACACACACACACACACACCCCACACACACACAATGGAATATTACCTTAAAAAAATGAAATCTTGCCATTTGCAGCAACATGGATGGATTTAGAGGGCATTTTGCTAAGTGAAATAAGTCAGACAGAGAAAGAAAAATACTGTATGATATCACTTATATGTGGAATCTAAAAAATAAAACAAACTAGTGAGTATAACAAAACAGAAACCGACTCACAGATACAGAGAACAAACTAGTGGTTACCAGTCGGGAGAGGGAAGGGGAGAGGGGCAAGATAGGAGTAGGGGATTAAGAGGTACAAACTACTATGTAAAAATAAATAAGCCATAAGGATATATTATACAGCACAGGGAATATGCCAATATTTTATAATAAGTATAAATGGAGTATAAGCTTTAAAAATTGTGAATCACTATGTTGTACACCTGAAACTTACGTAATATTATAAATCAACTATACCCCAATTTTGAAAAGTGGAACCATCCTGTAAGTACTCACTTCTAAAAACAATTTTATTGGAGTATAGTTGATTTACAACGTTGTGTTAGTTTCAGGTGTACAGCAAAGTGAATCAGTTATACATATACATATATCCACTCCTTTAGATTCTTTTCTGATATAGGCCATTACAGAGTATTGAGTAGTTCCCTGTGCTCTACAGTGGGTCCTTAGCAGTCATCTATATTATATATAGTAGTGTGTATATGTCAGTCCCAATCTCCCAATGTATCTGTGCCCCCATTACCCCCTGGTAGCCATAAGTTTGTTTTCTACATCTGTTACTCTGTTTCTGTTTTGTAGAAAAGATCGTTTGTACCCTTCTTTTGGATTCCACATATAAGCAATATCGTATGATATTTGTCTTTCTCTGAGTTGAGTACTCACTTGTGGTCTCGCACGCAGCGTAACAGCCTTGAGATTCATTCATGTTTATATATCAACGTTTCTTCCCTTTTTATTAACGAGTAATATTTCATGGTTGTTTATTCATTCACCTGTTGATGGCAGTTTGTGTTTTCTCCAGCTTGGGGCTGTTATAAGTAGAGCCGCTATGAACATTTATTTTGAAAAGCTGGTAATAAAATGTAAAATAGGTAGCTAGCGGGAAGCAACCACACAGCACAGGGAGATCAGCTCGGTGCTTTGTGACCACCTAGGGGCGTGGGATAGGGAGGGTGGGAGGGAGACGCAAGAGGGAGGGGACATGGGGATGTATGTATATGTACAGCTGATTTACTTTGTTATACGCCAACAAAGATGTTTAAAAAAAAAAGCTGGTAATAACCCAAATGTCCATAATAAGTAAATGGATAAACAAGTTTGGTAGATTCAGACAGTGGAATGCTACTTAGCAACAAAAAGGAGTGAGCTCCCGATACATTCAACAACGTGAATCTCAAAAACTTGCTAAGCAAAAGAAGCCGTTCACCAAAAACGTATGTACCGTTTGATCCCATTTCTGTGAAGTCTAAGAACACGCAAAACCAATCTATCCTGATAGAAGTCAGAAAATGGTTGTCTCTGCTGGAGTTGGTGGTAGAAATGGTGCAGGTGTTGACTGAAAAAGGGTGATGAAAATATTTTATATCTTGTTTTGGGCGGTTGGTTATGTGAGAGTTTATTGTCAGAGCTCATTGAACACAATGCTTTAAGTTCTGTTAAATATTAATATATTTAAATATATTATTTAAGCAATAATATATAACGTACTTCTCAGCTTTGAAACGTAGGCATAATTGAGCCTTATAAAAGAAGACGTTAAGGAAATCAGTACTCAAGTATAATTTGTTACTCTCGTCTTTATCCTGGCGTTTCTTAACTACTCTTTCATCTAACCCTGATCTCCTAAGTTGACGAGATGTGATGCTAACTTTTCTCACATTTGTATCTTGCTTCCTCAAATTAAAATACAACAACCTTAATAAAACACATCTTCAGGACTTTAAACCAACATGATACCAAAGCCTATCCTGTAACTTGACTTCAGCTGAAAGTTTTAAGTAATCTGAGGTGATGGGAATGATTTATTTTGCATTTCTAGTTTTCAGATTGTTAGAAAGACCCTGCCCCCTTTCCTCTGGACTGGGACATCTTATTTCTCCATGTGTTTCTGAGAGGAAAGGTTTCCTTTTGCTGCAAATATGAAAACCTATACAACTTAATCTTTTCCTGAGTAGAAGGATTTAACTTTCCACTTCTTTCCTGAGTCAATTTTTTTTTTAAAGTCAATTTTCCTTTCCTTAGTCTACAGTCCTTTCCCTAGAACAATATGTTTAGGAAACAATAAGATTTAAAATATAATCATAGGTCTCTTCTTGACGGCTCTTTCAGAACATATTAGGAGGTGTATGCTTTAATTTCTTCTAGAGCTCCAGTCGAAAGGTACCTATACATGCCCATAAGAAATAATGGCAGTGAGAAAGTCAACTTTGCAAACAAAGAGGTCATAACTTGGAAGCAGCATTGCTCACTAAGAATGCATCTTGTGAAACATTTGCTCTTGCATTATGCTACCATTAATGAGTTGGTTATTGATTACCTAGACTATGCAGAAAGCAGTGGCATGAGTAATAGATTACAGGCCCCTTGTGGGCAGGGACCACATCTTACATTTTATTTGTATTCTGTGGTACCAAATAAACACAGAAAATGAACAGATCTGCATAAGAAACAGATAGGTGCCATGTACTTAAAGTAATTCCCAACTCATTTATGTATTAATTCTGGAGTTGTTATATATGTACATAGGTCTCATGTTTTTGTCCAGCTTTGAAGACGTTCTGCTTGGGGTGATCGAGGAAGAGCCACAAAGTTGCCCAGCTTTCCCAAAACTCCTCCCTCTCCCCGAGTTCATGATAGAGACTGAAACAAAAATGCCACCTCAAGCTCCTGGCGCCGTGGCCGAAGCTGAGCGCGTGGCCAAGGACGTGCAGGGTTCCCTGTGCCGTCACCCTCTCCTTGGCTTCAGGCCGCCGGGAGGAGTAAAAGCTCTTCCAGTCCAACAAATTCTAAGACCTTGAGACTTTATCCTCTGTTATCTTAACTTTGGAATCAGTTCAAGCAATTATTACAAAAGCAATTTGAAAGGTTAAAGTGTCCCCTGTGTAAATTTATTACTAAGGAAATGAAAGCCAAGTTATCTGCCCACAGATAATTGTGAGTTTATTTTTCTATTTCGAGATACTTGCTGGTATGTTGATAGCCTCAAACAGTCATTCTTAACCTTTTGGGGTCACAGATCCCTTTGAGAATCTGATAAGCCTCCTGCCTGCCTGCCCCCCTTCCCCACTCCCTCAAATATGTCTTGTGTTCCCACTGTGTGCCAGGCATTATTTTGGGGGGCCTATGCATTGTACCACCGCACCTCCAAAAAGTCTGTCTGCACATGTGCACACCATTTCACATACGATTTTAGGGTTTGTAGATTGAACTCCTGAAGCCCTCCTAGAGTCCAAAAATATCTTAAAAGTAATTGTATGGCTAAAAATACTTGACACTCTTACTAGACAGAATCTTAGTATTTGCAGGAATAACAACGGAGTGTCCTTCCGTTCAGGACCTGCCCAGGGAGACAAGATCCTTTAACTCCTTTAGATCACATGGGTGTGGGGTAGGAGACAAGGAATTTCACATTTCACTCCAATCAGAATAGGTGACCTGGGCCGGATCAGCAGGCTGGTTACCTGTGTGTGAGAGCAGCGGCTAGGGGCGGCCTTCAAGGACGCTCTACCACCTCAGTCTGTGCTTCTTAGAAAGAAGGAATTTTCAGATTATACTGTGGTCACTGAATCTGTGTCTGTAAGCCTCCATTGCCATTCTAACTGAAAAACTGACCTGTTTTCTACAAACCATTGCTCAGGAGCTGATGTGTTTTCATATGTGATAAAGGACTGCACATCTGCGGGGACATGAGTGATGACACCTGTCACTCTGACCTTAAACCCAGAATTGCTTTTTTGTTCTCTCATCGGTGTTCAGCTCATGCTGAAAGGAAGAGATCTAAACTCTAAAGGAGACTGTTTCTCTAAAGAACTGGCATTCTGGCAATTCAAGAAGGCTCTGAAAAGCCTCACGGAAAGCAGACTCTCGCTCTGGGTGTTTGGTTTTCTGTGTGTTGCGTTGTGATACCCGACAGCTCCTTGGAGCACACACACCATCCAGGCCCACAGTGCTGCCCTCACCCTGGCCGCCCAGACCACACGGCCTTCACACGTCATCCTTTAGGGTTAGCGGACTCACTGCAGATGGGACCTTCACACACATTTAACGGGGAAAAGCTGTCATCTCGGAACTTACGAAACTTAGCGATCTGGCATGCGTAGATGAGGAGGACCATGTGACAGCGTCACATGAGGTGGCGTGCAGACACGATGTGAGAGTGAAATTAAGGAGAGGTCACTTTTATTTTACTCTGAACCATAGAGACTTAACGTGCTCGACTACCGAGGAAACATCTGCATAGTGATGCCATTTGGATTCAGTGCACTTCATTTGTGGCTTGGAGACGACTGTATTCTATCATTTGCTTTTGAGAGCCCAGCTTGACGTGCTGGAAGTCTAAATCTTGGCAGAGAAAAACTGGATTCCCAACATTTTCTGAAATGCTTGACGAGGGAAGCATCTTTTAGTTTCCCTAACACAGTGCCCTGCGTGTGGCTACATGGAGGGTTCGTGTCTGTTCTCTTAGAGTCTGTTTTTTATGTTACTGATTTTTGTCCAGAAATCACTTAGTAGTTTCAAATAATCGATTTAAAACTATTGGGTTATTACTTCTTAACCCACAGAAAGACAAATTAGAACTTTTTCGTGTTCTTATGGGTTTTGGAGAAAGAAAACAATCTTAGGCAAGAACTGGCATTAGAATTACCCTCTATTCAGCCTTAGAGCTCTAAGTTCATAGTAGAACCAAACCACGATTCAACTATGTATGACAGAAAGGCCTTTGGGAAAAGTGGGGTCTGCTACTTCCACAATTATAGATTACGGTTGAAATGAAAAAAGTACAGAAACTCTGGCTCCCTTTCTCCCAATCACAAAGTAGCATTAGGGTCCCTTTTGCTAAACCACCGCCGTGTAAAATCTTAGAAATTTTTCAGTGATCGTGTATTTTTATAGTGAGTGTACGTCAGCGAAGCTATTCCTGTCATTGTAAACACTTGATTAAATAATCTGATTCAAATATGAGGAAGTCAGTTTTTCACTGGAGCGAGTTTTTGACCTATAGAAACACTCGGTTTTATGTTTACCTTAAACATATATTCCTCAGAAACTACAATTCTCTGAGACAAGACTTATTTTGCTATATTGAGATTCACTCCAGGTAACACATTTTCAGTGTGTTGCTGGAATAATTGACATTACATATCAGTCTTATGTTTTTAAGATAACTTAGGTCCTTGTATATGTAAGTTTCAGAGTACTATCATCAGACATGACTGGCATATGAATGTGTGTTTTCTGCCAGATCAAAGTACTGTTACAGAAAATGGGAACATCAGTGCCACGCAGCGCTGGACCGATAGAGCATACAGTCCTAGGGAGCTGGTGACAAAATCCCATCAACATAACTTATGCCTAAGATTATCACATGTTTGAAGAAAAATAAACTCTGAGTGAGATCAGGAGAATAAAAGGGATGATGTGAGGAAACCCTGTGCTGTGAGCCGCGGGTAAGTTGTAGTCGGTCCCTGGGGAGGACCTAGCACATCTAGACTGCGACGTTTAGTTAAGCCAGAACAGTGGCAACCATCGCGTAAGAGGGTACCAGATCTTGACGTCTTGGATCCCAGCTCAGCTCGGCAAATACCTGTTGAATGTGTCACATGCTGGTCATTATGCATTCAAGTCCCGCCCTCCAGGAGCTCAGGTCTAGTGGGGGAGCAGTTCGGCAAACACTTAATTATGACATACGCTGTGTTTTGGGTTTTTTTTTAAGTCCAAGGATGTGTGAAAAACTATGGGAGCAAAGAAACACTTGAGACTGTTTCCCCCTAGAGGAGTCTTGAAGGACAAGGACTCAGGGCGGGAAGACACCTTAGGAGCCCACGCTTGTTATTTGACTCCTGGGAGATTTGGGGATTAACCAGCAAGATATGGACAAATGAAAATATAAGTTTAAATGGCCAACAAAACAGAATCAGTTGTTCCTTTTTTTTTTTTTTTTTTTGCGGTACGCGGGCCTCTCACCGCTGTGGCCTCTCCCGTTGCGGAGCACAGGCTCCAGACGCGCAGGCTCAGCGGCCATGGCTCACGGGCCCAGCCACTCCGCAGCACGTGGGATCTTCCCGGACCCTGGCACGAACCCGTGTCCCCTGCAACGGCGTTGTTCCTATTTATTTTTATTATTACCTGCGACTTTTTCTGCTTCCTAAATTTTTAAATGTTTATTCGCTCTGTTAAATCTCCTAGACTAAAGCAACATTCCCCTGAAATAAATAAAATTAGGGAGTTAGTATATAATGGAGAAGATCCCACGTGACCTTTCATGAACCTGAGGGCAGTAGCAGACTTTAAGATTTCCATTTTGGGAGGATAAAGTCTCTGTGGAGACTTGAAAGGTCTAGTGACATAACATGCATTTGTTAGAAATGAAATCTGTTTTGAAAGATAAATCCATCTTTTTCTTTGGAGATAATAAATCCTCATTTATAGTTGGAGATTAATATTAATTTGATACAAATTAGTGCAATGCTCTAGTACAGAGACTGCTTCTGTTGTCATTGTTTATGGCATTAACTTTGTAAGGAAGTTAATTTATTTAGCAAGAGGGAGGCTGTTCTTACTTCACAGTATTTGTTTAGGTTTTCCGCTGTTTCCCCCAAAATGTTCACGAGTATTAGTCACACATAAAAGAGAAGCTGCTTCCCATCTGCTGTGAACCTTCCAGTATTTGGAGATCATGGGACCACTGATTTGTGAGGTGCAGTTAAACTATGTCACATGAAAAGAACCAGAGCAGGGGCCAAAGATAACAGTGCTATGTAGACTCTCGGGGGCCAGCGAAGGTTTTGTTTTACAAGATCGTGTCCGTGTTTGGTCAGTGAAGCTGAGGCCGAAGGTGAATGAAAGAACGTTACTTTAAAGGCATTAAAGAACATGCCGGAGGAATGCATTTTTAGTGCAAAGCGTTCCGAACGGGGTAGAAGTACCGGGTCAGCCCAGAGCAAACAAATGCAGCCTGTTTCCCTCCCAGCTGTGGATGCCGAAGCTGGCCTCGCATCCCCTGCCCTCAGATACCGCGCTTCTCGCATGCCCTTCCTCCTTCCTCCCTCCCTCCCTTCCATCCTTCCTTGGGACCTTTTGAGAGCTCACATGAACCTTAGGTTAAGCAAGATGGACTCGCATCTCTTATAACCAAGCCTACAAATCATTCAGACCTGAAAATTGTTTTCATACTTTATGTATTTCGTTTGTAAGGCTGAGGGAGGGGCGTGTTTTATGGAAACAGATTGAACCAGGAAACATGACTGTGGCCATGAGAGAGAGACCACCCTCCTCACTAGTGAAGAAAGTGTTTGAACCCCACACCTGCGCCCAACCTCCAGCTCTGACATTTCATGCCTTTCACTTTCTAATCGCTTAACTATCTTGCGATCTTTCGGTAGGACAGTAGCTGTGTGTGTGTGCTCACAACCAAATGCCAGTCACCTGGCACCATCCGTGGGGTTGAGCTACAAAAACCAGGACGGGGTCAACGGTACAAGGAATTCTGTATCCGAGCAAAGTCTCAGAAACAAGTGTCTGCACCAAACACATGATCAGGTGTTCTTGGCCCTTCCACTGGGATTATTATTCCACTCATTCGAGAAAGACTTCGTGAAAAGAACGGGGTCTGAAGGAATTTGGAGATTTTTAGCTTATCCTTAAGTGCCCAGAAGAGGTTTGTGTAATTTACACTGCCAGGTTTCCATGGCTTTCCTAGTGAAAAGAGAAAACTTAAATGCCTTCTTTGCTGCCTACTGACTAAAAAAAATATATTTCCTATCCTTCTGAGAGAAATTACTGAGATTATTTTTAAAGAGGGTGAGGGCGGGGTGGGTTGGGGAGCGGGGAGGAGAACATTACCGAGTCAGACGCCCTTATCCTGCCTACGTAACTTCAGCTACACAGTTATGTCTTATCTGCTTGCTAACTATATGGCGATAGGCCTTGTATTTTAAAGTTGCACAAATAGTAGCATGAGTATCGTTAAAAGATTGCAAGCCGGGGCTTCCCTCGTGGCGCAGTGGTTAAGAATCCGCCTGCCAATGCAGGGGACACGGGTTCGATCCCTGGTCCGGGAATATCACACATGCTGCGGAGCAACTAAGCCCGTGTGCCACAAGTACTGAGCCTGTGCTCTAGAGCCCGCGAGCCATGACTACTGCACCCGTGTGCTGCAACTACTGAAGCCTGCACACGTAGAGTCCGTGTTCTGCAACAAGGGAAGCCACCGCAATGAGAAGCCCGCGCACCTCAACGAAGAGTAGTCCCCGCTCGCCACAACTAGAGAAAGCCTGTGCACAGCAACGAAGACCCAACGCAGCCAAAAGTAAATAAATAAAATAAATAATTAAAAAAAAAATTATAGTAATAAAAAAAAAAGATTGCAAGCCACCTTCATGATTTGGAGTTGAAAGTTATTTGAAGTCAAATATGGAACAAATGACAAATGTCTTAAAAGAAGAGATTTATAGAAATATTTGTTAAAACATAAACTAGAGAGGTAAATCCCCAGAGAGCTTCCAGAATGAACTCACGCACCATGCTAACGAGAGTCAGAGGTTTCCCAATGAAGGTGCATCAAGGACATTTGCCGTTCCCTCTGTGACCCTCTCAACTAGCCTCTTAAAATCTGATCAACTTTGGATTTTGCTGCTAGAGACATTAAAAAAGCAGAAACTGTTTGTATCAAATACCATCAGCTTGCTCTCTCTCGTGTCTGTGGTACCTACAATATTCAGACATGAAATCTAACATGGAAATTTCCTTTCCTTATCTTTCTTGCAGAATTAAGAGGAAAATAGAAGATGTTAATAGATGGTGCTTTAACAGATATGATCAGGCGATGGTACATTTCCTGTTGCCTCAAACATTGCTTTTTTCAACCCCAGATCTCCAAAGCATGACGTAAACCAGGACAGGGCAATTTTAGGCAGAATTTCACAGCTCTGCTATTGGAGTCCTGTGTTCATCAACAGGAAGAAGACCGCCCCCAAACGTGTTCTTAGCGTGGGGAGTCTCATGTGGGCCTCATTAGGCGGTTCAGGGTCTTCCTAGTCTCTGCTCCACTGTGGGGTTTCTTACCTCCAAGAGTGATGTAGGAACAGCTGAGCTGAGCCTCACACACCACAGTGCCCTTAAAGCCCACCTGGACTTCGGCGGGGCGGCTGGGCAGCGGCCGGTACCCAGGCGTGGTGGGTGGGAGGAAGGCTCGCAGCATGGTGGGTCCCGGAGCACTCAGAGCACCTCTGCTGGTCCCGTCTTGGCGCCCCGCGAGGCTGTGCCTCGTGTCAGGTGACGGCGATCACTCCAAGTTTGAGAAGGCCGGAACCACACCACCTTCCCCGGTCCTTTTCAACCTGGCCGTCTTCTTTCTTCCCTGCAGCGCCTGCTGCCCACCCAGGCCGGCCTCGCCCCGTGGCCGCCCAGGAGAACTGGGGGTGAGACGTGAGGGCTGTGTCCGCCCGTCGGCTCCTCACCTCCCTGACGGTGACAGGCTCTGGTTTGCATGGGCCACCACCAGCTGCTCCAGTGCCCCTCGCTCAGGACAGAAATAGGCTTGTCCCGGCTGGAAACGTGCGCCTGAGAGGCGGGAGCTGCGGTGGAATGTGGCTCTCTCTGTGAAACTATTTTAAGGAGAAGAAGTTAGGCCCAGTTCTACTCGTTATCTTGCTTTGCTCTCAGGAGCCAGGACTGTTGGTAAATCTGTTTCTCCTCCTTGACTATTTAAACTGTACATTCAAACTGCATATTAACTGGGGTGAAAAGAACTGTTTCAAAATGACCCCATTTTAATCTTAAAGTCACGCTGCTTTAGAGATAAATGGTCAGGTCCTAAGGAAATCTCCAGTGTCTCCGTGAGGCTTCAGACCCAGCCTTCCCTTCCTCCCCTTCAACATCTGAAAGATGTGTTCACAGCATCTTCCCCCTCCATCTGCATTTCAGTTTTCTCGTAGTAATAACATCGTCAAAACGCTCTTCTATTTCTATCAACAGTTTCCTTGGCATCCAGTCCTTATGAGAACCTAGTTCCTTATGTCAAATGCCACAAATGTGTAACATCCCCCAAAAATGGCACCCAAAATATTTCTACTTATATGTTCTACTGAAGAGACACAAATGGCTGTTCTTCCCCTGCTACTTCCCCTGGGCTTCGAATTTCTTAGTTGTGTGTTTCTCTCCCCTGTTACCTCTTTCCTGCTTTGATAGTTTTGGGAAGTTCCATCTCCAAGGAAAGGAAGTTTTCACTCTAACCAAAGAATAGAGCAGGATTCTGGTTTTGTAACGAGGATTAAAGCCTCCAAAACATACAACGTCTTCGGATATTTTAGTCGCTGAATGTCGGTGATCCGATCCACTCTCGCTCAGGGGAGCACAGAGCAGGTGGGTCGGCGTGTGGGAAGCTGTTGGGGCAGCTGGCGCTGGGGATTAGGGTTGATGGACCGCGAACGGCCTGGAATCAAGTTCTCAGAGACTCGCTTAATGATCTTGAGATGAAAGAATTTCTTTTTGATATTAAGGCTCTCAGCGCATAGGCTTTAGAACTCAGACGTTCTTTTTTCCAGAGTATCCATGTATCAAAGAGGAGTATGTGTGTGTGTTTCTAAGAGGACACAATGGTTCCATCAAGAAAAAGCTGCCCCACCCCCCACCCCCCCCCCCCCCCCCGCACACGCAGGTAAGATATAGATTCCTGGTGCACGAATCACACAAGAAGTTGACGCCATTGCCCCCTTTAGGCAAGTTGATGGTTCAAAGTTATAGGGTCCTTTTAAAGACATCTGCTTAACACAGCACTAAAGCGACATCTCCGGTACCCTTTGATTTCTGAATCTTGACTAACAAGAAGCAGAAACGCCCACCGAGTCATTGGTCAGGTGAGTGGGGGGAAAAGTTGTCAAAAGATCACAGCTGTTTTAATGGCCAAATTATATTCATATAATTAAATATTTTGTAAGTTTAAATTTTTAAAGTAATTTCTTTTAAAAATACGTTGGTTTTCATCGCCCTACCATAACGTGACAGCTATTTCAGTGACGTGTTTTTTAACATGTATATATAGTTAGTGTATTATTTATATGACTAAGGCCACCAGACCCTCAACTAGATATTTATAAATGTATTTTGGACCTGTTTAGCCTTTGCAATAAAAGTGACCTAGACAGGCACATAGTAAGGTATATCATTTGTTTGAAAATTGTTAAATGAATCAGTGGCAGCTCCGTTATACCACAGTGTTCTTTCACTACGAAATCATTCGGTCAGAGCTGCACCTCATCTTTCAACAGTTGTAAATATTACGTGCAGACACTTTGAAGTCAGAGACGGTTGACTGAGTTTTGTTTTTCCTGCACTGTGTCCTCACTTAGGGCTTTCAAAGCCGATCTTTCAGTTACTAACACCTTCCTGGGAGAAGGGGGAGGGACGGAGGCTTCCAGGCCTAATCTGTGCTTCAGGTTTCCCATACTTAACAAAGAAGACGGAGCGTGTGTGAGTGTGTGCCGGGCCTGCGGCGGCAGTGATGTTTCAGGGCTGGAGCTTAGAGTCGAGGCTCGTTTTCAGTCCGCTCATGCATTTAAGAAGCATCCGCCGCGTGCCTGTTGTGTTCAGGTGCTGTATTTTTAAGGACGACGTACTTCAGTGCGTGTCTGTGTGCACGCGTGCGCGTGTGTGCACATGTGTGTGTTCTCTGTGGGCCTAAAAAGCCCCAGTGCGAGGTGTTCAAGCTTGAACTCCAATGACTGGTTTCATTTATTCAAGAAGTATGTATTTCCCTCAAGATGGAGAGTGAATTTTTTTCCATTTTGTAGTTTTGAAGACGCTCATGGTTGGTTTGATGTGTTTTTTTCAGTGTCCATTTATGGAATTTGGTTTTACGACAAGGAAGAATGCCAAAGAATTGCAGAGCTTATGAAAAAGTAAGTGCTGCGGGCTGAGTATTTGTATTTTTAAGTGTACATAGCTACACCGTAATCTAAGCAGAGCGCGTCTCTGACAGCAGCCCTTCTCGCCGTGGTTAGGAACGCATTCACTATTACTTAATAAATGAAAAATAAACATACATGACAGTGTTTTACATTTCCACCAGGTAAGATTTACTATGTAGAAGGGTTCCCCTCATTTTTTCCTGCACGTGTGCAGAATCTATAATGTGAATTTTTCCAGATGGCAGTTCACCTTAATATTATCCTCCTTTGTAAATTAGCAGCTTTTCCCCTTGAAAAGGTATCAGTATATCTCAGTGAAGAGAACGTTCAGAGCCCTTCTAAAAGGCTGTCCCAGATCCTCTGGGGTGCCCACATCCTTCCTGCCCTGAAATCTGCCCGTGGGGCTCAGACCTCCCTCCCTTCTGACCCTGCGAGGGCTTCGGAGAGTCTGTATTTTCAGTTCCTTTGGGAGTATCTGAGCTAATACTGATTTAGTGATCAGTAGACAGCCCCTCTCTCTGTCTCTCTCTCGTTACTAGTCCCTTATTTCGTTAATCTCACGGGGCCTTGTGATTCACCCCCGTCTGCACTGGGGGAAACTGAAATGACTATGCCTGTCCCGCTCTCGCTGCCCTGAGGACCCCGAGAGGAGGCCCAGGTCAGCGCGCCGTCTCCTCTGGGATCCGTCAACCCCTTTCACGGGTTCTTGAGCCCCAGGCCTGCTCACTGGGACGCAGTTATTTCCCTGCACTTATGCAGACGGTTGAGAGCCTCAGAGGGAAATGAGTTTCCTGCACGTGCAGGGAACTGACCCACCCGACCCAGGACTGGACTCGGCCAAACACAGGGTCTGCCTGCCGCCAGCGCGGGTTCGACAGAGCAGCTCCGTCTGCAGAAGAACCATTTTTCAATTTTAAATCCCGGGTCAAGGAACTGGCTAAAGAGTGACCCCAGAATATGGAATGTGGGGGGACTGTTTATAAATAGATTGATTTCTGAGAAGCCCATTTTAAGTAACTGCAGGTGGGGATTAGGCTGTGTTCAAGCTGGCATTTACCACCATAACAGCGAGTTCCTAGAACACCCATGTTATTGTAAACTGTGCAGTGGTTGATGATAGCAGGATCTCATGCAGATTAAAAAACACCCTGTTGCCCAGCCAAGAGGCCACGTAAAGACTGTCAGATTCCCCGGTGATTCCTTCACAGCTGGGGCTGGGAACTGGTCGTTGGCGAGCAACAAGCCGCCGACGTGTGTGGATTCCCTGCCCGTCCTCACTTAGAACTGAACCTCTCACCGAGCCCTCAGGTCTCCTTCCCCGTAAACGTCGCGGCAATTATGAAGGAGCGTGGGCTGCGGTCAGAGCCCACGCAGCGGGCAGTGTTCCCCCCAGCCGCGCCGTAGCACGGAGGAGCGACCTGGCCTCCCTCTGTGTTGTTTTCAGGAAAGCAGAAGGCGCTGCTCACTGCTATGTTTTCGTACCTTCTCCTGGGGTGGAACCTTCACTGTGTTTCTAAACCACAGGATTCGAGGGGCTGGAATCAGCCGCGCTTTGCCTTCAAGGCCCTTTGGAACCAGGGGCAGACGCCCGATTTGCCGTGCGGTTTGCCCAGGGCTTGAGAACCCTAAATTGGGTTTCCTCAGCAACACACAAGTCCTTTCTACTGCTCTCAGTGAGGAGCTGACCAACGTTTTCTGAGAAAGACCAGTAGTGAATACTTTCGGCCTTGCAAGGCCGACCGGTCTCCATCCCAGCTGCTCAGCCCTGCCCTGGCTGTGTGACAAGCTGCCACAGGCCATGCGTCATTAACTTTCTGTACAAAACAGGCCCGGGCGGGGGTGGCCCTCCCCACTCTGGAGGTGTCCGTGTGGTCGGTGTCCTCGGGACCTCAGCTCCCATTTTTCTTCTTTCAGTTCCAGCAGTCTTACTTCTAACGTGATTATAACAAGATAAAAACAACTGGGTGAGAACTGGATGGTTTCCAAAACCGGTTGTGTTGAGCTGGCTTTTCTGGTGTGGATTTCCCTTCCTTTTTTCTAGCCTCACTCAGTATGAACAGTTGAAAGCACACCACGGAGCGGGGGCGGCAGTGGGAGCGTCCCCTGTGGGCCTCGGCTCGGGAGAGCGCAAGGAGGTGGACATCTTACGGATGCTCACCAAGGCCAGAGACGAGTACACGAAGGTGAGTCTTGTCTCCCTGCGATGCGTACGTAAACTCCACGGTGGGGACCTGCGCCCTGAGACGGACTTGGTGCCGTTCCTCCCGTCGAACAAAAGTGCAGGAGAAATACGATCTTTATCGGCTTTTAGTAGGCTGAACACTGTTTGCTTTTAAGTGGATTCAAAGGCAGCCCGGGAGATCAGTAACCTGCGTATATACAAATAGCCTCCAATAAGAAGACCCCATTGACAGTAACAACAAATTAATATAAAATTCTTCGGGATAAAATTAACAAGAAATGAGCACAGCCTGTGTGGAATAATCATGGCTATCCTTGGTGGTACTAGGGCACTAGCAGTAGGAAGGACATCCTACTTCCGCTGAAAATCGGCGGTCGGTGGAAAGAGTTAAGCATTTATCCTGCCTGGTCAGGGGCACTGGATAATCCAGGTTGATGCGGGAAAGGCCTTCTCCACCACAGAGCTCCAGCTGTTAAATGTGGACGGAATGACAGAGCCTAAAGTCCTGGTGGAGTAACTGAGTCAGGCACGGACCATCAGTAACGTTCGTGCTGTGAGAAAGGCGGACGGAAACCTGACCACGGGCGGCTCGGGCGGCCGCGCACAGCGGCCGAACGTCAAGTACGCGGCACGCCTGGAAGTGCTCCTGCCGGAAGAGATGACCCTGTACCTAAGTCTTGAGCGCTAACAGAGAATGACAGGGGCGGGGAACAGGGCAGGTAGAAAGCAAGTTAAATGACACCAGGAAGCAGTCAGAAAGGCCGTGTGCGGCGTGGGTTCCTCGGGGACAGCCTGCCAGGCTTCTGCCCATGCCCTGGAGGCGGGGCCAGAGGCCACACTACCGGAGACAGACACCCCCGCGGGCGTCTCTGGGCGAGTCCCGAAGGTGGTCAGCGCTGCCCGCCCGAGGGCTTGTTGAACAAACGTGAACAAAGCGCGGTTTCGCCCGCCCGCCCTGTCACGGCCCCGACCCAGTTGCTTTCTCCCCAGCCTCGGCCAGTAACAGCAAGGTCTGGATCCGCTTTTTATTTTGTTTGATTCTTCAACAGCCGTGAAAAAACGTCCCAGCGACTTAGTTATACTTTCCTAACTGTACTATGTCAGGCACAGCGAAGATTCATCTTAAAGGCGCCATTTTTGCCCTCGAGGAACTTAGGTTCTGCGACGACGGCAATAACAGTGGCCAGTATAGATAAGAAATGCAAACGCTGAAGAAAAATTATTTTCTATCTTCTCCCTCCCTCCTCCCAACACACAGGCACAGACGCAAACACACATACCGTATTGTTTCTATTTTATGATGTTTTGACTTGTTGAAAGTCTAGCTGGGGAGAGACTGTCCCTCCCCAACCAGCCAATTCTCCGAGATACCAGAGGCCTAGCCAGGAGGGTGCCTGTGACCCGGAGACCCAGCCCTGTCTGCCCGCCTACCCCGGGGCGAGAGTCCTCCGCCCTCGTCGTATCAGGACCACTCCTGTCATCTGGAGCCCCCGAAATGATTCAAACACGCCCGTCCTAAAGTGCAGAGACCCCGGCAAAGGCTGCAGCCTTAGCTCTGCCCTCGCTCCTGCTTCCCGCCCGCCCGTCACGAGGCACCCTCTGCAACAGGGGGCCCTGCGGGGCTGCTGAGCCTGTCTCCAGGCCCGGCGGTGGGAGCGGGTGATGCACCGCTCCCTGAGCCTCTGAACGCAGAGCTCACGCACACTCAGAAGTACCGGTGCCATCACTGCGTACTGTACCCACGACTCGCAGTGTTTCTCTATTCTGTTTGCCTTTCAGAGTCTACATCTCCTTCGAGGCCCAGGAAAAATGCCACTTCTTACGTGGAGTTTCCCCAGATGTCTTCATTCAGATTGATTGTCCCTTCCACTGCACTCACCAGTGTCTCACCCTTTAGAATGTATTTTGTCTTCCTCACCTGTTACACTCACAGCAGCCCCTCCCGCTGCACATGAACTTGTTGAGGTCGAAACAACGTTCTATCCGGTTGTGACAGTGTTGACATGGAGGGAAGACAGAGGTCTAATCTGTGTGCAGACTCTGCTTTTCTATAAGTTCAAACACACGTCATATGCGTAACGTTCACTGCTCCAGCCGTGCGATAAATAACAGAAGAAGCTCTTCCTTCTGCCATCACGGGCCAGGTGACGCCACACCACGTCCAGAAGCGCCTGCACGGTCCTGTGAGCCCTGGTCCACATCCTTCTCGGTTTCTCACCGCCCAGAGTGTAAACCCCGGGCCCCTCTGAGTGCCCTGCCACGCGGTCTTGGGTGACCCTTCCAGCCTCCCTGCCTTGGGCTCCCGCTGCCCCTGCAGACGCTGGGAACTCCTCCCAAACAGAGTGACAGTGTTGCTTCCTGAAAGTGCCTTCCCGCCTCTCCGCAGGCTGGCCCTCTCCTCCCTTACGTACCTGGCGACAGGTGACGTCTCTGAAGGCCTACTTCCCGTGTTCCTTGTCCCTCGTGTGGCTTCTGATCTGCCCACCGGGTGTATTTGCCCCCGAGGAGTCCCCTTGTGCGAGGAAGCCCTGCTTTATCCCTGCCTTATGCTGTGTCATCTGCTCTCCCAACACATACGGACACGCCAGACAGTGTGGGGAACAGGAGTGGGCCGGGCCCCGGGTGCAGGAAAGGGACATGGAAACGCAGACTTTCCTCAGGAGTCTTGCCGCGAGGAAGTGGATTTCCTGCTAGCGGAGGTTTTCAAGAAGAGACAGAATGGTGAATACCAGGCACGTTACAGAAGGACCTCACTGGTCTGGATGCGTGTTAACCTGAATGACCTCTGAGGGCCTCTCCAACTCTAAACCGTGTAAATGTGTGAAAATCCCAAAAAGTAAGAGGAGGAAGCATTTGGAGCTGGAGGAAGGTGATACGGATAAAGTGAAGCCTGGTGACACAACTTTTTACGCAAAGTTAATAAAGTAATTTAAAAACCTTGTTTTGGCCGGTACTTTATGTTTTCTCCCCGAAGAAACAACTTCCTGTGGATCTGCTGTGAAGTAGCAGTGCTGTGACTTGGAGCTTCCTCCTCCCGGTTAGGCTCGGGGCTGGGGTGCAGGTGAGCGGGGGCAGCAGCCGGGCCAGAGCGGTCCTGGGCCACGGGGCTACGTGCTGAGCCTTCAGAAGTGGACTGTTTTGAAGAATACGTGTATCCACGTGTAACTGAATCACTGCGTACACCTAAAGCTAACGCAACATTGCAAGTCAACGATACTGCAGAAAGAAAAAGAAAAGAAAAGAATAAGTGGGATGTTTTGTATTTAAGATGATTTTGTGTTCTGTGGCCTAAGGCAAGAATGAATAGTTGTCCTCTGGCTATGGTTCTGACTTACGAAATTAAAGAAATTACTGTGTCTTTTGATGTTCACTGAGAAAATTCAAGCCTATAAGAAAGAAAACAAAACTACCCATAATCCTGCCACTCAAAGATGTCTGCTTTTAGCACTTCTAGTGTATTTTCCCGCCGACTCTTCTCCTCTCGTGGACACGTGTGTTTGTGTGATAACACGGGCTCATGTGACGTTGTTGTTAAGGCCTCGGGTACTCTCAAGAACCCATTATACTTTCTCCAACCCTGCATGTTCTTCCAAGTAGCTTAAAGTGTTTGGGTCGAGAGAGGCATAGAAACTTAGACAAGTGGAAAACGAGCTGCAGAGATCAGTGGTGTCTCGTTCTGGGCACTTTCTACGTGACAGCGAAGCCTCATTGGTAGGTCGCCCGTCCTAGTGACACGGAAAGCAGCTTCCGGCCATCTTCCTCGGGGGTAGCTGTCTGCGGCCCACACGAGCGCGTCCACAGTGAAGCAGTCTGCAACCCAGGGTCCCTGCACACAGGCAGGGCCACTCGCGGAAGTGAGCCAAGCGGCCACTTTCTCGGTAAAGGCTTTTCACGCCAACATTTTATCAGTGACTGTACGAGGCTACACTCTTGTCTTGCGTTGGTGATCCACATCTTAGAATCCAGGCCAGTGGGTCCTGCAGCCGTCATTCACCTAAGAATTAGAAATGATATTTTATGACTCGTAAAGTGATTTCACGTGCCATTCAATACTAGTGCCAAATATACAAAGTACTGGCAGAAAATAATTAGTCCTTTGTGCAGTTAACTTTACAAGCCTAAGTGAGCGTGGTAGTAAACGGCCCCAGGCGCCTACATCCTTGAGTAGAAAATACAGCCAATAGCCATAAAGCACACCGGGAACCGTGGGACCCCAGGGACAAGGTTGCATTGGCAGCCACTCCACCTCCAGATGGTGAGGTGTGTCCTGGCCCGAGGGCACAACAATGCCGCGGAGTCCACAGTGCAGAAGGCCGTGTTTTACAGTGAGTTTTATTTGGTGTTTCAACAAGGGAAACCCAGACATCACTGCTGTGCCCTCTCTGTTACGAATGCCACGGTGTGAGTGATCGCATGCTTGGTTAGATTAATGTGTGATAATGACTCAGGGTTTGAAACGATGAGGCTTGTCTCTCGTCTCTTTCTCTGTGAAATTCTAATTTGCAGCGCGCGGCTCCAAACACTGGGATTTGAATTACTCTGTCTGTGCAAAAAGCCATTTGTTAAATAAAGACGATGTTAGTAATTTTTAAATCAGCGGTTTGGGTCGGCTTGACGTTTTGGTTTGTCGACTAAAAAGGGCTGGTTGCTGTGAAGACGCAGTGCTGCAGCCTTCAGTCAACTGCCAGGCGCGCGCAGAACCCTCCCGCGGCCCAGACGAGGCGCCGAGGGGGCGCTTCCTCCACCGTTTATCCCCGAAGGGCAAGCGGGAGACTGCGGCTGCTTCCCGGCGACCCGCCGCCTTTCAGGCATCCAGGCGTCTCAGGGCCTCCAGGTCCTGCAGGCCTAGGCACGGAATTGCACAAACTAAGAAAAATTCGACCTGAATTTGACTTATACTCAAATGTAGCTTATATCAGAGGAGAGTAAGGGATTTTCCTTTGTACATGGAGATCTATTTTTTTTTAAGTACCAACTAGATAAAATAAAGAGCAAGAAGATGCGTTCTTTTTAAAAGATTAAAGCTTCTTCTACACCAAAAATGAGGTTCTTTTTTCCATTTCAGTGTAAAGCCTGTCCTGAGCCCAAACAGATCAGCAGCTCGTCCGCCATCTACGACAACCCCAATCTCATCAAGCCGATTCCAGTGAAGCCCAGTGGGAGCCGGCAGCAGCGCGGCCCTCGGCCCGGCCAGGTGCACAGCCCTCTGCTCTCCGCCCGGGCCTCTGTGGGGCTCCTGAGGGACTTGGCCCGGAGTACGGTCAAGGCGTCAAGGCGGGGCCGATGCTCTGCAGGTGCCCTAAGGTCAATCCAGGAAAGAGAGATTCCAAAGTAGAGATTTTGTCATTGTTAATAATTTACTCTTCCTAGAAAGGGGTTGCAGTTTTTCCTTTTGGCATTTCCCTGACTCTGTGCTAATCCCTTGTGGACTTGAACTCCTTAGAGGATAATGTATTCTAAAAAGACAGCAACCTAATATCATGTCAGAGCTGACGGGACCATTACACGTCGGGCTGTATTCTTCCACGGCCCCTGAGGGAGCCACAGCCCACGCGCCCCCGTGGTGCCAGGTCCGGGACCAGGCGCTGTGTGTGTATATGGGATTCCTGGTCTAAGGACTGGTGTCAAATCCCCCTTTAGACCTCATGGCTTGTCATTGTTTTTGCATCTAAGATATAAGCATGACAGCAGTTTCTGCGTGAGCATATGTATTTTTCAGAAGAGTCCAGCGTCAGCAGAATCGCTGATCTGCAGGTCCCACCACTGAGTGCGGCTGCTTCCAGTTCTCAAGGTTATTCCTCACTAAAGGTTTTTTTTTAAAGGGAATTGGTTTAAATCAATTTCAAAAAAATGAACATGGGGCTTCCCTGGTGGCGCAGTGGTTGAGAGTCCACCTGCCGATGCAGAGGACACGGGTTCGTGCCCCGGACCGGGAAGATCCCACATGCTGCGGAGCGGCTGGGCCCGTGAGCCATGGCCGCTGGGCCTGCGCGTCCCGAGCCTGTGCTCCACAACGGGAGAGGCCACAACAGTGAGAGGCCCGCGTACCGCAAAAAAAAAAAAAAAAAAGAACATGGACACCAAAAACATAAAGACTGGCTAATGCAAGTCTTATATTGAATTTTGTAAAAAAAATAAGTCTTTTCTAATTATCTTTTAGCTTCTGTTATAAGTTTGCTTTTCATGGACATTTTTTATTTTAAGAGAAACCGGAATATGTTGACTTTAGGAGAATCTCATGTTTGCTTAGCCCAGCAAGACAGAAAGCAGCAGGGAAATGCCAGATGACACAGGGCGGGAAGGAAGCAGGTTGGTTACAAGCCAGGGCGGCGCAGGGGGGGCAGGGATTGTGGCGTCACACATCTGACGGGTTGTTATCGCTACCGTTACGTAGTTGGAAGGATCAAGTTAGACTAAATGACTTAGGTTTCTTTCCAGCCCTCCATTTCTCTAATTCTGTGGAATACTACCGGGAATTCTGAAATCCTCACGTTTCTGCGAATCCTCAGTGTCTTCCTGTACTTTGCAGGGATAGACGGGCTTCCCGTTGAAGAGATCGTTTGCCTTTCAGTGTCTGTAGCTTTGTGCCGCAGTGGTCCCCAGCCTGTGAACCCCAGGCCCAGCAGGGATCACGTGTCTGTTTATCCATCAGCAGATACGGATCATGTAACGGCCGTCCTGGGGGTGGGAGGGAGAAGGCTGTGAAAATTTCTGACATTAAAAAGGAGGTCCCAAATGTGTAAAGTTTGTTATCACTAAGCTTCTTCATCCTTTCTAATTGACTCTGTAAATAGTAAGTTATGTTTCACTGCCCCCCATATAACCAAATTACATGTGGCCCCATTTTCAGACGTGGTTATTTGTTCCAGACCTTAGACCCTGAACCCCAACACCTGTCCTTGACGGCTCTCTTCAGGAAGCTGGACAAAGCTACGTGTCACGAACCCGCGGGGCCTCCAAAGACCCTCCACCAGCAGCAGCAAGAGAAGCTTCCGATTCGGCAGGGGGTCGTCCGCTCCCTGTCCTACGAGGAACCCCGGAGATGCTCGCCCCCAGTCGAGAAGCAGCTCTGTCCCGCCATTCAGAAGCTCCTGGTCGGGAGCGCGGACCTGCAGCCGCTGGCAGAGCTGCCCGAGAGCCGGCCCTGTAGAGACGCCGCGCGGCCAGGGTCTCCCTGCGGCCCCGAGGTCTCCCGCCGCGTGCACGGTGCCCCCAGGACTCAGAACCCGCCGGACCAGCTCCAGAGCATCCTTGGGGCGCCGGCACCAGACGCCTCGGCCGAGACGCCGGGGCCCCGGGCACTCCCGAGGCCAGCGCCCCCCGGCCCTGGGCCCGGCCGTCAGCCCCTGGGGCCCAGCGAGGTCTCCCCGCGGGAGCTGCTGTGGAAGCTCCAGGCGGTGCAACAGGAGCGGCAGTTGCCGGCGCCCGGCCGCCCAGCCCTGGCGGCCAAGTTCCCCGTGGCCACCCCGAGCGCTGGAGCACGGAACCCCCTGGAGTCCTGGAGGGACCAGACCCCCAGCACGGAGCAGCAGGCTCCCCTCCTTCAGGTAGGCGGCTGCCGGCCGGGAGGGGCTGCCAGGGCGCGGGGATGCGGGCTCAGCCCCGTCTGGTCTGCGCATCGCGTCCCGCCTTCGCCTCCTGCCTGGAAGGGAATCTGGCTTTGGCCCAGCAATCTGGGAGCTCCTCCCTTCAGAGGCTTCATTCCTACAGTTAAACCTTCGTGCGACGAGGTTTGACGTGGCCGTGGGAAAAACCCAAATCTTTGACCTCGGAAACCTAGGGTCTGAAATCATTTGAAATCATTCCGGGGATGCCAGACACCCGACCTCGTCTGGTGATTTCGGTCCACAGTAAGTCATCGTGCGTTCATTATCCAGGCCGCGCTTACAAGCGCTGACTGCGTGCCCCGCCCCTGCCGCACGTGGTCCGTGCAGCCGAGGAGCTGGGTGCCCCGCCCCTGCGGACGCCGCAGCCCGTGGGCGCTTGAGGCCCGCAGAGAAGCAGGCCACCGACCCCGGAAGGTGCAGCCTCCTTGTCTGTCTGAGCAGGTGTCGCTTAATGAGGGTCCGGAGAGGCAGAAGGCTCTCTCCCGGCCCGCAACATACACACCGGTTGCCAGAGAGGGGAAGTGTTGTGATTCTCAGAAATGTTCTGTCCCCGCAGGGAAGATGGTTCTCTATAGTCACTAATGACTTAGAACCGTGAGAAAACCGAAAGCTTTTCCATTTCTTCACTGCCTGTGGGTAACATCCGGAGATCTGACGGAATTTTTTTTTTCCATTTGGATTGGTGCAAATTCACTGAAAATGCATTGGGTTTAAAAATTAGGAAGTTCTCCCTATTTATGACGTTGGTCCTTCTGTCGTGTTTCGGCAAGTAGCTTACGACAGTGGCTCAGAAATCTCTCACTTTTTGGAACAGAGACCATCGGTGTGGAGCACAGTCTTCACGTATGTAAGACTGTGCGTTGGAGTGTTCTTGCCTGTTACTGATGAAAATCTCAGATCTGAGTTCCTGCCGCTCTGGAGACATGGCTGTTCCCCGCCCTCATCCTCACTTCACTGTCACAGTGCCCCCCTTCTTCTGCTTTTGCCCCTGCGGATTTAGATTGGACCCTAGGAAATCGGGGCTAATCATTGGCCATCTGCCTCTGCGGGCAGGTCCCCTTCCAGTGCTCGCGGGGTGCAGGGCCGCGGTGCTCCTCTGTCCACGAAGCCACCGCCCCTCGCGACGGCGCGCAGGGACAGTTAAGCAGACCACCCGCCTTCCTCCAGGCTACTCTGTGCCCAAGACGACGCCCAGGGAGCTTCTGAAACCACAGCAGCTCCTCGTGGCTGGCCCTGTGCCCGTTCTCATGAGCCCTTGGGCTTCGGGAGGCTAACAGTAGCGCTCTTCCCTCTCACCTGAGCTGGGGACAAGTGGGAGGTGGCTGTAAGCATCAGGTGGGTCAGATGTCGCCTGCACAGCTGGAAACACTATTGGGACCCCTGGTTTTAGGCCTGCCGGCCAAGAGAGGCGGACAGACCCGCCCAGACAGACGGGCCACCTGCGCGCCTGCAGGAGTGGCCCCGGGGCTGCCCCCGAGACCCGAGCACGGAGAGTCAGGAGGTGGGGTGGACGGTGATCCCACCGCCTGCCCGCCCCGCCGCACCAGGCGAGGGGGCAGGCGGCCGCCGGTGGGTGCCTTACGGCGGAAACTTGGGGCCGCAGCCGGGAGGGACGCAGACGGACAGCCCCGGCGGAAAGGCTGGGGGCCTGGCGTGTGTCCCCAGGCGATGACAGGAAGCCGGAGAAAGGAGGTGCTGCTCAGAGCGCGAGCTTTGCCTGCCGTGGGGAGCGTAGTCAGGACGGCAGGCGCCGGCCGCCAGTGCCCAGGAGGGAGGAGCGCGCGGATGGAGGCTGGCCTCCCGTCGCCCTCGGCCCTGGATGGTTAACACTGAACCCGCTGTGTCCTCTGCACCCGCCCCGTGCGCGAGCCGCCCTCACCCACCCGCCCGTCGGCCCGTTTCCCACCTGCAGGTCCTCTCGCCCCGGCGCGCCCCGCCCGCCGCGGGCCCATCTCCGCTCATGTCGCCACTGGTGTTCGCGCAGCCCCCCTGGGCCCCACCGCCAGAGAGGGGCAGCGGGCTCTTGCCCCCGGGAAGCCAGGACCCGGCGGCCACCCCCAGCGGCTCCCTCCTGCCCCTGCGGACGCCGGAGCCCCCCAGGACGCCGGGCAGCGCCCTGACCAAACCGCAGCTCCAGGAGGCCCTGCTGCACCTCATCCAGGTAGGAGGGCGCCGCCTCCCTCCTCGTAGGCCTTTCCCAGCGGCCTGCTGCCCTGCTGGTGCCTGTGCCCGCCTCCTGCTCCCCAAGGGCAGCAGCTCACCCCGAGACCAGCGCTTCTGGGTGCGTTTCAGACACTCAGTGTGGCTCTGGACGTTGTGACTTGGAGGGCTAAGTCCTCGAGTGCCATCCGGCAGAAGAGGAGGTGAAGCCGCCCCTGGGAGGGTCCCGGGTCTGTGGGGCCGTCGGGAGCCAGAGGGCAGTGGAGGGGAGGGCCGCCCTGAGCCCGCGGCAGCGCCCAGGCCGCTACTCGGGGAGGATGCAGCTGGGGCGGCAGGAATGGCTGTGATGACCACGGCATGTTTTATAGATGACCTTGAAACCTGCCAGTGAGGACAGGCTGGGATGGCTTCCTCGTGCCCCTATGAAGTAATAAGGGCGATGACACTTGTACAGAGCTCTGGGCCGGGCACGGTGTTAGACACCAGGACGCCGAGGCTGAGGGACTGGCCTGAGGTCACCAGCCAGTAAAGAGCAGAGCTGGGGCTGCAGCCTGGCTGCCGTGCCCCTTCCCACTGCACGACGGGGCCGGGAGATGGCAGAGCCCACCCCGAACGCGAGACAGGCCTTGCAAAGTGCAGTGCGCTCACCCAGACGGACCGCAGACACCCCAGCTCACGTACTGAGGTATCTTTTTCGCAGACAGTCCGTAAGGTTTTTGCTTGAGTGTCAGGCGACCTTGAGAGCGGCCAGCACTTTTGCTCGTCTCATCCTACTCAAAAAGACAGTAGTCGCCGTTGGTAAGAATGTTTCTTTAAAGGTAACGTATTTTAGAGAGAAGGAATGGAATGGGGACAGAAATCAGCATCTGAGTGTGAAAGCAGGGTAGCAATCTGCTAAAGACAGACGAGAAGTGACCGCACCTGACTAATTCATAAATGAGGGTCTTTTCCACCTGTTCTAGAAGCCATTCATGAGAAGTTCTTGGGGACTCAGGCAGGGCATCTGTAAGCTCCTTTTCTGTGAGCAATAAACAAAAAACTTGAATGTAAAAAGTTCCACATTTTTTCTGGCTTATTCCATTTAATAACACTGTTCCAAAGATCTCTGTGCAGTAGTGGGGACCCCTAAAGTCTGGAGCAGCCCCTGGACCTTGCTCGTTAGAGACCAGACGTCCGTTCCCTCCACCCGGCCTGCGTTTCACGTTCCCCGCGCTTTAGACGGCATCTTCCCCATGAGCTGCTGGGAGTCACTCAGGCATTCGGCTTTGCTCTCTGCCTGCTGTTAGGACACAGGCTCGTGCTGGGAGACTTTGCAGGAAAGCCAGGGTAGCCTGGCTCCAGGCCAAGCGGGAGTGTGAAACGCGGGTGAATTGCCAGGGCGATAAAGGACGGGGTGGGAGGGAGCCGCGTCTCCAGCATCAGAGACAGAGAAAACCGCCGATGGAACCGTGGTTCCCTCGGCCTCGAGAGTGGCAGCAGGGGCCCAGAGCCCGCAGTCTCACCGCTGCCGGCTTGCCAAGGCCAGAGCTCTCCGTAGCTAACGGGGGGGTGGTGCAGCGGGGTGGAGATGCACTGGCTCTGGCAGGGTACCAGCCAAGCACGTTGCCAGGGAAGTCTTAACTTACGCCCAACAACGAAGGCACCCCTTGTGGGCGACTCGGGGGCCTCTCAGAGCCACCAGTGACCTCCCAGCCAGGCTCAGAGGACTGAGCTGGGTTACGTCCTCCCCGTGCAGCCTCCCGGGGGCCCCAGGTCTCTCCACACAGGAGGCCAGGCTTCTCGGGAGCCGGCCCGCTCCGCGCTGCCCCGAGGCTGGTGCCCGCCTGAGCTGCAGGCCACGAGCACCTGCCATGTCCCGGGCTGGCCACCGAGGACCAGCAGCTGACCCTTCTGGCCTGGCCTGCAGCCCACTGACTGTTCAGCTTAAAAAACGAGCCTCCGTGGGCACGCACAGGTGGGGAGGAGCATCTTAGGATCAAGGTGCCCGTTCAGCCCCAAGACAGAAGGCCTCTCGTTTCTGCCGGCCAAGTCACATCCCCTGGGGCCTTTGATTTGTGTTTTCCAGAATGACGACAACTTCTTAAATATAATCTACGAAGCTTATCTCTTCAGCGTGAAAAAGACTCTGTGAAAGCAAAACATTTCAAGACTGATCTCCAGGGCCTTCCGGCTTGAGGTTCTTTCAGGTCACAGGTTGTTTCCCTAAATGTTTCTGCCTTTTTTTTAAGTATGTCTTATATGAAATAAAATGCTTCAGGCTTTTTTCAGTCACGCAGTTTTTTCATTACATTCTTCAATGCACCTGGTACCAAGAATTGAGTGGGTAGGGAAAGTCCTTTGCTCAGATCACACGGTAAATACCCAGCTTAAATGACTTTTTCTTACATGTACTGGGCCATTTCTAGATGAGTTCTCTCTCTGTGGGAAGGGGTGTTCTGGGAACGTGGTTTCTTTCTTATTAGCAGCCCCGGTTATTTCTGGAACTCGGACAACGTGCCGACCGCCAGGTGGCGGTGTCAGCCCGTGACCACTGACGCGCCCCGCCAGCCTCTTCCAGACAAAGTAAACCTTTCCTTTGTAAACATCCGTTGGGCCTTCGAAGGGAAACGATCTCTAAAGGTACTTCTCACCAGTTTCCAGGGGGGAGTTGTTTAGGGGTCCACAGATGGCCCAGATTTCCAGCAACACCGCGTCTTGTCCGCTCCTTCCGGCAGAAGCCTGCCTGCTTCCGAAGGAACGTTTCATCATTTTCAGCAAAACGTGCTGAGACGAAGGTCAGAGAAGACTTTAAGGCCGGTCCTTAAGCCTCTGTGGGGAGGCAGTGGAGTGCGGGCAGGACAGCAAGGATTCTTGAGGTCGTGGAGCGCACTGACGATTCGTGTTCACAGAGACGAGGGCCTGCTCTGCCCCCAGCCCTCCCCCGGGTTGAGTCGGCCCCGGAATTGGTCCCTGCTGCTCACTGGAGATAAAGTGAGCTTTGTGTTTCTATAGCCCTGTTTATTCTTGGACCATAAAAGGATCTCTAGAGGCCCACACAGGAGCTGGGCCTCGTTCTCCTTTTAGGGGTCACAAAGGAGGCAGGGAAGGAGGTTTCCTCACAGCTTCTGATGCCCAGAGGTGAACTGGAAGCTCAGACCTGGGGTAGGCGTATAACCAGGCAAGGGAGCGCCTCCCCTCCGCCCGCCCGCAGAAGGGCGCCTTCCCTTCGAGGAGGGCCCGGCCCACCTTGCCGGCTCCGCCGTTCCCTCCCGAGTCAGGAAGGGACGCCTCCCTCTGCTTCTCCGTCTCCTGTAGCGCCTGACGCCCTGACAGACCACAGAATCCCTGAAGCTCATCATCGCGTGTGCAGCGTTTCAGGGCTCTTACGGGGAGTGTGGGGCAAGGGGAGACACACTGCCCTGTTGCCCTGCATTGGTGACGCTCACCTCGGTGGCACACACTGAAACTGGAGCAAAATCCACCGTCTCCCAGACCGCGGGCGACCTTCAAAACCCGCGGGCACGTCTTCGATCTGAATTACACGTTCAGGGTGGGTTCTCCAGCCGGGGAGAAAGGAATCCCACTGAAAATTCTTCTCATATATTTGTGGTAGCAAGTGGCTAATTCCTGAAATATGTATTCCTTTACTTGATTGTTATATAAATAAAATAGAAATCCCAGTTGCAGCACCTACTGTGAAAAGGTGGCCGTGCGCTGTGGCTGGAGGGGACCCCCGCCCCCTGTGCCTGGTGTGGTCAGACCCACACCGCAGACGTCACTGGGCCTTTCTAGGTCAGCACCACAGGGGTCTGTTTTGAAAACAAAGTCTCCATCCTCTACTGGAATGAGCCACTTTAAAAGTGATAGGCGCAGCTTGTTCAGACCAAAGACTGAGCCCCCTTTCAAAGGGCTCGGAGATGAAGAGCTGATTTCCTCTGTGTGGGAAGCAGGTGAGAGCTGCTTTGTCCAAAGACCTTTCTCTGGAGGGTCCGGGAAATGGATTGCAGGGTTATCTAAGCACCCAGGACTAGATCTCACATGTAAACTCACTTCCTTTTTCCCACCTCACCCCAAATTCTGAGACCATCCTGGACGCCTTCCTCCATGTCGCTGGCTTCCGGCAGCAGCTTGAAGCCAATTGAATTCCAAGGGGAAGGAAGCCTGAGATGGGTCCCTGAGCAGCATTATCCCGGGCACTGGATTTCAACCCTGGAGAAGTGACTGAAGTTGGTTCTGCCTGGTGCGGGGACAGAACACGGGGCCTTGGTCAGGCGGACTTGCCCTCACGTCCTGGACCAGGGACCTCGTCTGAGATGCTCTTCTTTCGTCTGCAAACGAAAGCGGTGCGCAGCTCTCAGGTCGTCGCAGGGATTAGATGGGATCCATGTAGGGAAATGGCGCCTCGGGCTGAGAGGCACAGGCTCCATCCTGCCCGATGGGGGTCCCGCTGGGGTGAGGCCCGCAGCAGCCGGAGCGCCCTCGCCTGCCGCCCACAGGACACCGCTGCACCCTCTTCTCACTCACTCCTTTATGGATGATGGGGGGCAGTGTGCCTCACCCCTTCCCCCCAAGGGAGGTGCCCTGAGCTCCTCAAGACACACACATCAGTCCGAGTAACCCAGGGCCTTGCCCCCCGCCGGAGGAGGAGGTGCTCTTAGGCCCTACAGTCCTGGGCGGTCCCTGCAAAGACGCACGCTCTCATCTCCCCATTCAGGGGGTGAGAACCCTCGTCAGCACCCTCAGGAACCTCCCGTGCCCCGACCCTGCGGCCCCCACCCACCCTTTCCCCAGGCAGCTGGCGGAGACTCCAGCCTGGGTGCTGCATCGCTTGCATCCCAGGTGTCCCTTCTTCCTCAGACGCTGGGCACGGCCCGCGGGTCCTGGCCCAGGACAGGCAGGACTGCGGTCTCTTCTCCCAATGGGGAAGTGCACGTCGGAGGACACACGTCCTGCAGAGGAAGTTCCAGCCGCTGACCGGCCCCAGCCAGAGGACACATCAGCGGACACCGTGAAGACCGGTGCCCCTGGTGTGTGGCCCCAGGGACGGGAGCTGTCACGTCAGGTCCAGGCCTCTGAATGCCAGGCCGCACGTGTCCAGCAGGATGTCACCCAGACGCAGGCGGGAGAGGAGCGTAGGACTGACCCCACCCCGCACCCCGGGTACAGCGTCGGACACGACGTCTCCACAGCCCAGCTGCTCACTCCCGCCAACAAAAGAGCCACCTGCCTTTCCACCTGCTGCTCCGTTCAGACCCGTGCCTCCTTCTCTCTTTTCAGAGAAATCAGGTGCTTCCAGGCTTTGGAGCTTGGAGCCCTCTTTGAGGTCACACGTGTCGTCTGCAGCCGGCAGGCGGGAGCAGCTCTGCCTCGTGGAAAGTTGCCTGGCTACAGATGGGTGCATCTCCCCGGCATGTTGCTGAATGCTTGGTTTTCAGGTTTCAAATCCTCAGCACCCACCTCTCGTACAATTAGCGGGGGGAGAGGGGCGGTTACAAATACCTGGTATATTTAACTCAACCTTGAGTATCTCAATAGATTTCCACCAAACTGGGTTATGAGTAATGCCTCCTAACAGAGCCTGGAGAGAAGCACACAAATAAAACCTGTGTGTGCAGACCGTGGTCTTAAAACACCGCGGGGTGGCTGAAAGCAGAGCACTGCGGACCGTTCCCCTGGCGGCAGCTCTCAGCAGTGGCACAGCCGGCCTCCTGGGCGAGGTAACTGGGGGCACAGCGGGGAGGAAGTAGAGAATGTTCTAGATGCAAGAGAGAGGGGGGGGACCGGCAGGTGTGAGCCAGAGTCTAAAAGGCTGGGAGCACCAACCTCCTGGGTACAAGTCAAGGTGGGGCTTCCCCGAGGTCGGCAGGTGCTGGACCTCCCGGCTCAGGGTGCTGGGCCGCGGGCCTGGGCCTGGAGGAAGAGGTCCCAGCCAGCTGTGCCCACAGGCGAGTCTGGAAGACATAACCCGACACCTGGCTGGGAGGCGATGCCTGCCGCGGCCGCGTTTCTCAGCACAACACATCTACCGGCTCCACGGACCAGGATGGCACCCAGGCGGCCACGCTCCGTGTCTTCTCTGATGACGAGCTCTCGGGGTCAAGAAGATCTGGGCTCTCCTCCCAGCCCCTGTGTCCTCCCTCGACTGTAAGCTCCGGGGAAAAGCCATTCCCCCTGTGTCTGTCGCGGGAACAGGGAAGTCCTCGCTGGGGCAGAGCCCGCCAGTGTCCGCGGTGGCATTTCCTGCCGGATGGCGGCCTGGGTGTGCCACGGGCAGGAGGGTGGTGCCCTTCGCGCTGGCAGCTGGGGTGAGGCCTCCCAGCCCGTCTTGGTTGCCTTTCTGGCTCTGCCGTAAATCCGTGCAGAAATCTTTCTATGTCGTGCCCACTGCGCTTTCCAGGGTTGTAAGCTCCTTAAGTTTAATTCCCTGCTGTGTACGTGTCAGTCGGCCTTGTGTGCCCAGAGGCTAAGAAACTGGCACCATGGGAAACCCACGCCTGACACGCTGAGTGGACAGGCTGCACCGCCGGCAAGAGGCTCAGCCCAGAGCGGGTGTCTGCACCCTGCCGGAGCCGCATCTTTTCCAGGACCCTCCGGCCGGACCCTCACCTCCCACCCATCACTGCAGGGCTGGGGGGTGGGGGGCTCGGGGAGAAGATGGGCAGCGGAGACTCCTCTGAAGGACCAGGGCCTGGTCCAAGGCAATGGAAGCTGAGATTTAAACACAGAGAGAGGATGCGGATTGAAGAAATATTTAGGAAGCAAAGTCCGTGAGACCTGGTTATGGCTCACGTGTGGATGAGTCGTGACGGAGCCGCCAGGGCTGGTTCCTGGCTCGGGCGAAGGGGACAATGAGGCTCGGTGAGCAAGTGCTGGGAGTTAGTAATAATAATAACGTACTAACAAGAGCAGGAGGCCTACTCAGCACCCCCACGCCCAGCACCGCTCTCCCCTCTCGGGGCCGCATCTCGTGCGTCCCTCCCCGAAACCTGCCAGGCTCGGCACTGACGCGCCTGAAGCTGAGTTGGTTTCTTCCCGCGGCTGCCCCGCCCTCCGTCCGCTCAGAGGCAGAGCTGTCCGTCCCCACCCGCTGAGCTGCCCACGGGGCTGGCACGCGGGGCAGTGTGGCCGCGATCGCAGGCTGGCCCGGGCTGGGGGAAGGAGAGCCCGAGCTGGTACCTGTACTTCCCAAACCCACCCCCTGCCCCCTGGGGCGCTGATGCCAGCAGATCAGGGTGAGTCTCAGGAGTGAGGTCCTGGGTGCCCTGGGCCCAGACTGGCGCCTCCGGGGCCAGATCCTGATGCTCCGTGGACGTCCGCCTCTTGTGTCCCTGGGGGTCGGTGTGTGGCTTTCAGCAGAGCCTCTCCTGAGGGCTCCCCCTCCTCGGGCAGAGCGGCTGTGTCTCTGCGTGTTTCCCAGACGGGCCCCCTGGCGAGCCCGGCCCCGCCCACCCAGCTGTCACCCCCCAGCCCGGGTCCTCCCGAGGGAGGCAGCGGCACTTGGCACTGGGCCCCGCAGATGTGTGCCTGGTGGAACAGATTGAAGCGGGGTGGCGACTTCTCCGGCTGCCGGCGGGACCTGCCCGACGTGGGCACCTGGAGCCAGAGCGGCGGAGGGCGGAGCAGGGCCCAGGAGACCGGCTACTCGGCCTCTCCCTGCTCTGCACATCCGCGTCCCCAGCGAGAAGACGCGGGGTGGTAGACTTGCTAACAGAAGGTAGCGCCTCACCCTGGGGAGCTCTTTGCTGCTCCAGGCCCAGAAAGCCCAAGACCCAGGCACCACTGTGGCCGTTTTGTGCACGAGAGTTGGCCCCGTGGGACCACCCCTGACTTGGGGTGCGGGCCCTTTTCTCACAGGCCCTGGGGTACCTCCCTTCTCTCCCTCACACCCCACCCCCGGGGGCAGAGTGAACCTCTGCACTCAGCATGACATCAGCTGAAGCCCAGAGCCTTTGGGATGGCTTTTGCGTTGGACAAAGGTCCTTTCCGACCTGAGGCCAAGGGTCCTGGGCCTTCGGCCTCATCCTCGTGCCACCCAGGTGCCCGTCAGCAGGGTGACCACGTAAGCAGTCATCCAAACGAGGCTGCTCTGACCATGAGCTGTTAGTAACCGCGCCGGCCAGAGGCCCGGATGCGGGCATCCTGGGCCCACGGGAGGGGTGGTCCCCACCTGCGTCCCCGCCCGAGTCCCCGTGTACCCAAGCCACGCAGGAGGTGGCCTGGACTCGGCCCGAAGGAAGTCGGGCTGTGGGCGAGCGGCACCTCGGGGCCTGGCTCCGGGGCACGTCTGCCGTGTGGAACGTAAGCCAGGCCCTAGCCACAGCCTCCTTGTCATCGAAGGGTTTGAACTTTCAGCCCTGACAGCCAGCTTCCTTTGTCCTTTGAGGTCCTTCCTTTCTGGTTAAGATGTAAGTTCAGGGAAGGCCACCACCAAAGCCGGCCAGGGTGCTGCAGGGTGTGAAATGGCCACCGCTTCCTCTGCCTCCGCGCCCAGGACAGGGATCTTCGAAGGACACTGAGTGGCTTTGCCGTCTGTGTTGCCTCCACGGGGTCACGGGGCAAGTGGCGTGCCTTTCCTGGGCCTCCCTCAGGGAGCCAGTGTCCCGGTGGCCACGTCACTGTTGTGGGCCAGGCTGGCCACGTGGCCCCCGCCCGCTTCCCCCAAACCTCTCGGAGCTGAGCTGCAGCCCACGCTGTGGCCTCGGCCAGCGGCGCCGATGGCCCAGGAGCGTGAAGATGCAGATCCTCCTTGATTTTACTGCTGCAGACACAGGCCTGGGGCTCGTCGGTCTCCTGCACCAGGGCCCGGGGCCTCAGCTCCTCTGCCGCCCCTCCCCCAGCCTCGCAGCACGCGCCCCTCCCCCGAGGGCTCAGGCATTAGTCAACCTTCAGAAGTCTGGGTTTATTTATAAAGCTGCTGTTGCCGCTTCCAGCAAAGCGTTTTACAGGCATTAATTAAGGAAGGTTCCCAGCAAGCCCAGGAGGGAAGGGAGGGAAGGGGCCCGGGGTTCTCAGAGGACCAGTTTCCCTGCTGGTGCCTCTCCCTGTGTTTCCCTGTAACTTCTCAGTCTCCTCAGGACACGCACACGGGTGCACGCGCACGCATGCACACACGTGTGCGTGCACCGGCCCCCTTCACCTGCCCCCTGGCGTCCTTCCTCACTGCCTACCTGCCCTGATCGCCCTGCCATGCCTCCCTGACCCGTGCTGCCCCGGGGGGTGCCCCGCAGTCACCCCACACCCCTTCCAAAATCCACCCCCGGGTGTCCCCACCCTTCAACTCAAGCCACCTCCCGCCCAGTGGGGCAGTCATCCTTGATTCCCTCCCGTTAGGTGGGAGGGTCCGGGACCCAGAGGGAGGGATTCAGACCCTGGTGGCCCGCCTGCACCGGGTTCCTTGGACCGCAGAGAAAAGCACCACAGGCTTAAACAACAGAGATGCATTGTCCTGCGGTCTGGAGGCCAGACGTCAGACCGCGATGCCGGCAGGGCTGGTTCCTTCTGGGGGCCGCGAGGAAGAGCCCGGTCCGTGCCCCTGCTCACCCGCCGTGGTTTCTGGCCATCGGCAGGGCTCCTCGGTGCTCAGAAGCATCGCACTGGCTCTGATTCACCCTCACGCGGGATACCTGCCTCTGCCTCCAATGTCCCCTTCGTAAGGACGCCTGTCGTGTGGGACTAGGGCCCTCCCTGCTCCTCCGAGCTCCAAATGAGGTCACGTTCCCAGGTCCTGGGGGTTAGGGCTTCAGCATACACATCTGGGGGGACACAGTTCAACCCAAACCACTATGTTCCCGAAACACCACAAATCAGGGGGCCCTCCCAGACCAAGAGTTGTCACTGGTGGCCTGACTCACACAGAAGGGTTCCTCCTCAGACACCAAGGTGAGCTCTGCTGATTGATGGTTGGGAGTCCTTAGCTGGGACCTCTATTTTCACAATTTCTCTCTCAGTCCCTGTCTTGGGCTAATCAGTCGTACGCCTTAGTGTATATAGCCCTCCGTTATCGGTTTGAACAAGAGCGCTTCTCATTCTGGTCATCTCTTCCTGTGCCTGCCCTGACCCCGAGTCCAGTCCCTTCCTTCCCAACAACCCACAGCCCTTCTGTTGAGCCGACGTGGGCCCTGCTGTTTGCACATGTGCTTCCAAAGCGTGTGTCGTTCTGTGCGCGTGAATGCGTTTCATTTGCGTGGAGCTGTCACGCGTCCACATCCACCCTGCAGACCCTTCAACGGACGGCTCAGTGAGCCTTACACACACCTGTACGTGCATGTCTGGGTGCGTGTGGTGACCCACGCCAGGCTGAGCTGTAGAACATGTCCTGCCCGGCCTCCACCAAAATCAGCCCCCGAAGAGCCCAGGCTTCTGACTCCTGTCATGGTAGATTCCTTTCCCGAATTTCACAGGCATAGGTAACGCAGCCTGCGGTCTCCGTGGCCTTCCCACCCGCCTTCTGCACGCAGCTCCGCCCTCACTTCTTGTCTGAGGCATCGGTCTCAAGAGCCTCTGACCTGCCAGACCTGTGGGTGGGCCTTCGAGGGCATGTAGCCAGGGCTGCCGTGAACATTTCTGTGCACGGCTCCTGGCGCACGTCTGGGCTTGTCCCCGTGGACGGAGGGGTCGCAGGGAAGCAGGCCCCCTGATGGGCTGCAGGTCATGCCCTGTGACCCTCCCCGCCAGGAGCACAGCCAGTTCTAACAGGTCCCCTCTGGCGGGGTGGACGGTGTCCGGTGGTCTAGTCTGTGTTTCCCAGGTGACCCCAGGTGGGGAGCACGGATGCTGCATGTGTGGTCCTGGCCGCTCACGTGTGGTCTTGGGGACACGCCCGAGCACTTCCTAGCCCATTTTTCAGTGTGGATTTGTCTTCATCCGCTATGTGTCCCCGTGGAGTCTCTCTTACTGGAAAGGGAACCACGCCTTCTCAGTGGGCCGTTGCCTTTCAATCTTCTAATGGTGCGTTCTGACACAATTATAAATGCTCTTAATCTTCATGAAGCCTAAGTTATTAATTTTTCTCTTACAATTAGTGCTTTTTGTGTTTTAAGAAATCCGCCAAGCCCCGGGCATGTATTTTTAATTTACGTCACGGCTCTCGTGTTATAAACCTCCCTTCCTCCCACTAGGGCTGTCTTCACTCCTCCTCCTATGCCATCCACACGTCGAATCTGCCGTTTCTAGTCACTCTTGACTCTCCACCACGTGACTGTTTGTCTCCGTTCCCTGCGCTCCCCACGCGGTCACCCCTGTGTCTCACTGGATGACACTGCTGGGGACAGAAGGTGCTCGGTACAGGGAACACCTCTGTCCTCACACTGGATGACTGTGCAGAACCTGGTCCCCGGCTGACCACCCGCTTCCCTCTGCTGAGTGACTTTCCCACGTCTGTGCAGGATGGCCGAGGAGGGGCTCCAGGCGCTGGGCCTGCAACACGAGACCTGGATCCGCAGGCCTGGGAGGCGGCCTAGGAACCTGCTTTTCCCGCAGGCTCCCTGGGGGATTCTGACCTGCCACCAGGGAGGAGGATTGACTGAGCGCTTACTATATGCTGGTACTGATCTAGGCGCTGGGAATAGTGAGCAAAACAAACAGTATTCCTCCCGCGAGAAGAAGATGGATAATTAGCAAGAGAGACAAGTGAACGACATACGTCCAGCAGAGACGCTGAGGAGGATGGCTCCAGCAGGTGCCGTGAGGGCTGCCCTGGGCCGGGGTCGCAGGAAGGCCTCGCTGGGAGGGAAACGATGGAGCAAACTGCCGACAGGCCTCGGGGAACGAGCCGCGTGGGCGCCGGGGAAGCGCGGGCGGGCGGAGGCCACGCCGCTCCCCACCCGCTGATGCTCTGCAGCTTCCTTGCGGACCGGCTGCGCCTGGAGCGTCGCTTGCTGTGCCCAGACCGTCCTGAAACCCTGAAGGGGACATTCACTGGCCGGAGACGGCCCGCTGCCCACCGTGCTGCTTGATCACACAACTGCCGTCCCCCCACCCCCGGTTCCAGCAGGCCTCAGGTTTGGGGGACACTTTCTGCCACCACATTCTCGGGGGAGGTGGGCCCGGCCACAGCCAGGAGGGGAGTTGTGATTGGTTCGAGCTGGTCATGGCTGCATGTCCTTCAGGGCGTAGAGTGCAGTCCGGCCACTGCAGAATGAAGGAGTCTGCTAGGTGATGTCTACAGTGAGGGGTCCTCACGGATGAGAGAAGCACAGGTAAAATCAGTCCCCCTTCTCCTCAAAGATCTTACCACATCTGAGTGCAATGCCTGGAACAGTGGCAGCCATCCTGTGACCATGAGGGGAGCTAGCTTGAGGACAACCCCAAATACTGAGGATTCCAGGGAAAAAATGGAGGAAATGGGATCTTTGGTGACACCCTTCAGCTGCTGTGTTAAGCAACCCTGGAACCACCTAGACTTTCCATGTGAGACTCTGAATTGTCGTTATCTAAGTCAGCTGCCTAGAGGCTTTTCTGTTACTTTCAGCCCAAAGCACCGAGACCCACTCCTTTCCCACGCCCTTGGCATACTTAGGGTGCTTCTCTGACAGCTCCCTGAAGATGCAGGCCAGGAAGAGTCTACTTTCTACTCCTAGGACCTGGGGCCCACGGTGTTGGGGACTCTCAGGCTGCTGTCAGACTTGTCCTCCTTCACGGGGCACAGAGCCGGGGCAAAGGCCGGGGCACACTGCTCCAGCCCAGGGTACCCACACTCCCCTGAGGTCGGAAGGTTCTCTTGTGTCTGCCTCCTCGGCAGCCTGTGGGCTTCCCCAGGGGTAGAAACCACCGTCATCCTGGTGGCCCTGAGCCCCAGCCCGCTCAGAGCCGGTGCATGGCAGGGGCTCAAGAAACGGTAGAACAGGAAGAGAAAATGAGCAGAGAAATGGGGAGGGGGGAGCAGGGGTGGGAAAATGAGGAGGGGCCCGGCGACGGCTCGCAGGCAAAGCTACACGGAATGTGCTTCCCCGGGGCACCGGCAGAGGTCCCACGAGGGGAGAGGTCAAGGCTGTGAGCCAGAAGGACAGAGACCAAGGGACCCAGAGGCCAGTGGTCACGGCCAAGTGAGCCTGCCAGCACCTGGTACCAGAGGCCCGTGGCGCCCTCTGCCTCCTGCCCCCGTGCTCTCCCCCCCGCTGCTGGGAAATGAGGGCCGGCTTAGGCTTAGGTGGCTGAGCCTCCAGCTGTGCTTCCCTAAACTGCCATGAGGCCCCCCCAGTGCCAGTAGCTGCCTGTGTTCGCTCACCTCCACCACGCATGCCGCGGCTCGGCACAGCTGCTGACGCGGGTGGAGGAGTGCACAGACGGCCCCCGGGGATGCTGCTGCCACACACGCTTCTCAGTGGCCCGCCCCTCCTTCGCGGGCGACTGGGGGGAGGACAGTGACGGGACGGGGAGGGCCGGGGGGCCACAGCACCGAGTGGTGAGTGGGCGCTGCCCAGCGCGGTCAGTGAGTGGGGACGCACTGCACGCCGTCCCAGGCTCCCAGCCCCGCGGGGCAGGCACCACTGCCTCGTCATGTCTGGGAACTGAGAGTGAAAAAAACCGAGGGGCTCGACTCTCGTTTCCCACTTGAACTTCTGTGACTCTGTTCCCAAGGCAGAGCTAGGGGCCCCTTCCCCAGTCCTCTGAGGCGCTCAAGGGCATCGTGGACTGGAACTCCAGCCCACCCCGCCCCGAGGCAAGACCCGGGACGTCCCACTGGAGGACGCCGGCCAGTGAATGAGCACATCCTCCCTGCCCTTCCTGGCGCACCTGTGTTTCCTCCTCTGAAGGAGGGGCACACCAACTCCCCTGAAGGTGTCCTGGGGGTAGAGATTTGCCCATCAGTCCTTGCACGGGAAGAGAACTTACTTGTGACTAATAATAGGGAACGTTTCTGAGTGCCAAGCTGTGAGCTGAGAACTTAGGCAGAATCACATCCATACTCAGGGCACGAGGTAGGCATGCTGCCCGCGACACCCAGCCCCTGCTCTTCCTTGATAACAATGCCCAGCCCCAGGCGAGACACCAGGACTCGTTAGAGGGGGTGGGGTCATCCCCCTCCCATCTCTCCAGCCTACCTTGCAGCTCCTGTTAACTGTGCATCTCACTTCTGGCCAGTGGATCAGAGCTTAATCTGCCAGCAGAGGGGGCCAGTGAGATTCTTGGGAGACTGCCTTCCTGCTAAAAAAAAAAAAAAGAACAGAAGCATCTGGCAAGGCCCTTCTTCTTTCCCCTGCCTCGAACTCAGGCGTGATGTCTGGAAGGGCAACAGCCATCTTGTGGCAATGAGGTGACAGGCATGAGGATGAACGCAGTGTGCAAACGAGGGAAAGGTGGAGAGAGGGAACACCCAGACCTTGGCTCTGTGCTGACACGTCCTCATTTGTTAGGTGGGCTTCCTGTTACTTGCACTCAATACACCCCTGCCGGACACAGACAGGAAATGTCATACCTGTTCCACAGACAATAAAGACGGGGTGCCCTGGACAACAGAATGAGGAAAAAATAGAGCTAGATTTCAGACCCAGAGCCCGGACACCAGAGCCTGAGCTCTTATTGCCTATAAAGTTTGCTAAACAAATGACTCATATAAATAGGATTGCAAGGAAAACATTTACCTTATTTAAAAGGGTAATTACAGGCTAATTACAAATGAGTCCTGCCTTCCTATTAAATCCAGTGCAGTGGCCCCAGCTCTCAGGACCACTGTGTCCTTCCCCGGCCATGGTCACTTGGATGGCCCCTCACGGGCAGATCTGGGACTCACCAGGCTGAGCAAATGCAAACCCTGTTCTGATCCAGGCCATCTGCCGTGGGATGGGGCCTTAGGCAGCCTGCAAGGACGCCACACCCCAGCCCAGCCTGAGCCTGCGAGGGAGCCTCTGCCCTGAGCCCCGCCTCCAGTTACAGGCACTTTCGGAGCCCCTCCCTGAGCTGCCACTCCAAGCCCACTTGGTCAAGACTTGACCTTAGCCTGAAGGACGGAGCCTTTGGCTTCCCTCTGTGTCCCCACAGTGAAGCTGCTGTCCTGTCCTGTCCCGGCGGGTGCTGCTTGGCCTCTGGCCTGGACCATGTCACATTGCCAATGCCCCACGTCCCACCCACAGCCTGTCAGATGGGGCACACGGCCTGGCTCAGAGCAAGCCCTCACTTGTGGGTCAGGGCAGGGACTCGCTGGCTGGTAGCTTGAACTTTCCCTTGCGCGCTGTTCCTGGGGCTGAGAGAGCGTGGAAATTCACCAAGTGCTTTACCACAAGTCCCCCAGCTCCCCAGGCCCCTCGGGCCTCCTCCCCTCCCCCTCCCAAGCACACTCACTTCCTCCAACTGTCCTCTTCCAGGTACTGATAGACCCAGCAGGTCCCCAAGGGGCCTGGCCAGCCTGTAATTAGCCCGCGCCCCCTGCGCCGGGCTTCCAGGAGCCTGAGACTCTGCAGGCAGAAGTCGGGGAGCTGGTGTCCTGCGGCGAAGGCACCGGCAAATCTAGGCTGACGCTGTCACCTGTATCCCAGCCGCGTTTCCTGTGACCGGTAGGGAGGATGCCTGTGGGACTAGAGGAGGTGCTGTGAGTTAGACACGCAGCATCGTGGCCTTGCTTCTCCGCCGCTCCCCCCAGGTTAAGAGCAGGTTTGGCTGTGTGTGGTTAAATGCATTGGGAATCTGAGCACTTACTCCCCCCTCAAATCTCTAGAAGCCAGAACCCGCACTTTGTAGCAGCGGATGTTTTAAAATGAGATGCAGTCTCTGGGGGACCGAGCAGTGGGTCCAGACTCTGGCTCTGCCCAGGGCAGCTGTAGATCCCTCTCCCTTTTCCCCCACTTGTTAAAAAATTGTGATTAAAAAAAAAAACCCACATAACATAAAATTTACCACCTTAATCATTTCTAAGTGTACAGCTCAATACAGTTAAGTACATTCACATCATTGTGGGACCATCTCCAGAACTCTACATCTTACAAAACTGAAGCTCTGTCCCCGTTAAACATGAACTCCCCGTCCCCTCCCCCAGCCCCCGGCCTCACCCTTCCGATTCTCTATGATTTTTTACCTCCTCCAGGGACCTCACGTAAGGGGAATCATGCAGCGCTTGTCCTCATCGAGCACAGCGTCCTCAGGTCCATCCGTGGTGTAGCACGTGTCAGAATCTCCCTCCTTTTTAAGGCTGAGTCACATTCCACTGCGTGCAAAGACCACACTGTGTTTCTCCATCACCTGTCAAGGGGCACTCAGGCCCTTCCAGCTTGTGGTAACTGCGGGTCATGCTGCTCTGAGTGGGTGCAGGTATCCGTGACATCCTCTGGCTCATCGGAAGATGACGGGGAGACGGATGCCCCTGCGTGGCTGCTCGGTGGTTTCCAGGCCGGGCAAGGGCCCTGGGGGGGCTCCTCGGAGGCCCTGGAAGGGAGGGGAGGAAGAGCCCTCACCCTCACCTCCTCCCAAAGTAAAAGCTTTGGCTTTTGCTCTCAGTAAGGTGGGCAGCTGCTGGGGCTTCTGAGCAGGGTGACGTGGGCTGACTTTAAAAGGACTCTCAGGGGCTTCCCTGGTGGCGCAGTGGTTGAGAGTCCGCCTGCCGATGCAGGGGACGTGAGTTCGAGCCCTGGTCTGGGAAGATCCCACATGCCACGGAGCAACTGGGTCCGTGAGCCACAGCTACTGAGCCTGCGCGTCTGGAGCCTGTGCTCCGCAACGGGAGAGGCCACGACAGTGAGAGGTCCGCGCACCGCGATGAAGAGTGGCCCCCACTTGCCGCAACTGGAGAAAGCCCTCGCACAGAAACGAAGACCCAGCACAGCCCCAAATAAATAAATAAATAAAAGGACTCTCAGCGGCTGGGTTTAGAATGGACGGAAGAGGGGTAAGGGCAGAGTCGGGAGGCTACCTGTCAGAGGCCCTGCAGGAAACAGGCGGGACACTCATAATGGGATAATTGGGGAAAAGTTTCTTTTCAAACGTACGAATGGAGACGGCACACAGAGTAACCCAGGGCTTAGGAGCAGCTGGGCTGTAACTTCCTTCCAAGTCATGGGAAGGAAGGAGTTACTCCTGGAGTCTAAAGGGGGTGTGATGGTCAATTCCATGTGTCAACTTGACTGGGCCACAGGCACCAAATGTTTGGTCAAACATCATGCTGGTTTTGACCATGAGGGTGTGCTCTGGGTGAGATGAAGAGTCTATAGTCTATAAATCTATAGACTTGGGACGTCCCCGTTAGCCCAGTAGTTAAAACTCTGCTTTCCCACTGCAGGGGGCACAGGTTCAATCCCTAGTCAGGGAACATGCTGTGCAGTGTGGCAAAAAAAAAAAAAAAAAGAAGAAGAAGAAGAAAAATAAATAATAAATAAATCTATAGACTCAAGTAAAGCAGATTGCCCTCCCTGGTGTGAGTGGGCCACGTCCAGTCAGTTGAGGGTCTCAATGGAACAAAGGGTGACCCCTCCTGCAAGTAAGACAGACTCCTGCCTGACAGCCTTTCAGCTGGGACATCGCTTTTTCCTTCCTTTGGACTTGAATTGAAACATGGTGGCTCTCGGAGTTCTCCAGCTGTCAGGTCTTTGGACCCCAATGACACCACCGCTCTCCACGTCCCCGGGTACACAGCCTGAGGCTTGGTCGGCCCCACAATCGTGAGAGCGCATTCCCTGTAATAAATCTGTTTCCCTTGCTATACACATCCAACCGGTTCTGGCTCTCTGTAAAATCCTGACTAGTACAGGGAGGAAGCCATGCGGGGGCGGCCCGCAAAGAGGAGTGGTAGTGTTGGGCCGGCCTGGGGTGGGCCTGCTCTCTCCAGGCTCCTGCTGGCTCCTTGCTGGACTCGGCTGAGTGGTCCATACAGGCGACCCCCGTGGGCGGGGCAGGAGCCTGGACACCAAACAGAAGGCGCGAACATGCGCAGAGGGCAGGACGCTGCCGTGAGCCAGGGAAGGAGCCGGGCTGGCCGGGGCCCCGGAGGCCTGGGCTGGGCAGTAGTGGGCGGGCTCCGGATGTAGTCACAGGGCAGAGCCGGCACGAGAAAGAGGGGTCACGGCTGGCCCCAAGGTGGGTGCGGGGCAGCCAGAGGATGGGGTTGCCAGTGACCGAAATAGCCTTCTTTGCCTCCTGCAAAGATTTCTTTGGAAGAAAGGACTCAATTGCTAAAGAAACTGTTATGAAATCCCGCTGTGATAGTTGACGTTTTGTCGACACACATCCCTGTATCGCCACCTGTCCTCCTCGCCGTCCCCTGGAGCACGGAGGGGAGGGATTCAGCGATCGAGGAGACTGAGGCTGGGTACAGGGCCTCCAGTACAGCTGCGTGTGTTCACAGTTGCTGGATGAAGGAAGGAAAATTGATGTGGAATGATGGGAACTACTGACCTTTCCTCCTCTGCTGTGGAGCTAAGCCTGGAGCCCTTATTCCTTCTATCTGTCTGTCCTTCCACTGCTCAGAGGACATGTGGGTGCTCACCAAGAATTGCAGTGCAAGGGTATGTGCAGGGGGTGTGTGTGTGCAGGAGGGGTGTGTGCAGGGGCGTGTGTGTGCAGGGGGTGTGTGCAGGGGGTGTGTGCAGGGGCTGTGTGTACACAGGGCAGGCAGGGCTGGGGGCACACACTTCTCTCCCGCAGTGCAGGCCCGGGAACAGCTCACTAGCCAGCGCTCTCTGGGCAAAGGTGGGAATGTGTGGCCTGTGAGCACAGGAGCTGAGCTTGGGTTACAGACTTTTTACATCTTTCGTGACCCTGTTCTTCTTCCTTCCTGTCCCCCCACCTCCCTGTTCTGCCAAACTTGTAAATCACTATTGTCCCATGGATGCGGGGTCGCAGCGGGTGAGGTTTAAGTTTGATTTTGGAGAGAGCTAATATAACCGCTGCCCAGTCTAGGAACAGCCTGACTTCCCCCAGCGTCCTCTCCCCTGTTCCTGTCTCTGCACCCCTGATCCCTCACACCCTCCCCCGCTCCCACCCCACTACCCTCGAGGTGGCGGTTTTAAGACAGGTGTGCAAATGTTTGCTGTTCCTCCCATTGAGAGTTGGAGCCCGCATCTGCTCCCTCGGAGCCCAGCCCAACCTGGCTACCAAGTGGTAGCCCGTGAAATACACGAGGCGAGGCTCCGTGACTTCCAAGGCAGACCACAAGGCAAAGGGTTCCACTGCGTTCTCTTGGGATCTAACTCTCAGAGCCCAGCCACTGTGCTGTGAGGAAACCCAAGCAGCCCCTGAAGAGGGAAAGTCAGTCTCCCAACCCTTGGCCCCTGCTGAGGTCCCAGCCAACAGACAGCACCAAGCTGCCAGTCGTGTGAGCAAACCACCCTGCAGGTGGATCCTCCAGCGCCCGTTAAGCTGCCCCAGCTGACACTGCATGGGACAGAGATGAGCCTTTCCTGCTGAGCCTTGCCCAAAATACCCATTTGGGAGCTAAATAGATAATTGCTTTTATTTTTAAGCCATTAAGTATAACTTAGTATGCAGTAATAAACAACTGATATCTCACTATTTCCTAAAAAGTATACACAACATAGTATGCCCATGGTTTCCTACTTTTGTTCCTTCTATTTCTTATATCCTATCTGTTCCTTATAATGACCCCTTCAAGAGGCTCCTATTGGTGAACTCCTATTCATCCTTTAAAGCCCAATTCAAATGTCCCTTTCACTATGAAGCTTTCCCTAAAATTTCTCTCCCTCTTTTTTCCACCATAAGGAGAAAATGATTGTCCCTTCCACTATGGTGACAAATGCATCACTTATGCCTCACAGCACTCAGCTTGATTTAGCTGAGTGGTGGGTTTGAGACCAGCCTCCATGGATAGACTCTAAGTATGTATATCAAGCATCATGTCCAGTCTTCCTTCCACCACTGTGGCTCTCATCTCCAGTGCCTGGTGAGGGGCCGACACCAGGAAGATGCCCTAGGAAAGTGGGTTAAATTTATGGGGGTTGAGATGAAAGACTGACCAAGGAAAAGCTGGGATACTCTTCCCCTCATAGCCCTTAAGAATAAAGCCGCATGGAAGTTCCCTCCTCCCTGGCATAAGAGATATGCCTTCCTGGACGACAGGTGAAAGGTGAGCCCCGAGGTCTGAGGGCCAGAGGGCTCTCTGAGCTTGGTAATGCCCTTAGCTCTTGCTCTGGTCCCACCCTTCATTTTATTCCTGCTAGGAACTCCCTCCTCTGAAGGATTCAGCTCTGAAGTCCTCTGCCCTCGCCACTGCACCCCACAGCTCCTGGGGTTTCAAAAGGTGCTGTAGCAAGAGGGGCCCAGTAGCTGGAGTGGGCCACAGTCGGCAACGCATACACAGCAAGATATATTTTAGAGCTATTAGAAAGGCATCTTTCTCTGCACAGCTGGTAGGGGCAACACCTCGTGCTCTACCCACCACCCTAGTTTCTTTGCAGGAACTCTGAGGGCTTCCCAGCAGGCTGGGTAGACCCAGGCCACCACCATGCCTGTAAAATGAGCCATGTGACATTGACAGAGATTTCTAGCGGGTCCCAGGCTTAGACTTTTAGAGTTGGTCATGGCCGCGGTCAGCAGGCGCTAGAACGGGAGGGGCCGTTCGGGGGTCACAGCTCCCGTCGTGTGGGGATGGTCACCCACAGTAGAGACAGAACACAGATACACAAGTGGAGAGGAAAGTGAGCATTTATTTAAAATGGAAGAGTCCGGAGGAGGGATAAATTAGGAGTTTGAGATTAACAGATACCCACTACTAGATATAAAATAGATAAACAACAAGGACCTACTGTATAGCACAGGGAACTATATTCAATACCTTGTAATAGCCTATCATGGAAAAGAATCTGAAAAATATATACGTGTATATCTATAACCGAATCACCTTGCTGTACACCAGAAACATTGTAAATCAACTATACTTCATTTTTTTAATTTAAAAAATTTAAAATTTTTAAATTAAAAAAAGAAAATGAGTCACTCCAAATCACAAATTTTAAGAAGTTGATGAATACCACAAAAATCACAAAACCTAGAAAAATTACACATTCTTTTTATTTATTAATTGACCAACACGCCTCTATGGTAATTTTTCTAATCTTGGTACGATTCGTAATGAAAGATACGCAGAATCCATCTGAAACTCACGAACAACTCAAGTGCCTGTAGAGATCACTGCCCCGCCAAGCTGAGCCTGGGAACGGAGCCCCGCCCACAGCGCGGACTCCCCGCCGGGGACACACAGGCGTTTGTCATGGGGACACTTGCTTCTCCTGGCATTCCTCTGTCGGTGGCAGCCCTGCAAGCCGATTTGCTGGAACCAGCAGGTCTGTCAGGACAAGATACACCAAGAAGCCCTCTGACCCGTGGAAGGCGTGGACTGTGGCCTCACGTGGTGCTATCACCAGTTTGGACCCACAGACATAAGAATTTTGGTCAAATTCTGTCATGTGTAATTCCCGTCGGAAGAGGAGACAGCGTATGGCATGTTTACAGTTATGGACGGTCAACACCAACCGCTTCCTCGCAGGAGAGCCAGGCCCCCTGCTGGCAGCTTCCGGCTTTGGAAGAATCTTCCGTGGACTGGCTCGTGGGCTCTTCTCCGGCCCCTCCCGCGCGCTGCCAGTGGGGCACTGCGGGGCGTTCACGCGGCAGCTGGGTGTCCTGTCACGAGGCCAGCAGCCCCGCAGGCAGGCGGTGAGTGTCCCAGGAGCCGCCCTGCCCTGGATGGCTGCACACAACTGTCTAGGTGGCTACACAAGCCAAACTGTTTCCCCATTGGCTTCCTCTTAGCTGGACCCCCAAGGCTCAGGGCCCCCTCCGGCACCACCTGGCAGAGGGGCCATGGGTCGGAGGAGAAGCTGAAATGCAGACGGACGGAGACCTTGACCAGCGGGGCTTGCACTGTCTTCCTTTCACATGCATTAGGTGCTCCAGGCAGGGGAGGGGCCTGGAGCTTCCCGGAAAATGGGTCCCCAGCCTAGAACCGGGGCAGGTGAGACGTGGATGGGGTGAGGCCACAGGCTGTGGACGTTACCTCTGACCTGGCCGAAGTCAGCGGCCTGAACACAGGAGCCAGCACAGGGTCCCCTCTGTCCCCTAGCCTCCCCGAGCCAACAGGGATGCTGACACTGACCCCCAGGATCGTTCTGAGGTTTAAGGAGAGGGTCTGCCACAGCTCCTGGTAAGTCAGAGCACTGGACACGCATCCAGGGCCAGTGTCACTGCAGAAGGGTGCTCTCCAGGGACGGGTCTGCCTCTTTAATGCAGGAGGCTGTGCTCTGATCCTCGTGGGGTGGGGGTGAGCCAGCCCTGCCTTCTGAAACCAGGGTAATCCCGCCGAAGTCACCCCCACCACCCTCCTCCTGCTGTCAGGCGGGGATTAGAGAGGAGGCCGGTGGATTAACCAGTACATTTTGTCACACCTTCTCCCATCAGCCGCTCTCCTGGAAGCCTGCTGCTCAGGTAGGGCGGCCCCTCTGCAGGGCAGAGAAGGGACCCCCACACACACCAGGCATTGCAGCCAGGACCCGACTGGAGGCTGGGGAACCCCAGGCTTGCCCCGACCCGGAAGGCAGAAGGCTCGGGGCCGTGCCAGGGATCTGGGCAGACAGAGCTCGGGGTCTGAGGCTGCTCTGTCCTCTCCCTGGCCTGACCCCAGCAGGGGCACCTTGCCCAGACCCCCCAGGGTCCACCCAGATCCCAGCTGCACCCACGGCAAGATGCCCTCCCACCAGTGGCCAGAGGCCTGGGCCTCCCTGCAGAAGACAGTGGTCACCCTGTGCCTGCTGTGCAGCACGTCCCTGTCCCCCACGCGGGGGCAGGCCAGGATTCCTCTGGAAACGTAAGCCTCAAGAGCCCCCCCACCCGTAAACCCTTCCCTCCCTCCCCTCCCCAGCCAACCTCAATCCTCGGCCTCCCGCAGCCTCCAGGCTCTCCCAGGGCTCGGCTGCGCGCTCCCCCTGTCTTGCTGTGAAGACCTTTTCTTCGCCGGCCTCTTCTCTTCCCCAGATCTCTGCCATATGGGGCCCTCCCCTCACCCCCTGCCCAGACACCTGACAGTCCTAGGAGAACTGACCACAGGGGCCCACACTGCTCCTGGGGCGGCAGGCAGTGTCCCCAGACCCTGAGGGCAAGCGAGGCTCCTTCCAGGGCCATTACACACTGAGACAGCTGTAGTAGGAGCTGAGTTGCTGGACGTGACCATCTCAGCTCCGCGAGGATTCGTTAGGAAAGATTCTGAGAGGGTGAAGCGGTCCTAAACTGACCAATAGCTCTGCAGCCAGGAGCCAGGTGGATGTGCACGGTGGGGGCCGGGGCGTGTCTCCATTCCCTTTCTACACCTGCTTGCCTCCCTCCAGTCCCCAGTCCTACATCCTGTCACTAAGACCAGCTCCAGGGAAGCTATCGGTCATTCACACTTTGGTATAATCTAACTTAACGCGCGACTCTCTGGGGGTGTCTGGCCTCTAGTCCTTAGTTCTGGCGGTTCCGTTAAAGACAGTTCTGATCCGTGTGGGAGCAGAACATTCAGGACTGAAGGGGCTACCTGCTCATCACACCTGAGCCCAAGAGGACAGTCAGGCTATTGCCAGCCTCGTGTCTTACAGAGGGGGTCCTGCAGCCCCACGAACGCCTGGGGTTTGCGTGGAGCTGAGCTAAGTGCGGGCTTTGAGCGGCTCTGTCCCCATCGAGGGGTCCCACCTCTAGCTGTTACAGGCCTGGTGCTGCCAGGTGCTCCGCAGATGACCCTCCAGTCCACACAGTGAGGTGGGGAACGGTCTCCTGACTCTGCAGTAGAGGAAACGAGCTCAGAGAGGTCAGACGGCCACCCCACACTCACGCTGCCTGCAAATGGCAGTGCCACACTTGAACTCGAGTCGGCCTGGCTGGGACCTCACCTCCACACCCACTGCCAGCCTGAACTCTTCATGGTGGGGGGAGGTGTTGAGAATAACCTTCATCCCGGAGCACACCCCAGCTAACAGTACAGGCAAGCTCCAGGGACAGGCTGAGTGCCGGCTAGAGATGGCTGGAGCCCAGGCCTGCGTAGAGGGCACTGGCCACACGGGGCGCCCGAGCGTCCGCCGAGGGGAGGGCCCACCACCCTGCAGCCAGACCTCCCCCTGGCTCCGGATCCCTGCCCCCCAGTAAATCCTTCCCAGTCTTTCCGCCCGGAGACCGGCGCCTCCCCCACGCCTTCCCCTCCCACTCAGGGCTCGGCTTCTCCTGCCTGCCCGGCTTCTCCCGCCTCCCAGATCTGTTCCCACCAGGACCCCCAAAGATCTCCCCACCCAACCCAGTACACACTCCTGGCTTCACCTCCTGGCCTGCTCCGGACACTCGGCTCTCCCTTCTTGAGTCTCAGCGCTCTCCCGGGTCTGCCCCGGCGCCCACGTTAACCTTTGTCTTTCTCTAACGCCCCTTTCCCGCCGTCGGCCCCGGGAGCGCCGCTGCTGCCCGGGGTTTCTCCTTCACTCACAGACCTTCTCAGCCAGCACCCCCTCCTTGTGAGCCCGTCCGCCTCAGAATCCCGGCTCCCACCCACCAACAAGTGACCCTCAGCCCTGACTCCACCTGCTAGACCCGCATTCCGCTGCCGCGGGCTGCTCTTCCCGAACATCACTGGAGCTTTGAAATTCAAGTTTGTGTCTTTCCAGATACAATACGAGGAACTTACCTGGCAGTCCAGTGGTTAAGACCTTCCAGTGCCCAGGCTGGGGGAGGGGAGTCGGATGCAGGTTCGATCCCGGGTGGGGGGAGCTAAGCTCCCACCTGCCTCGCAACCAAAAAACTGAAACATAAAACAGAAGCAATATTGTAACAAGTTCAATAAAGACTTTAAAAATGGTCCACGTCCCCCACCCCCCAAAAAAAGATGCAATGTGTTGTGTGCTTTCTGGAGCTGGGCAGCTCACAGCTGCCCAACGGCACCCAGTAGCCCCGCCGCAGGGACCTCACCTCCTGCCTCTCCCAAGCTGCACGTGTCACCTTCTGCCCTCCCCAACTTGTTCCCCGATCGTCCTGATAGTCTTAATTTTATCCAATAACACCACCATCGATGCAACCACCCAAGCCGGAGACCTGGAAGTCATTTTGTTACCGAGTCCAAGCTTCTACTGCTCACCACACGACAGGCCAATCAATCGAGAGACGAGTCGTTGGGGCAAAGAAATGGCGACTCTATTCGGAAAGCCAGCAGACCGAGAGGGTGGTGGACCAGTGTCCCAAAGACCCAGCTCACCCGGGTTAGATTTCAGGCTGCTTTTATACTAAAAGGGGAGGCGGTGTGTTTGGTTGTTGCCAACATCTTGGTGCCAGGAATCCTTTGTTCTTACAGCTGTCCACACAGGTCGGGTCATGATGTTTATAAACCTCCAACAGGGAAATTCCCTGGTGGTCCAGTGGTTAGGACTTGGTGCTCTCACTGCTGTGGCCTGGGTTTAATCCCTGGTGGGAGAACTACAATCCCCCAAGCCGTGCCTCTCAGCCAAAAAAAGAAAAAAAGAAAAACCTCCAACAAGGAAATGTTACTCTCTCTTCTGCAACTTTTTATCTCTATATGTATGAGAAGTGTTACGCCTTTAAAGGTCAGGGTCTTGGGAATGGGCTCTCCTGTGTATTTCAGGCTCTAGGCAACCTTAAGTTGTAGCAAAAGCAATAGAATACAGAGGTTAAAATAAAAGAAACGGATCCGCTGTGGAGTCAGGTTTGTTCATCCCTGTTCCAGTTTTTGACCCCTCCAAGCTCCTCTATCCTCTCTACCTAGAGTTCTCTGCCAAGTCTCTTTGATGGGGGAGACTCTCCCAGACTTCAACACTGAGTCAGAGCCCACCTCTGGCAGGAAGCCTTCCCTCACCACCACCACCCCTCCCCCAGCTTCGATGGTGCCCCTTCACACGTGGATGGCGCCCTCTGTACATGGAGGGTTGTCGCTCTAACTAACTGTCCCACAAAGGCAAAGACTGGGCACCGCTCATGCCCGTGCACGATGCCCAGCACATAGTAGGGCCTCGATAATTGTCGGTTGAGTGACCGAACGAATGCTGACCTTGGCATGATCACGTGGGGAAACTCCTTTTGCTCCATCTGGAGAAGCTCCCTTCTCCCCGCGTGGCCGCGCCCCCAACCAAGGGCAGGATCTTGGGGCACTTGTGGGGACGGGTCTCCCCGTGAGGCTGCCTCATCCCCCCTGCCCGCCAGCCCTGGCCTCTCAGACTTGGCTCAGAGCCTCGGCCTCCCTGCCTCACGCGCCCTGCGCAGGGCAACTGCGGGACGACTGGCCGAGGAGCTGCAGCTGTGTGAGTCCTCGGGGTCCCCCACCCTGCCTGGTCAACCCCGACCTCCTCCCTTCTTCTGCAGCCCTCTGGGGGCAGGGGGGTGGGCTTGGCTCCGGGCGGTCAGCCCCTGCCCCTCAGCCAAGGGTGTTGGGATCACAGGGTAGCTGCCAAGCCTGATGGGTCCTCTGGGTCCCTGCCCTGGCCGGTGTGTTTTCCTGGGTGTACGTCAGTGTGTGTGATTGCGTGTGGGCCTGTGCGTGTGTATACGTGTGTGTGTTACGTGTGTCCCTGCATGTTTGTGCAGGTTTGTATATGTGCGTCGGTGGGCGTCTCTGCATGTAGACACTTGCCTCCTGTGTGTACGCATCTCTGCGTGTGTCTCCTTGTGTGGGCTCACACGTACTCCCACCGTCCTGCAGAGTGAAGCTGTGGGCGGACACCTTCGGCAGGGACCTGTATGACACTGTCACCAAGTACTCGGGCTCCCTCCTGCTGCAGAAGGTCAGTGACCGCCCCCCCTCACCCTGGGGCTCCTGGGGCAGCTGGCATTAAGCCGACCTGGTGGAGAAGCAGGATGTCTGGGCGTGAGGGCTCCTGGGGGTCATCTAACCCAACCCCCATTTCAGAGAGGGAAACTGAGGCCCAGGGAAGGGAATGATTTTCCCAAGACACAGAGCAAGTCGGGGGGTGGGGTGCGTAGTACGGTCGGGTGGCCAAGAGTGTGGTGTCAGCTCAGGGGCCCGGGAAGCCCACGCCTAGATGGGATGGGGGGAAGAGATGGTGGGGTGAGGAACAAAGGGGAGAAGAAACAGGAGGCGGCGGACCGGACACAGGCCTGCTGCCTCGGGGTGGAGAGAGGTCGATGGGAAGACCCTCGGCCGGAGAGCCGCCCACCCAGTGCTCGACCTGCCGCCACGTCTCAGGGCACTGGAGAGCCACCGGGGCCCAGTGAGTCCAGTCCGGCCCTGCCTGGCCCCTGGGCAGGAGCTGAGCTGCCTGTGCTCAGGCTGACAGCCGGCTCCTCACTCAGCCCTCACAAGCTCCCATCCCGCTGGTATCCCGAATCCCCGGCCAGTGCTGAGGATGGCGCTGCCGTCCTGCTGCGAGTCGCTGAGAATCAACATTCGCCACCTAAGCCTCACTGCAGCTCCAGCACCGTTTTCTAAGTGCTGCGGAAAGGGGAGCCTCCGGCTCTTATGGCCGTGCTTGTCCCCTCCCCCAGGCTGGGGGCCCGCTGTCCTGACCGCAGGGCCGCAGCAGCAATGCCGGCTCCCCTCGCCACCCCACACATGCTCCCCCCACCCTGTGGCCGTTCCGGGTAAAAGCCTTGAACGTGACACATCTTACAGTTTGGGGAACTGAGTAACTCGTGCCCAGGTGGCACCCAGGACACACGGTGAGGGAGTGCCTCCCGGGGGCCCAGATGGCGACTCAGCGGCCCTCTTAATGCCCCCAGGCCCACTGGCCGAGAGTCAGGCAGCACCCACCCCTGCAGCGCACGGGGGGCGCAGACACCACGAGCCTCACAGCCCCTGAGAGCAGCCCCTGTGCTGTCTGTGTGACCTCGGTCAAGTTCACGACCTCTCTGGGCCTCAGCCTCCCTCTGAAGGATGTGAATCAGAGGACATCTGATAAGAGGCATCTCTTGTCGGTTGTTGGGAGAGGTTTTACGAGGACGAGGGCCATCCTGGCCCCAGTGTGAATGCACCAGTCGGGGGGGGCAGAGGCCGCCGGCAGCCGGGGATAGATGTCCAGGTACAAGACGACAGGCGTGTGTCTCTCCACATCCCCTGAACAGAAATACAAGGACGTGGAGCCCAGTCTGAAGATCAAGGAGGTGGATGGCTTGGAGCTGGTGAGGAAGTTCTCGGAGGACATGGAGACCATGCTCCGCAGGAAAGTGGCGGCCGTCCAGGTGCTCAGGCCTGCGGGCTGGGGGTCTGCCCACCTCGGACACGGAACCCCCTCCCTGAGCCCCCCTACACTACAGAGCCACAAGACCCTTGTAAAGGACGGGGTGGGGGGCAAGCAGAGAGAGGGGAGGGCCGGACGGGCACCATGCCTTAGGGAACAGCCTCCAGGGTTGGAGGGTCAACCACGATGCTAGGAAGGACCCTGCGTCAGGACCTCCGTTTCAGTGACGGGACAGAGCAGAGCAGAGCGAGGGCGTAGGCGTCACGGGCTGAGTGAACGGCGGGGAGCTGGAGGGTGGGAGCGCAGGGGGGTGAGAGCAGGTGGCGTGAACTCCCTCTCTCCTCCCCCAGCCTCTCCCCTCCTGCCACACAGACCCGCCCTTCATGGCACCCAAGTGCTACCCTGATGGGGGCCCAGGGCCCAGGTGTTTCATCACTGCACAGCCACCTGGCTTGGCCTGGTAGAAACGGGACGTGTCACTTCCCTGGCATGAAGTGCTTCCCTGACCCCTGTGCGGACCTGGCTGGTGTAAACCAGCAGGTGCCGTGTGCCAGGAATTGGCTACCCCAGACCAGCATTATCCCCAAAGGAACTCCTTTTGGGGGTCCAGGAGAACAAGGAGGGAGGAGAGGGGTCTGGGCTGTGGACCCACAGGGGAGGCCGAGGCTGCACAGAGGATGGGCGAGGGTGGCCATGGTGGGGGGACAGGCTGCAGCCCCACCGGTGTCCACCCATCTCCCCGCCTCCCTGCAGGTTGCCGGGGCCCCCTTTCCCACCTGTGACGATTTGCAGCCTCTTCTCTGCAGGCTTAGGGCAGGGGCTCTTAGCGTCAGGAAGCAATGAGGGATACCTGGGGACCACACACAGCAGGGTAGGCTGACCCCCAGAGAAGCCAACACAGTAGTAACACCCGCCTCCTTCAGTCGGCTGGCCTGGGCGGAGTGCGGACACCGGGGCACAGGGATGCCCCTCTTTAGGTGCCAGCCCTCCTGGCGCCAGAGCACAAGAGGTCCTGAGACACCTCCAGAGCCCAGGGCGCTGGGCTCCGGGGGCTCCAGGGGCACCGTATCCTTTCCACGGCCTCAACATGGAAAACCAACCCGGGGGGCACTTGCTCTGTGGACCTTCTCCAAGCTTGAAGCCCTGCTCCCTGCTGGGGGTGCCCCCAGGGCCACAGCCACGGACCCTTCTATGAGGGTGCCCCTGGGGAGATTGCCTGGGGAGTGGCACTAAGATAATCTTTGCCGCATGGAATTTCTTCATCACATCTCGGCATTGGGGGTCGGGAGTAGGGAAGCAAGGAGGGCCCTCCCTCCTTGCTGGGGATAACGCTGGTTCTGCCCAGTGTACACGAGTATAAATAGAGACCCAGAGGGCAGCGGCTCCCAGGTTAGGAGCTCTGGTCTCCTTTCCCCCACCCCCGGGTTTACTGAGGTATAATTGACAATCAAAAGTTGTGTATACTAAGATGTACAACCTGATGACCCGATACACACATCCATTGTGAAATAGTCACCCCAACCAAGCCAGCCACCTTATCCATCACTCACAAATGGTAATTGTATTAAGGATACAATGCATTAAGGATAAATGGTATTTTCCTCCCTCCCTTCCTTCTTCCCTCCCTCCCCACCCCTTTCTTTCTTTTTGTATGAGAGGTGAGAACACCCAAGAACTACCCTCTTAGCAAGGGTCAAGCACACCCTACAATATTGTCGCCTAAGCCACCTTGCTGTGCATCAGCTCTCCACAACTCACTCATCTTGCACAGCTGAGACTCTGTACCCCTCGACCAGCGCCCATTCCACCCTCCCTCAGACCCCGGCAACCACCATTCTACCCTCTGTTTCTAGGAGTTTGACTAGTTTAGATCCACACGTAAGTGACTTCATGCAGTATTTGCCTTCCTGCATCCAGCTGATTTCACTTGGCCTGACGTCTTCCAGGTGCATCCAGGTTGTCACAAATGGAGGAATTTCCACTTGGAAATAGCCCAAATGTCCACCAACTGATGAACAGATAAACAAAAAGTGGGACATCCATAGAATGGAATATTCTTCAGAAATAAACAGAAATGATCCCACGTGCCTCAGAGCAATTAAGCCCGTGCCCCACAGCTACTGAGCCCGTGGGTCACAACTACTGAAGCCCGTGCTCCTAGAGCCCGTGCTCCGAAACAAGAGGAGCCACCGCAGTGAGAAGCCCGCTCGCCGCAACTAGAGAAAGCCCGCGCGCAGCAACGAAGACCCAACGCAGCCGAAAATAATAAATAAATTTACTAAGAAAAAAAAAGAAATGAATACATGTTAAACATGTCTGATACATGTTAAAATATGGATGAACCTTGAAAACATTGTGCTAAGTGAAAGACTCCAGACACAAAAGGTCAAATACTGGCTGACTCCACCTTGTCTGCTGAATATGTACAGACGGAATACAGGGAGAGAGAGATACACATACCCACGTTTTAATAGACTTTATTTTTTAAAGCAGTTTCAGGTTGACAGCAAAATTGTGAAGAAAGTACAGAGAGTTTCCATTTACCCCCCGCCTCCACAAACACAGCCCCCCCAAAACTACCCACACGCCCACCAGACGGTGTGTTTGTACAATTAACGAGCCTACACTGACACGTCACTGTCACCCAAAGTCCGCAGCCTGCGTGAGGGTTCGCTCTCGGTGGTGTACGTTCCGGGCGTTTGGACAAATGTACGACGACGTGTCTCCATCATCAGAGATCATACAGAGTAGCTTCCCTGCGCTAAGAAATCCTGCTTGCCGGCTACTCATCCATCCCTCCCCACAAACCCCTGGCAACCGCTGGCCTTTGTGCTGTGTCCCTAGCCTCACATTCCCACAATGTCATGTAGCTGGAAGGACTCAGTGTGTCACCTTTCAGACTGGCTTCCTGTCCCTGTGACATGCACCTGCCTTCGGACTACTGTGACTAGTGACGCTGTGCACGTTCGTGCGCAGGTGCTGGTCTGGGAGTCTGTCCCCAGTTCTCGCGGGTGGGCCCTGGCAGTGGACCTTACGGGGCCTCTGGCCTCCTTCCCGCACTGACTCTCCCCTTCCCATCCCCGCCCGCAGAATCTGGTCGAGGCTGCCGAGGAGGCCGACCTGAACCACGAATTCAACGAGTCCCTGGTGGTGAGTCGTCCCCTCCCACAGCCCTGGGAGGTACGGTGCCTAATGTCCCAGCGCCCCAGGGGCTGGGGCCACCTGAGGATGGGACATGGGGTGGGAATTGCATAGGCCCGGCTCTATCTTTCAATGTGCACCGGTTTGTATGAAGCTGTAGAGGTTTGATTCTGAACCACTGTATCTGAGGAGACATTTATGGCTGGCCGGAGGCCAGGCTGCAGGCCTTCTCTTCAGAGGGAACCCCCCCCGCAGGGACCCCCATTTTGTCCCCCAGGAGCCCTCCCCCTCCTGCAAGATCTCGGGGTGCTGGCCAGGCTGCCTCCGTCTGTCCACCTCTCCCTGAATCTGTGTCCGCCTGTCAGTCTCCAACGCTGGCTGCGTCCACATACGCCAAAGTGGGGACTGAAGCCGTAATCTAGACAGTTTACACCAAAACCCAGAAGAATCAACCATCCGATCCAATGTCTGGACGGATATTTGTCCCGAATCGTGGCCCCGATCGTGGCCGGGATCCTCCGCCAGTGTGGACGTGGCGGCCAGTCTGTCCGATATCCATCACGTGTGACGCTATCTCTCTCTCTCTCCCCTTCCCCTCCCTGGGCCCCCTGCCCTCCCGTCTTCTCGGTGTCGCCCTAGTTTAACTATTACAACTCTGTCCTCATCAATGAGAAGGACGCAGGCGGCGCCTACGTGGAGCTGGGGGCCGAGTTCGTCCTGGAGGCCAACGCACACTTCGGCAACCTGCTGGTGAACACGTCTCTAAGCAGCGTGCAGCTGCCCACCAATGTCTACAACAAAGGTGACCGCCGGGCCCCAGCCCGCAGCCCCCCCGGGGAGGGGGAAGAGGAGTGCGGGCGTGGACGGCGGTCGTGGGCGGCGGCGCTGCAGGCTGTGGGCACACGGGTGTGTGTGCGTGTGTGCACGCGTGTTCCGCGGGGGAAGACTGATCTCGTTTGCCCTGCACTTCCTCCTATAACCTTACGCTTCAGACCCGGACATTTTGAATGGAATCTACCTGTCCGAAGCCTTGAACCCTGTCTTTGTGGAGAACTTCCGGAGAGACCCGACGCTGACCTGGCAGTACTTCGGCAGCTCTACAGGGTTCTTCCGCATCTACCCAGGTGAGGCCGCTGGGAGGCATCTCCACGGTCCTCGGGACTCCGTCTCTGGGAACAAGGCGACGGAGGCTCTGGAGATGGACCCTGGTCCCAAAGCGCCTCCAGCCCCACCTCCGTCCCCTTCACAACCTGATAAGCACACTTTCAAGCTGATGAAGGGACGAACAAATGACGCCTCAGTAAGCAGCCAATAAGTGCCCACCTGGACTCTTGTCCTGTGAGAAGCACATGGGAGGCGGAGAGGAGGGCGAAGCAATTCCCATCTTCACTGGAGAAGTGGGGCAGAGGCACTCATTCAGCAGCAGGGAAGGAAGTGTCACAGGCTAGTGACCAACCCAGCAGGCAGCGGGGAAGCCCTCTTGTCTACCAACGAACAGAAAACAGAAGCCCCTTCCGCGGGGCCTCCAAGAGCGCTGCCTTCTTTTATTTCTCATTTAAAACAATTCACCACCACACCTCATGCCCACTCTTCTTGTTTTAGCCCCCTGTCCAGAAAGCCTTAATATTGCCCGGTTTTCTGAGATAGGAACCGGAAGGTGTGACTGGCCAGGGTTCTGGACCTCCTCAATCAATAGAAATTGACAAGAGGCCAGACAAGAAATTCAGGCAAGGCTTTACTGGGGCCCCTGCTGCGGTAGAGTGAGAACAACAGGTTCCCTTGCTCACTCCCTGGGGGGTGTAGGGGCGAGGCGAGCTGGTTCCTTATATGGGGTGAGGGTAGGGGTGTGTCCAGGGGTCGGGCTGGACGGGGTGGCTTAGCTGTTTTGCCCACCCCTTTCTGGTGTTGAGAGCAGGGGGCATGCCCCAGTACCCTGCTTTTGCTCCCCGCCCTTCAGAAGTGGCAGTTGCGTTTTTTTGGTCTTTTTGTATCGTGTTGTCCATAATTTGCCCCAGCTCTGCAGGCACGCAGGTATTTTTAGTCCCTCATAGTTTCTTTGTATGGAAACTGGAGGAGACTGTCCAGGTGCAAGCGCCGCAGTGGGTCCCAGGTGCCAGGTCCCAGCCTGTCTCAAAGGGTCCTGAGGACAGCCACGTGTGTCCCCTGGGCCTCTCTTAGGAGCAGTACAAAGTGACCTCAGGGCTCACCGGTTCCCCTCAGTGGTACCTCTTGTCTCTGCCCAAATCCACAACAAGCCATTTGGTTCTTTTCCTGTTCTCTGGAGTCTTGATGAACAAGTTCATCCCTCTTCCATGGAACAGCCCTTCAGATGCTTGAAGACAACTGCCATGTCCCTCAAGCCTTCCCCAGGGTGGAAATCCCGCCACATCGGGGCTTCCAGAGCCGTCAACTTGTGTGCAAAGCACAAAACTTGCCCATTTGTAAACCAGGTTGTCGCTGTTGCTGCTGAGTTGCAGGAGTTCTCTATACATTCCGGATATTTCCTCCCATTCTGTGGGCGGCCTTTGCACTCTGTCGACTGTGTCCTCTGATACACGGAAGTTGTTGCCTGTGCTTTCTGGTGTCAGGGTAGTGTTTTCGTTATTGTCTGCTTCTAAACATTTTTGTATTCCCCTGTGATTTCTTCTTTGATCTCTCAGTTATTTAACCGTGTGCTTTTTAAATTTCCAAATACATAGGGATTTGATATTTATCTTTTTAGTATAAATTCCTAGTTCAGTTGCTTTGCAGTCAGAGGACACAGTGTACATGGTAGTGATTATATGAAACTAGCTGGGATTTAGTTTAATAGCCTAGTATGTCATCAAGTTGTGTAAATATTCCACGTGTGCTTGAGCGGCATATGTGTGCTTTAATCGTTGGATGAAAACTTCTGCTACGTCATTAGATCAGGCTTGTCAATTATATTGTTTAGATTTTCTGTGTCTTTGCTGGTGTTGTGTCTGCTTGACTCTTGTTGGCCCTTATGATACCTTTTAAGCCTGTTTTGTCGGTATTCATAGAGTATGAATGTTCTCAGTATGTTCTCAGTTGGTATTTGCCAGACATATATTTTTTTTCCATCCTTTTACTTCCAATCTTCTATGTCATTTTGTTTTAGCCATATCTCTTGAAAATAGCTTATAGCTTTTTAATTTTTATGCGAACTGACAACCTCTTTTACCATTTCGCAAGTTAAGCACATTTCCATGTATTATGTTGATATATTTGGACATGCTATTATCTTATTTTTTAAATTTCTACTCGTCCCTCTAGTTTTATGTTTCCTTTCTTCGTCTTTTTTAATGATTTATGTTTTTCGATAAAACTCCCCTACTCCTTCCTTCTCTTTTTTCTGTCAGTTTGGAGCTTATTCTTTTAGTAATTCTTTTAGTAATTAGCCCTGTTCCCATTCTTTTAGTAATTAGCCCTGCTATGTTATCAAGCTTTTTTTGTGTGTGTGGTACGCGGGCCTCTCACTGCTGTGGCCTCGCCCGTTGCGGAGCACAGGCTCCGGACGCGCAGGCTCAGCGGCCACGGCTCACGGGCCCAGCCGCTCCGCGGCATGTGGGATCTTCCCGGACCGGGGCACGAACCCGTGTCCCCTGCATCGGCAGGCGGACTCTCAACCACTGTGCCACCAGGGAAGCCCTCAAGCATTTTTATGCGATATGACAATTAAAATAATATTTTCACCCTCCTTGCAGTCAAAAAAGGACTTTAGAACTCTCCCCCTTGCACCTCCGCCTCCCCACCCTGACTTATTTTCATCTAATGTTTCCCTGTTTTTATCCCTGCAAATTAGATACTCTCACTGTTGCTCTTTGGTACAAATATCCCTTGTTTGAGTTCCCAGGCACTCTCTCTAGGTTCTGGGAAAGCAAGACCACAGCAATGAACGTCACTCCCACAAGACTCCTAGGCGAGCAAAGCTTTTTTATCGAAAGGAGAGCTGGTGCACCAGAAGGAGGGAAAGGGCGCCAGCTCCCTGAGGACGTCTAGGGAAGGGGCTTAAAGGCCGCATCGGGGAGGGTGCGGAGCCCCATCAGTCTGTGCTCAGTTCTCGGATTGGTTGGCATCCGAGTGAGGTTTTGAGCCTCATCCACCTGGTTTCAGCCAGTCTGGGGCCCACGTGCCCGCGGTCAGCAGTTTTCGTCGGTGGTGTCTGCTTCCTGCAGAAACAGCTTAGGAACGTGTGCAGGCCTTTCTCTGTGTCTCTCAGGGAACTGGGAGTTCGGTGACTCTGCTAGGTGGGGGATGATCGCCCGCGCTGTCCTTTGGAAACCACGCACTTACATCAGTGGAGCAGAGACAGAGCTCATCTCTTACTCCTGTGGGCCTCCGTTCACCGAGCGCTTTGCTTCACGGGGCCTGTGGAGCCCTCTTGCTGGAGGCCACCCCTCGGTCCTTTTCCACAATGGCCACACACTTGCCTCCCTGTCTCAGCAGCGCCCGTCATCCTGGGAGGACGCATCTCACGGTTCTTGCCTCGCTGCCTCTCACCCACAGGGGCCTGTTTCTAACGCACGTGGTGACCTTGGCTTGTGGGGCCCGACTTGGGAAAGCTTCCCTTGAGAGGGTTGACCTCTGTTTCTGCTCGGGGTTGAGGGCACCCCACCCGGGACCACCAAAGCCCTCTTCTAAGGTTTTGGTTCAGAGCCAAGAACTTCCACCTCAGCCGCCCCTCTCCGTTGCTGTACCGGGAATCCGTGTCAGACCTGTCAGGCACTGGGAAGGCCTGACCTTGAGGAGCTTAGTCTTGTAGCCAGATCACCTCCCCCCGCAGCTAACAGGAAGGGCGCAAACACCAACAGCTGATCCTGCCTGGAGGCAGGTGGGCTGCAGCTCAGAGCCCCGGCTCTCGCCTGCTCTGCGCACACTCTGCTGGATGGCAACGACGCTAAATAAAAGTCACACCCCTGGGCCTCCCCGTCTAGTTTGATGGGAAGTTTAGCCCCACGGATGAGTCCCAGGAACCACATGGCTGGGTGGGGGGGCGGGGTCCTACCTATGAAATTAACCCAACTCTGGATCGGGGCCGCTGGGAGATGAGTGTCCCTCCAAGAGCCGGCCTCCCTCCTTGCGGCAGCCTCAGTTCACAGGGGCTGACCTACTGCCCTGGGGGTCCTGGCCGTGCCGGGTGTCAGCACCCAGGCAGAAGCTCTGGAGCAGCCTCTCGAGCCAGCGAAGAAGCCAGACTTTCCTTCCCCAGGCATCAAATGGACGCCTGATGAGAACGGGGTCATCGCCTTCGACTGCCGGAACCGCGGCTGGTAAGCGTCCCCGGGGCGAGGCCTCAGGGGCCAGCATCCTTCTGTAGCCTCGGGTGTTGCTTCGTTCTCCTGCCCTGAGCCCACCCCCGCAGGGCCGCAGGTAGAACTAATCCAACACAGGAGAAGAAGAGTGTCCTTCTGCATCCCTCTCCCCCCACCCCGTCCCCCTACAGCTGCTCTGCTCCAGCCCTGACCGCATGTGTCTTCCCTGCCCCATACCTCCTCCCAGGGCTCTGAGCTGTCTTCGCACCAACCCTCAGCCAGGCTCTCCCCTCCTTCCTCACCCCTCCTCTGGCAGATCTGTAACTCAGTCTGAGGGGGCATCCAGCTCTCTCCCTTCCCACTGCCAGCACCCCGGGACCAGGGCTGGCCTGAAACAAAGAGGACAAGGGTCACCATGAGCACTTGACCATTCGATGGGCACAGTCCCAGCCACGGCACCCGAAATGGCTCCAGAACTGAGTGGTTCCGGACCTGAGAAACCCTGGGCGTCGACCTGAACTTTGAGCCAGAGTCTGAATGGAAACCAGGGAGACCCGGTCGGCGGCGGTTCTGGCTCTGGCTCTCCCACCGTCGGCCTGTCCCTTCCTTTCTGCTAAAGGTACATACAAGCTGCCACGTCCCCGAAGGACATCGTGATCGTGATGGACACGAGCGGCAGCATGAAGGGGCTGCGGATGGCCATCGCCAAGCACACGGTCTCCACCATCTTGGACACGCTGGGGGAAAACGACTTCGTGAACATCATCTCGGTAAACTCGCCTTCCCGTTCCAGAAAACCCATCCTCTGCCTGCACCGGAATGACCTGTACTTACGGCCACCCGATGGTTCGTGCTGTGAAGGACCCTATCCCCTGAAGCTGGGGCTCCCCACCCAAGATAGGCTTCCAGGCGTCCACAGTTTCTGAAATTACGTGGGAAACGCATATGTCCGTTTCTCGGAGTTGGTAGATTTACTCAGGTTCTCAGATGAGGCTGGGGTCCAGTCCAGATGAAGGGGTATCCGGTATCCGAGTAGATCCCTAACTCAGCCCCGCCCATGTGCCCTTGCCTGGCGCCACCGAGGGAGAAGGCTCCTGCATCTGCAGGATGGGTGATCCCAGGGTCCTACTTCCGTCCTCCCCAAATCCAGGCAGGTCGGGAAGAGGGGCCAGCAGCCCCTGGTCCTGCTATCACAGCGACTCTCCTGAGGGTCGCTCCACCTGCCCCCAAAAGGTGATGAAGTGGAGGGACAAACAGAAGAAAACGGGAGAGGAGAGTTAGGTAACTCCTGGTCTCCGTGAGCCCCAGGGATGGACGGCACCCAGCTGGCCTCCTGGGAAGATGCCAAGGGCCAGGATTTGAGGGAGAACGCTTAGAGTTAAGGCCCTACTGTTCCTCCCCTCTACTCAGAGAAAATTGCCAAAAACCTGGTGTCCCCCAAGGTCATATTACACAGGGGCCCGGGTGACCCCACCCCTGGCCCGCCGTGAGTTGCAAGCTTAGCCACTGGGCCCTGACTTTCCCAACTGATCTTGTGTGTTCTGCCCTCTGCAGTACAACGACTACATCCACTACATCGAGCCTTGTTTTAAAGGGATCCTGGTCCAGGCTGATCGGGACAACAGAGAGGTGAGTGTACCTGGCGCTGGTCCAGCATCTCCATCCAGGGGTGAGGGTGGCCTTGCACCCGGCCACTCACACCCTCTCGGCTTATCCTGGGGACATCTGACTAACATCTGCTGCAGGGGTCCAGCCATGAAAGTAGGGGGCGGGTCCCGCAATCTTGTTCTTCTGGGCAAATAGCTCTGCGCAGCCTCTGAAAGTACGACCAAAGGGGAAGGTTCCCTGGTCCACTGACCGGCTGACCCTCCCCCATCCTCTTCCCCGGGACAGCACTTCAAACAGCTGGTGGACAAGCTGATGGTCAAAGGTGTGGGGGTCGTGGGCCAAGCCCTCAGTGAGGCCTTCCAGATCCTGCAGCAGGTACGGCAGCTGGCGGAGCAGGGGCGCTGGGGCGGTGAGGGGGGATGGGGAGTCATGGCCACGTCCTCCACGCAGTTCCAAGAGGCCGGGCAAGGAAGCCTATGCAACCAGGCCATCATGCTGATCACCGATGGGGCCGTGGAGGACCACAGGCCAGTGCTGGAGAAATACAACTGGCCGCACCGCAAGGTTCCTCCCTGGGCCGGGGGCCGGGGGCTGGGGGAGCGCCTCCTTCTGCCGTGTCCACACGCCCCACCCCGTGAGCCCCGGGCCCCGAGCGAGGGCACGGTAGAGACGGAAGACTGCCGGCCGTGAGCCCCACCGGACAAGCCTCACACCGGGCGGGCATCCCCGCGAGCCTGGGCCCCGGGCCCTTCCTGATGCAAAGGGGTGAAAGTGTGGAATCCAGAGACGCAGCCCCAGATTCAGACACAGACACGGTCAGGCCCCTCGCGGCCGGCTCTGCTGAGTCCGCCATGTCTCATCCACCAGGTCCGGCTCTTCACTTACCTGATCGGGAAGGAAGTAAGTTTTGCTGACCGCTTGAAGTGGATCGCGTGCAATAACAAAGGTGGGTGACGCCACGTGGGGCAGGGCGTCCGGCGGCCTCACCTGAGCGCAGGTGGGAGAGCATCCCCGGACCCCGCAGGTGCTGAGCCGGGCCTCCCACAAAGGGACCCAGAGCAAAGGTGACAGCATCCGCCCCCTTCCTGCTGAGACAAAGCAAGACCCATGTCGATCGCCCCCTGCGGCGCTCTCACCCCCGTGACGCCTCCCGCAGCGCGCCTGGAGGTGGTGACTCCAGTTCTGCTGTCTCTTCAAATAAGCCTTATCCAGACTGCCACACGGAAAACCATGTAGACATGGGCCCGACCTTTCAATGTCAGTCGTCTCTGATGTCCAGCCTCCGTTCCTGCTGCTGCAGATGAAGCCCGTGTGCTCTGTTTCTGCTCCAGACAAAAGGCAGAGGCCGTCATTTTCTTTAGATTAAGGTTTTGTGTGTGGCAGCCCTCATCTGTCTCTGGCCAGAACCCAAGACCCGGGCCTCGAGGTGCCGACTCGGGTTCCTCAATCCCAGCAGGACGTCTGAGAACCTGCTGTGGGTGGCTGACTCTCCCGGCCCTAGGGGGTCGACGTGGTCAGGAAGGCCCGGTCCAGTCAGGGAGGCGCACACATGAGCATCCGGGACGGGACCATTTGCATCGCGCTGAGGGGCAGAGGGGCACAGGCTGCCCAGGGGGCTGGGTGAGGGGAGAGCCCTCCCGCATTTGGGGGGTCCGGGCGGGCCTCCTGAAGGACAGGGTTCTAAGGTGAGACAGAAAGAAGTGGTAGGAGTGAGTCAGATGCAGAGAGCGGGGAAGGGTGTTCTGGACTGAGAGAAGAGCATGGTCAAAGGGTCCGAGACAAGAGGCACCCTGGGAATGAAAGCTGTTCCACTCCCCAGAGCTGGCGACAGTGTTCTGTGGGAGGTGACGAGCGGTCACGTGATAAATCGTCACAGCCTTGTAAAGCATTTGCTCTTTTTTTTTTTTTTTGCGGTACGCGGGCCTCTCACTGCTGTGGCCTCTCCTGTTGCGGAGCACAGGCTCCGGACGCGCCGGCTCAACGGCCATGGCTCACGGGCACAGCCGCTCCGCGGCATGTGGGATCTTCCCGGACCGGGGCACGAACCTGCGTCCCCTGAGTCGGCAGGCGGACTCTCATCCACTGCGCCACCAGGGAAGCCCGGCATTTGCTCTTTTAAATACCGCCTCAGCTGCGGCCCCCTCCCCGTAACTGAGGGACGACAGCAGTCAGGGAAAGGAGGAGGTGGGGCTCTCAGAAAACAGACCCGGGACAGAGCTGCCTGCAGGCACCCCTGAGGACAGCCCTGCGGGGAGTGAGGGGTGGCCTCGCGCCCTGGGTTGAGGCCCTGCTGCTCCGGCAGGGGGAGCCTCAAGGTTCTGCCAAGTCCAGCCAGGGCCAGGCCTTCGTGTCCCCGCAGCACCACTGGCCTCCGGCTGCCCCGGGAGAGGGCAGCCTTGGGAAAAGTGGCGCCTAGTGGCCCAGGGCAGCTCCCAGCCAGGGGCCCGGCCAAGAGCCGTCGCGGCTGGGGGTGCGCAGGCCCTGCATCCACAGCCATACGCCCCCTCCCCTCCACAGGCTACTACACGCAGATCTCCACTCTGGCGGATGCCCAGGAGAACGTGATGGAATACCTGCATGTGCTCAGCCGGCCCATGGTCATCAACCACGACCATGACATCACCTGGACGGAAGCCTACATGGACAGCAAGGTGGGGCCCCCAGGGAGTGAGAGGTGACTCCTGGGTTGGGAGTGGGGTGGGCAGAGCACGTCCTGGAGAGACACTGGGGGAGAGACACCTTGGCCCGGGAGCCCCGGGAGCAGACCACCCCCCAGGGCCGCACACCCGTGGACAGGGCCGTCGGCTGCAGACTCAGCCCTCCCTTTTCCCATCATCCTCACCTGCTCTGGGAAGAAAGGGGACCAACAGTGATTCAGGACACTACGGCTTAACCAGCGGCCTCCCTCAGGGCCCAAGTTTCCAACAAGACCTCCTGTAGTTCTCCCCCATGCAGTACCAGACACTGAAGGTAGACAGTCAGATGAGATGTCGGGGAAGGGGACCTTCCTGGCACGCCTCAAACCCAACACAGATGCAGACCCCTGCTCCAGCAGCGTCATAGCAGGCTGGGATTAAGAGACATCTGGAAATAGTGCCTTCGATAGGAGAGAAGTGTATGTCCCCCTCACGTAAAAGGGGACACGTAAAAGGTGGATGACGAGCCCCCTGGCCCCTTCCCGCTGCCCCCTGCCCCCTGCCATCCCTGGGGTCCACGTAGTCCAGGTGGCTAGTGGGGCTCAGGACGACTGCGGACAAATTCTAGGCTTCAGGTGGGGGAAGGGAGCGGGGCACACCCCACCTCTAAGAGAAATGTCCAGGGACTCTTACCTCACACTTAATCTGGCATCTCAGTGACCAGAACTTGTCCCCTGTTGACTCCTCGGCCTGTCCTCTTGCTGTCTGAGCCTTTGTTTCTGGGCTCACGCGCAGATGGGCTGGTCCCATGGGTGCACCCTCATCCTTGGCATGGCCGAGACCAGAGGCCTGGCTGAGCCTGGGTGTGCTCAGGGGCTGGGCCGTATACTCGGGGCTCTGGGGCTTCATTCGCTAAGTGACGTCAGCCCGCTCCCCTGTCCGGCCTTCCCCGCTCCAGCCTTTCCCCCAGCTGTCTTCATGCAGAGAAGGGAAGCCTCCTTGGGGATTTCTTCCTCCCGTTGGAAGGTGCCCCTGAGTTGTGGTTGAAGTGGCGGCTGGGGTCCCCAGTCTGTGGACACTGCCCTTCGCTCGTCCCCCTGACAGCTCTCTACCCGCAGGCGCAGAGCATGGCGCTGCTGACCACCGTGGCCATGCCTGTCTTCAGCAAGAAGAACGAGACAGTAAGTGTCTGCTCACGAGCGGCTGCCCGGCTTAGAGCTCCAGCCGCTGCCTGGCGTCTTTAGACCTGTGGCTCTTGATGTGTTATCAGAGCCGCCTTGGGAGGGTTTACGGTCTGGTTCCAGGCCCTGTGCCCAAGTAGCCACGTCAGAATCTCTGGGTCGGGAGGGGATGGGGCAGGGTCCACACTTCCCGAAGCTGCCCCGTGATTCTGTTCATCCAGCCTGGCGCTGACCCACTGCTCTGGACTTGGGACCCTGGCTTGGGGATCAGGGCCAGAGGGGTCACCTGCCAGGCTTCCGGCAAAAGCACACGGAACCTGCTAGTGTGGGCAGGCCCTGGCTTGTTCGTAAAGGCTCTGGTGGGGGAGTGTGAGAGCCGTCCATCCTCTACCTGGCCAGGGAATATTTCCTCACGGGCCCTGGGTGTTTCAGGGCCCCCCCTAGATGAGGAGCCCTCGGATCCCAGTACTTCAGCCTCTCCTGTGAAAGTTCATATTTCATTCAACTTTGTGTTTCATTTAAATATTACAACTTAAATATTAATACTGGACATTAATCTTCCCAGCGGCTGAGATTACTCCTGGGGCCTCTTCCAGTAGGTTCTAGATTTTCATTCCAGGGAGCTCTGCCTAAAATCTAACTGCAGAGCAAAGACCACCTTAGGTCCAGTGGCTTCCTCTTCCGGGCTCTGGAAAGGCCGTGGGTTCAGTTTGGCCTCGTGCATGGGAAGCCTGGTCCACCCTGAAGCTGACATTTCCTTCCAGCGATCCCACGGCATCCTCCTGGGTGTGGTGGGCTCTGACGTGGCCCTGAGAGAGCTGATGAAGCTGGCGCCCCAGTACAAGGTGAGCCCGGATCAGGCCCCCAGGTAGGGTCACAGGCCCCCCAGGAGCCACCCCACCAGGCTCTGGAGGCTCCCTGCAGGCAATGCAGCCAAGCCCACAGCTGGGATGGGGCCTGCGGCCACCCCTCAGCCCCGCCCCGATGTCACACCCCCAGACACCCTATTCCCCCTCCCCAGATACCCCACCCCCTGGATATCCCCCCATCCTGCCCCCCACATCCCACCCCCAGACATCCCGCCTTTAGAGACGTTTGGGCACAGAGCAGGGGAACCGAAACTTGGGCCCCTGGGACGCTTGGTCACAGCAGCTGCGACGCGCTCTGTGGCCTTTGGCACCTCTGTCCCGTCCTGGTCCGCCTGCCCACCACGCATCCCCATCTGGGGAGGAGTGAGATTGTGTAATCAAAGCCCCAGAGCAGTGGTGGGAAGGAGGCAGGTGGTGACGTGCGTTGTTATGGTCACTGCCAACTGTAGCAGCTGGAGCAGAATTCAGAGTGAGCGGCTGGAAGCTGCCCAGCTTGTTCATACTGTCGCCAAAACGGGGCTGTGAGAGGTGGTCTTCCCGCCCGTGGCCCCACCCCCTGCCCGGCCCCAGTCCTCCTGCACAGATACCCCCTGACCCCCTCCATCCCTGTCTTCCTAGCTCGGGGTGCACGGCTATGCCTTTTTGAGCACTAACAATGGCTACATCCTCTCGCATCCTGACCTTCGACCCCTGGTAGGTACCGATCCTATTTGCCTCGGGGGTCTTAACTGTACGGGATGTGGGGGTAGTTCATACAGACAGTTAAAACAATGAACACGCATTCAGCTCCATTTAAGAACCCAATGGACTACTAGAAAAAAATTAAGTCATGGTCCCTGTTTTCAAATTACTTATGATCTAGCAGGAGAGACAAGGCAGAAATGCACGAACTGGTAGCAGCCAGACTCCAGGGAGCCTGTCATGAGTGTGCAGTGTCCCTGGAGGACCCGTCCCCTTCCCCGTTGTCACCCCGTCAGTCACCCCACGCTCTGTCTTGGAGTCTGACCGTGTGTCCCCAGGTCGCCAGGGGCCACCCCAAGGGTGTAAGTGTCAAGTTAACACTACAAACGGCAGGAGGCGTCCCCCACGAGCTGGGGAGCAGAGCTGAGGCTGCCCTGAGGATGTTCCCAGGGCTCCTGCCCGCTTCCAGCTCCCTCCATCCCAAGGCGGGAGCCCATGGCATTTTCACCTGCGTTCAGATGAGCGGCCGAGGCCAGGAGAGAAAGCAGCAGCCTTTTATCTAAGGTGCTGCCTCCCCGGCCGGGGGGCTCCCCGAGACCTCCATCTGTGGCAGTAGTGGCCACACCTCCCAGTGTGGTTGTTGGGAAGCGGGGAGGGGAGTTGGGGTCCCAGCAGCATCGCGACCCTTCCCCTCCACCAGTCTTCTCTGGAGTCAAGGTTGGCACCGAGGACAGCAGCACCGAGGGCGCCTTTCTGAGCTCTCTCCTGCCCAGGTGCCATGGAGAGACCAGCCTAAGCCACACTGCTGTCCGTTCGGGTCAGACAGATGCTGAGTGACCAAAGGCACTGATTGAGCTATTTAAGGAAACGCTAGGGGTTCGGAGTTGAGAGAGACCAGGAACACTGACATATACCAGCGGATCCTGTGGGGGGCAGCCCCAGGACCAAGAAAATGACTCATTAGGGGAAGAACAAAAATGTTGACCCTTTAGAATTAAGGGGCACGAGTCCAAAACCTGTCTGTCAGCGGATGGACATAAGGTCTCAAGCAACCAATGCGTACTGTGGGCCCGTCGCACGCCTGACCTAATCATACTCCGAGAACGCTATCAACAGACGTTTGTGGTCCAGTTAAGGAAACAGACTTACACATATGAAACGATGAGAGAGCTACACCACGCAGAACATTATCCCATACAGCAAAGCCAGCACAGTGAGATTCCTGTGGAGAGAGCGATCCATTCATGACAGGTGTCGAGGAGAAGAATAGTTGAGTTTAAAAAAGAAAAATCATAGAGGATACGCCTAGTAATAAAGGAGGGGCCAGAGCCATACTTTTGGCCTGAAATGTTTCCACGTCAGTGCCCAAACTATGAGTAATGGAAGCGGAATTACGGTTTCCTGAGGAGCCCGGGATGACCTTTCAGGTATCCTCAGGAATTAGGAGGTGGCAATGAACCGGGAGGGTCACTTCTTACTCAAAAGCAGCACCGCCCGTGAACAGGAGGGCAGGGCAGGGCTGCCTGTCATGAGAATAGACTTTCAACAGGCCAAGAATGGGAACATCGTTCGAGCACAGGCAAGAAACTGGAGACACTTTCTTGAGAAAAGAGGAAACTTGCTGAAGCAAGATACACAGTGATGGGGGACTTCAGCCATTCAAGCATCTGTGGGGGGCCTCGTCCTGCTAAATAGAGACCTCTGCTTAATTCCTAATGACCCTGATGATAAACTATCCTCTTTCCTTTTTTTTTTTTTTTTTTTGTGGTACGCGGGCCTCTCACCACTGTGGCCTCTCCCGTTGCGGAGCACAGGCTCCGGACGCGCAGGCTCAGCGGCCATGGCTCACGGGCCCAGCCGCTCCGCGGCATGTGGGATCCTCCCGGACCAGGGCAGGAGCCCATGTCCCCTGCATCGGCAGGCGGACTCTCAACCACTGCGCCACCAGGGAAGCCCCTCCTCTTTACTTTTTTGATCTATCACCAAATTAAACCTGGGGAATGCTGCAGACCTAACAGCAGATGACTTGACGATATCTCTCTTGGTGTCAGAGAGAGAGAAGTCAGGGCCAGGAAATGATAATACCACTCAAAGAATGTTGATGAATGGTCCTGTCACGCTGGATGGAGGGCTTTATCGGGCTTTGTGGAATCTGTCTGTCTTTGGCTCTGCTCGCTCAAAAATTCTATCAACAAAGACTCCCCTGGTGGCGCAGCGGTTAAGAATCCGCCTGCCAATGCAGGGGACACGGGTTCGATCCCCAGCCTGGGAAGATCCCACATACCACAGAGCAACTAAGCCCGTGCGCCACAACTACTGAGCCTGTGCTCTAGAGCCCGCGAGCCACAGCTACTGAAGCCTGCGCGCCTAGAGCCCGTGCTCCACAACAAGAGAAGCCACCGCAATGAGAAGCCCGCACACCACCATGAAGAGTAGCCCGCGCTGGCTGCAACTAGAGAAAGCCCGCGCAGCAACGAAGACCCAACGCAGCCAAAATTTTTTAAATCAATCAATCAATCAATAAACTGCAACAAAAAATTCTATCAACAAGATGAAAACACAGAAGGAGATGCCATGGGATGTGGAAGGTATGGCTAATACATGAAGGGAGAAAAGTAGTATTCAGAAAGTATTCTTCTAAAACGATGGGCTGGAACTAAGGAGATGAAATATATTAGGAATGCATGGAAAGCTGTGCATACTCGATGCCCAGCAGAAGATGGTAAAGCTCTGACTTATCACAAGGAACGTCAGGGGGAACCTAATGGGCTGGAAACTCGGTTTGACCTGTTGGGCGAGCTAGCTGTCCTGGATTAGCAGAATCAGAGGCAGCGGTCAGAGCCGTACGATGTTTTGGTCTGCACGGGTCACACCCCACCCCACACTGGTCAGACCCCATCTGAAATAGCAACTGTCCCAGGCACTCTGCTTCGAGAGTGACATTGACAAAACAGAAGAGAATCCGAGGAAGCTGAGGCATCTGTGAACTGGGAATGTTTAGCTCGGGGAGGTGACGTCTTAGCCGTGACGAGCATCCCCGAAAACCCTCAGGGGTGTCGGGCGGAAGCTCTCTCTCTGTGTAGCTCCAGGGAGAAGCCCAGGACCCATGGGTAAAGTCACAAGGAGGCAGATTTCAGCTCTGCATGAGGAAGAGATTTCTAACAACGAGAGTCCAAACCTAGGACAAGCGTACTCACGATGGGAGCTCCTTGGTGTGTGAGATACTCTCCCCGAGGCCGGGAGACCATCTGACTCAAAGGTTGGCAAGGGCCACTCTGCCTTGGGGGGAACGTGGCCCGCGTGACCACGAGGAATCGCTGAGCTTCTCTGGGTTGTGACTGTCCCAGACAGGCTTTCGGGAAGGGCCGGGGCTTGTGTTAACCTCCCGTCTCTCCCCCTGACTGGTGCACTCAGTACAGAGAGGGGAAGAAACTGAAGCCCAAGCCCAACTACAACAGCGTGGACCTCTCGGAAGTGGAGTGGCAGGACCGGGCCGGAACCGTGAGTGGGCGGCCGGGAGGGGGTCGGTTGGCTCGACAGCGGGTCCCGGGGCCACAGGCGCTGAGCTCAGCCCCCTCCCTTGGCCCAAAGCAGAAGCAGTGCCTCTAACGGGCAGCCCTCCCACCATCCACAGAGAGAACAGTCCCTTCCTCTGGGGTTGAAGTAGCACACGTCTGTGAGCCACAGAGTTTGGGTGTGAGGGCGTTTTAGGCTGGCCTGGGTGTTGGAAAACTTGCATCTCAGGGCTCGGCCACCGTGTTCCCTTGCCCATCAGCCCACTGGGAGCACCCTCTGAGTGAACTCCAGAATTCCAGCTAAAGGGAGCCTGGCAGCCGGTCTATATTGCCACCTGTAGCCTGCTTGCAGGAGGAAGGGGAAAACGCAGCGTGTCCCCAGGGGTCACCTCCAAGGCAGTGTTCATTGCCTCATGGTCCGGTGTGAGCCGAGGTTCTATTGTCTGTTCTATTACTAATTCTATTCTCTTTCCGCCTGAAGCTGAGAACAGCCATGATCAACAGGGAGACAGGGTCTCTCTACATGGACGTGAAGGTTCCGCTGGACAGGGGGGTAAGGCGCTCGAGGGAAAGACTGGGGTCTGCTCCCAGGAAGCGGCGTCATGGTTAACTGGGGTTGGCAGTGGTGACAAAGGACCTGGCTGAATTCGAGCTAAAGCCTTGAGAGCTTGCTGGAGCCTGGAGGGCCCTAGTGGGGGGCCCGGCCCAGCGGGCATCGGCCCCATGGAGCACCGGCCGGGGAGCTACCGCTCTCCAGGGCCTGGTTCTCGGGGCCACAGAGCGAGGCCGTGGCCAGCCCAGCCCTTCGCAAGTCTTCCTGCTGCCTGCCATGTGGCCCCTTTGTTGTTTATGGTGGAAAGGGGGAAAGTGACCGTTAATTTTGCCAATCGTTAGCAGCTCTTGTAAAACATGTTATACGGGAAGAGGTTGAAAATAATTGCTACTCGGTAGAGCGATTTCCACCCATGGCAGCCACAGATAATCAGGCCAGGTCCCCGCAGCCGTGCCATTCCTGTCACCACAGACCTGCGCGTCGCTTACAAAAGACCACTTCACCTTCTCGTTGAAAAGGTCCCACTGCGCTTGCACTGACGGGGCTTTGTCCCTTGACATATTTGCAAACGTCACCTCCTCCCTCACGGCCACCCCCGCGTCCCCTCCGCTGCCCATCGGCCTCTGCGGAGAGAACGCGGGCATGGGTCGGCAACAATTAGATCCAAGTTCTTCCACAAACACGGACCTCCGTGGAAGCCTAACAGGAAAGCGCTGGGAAGGAAAGCAACTCTGCGTTCCTTTTAGATGCGTGCGCTGGTTTTCACTGGGACACGTCTCATCTCTGTGGGATCTGTCTATAAGCTGTCTATAAGCTCCGGGCTGAGAGGGGCCACCCTCGGGCAGGCGGGGCAGCATCCCTGATGTCCCACCAGGCCCAGCAGGTCCTTCTCTTGATCCAAAAAGGCAGAGGTTTCTTCCACGCGCCTCCACCCTTATCCCAACCGGACCCCTGCTCCTGGGCACCAGGGAGCTTGCAGCCACCCGGCGCTGCCAGAGCACGTCAGGTGGGACCTGCTTCCAGGCTACAATGTGAGTTCCACGCACAGGGCGAGGTCTAACTCAGACCAGCTCGGGAAGGGCTCCCAGTGCCGTGTCCTCATGTGGCCTTCACGCTTCTCAAAGCGACCGAGGGATGGTCCCAACCAGATCCAGGCAGTCTGGACGTCTCCTGAAACTGCTGTCCAGCCCTTCAGAATGTGTTCGCTGCTGTTAATAAACCGTCCAGGTAAAATTTGCAGTTTGACAAAGGCTTCCTGGCATGTGGTGCTCTGACATGAAGAAATAGGGTGATGCTGACCGTGGTCATGACCGGGGTGGACATTTCCCAGCACATCGAGTTCTCACCTTCGCCTTACCTCCACTGCAACGAATCAATGATGATGCCAGCTCACATTTATTAGAAGCTGGACTACGCTTCATAAGCCTTCACTCACTTCCCACAACCCTGTGATGTATGTCCTGTCCTATCCCCATTTTACCAAGGTCTAGGCCCAGGGAGGCCTTCTTAGAGCATTGTGGGAATATCCGATGTCATTCAAGCCATTCTCCTGGCAGGCCATAACCTGCTTGGTCATTTTCTCCAGGGGATTTTGCATGCGTCCTTATTTCCCAGGGATTAATTCAGACCTTTCTCCATCTCCCCTAAACTCCAGACAGGCAACTGTGGTGGTGCTACTGAGGACAGTGGCAGCAGCCCAGCATGATCAGAGCAGGGCTCACAGACTCAAAAACCTGCGGGGCCAGATCAGCCGAGTTCAGGAATGTAAATGAGAGAAGCAGACAAGCCTCCGTGCTGCGGAGCCCGGGAGCCACGGCAGGCTGCAGAGTGCGGCCCCCTCGGAAGGATTGGGCTAGGAATCCGTGCTGTTAAGAGAAGTACACTGGGCGAGAGGATTGCTTATATGGCTCTTTCCCCAAAGGGCTTACCCCAGTCCATTTGGAACGGAACAACTAGAATTCAAGCAGAAATCTATTGTTATCATCTTGAAGTGTCAGAGAACAGAATTTGGGCTCCCAGAGTGTCATAAAATGAGGAGAGATACTCCAGAAATGAGGGAGTCACAGATGGGTTAGCCCTAACATATGTACGCAAGTTCCTCTCAAATTCCTGACTGACCTTGAAGCTACACGTCTCCAGGGAGACTCTAGACAACAGCTCGAGAGCTGAAAGTCAGAGCAGGGACTTCACTGCTTCCTGTGGTCGTGGGGAAAATTGGGAGTCACACCAGGGTGAGGAGGCTCAGTAAATACCTCAGAATTTTCTTTGAGAGCACAGAAGAACTACACCTTGGGAGTAAAGACTATGTCCCAAGACCAAGGGATTCACCCAAGACCTAAAGACAAAGTTGAAGCAGACCCACCCTAACGAAAATGTAATCCAAGTCTCTGCAAGCTCAAGGTGGTCAGCCAGTCATTTCTCTGCTGAGTAAAGTAGAAATCAACACTCCCTGGAGGAAGACAGAGTATCTACAACCTATTCTCCACAATAGCCAGTAGACACATGAAGAAACAAGATGACGTTTCCTTTCTTAACAAAGAGTTAAGAGAAAAAGCAGTCTTATATGTGATCCACAGATGACCCAGCTCCTGAAATTAGAAGAAGGACTTTCAAGCAGATGTGGTAACTATGCACAAGGAATTAAAGGAAAAGATGGTCATCATGAGCAAACAGATGGAGAATCTCAGCAGAGAAATGTTTAGGATTTAACCAAAGAAGCAGAACCCCTACAGGTGATATGAATATAGGGTTAAAGGAAAAGATGGTCATCACGAGTGAACAGATGGAGAATCTCAGCAGAGAAATGTTTAGGATTTAATCAAAGAAGCAGAACCACTACAGGTGATATGAATATAGGGTTTATTGTAGGGGGTAGACCTAATGAAATGGTGGGAGCTGGTAAAAATGTCTACAGAAGGCAGGTGTCTCTGCCTCTAGTCATGAGCTTGAAGTCATCGTAGGTTGGCAGGGCCAGCGATTGGGAAGGAAAACTGGATGAGATGTGGGAGAAAGCAAGAACAAACTGGAACCCATGAGGAAGAATAGGAACCCATGAGGACAAACTAAAACCAGCATCTGTCTCTCACTATCTCCAGCCACAAGGATGTGGGACCTGCAGAAGGAGCTCGTGCCCTTCACCTGGGCCTGCACGCACACTGGCTCAGATCTCAGGGAGCCTGAAGGAGGAGGTCCAGTGGCAGCCGCCCGCCCCAAGAAGGGAAGCCAGCAGAGCAGAGTGAGCTGCCGCAGGGCCCGACGCGCCGTACCCACCTGCAGTGTGTAACACGGCCGCGGCTTTGCTGTCCCTTACAAACCTCATGCAGACTCCTCATCTGGCCAACCCTAATTTGGAGCCATACAGGGAAGTGAGTCTGAAAAACATGTAATCCCAGCTTAGCTGGCTTGACACCGTGTAAAACCAGCACAAGAACCAAGTGGAAATTCTAAAACTGAAGAGTACAACACCTGAAAGGAAATTTCTACAGGATGGAATTAACAGCAGATGGGAGGGGAAAAGGACAGTGAATGTGAAGACAAATAGAAATTATCCAACGTAAAGAACAGAAAGAAAAGTTTTTTAAAAAATTATTCTTCAGTTACCTGTGGGGTAATATCAAGTGGTCTAACATATGTCCTTAGAGTCCCAGAAGGAAGGAGAAAGGACAGAACAGAAAAAAGTATTTGAAAAACTAATGCCCCAAATGTCCTGAGTTTAGTGAAAAACATCAACCAATAGATGCAAGATTCTCAGCAAAACCAAGCAGAATTAAAAAAAAAAACCCACGCCTAAACACACCACAGTCTACCTGCTGTGAATCAAAGAGAAGGGAAAATCTTTTTTTTTTTTAATAAATTTATTTACTTATTTATTTATTTTTGGCTACGTTGTGTCTTCGTTGCTGCGCGCAAGCTTTTCTCTAGTTGCGGCGAGTGGGAGCTGCTCTTCGTTGCAATGCAAGGGCTTCTCACTGTGGTGGCCTCTCTCGTTACGGAGCACAGGCTCTAGGTGCGCGGGCTTCAGTAGTTGTGACACGCGGGCTCTAGAGCCCCAGCTCAGTAGTTGTGGCACACGGGCTTAGTTGCTCCGTGGCATGTGGGATCTTCCCGGGCCAGGGCTCGAACCCGTGTCCCTTGCACTGACAGGCGGATTCCTAACCACTGTGCCACCAGGGAATTCCTGGGAAAATCTTATTTAAAAGCTAGAGGAAAACAGTAATAGGGGAAAACAATAGTAAGAATGATGGCTGACTTCTCATCAAAAACAATAACGTAATGTTGTTAAAAACCAAAAGAAAAAACTGTCAACCCTAAGTTCCGCATATAGAGGATATATCCTTCCAAAAAGAGGTGAAGTAAAGACAGATTCAGATAAAAGAGATCAGAGTTCATCACTCGGAGAAATGCTTGAGGAATTCTTCAGGCAGAAGAAAAATGACACAGATGGAAACTCAGATCAACACAAGGAAATGAACAGCATTGGAAATGGTAAATACATGGGTGAAGTTAAAACTTCATTCATTTTTTAACTCCTCAAAAAGACAACTGACTATTTAAAGCAAAAATGTTGACATTGTATTGTAAGGTTGGTAACTTGTAGGATACATGGCAACTGCCACACACAGTGGAGTTATCCCCTTACATGAACAGATTAAAGGAAAACACCACATGGCCATCCCAACTGATACTGAAAGAGCATCTGACAAAATTTAACTGGGAACAGAAGGAAACTTCCTCCATCTGATAAAAGGCATCTGTGAAAAAGCTCACTTTTAATGATGAAAGATTGAGCACTTTCTCCCTAAGGTTGTGAACAAGGTAAGGGTATCTGGTTTCACCACTTCTGTTAACACTGCTCTGGACCTTCCAGGACCTATCTTTGCAATAAGACAAAGAAAGAAAATAAAAGCACAAAAATCAGAAAAGGAAGAAGTAAAACTCTCTTTGTTCACAGTAAGACGATTGTTTACATAGAAAATCCCAAGAATCTGCAAAACAACTGCTGGAACTAACAGGTAATCGAGCAAGTTCACAGGATACAAAGTCAATATTATAAAACTCAATTGTATTTTTATATATAGGAGCAAACATTTGGAAAATGAAATTACTTTTTAAGTTCCAACTTCAATAGCATCAAACAATATAAATACTTAGGAATCAATTTAACAAAGACATATACAACCTCTACATTGAAAATGACATAACACTGCAGAAAACATGTCAAAGAAAAAAATAAATAGAAAGATATAACCATGCGTATGGGTTGTAAGATCAATACTTCTAAGATGTCCATTCTGCCCAAATTGATCTATAGATCCAACACAATCCCAATAAAAAGTTGAACAGACTTCTTCTAGACGTAGAAGACGGTGATTCTAAAATTTATATGAATATGCAAAGGACCTAAAATGGTCAAAACTGTCGAAAAAAAGAACAAATTTGGACGATTCACACTACCTGATTTCAAAATTTACTGCAAAGCTGCAGTAACCAAGCAGAATGGTATTGACATAGACAAATGGATTGATAGAATGGAATAGAGACTCCAGAAATAAACTCACATGTCATCAGTAGATTTTCAGTAAAGACACTTTGACAAATCAATGGAGAAAGGAAAATCTTTTCAACAAATAGTGCTGGAACAACTGAATAAATGTATGAAAAAAATAAACGTTGAGACACACTCACACACAAAAATATTTGAGATGTACCGTAGCTCTCAACGTGAACCCTAAAACTGTAAGCCTCCTACAAGAAAATGTAACTGAAAGTCTTCACCACCTGAGGTTTTGCAAAGATTTCTTAGACAGAACCCAAAAAGCACTAAACATTAAATAACATTTGATAAATTGAACTTCATTGAAAGGCACAATTAAGAAAATGAAAAAGCAAGGCACAGACTGTGTCCAGACGATAAAGAACTTCTCCAAATCATTAACAAAAAGACTAACAGCCCAACAAAAATGGGCAAAATACTTGAGCAGACACTTCACGAATGAAGAAACAGACGCGACCCACAAGCTCGCAGAAAGACGCCCAGCAACTTTAGCCGTCAGGAAGGTGCAGATTAAAACTACTTTCATACCCTCTAGCATGGCTGAAATTTAAAAGACTGGGAACACCAAAGGCTGGCAAAGACGTGCAGAAACCGGAACTCGTACATTGCTAGTCAAAGTACAATAAAATAACTGGGACATTGGCAGTGTTTTCTAAAGGCAAACATGAGTCACCATATGACCCAGCAATTCCATTCCTGGTATTTACCAAGAGAAATGAAAACACATGTCCACAGGAAGAACGTTCACAGCAGCTTTATTCATAATAGCCCCAAACTGGAAACACCACAGATGACCACCCGGGGTGAACATAGAAGCAAGTCCACCCTGGAGTACTTACTACTTGGCAGAGGGAAGGAACACACTGCTGACACACTCAGCAGCACGGATGGGTCTTAAGGACATTACGTGGAGCAGAAGAAACCGACACAAAAGGACATGTGACAGGAAAACAGGCACACCTAACCTGCGGGGATGGAGCTCAGAACAGAGCGTGCCCGTGGAAGGTGCAGGGATTGAAACCGAAGGAAGCAAAGAGATTGCAGGGGATGCAAACATTCTGTATCTCCACCACAGAGGTAATTGCATGGCTGTGTACATTTATCAAACTAATGGAATGACACACTTAGATGTGTGCATTTCACCTTTTTCTTCCATTAACAAAAAGAGAGAGTATGAAAACAATTTTTAAATGCTCTCTAGTTCCAGACTCAAGCCAGCCCCAAGCCAGCCCCATCTCCTCCCTTGCTGGGCCCCAGCTGCCCCGTAGCTCCCAGGGCCTCCCCCAACTGCCAGAAGGTCTGCCTGAAGCAGCGGGGACAGGAGGGCATCACGGAAGATGAGGCCCGTGCTGGGAACTGATCTTTGGGGTTTGGTCCACGGCTGGTTTCCTATAGAAGCAAAACTTTTTTGTCACCTTCTCCCGCCACATCCCCTGCATCATCTTACTCCAGTTTCCAACATGGACGTAAAAAAGCCAGAAAGAGATGAAGGAAATAAGAACAGCTCCCGAGCCCAGCACAGTGTGTAGCTTTCCCAGAAGCATCCGCTGTGTCTGTGGACGGCACAGCCCACAGGGCTTCGGAGCCCGGAGTGAACCCTGCTCTTCCCGTACTGGCGCGCTAAAAACATCCTCACCACCTCCCAGTGGCCTATGCAGGGGATGCTCTCATTACTCCTGACTTACGAGCAAGAACTGCGATGCCCGGGTGAAGTCACTTACCCAAGCGCACGCAGCCTGTGAGTGGCCGGCTTGGCTTAGACCAGGTCTGTCTGATGCCCTTGCCTGTCCTTAGCCACTGTGTCCCCTCCCCATGCCCTGAGTCGTGCAAATTCAACTAAACCTAAAAATGGCAGCTTTGAAAGGAAAGAGCAGCTGTCAAGGGCACCGTGGCCTGAGGGGTCTGGGCTCCAGACCGGGGGGTGGCTGTAGGTGGGGCGTGCAGGTGGCTCGTACAGGTGTGAGCTCAGCTGGCAGCCTTCTCTGGTCCCACCTGAACCACAGTCGCTGCCCAGCGCAGGGACTACCAGCCACCCAGGCTCTCTAGTTAACTGACATTTACTAAAATTAGAAACTTCTATTCCTGAGTCGCACATGTGGTGGCTTGTGGCCCCATATGGGACAACGCAGGTCTGGACCATGGTCCTGCATTCAGGCACCCCCCAGGGGCTGCAGCGTGCTGGTGGGAGGGGAACTGCCTGTGGTGTCACTGAGAGGAGATGTGAGGGGGCGGGGTTGGGGGGATGTAAGAAGTAGTGGAGGAGCACCAGGCATCAGGTGGGAAAGGAGGGAGGGGATGGGAGGGAGGGAGGGGGTGGGGGAGGGAGGGGGATGGGAAGGAGGGAGGGGAGGAAAGGGAGGCGGGAGGGGAGGGAGGGGAGGGACGGTTGGTGCTCCCTCCCCAGCAAGCACCTTTCCTGGTGCCTCTTTCAGAAGCGAGTTCTTTTCCTGACCAACGACTACTTCTTCACGGACATCAGTGACACGCCTTTCAGGTGAGGGGCCGGGTCTTGTTTGCAGGGGAGGGATGGGTGCAACATGAAAGCCGACAGCTCAGGTGGGACTTTCAGGTCTGGAGGTAGATTTACGTATAGGTAGTTGGCAATTTTGTGGTAACAGAAAAAGACTCAGGTCTGCATTCTGAGGTCTGCACCTGCTTTGCCAGTGCAGCCCGATATGCAGTACAGCCTGGTGTGCAGGGCCTGGAGCCACCACTCACAGGCTGTGTGACCTTAGTCAAGTTTCTCAACCTCTGTGCTTTAGGTTCCACATCTGTAAAGTAGGGGTAATAATAGCTGCGTTTTGGCGGAACTGGGTGGATTAAATGACATGATCTACCTAGAGATTTAAAGCAACGCAATCATAAGCAATTGTAAGATGAAAGATGGGATTTGAAGATCCCTCAGGTTCCCTCCCACCACATAAATATTCACTCTAGTATCATACAGTTTAGGGAACAAATGCGGCTTCTCTCTGAATTACCCATTTCTCAGTGAAGGGTGGTTCCCAGCCCTGACTGCTCCTGGAGCACCTGTGGGTCCTTGTAACATCGCCAGCGTCCAGGTCCTCCTTCTTACCTTACTTGGCATTCCTGGGGTGGGCCCGGGCGCTCATACCCTGTAAAGCCCCCCGACCCGAGTGGTTCAGGTATCCAGCCAAGGTTCAGAAGCGATGCTTTTCCTGACGAAGGCATGGTGGGATTCTCCAGGCAGGAGGGGCCTCCCGACTGCGGGACGCGTGGGATACAGAGACCCCTCCCCATCCTTGGGGGCCCCGATAGGTCCAGGGTGAATCTGACAAAATGAGAGTGTGGAGGGGGCCCTTGTCCTGTCGTGTCCAGCGTCCTTCCCAGGAAAAAGGCTGATGACAAAACAGAAGTGCTTCCTGGGTTTTGGAGGGGACGCCGAGGGCCAGGGCGGGAGGGGGCTGGCCGTGCGCCCTGTCGTGGGTGTGGGAGGCTCGGAAGCTCAGAGGACAAAGCTGGGCTGGGCCGGGCACCAGCTGGTGGTGAGCCGGCGTCCTTCACTCTGCCAACAGTTTGGGAGTGGTGCTGTCCCGCGGCCACGGCGAATACGTCCTCCTGGGGAACACATCTGTGGAAGAAGGTGGGTCGGCCGGTGCCCAGGACTGGCGGACAGTTCGGAGGAAAACTGGTTTCTCCGGGAACACGGGGCAGGGCCATCCCAGGAGGGGCTCTGCGGGCAGGGCTACGTGGCTAGAGGGGCCTGGCATCCCAGGTTCCAGGGCCCGCAGGGTCTGCTGGACAGTCGCCACAACCCACGGAGTCTAAGACCTGCCAGACAGGTGGTCAGACTCTGGGCGGCCTTGCTGGACGGGGCGGGGATTACCTGTCAGACCACCCACAGGGACAGAAGAGGCCTGGGAGGCCGAGTGGGCAGATCCGTGGCCGCTCGCTGGGGCTGCCCCCAAAACTGGCCGGCTTCTCTGTTCTGGGAGCCCCGCTCTGCCCAGCGCCTCCAGGGCAGGGTCCCTCCTGCCCCTCCCGGCTCCCACTGGCCCTGGGCTTGCGGCTGCTACTCTCCCGTCTCTGCCTCGGTCATCACACAGCTTCTCCCCTCGTGCGTCTCAATTTTCCCTTCTTATCAGCGACCTCATCTTTTTTTTTTTTTTTGCGGTACGCGGGCCTCTCACTGTTGTGGCCTTTCCCGTTGCGGAGCGCAGGCTCAGCAGCCACGGCTCACCGGCCCAGCCGCTCCGCGGCATGTGGGATCTTCCCGGACCGGGGCACAAACCCGTGTCCCCTGCATCGGCAGGCAGACTCTCAACCACTGCGCCATCAGGGAAGCCCAGCGACCTCATCTTAACTTGGTTACATCTGCCATGATCCTATTTCCAGATAAGGGCACGTCCACAGAGACTGGGGTTGACACTTCACACATCTTTGGGGGACACAATTCCACCCATTACAGGAGCCTGTGGGATGTGAATGGGGATGGGAGGAGGCGCGTTGCAGGAGGATGGGAGAGAGACCCTCCACCCCCACCCGCCCTGGACTTGCAGCTGCCTGGGCGCCCTGGGAGAACAAAACCCACGTGGGCCCTTGACATGTCAGGAGGTCCTTGGACGACGCGGCCACAGCCCTTGAGCCTCACGTTCTGTCTGTTCTTCCATTTCCGACCCTTGGATCATGTCATCTCCCCGTCTTTCCCCTCCATCCTGCTCACTCCCACTCTCTCCTGGGAACCACACCCACAGGTCTTCCTTGCTCTGACCTTCTCCAGAGGGATCTTCCTATAAATCCAAACTGGACAGTGCCGCTGCTGAAGACCTTCCGTGACCTGCGGCCCCTTTGCCTCTCTCCTCGCCCGAAGCTTCAGGGTCTGCCCTGGGCTGTGCTGCCCCACCCTCTGACCCCAGCCCACCCAGACACATCTGCGGCCCCTTTGCATCTCTCCTCGCCCGAAGCTTCAGGGTCTGCCCTGGGCTGTGCTGCCCCACCCTCTGACCCCAGCCCACCCAGACACATCTGCGGTCACTTTGCCGGGAGCTGTCCCAGGAGGAGCCTCCCCCAGGGTTCCTGTCACAGCTTCTGGCCATGACGCCAGGACACTGACCTGCCCTGTCTCCCACTGTCCCCCCAGCAACCAAACTCCCTGGGCCTCCTTCCTTCCTCTTCTTCTCTTCCTCTTCCCAGACGTGCCCAGACGTCACCACTGCAGGACAGAGGGTACATCCCTTACCCTCTCTGTGGTGAGACCCACCAGGCGTCCAGGGGCTGCCGGTGGGGAAGGCCGTCGCCCCTGAGCTGTCCGCCTGTGTCTGTTTGTCCAGCACCATGTTCAGTGACTCCACAGAGGCCCTCGGCATGTCCGTCATCCTTTCCTTCAATTAACAGATCTTAATTGAGCACCAGCTCATCTTTCAGCACCCGTGGGTGCATGGGAAGGCATTCGCCCATTCAGTCGGTCAACAAACACGTGCTGAGCACGCCGCCACAGACACGCAGGGCCCCGCGGCTCGGTTCGGTACGGTGAAGCCAGGGGAGCCGATGTCTCCTTGAGGGCGATCCCATCGGGCGGGTCCAGGAGGCAGTGGGAAGGAAAGCGTTTCGGAAGCAACGTGCCAGTGACAACAGCGGGACCTGTGCTGGCCCAGCCGTCCTGTGGGTTGAGATTCCGCTCTGCCCGAGAACGAGGCAGGACACGGCCCAGCCCTTCCCCGATGCTATTTCTAGAGCACTCGGTACACAAACTCTGGGCAGTGGGTGAGCGTGGACTTTGCTTTCAGGCCTGCACGACCTGCTTCACCCAGACCTGAGCCTGGCCAGCGACTGGTGAGGACGGGGGTTCGGGGCAGGGGAAACAGGGCAGGGTGTGGGCTCTGGGTCACGGGCTCCGTGGGTTCCAGGATCTACTGCATCACGGACATCGACCCCGAGCACCGCAGGCTCAGCCAGCTGGAGGCCGTGGTCCGCTTCCTGACCAGGCGGGACCCAGCCCTGGAGTGTGAGTGACTCTCCGGCCCCGAAGCTCAGGACTCCGTGGGGACAGTGGGCTGGGAAGAGGGGCCCCATTTGCAGACCTCACGATGGCTTAGGGAGAACAGGGAGTCCCCAAAGGAGAGGACAGAGCCAGCCTCACTGGGGCCACGCCGGTGACTGAGAGCTCTGGGACCTTCAGGGGCACAGGTGTGTCCCCACGGCAGGGAGCGGGGTCTCTTTAAGCGTCTGTCACCCAGGCACTGTTAAGGCTCCCACAGTGAAGGATGCTGGCCTGCCCATCAGGTCCGTCCCCACCCCCAGCCAGTAGCTGATGTCTGCCCCCTCAAGTCCTCGTCTCCTGGATGCTGTGTCTGTTGAGTGTTTCCTAAGCCGGGTTCCCAGGTGACCCCACGTCCCTGCACTAATGCAGCTGGGGAGTCACAGGGCCACCCTCCACGTGGTCCCTTTTCTTCCTCTTTGGAAGGAGGCACGGGTCATCCCGTCCCATCAGCGTCCCACCGGGGAGAAGACCCCGCTTCCCGTGCCGGCCTGACAAGGCCTCATTCATTCATTCATTCCACCCACAAGTCTGTACCGGGACTGTGGGGGCAGAGGGACAGTGAAGCTGCCAATGACCCACAGGCCAGGTCCTTGTGCTCACGGGGCCTGTGCTCTAGGGGAGGAGACAGGTAACCGGGAAGCGGCACGTGTGTCGACGCAGGGGGTGTAAAGCCGTGAGTAGGTGCCATAGGGGGAGAGGGGGCTTTTCTAACCGTGGTCGGGGGGCCCCTCGTCAGGAGGCGTCACTGCAGCTGAGGACAGAAAGGAGCCACCGAGTGGATCTCCTCGGGGGTCATGAAAACCTTGTGCTGTGGAGGCGAGGGCTGCCCGTCTCCGTGCAAGTGTAAATGCCCAGACTGCACGCTATCGGTCGGGTGTGTGCTGTGTGGATTTCACCACAGTGAACGTAATAATCGTGTTAGAGGGGCGGAGGGAAAAGAAAGGGCCGTCCTCCAAGGCAGGTTTAGGCGCTCGGGGAGGCGTGGGCACCATGGAGCCCAGTGGCGAGAGGGAGGGGAGGGGAGGGCGGCTGGCGGGTGGGCCTCCTGATTTCCTGGAGCCCAAGAGCTAGAAAGGCCCGGCAGTCCCTTGGTTCTGCCCACACGGTGGAGGCTGAGGACGCGGCCTCCTGGCCCCCTGAGCTGACCTCCTCCAGCTCGAAGCACATCTCGTGCCTGAAGGTCAGGGCCCCTGGATGGCGCTGAGCTGAGCTCCCGACCACAGGGGGAGTAAGAGGGTGGTCTCCGTATTTTGCCCCAGGCGACGAGGAGCTATTGCAGGAGCTGCTGTTTGACGCGGTGGTGACGGCCCCCATGGAGGCGCACTGGACGGCACTGTCCCTCAACACCTCCGAGTACGTCCGGGTGGGGCTGAGGGTCCCGCCCCTGGGGTCCCTGGGCTGAGGCAGGGCCTCCCGCTGTGTCCTTTGTCCTGAGAGGAGGGTGGGAAGGTGTGGGAGGGACAGCCCCAGGACAGCAGGGACTTGACAAAGCTTCCTCAAGGCCCCTGCTGCTGCCCCCTCCCCTCCCAGGGAACACCCAGCCCACGCCCCGTGGCCCAGTTCCCAGAACCCCTCCCTTGGGGCCGGGCTCTGGCTGTGAGAGCCCATTAGCCAAAGGGCCCGGAGAGAGCGGTTCAAGCCGACCGGGGCCTCGTTTCCAGCAGGGAAGGTGAGTCCAAGCCCCGTGGGTTTCCTCTCCCCCTCTGCTCTTCGTCACCTGGAGCTCTGGTGTTTAGCAGGAAGGTAGAAAGAAGAGATGAATGGACGTGAGTGTGTGAGCGTGTGCGTGCATGTGAGTGCCAGGAGGGTGTAAGGTACTAATGAGGTAAAGGATGCAGGCGCCACACCTGTTCCTGAACAGTAAGAGTCAACTTCGACATCAGGACGACGTCAAACCTCTCCTAGCGCTGTCCTCATGAAAACACCGACAGAATCTGATAGGAACAAACACCTGTTTAAAAAGCAAGACGCAGAACAGTGCCTGGTGGTACGCTACCATTTCTATCAAAGGGGGAAAAACATAATACAGGGGGTGTGTATGTATAAAAAATCTATGGAAGGCTATATAGGAAACAGTTCTCACTGGTTGCTTCTGGTTAGAAGAACGGGTAACTGAAACAGGGATGGAGGGACACTTTTCACTATATAACTTGGCCTCTCACTGTTGTGGCCTCTCCCGTTGTGGAGCACAGGCTCCGGACGTGCAGGCCCAGCGGCCATGGCTCACGGGCCCAGCCGCTCCGCGGCATGTGGGATCCCCCCGGACCGGGTCACGAACCCTCGTCCCCTGCATCGGCAGGAGGACTCCCTGCACCACCAGGGAAGCCCACTATATAACTTTTTGATACCAATTTGAGCCATGTGACTATATTATCTATTCAAAATTAAATAAAACTAAAGAATGAAGAATACAGAGGACCAGGCACTGTTCCAAGTGCTTAGTGCACATTAAGCCTTTTGATCCCCACAACCCTACAATATAGGTCCTATCATTATCCCCACTTTACAGATGAGGAAGCCAAGGCAGAATGAGATAAGTAATTTGCCCAAGGTCACCTGCCTCATAAGTGGTCGAGCTGGAGTCAAAACCAGGCAGCCTGTTTCCAGGGTCCAGACTCTTGGCCCCTGTACTGTCCTGCCTTCTACAGTGGGGGCTGGCTCACTAGGTTTGGAGAGAAGACACAATCTTTATCTTTCCAAGTTCAGAAATTAGCTGATTTTTTTTAATGTTGGAAAACATTGAGGAACACATATTCTTGACCAGGGAAAGAATATCTCAGGAGAGATGACCTGGGGTCATCAAAACAGCATGGTACTGGCAGAAAAACAGAGACATAGATCAATGGAACAGAACTGAGAGCGGAGAAATAAACCCACACATATGCGGACAAGTACTGTTTGACAAAGGAGCCAAGAATATACACTGGAGAAAGGATAGTCTCTTTAACAAATGGTGTCAGGAAAACTGGACAGCCATATGCAAAAAAAAAAAAAAGAAAAGAAAAGAAACTAGACCACTGTCTCACACCATACACAAAAATCAGCCTAAATGGATTAAAGACTTTAATGTAAGACCTGAAATCATAAAACTGCTAGAAGAAAACATAGGCGGTATGAAGTTAATTCGGAAGAACAGGCAAGAATTGCCAGGAAAACGCTGGAAAAAAAAAAAGGCAACAAAGGAAGGCTGGTCCCACAAAATAGTAAAACGCTACAGAACCTCTGCAACTTATAAAGTGTGGTTTTGACACAGGAACAGACAGGCAGACCAAGGGAATGGAAAAGAAAATCCACAAATTCATCTAAATGCACGTGGAAATTTAGTGTATGACAAGGGCGTCGCGTCAGACCAGGGAGGGAAAGGTGGACTGTGTAGTACGAACTGGTCTGAGCGCCACACCTGTAGAGCAACGACGCTGTATTCTTTCCTCACATGGTAGACCTGGATAAAGTCCACATGACTCAGAGATTTAAATGTAGAAAATGAAACCACATAAGCACTAGAAGAGACCATGAGCCAGCTGCTGTACAATCTAGGAGTGGGGAAATCTTTCCCGGCAACGGCTCAGAATTCAGAAGCAATAAGGGAATGACTGATAAATGTAACAACATAAAATGTTTATTTGGCAAAAAAAACACAACAAAAACGAGCAAGGTGAAAAGAGAAATGGCAAACTGGGAAAATGTTGGCAACTTAAAAAAACAAAGAGAGAGTGACTGTCCCTATATTACATGTTTGTGATCGATAACTCCGACGATAGAGAAGTGAACGACCGACCACTCACGGGGAAAATGACCAAGAGGCAGTTCAGAGACTTCATGCAGCTCGTCCTCAGTTGTATGAAAAAGTGCTCAATCCAGCTCATAATAAAAGCATTGCAAATCGCAGGTGGACTGAGGTTGTACTTGTCACTTAGACTGACACACGTTTACGTTTGCTGACGGGCGTTGTTACGAGACTGTGGGGAATCAGACACTCTTGTGCGCTGTTGGTGGGAATGCAAAATGTTTCAAAGCCTGTGGAGGGGAATCTGACAGTATCTACCAGAGTGACATATGCGTTTACACTCTGGCCAACGATCCTGCTCCTGGGAATGAGTCCCAAAGACATACACGTGAGCTATGTGTTACAGCACCGTTCGTAACAGTAAAAGATTGGAAATAACCTGAATGTCCACCAGTAGGAGCCTAGTTAAATAAGCCCTGGTGGATCCACCTAATGGAATAGTATGTAGCCTTGAAAACCGAGAACTGTGTATGTTGCCATGGAAGGTCTCAGCAACGGAGAAAATTGTGTATAATAACACCCTGCTGCTTATCTACAAGAGAAAATGCAAATATATCTTCATTGTTACTTACACGTATATAAACATATATATGTATGTGCATCTATAGCTACATATTTTAATGGAAAAAGAAACAAGTAAACAAAAAAGGTTACTTGTAGGAAGAGTGAAGGAACAGAGGGATGGAGACAGAAACAGACTTCTGAATATGCCTTATCTTGCGTTTGACTTTGGAACCAGGTAAATGCTTTAGATCCTTATAAAACAAAATTAAATTTTAAGAAATAAGCTCTAAAGATCTGAAAGCAAATGAAACAAGTGAACCTGGCTGTGTAGCAGCCTCGTGCGATGGCCACACGTCGGGGGCTTCTTTCAAGGGACTTGGAAACAGGACTGTAAACACTAAACGAGGGCGTTGTTGGTGCTGCTCTTCTCAAGCTACACGGATAGACAGAGCACATAGCGCTGTGAATGTCAGGAACAAGATTTTCAACAAACGAGAAAAGAGGTGCAAATTTTTTAAATCAGAGAAGTTTAGATGGGACCCTAAATACGAGTTGGAAATACCAATGAACTCATGTATTTTCCCTGAAAGGAACAAAGAGGGGATCCTCGTCCACTGAAAGGACCAACCTCAGTGAGCACCCCAGACCCAGCTTGTGGACTTCCAATATCTACTTTAAGACGTTCTCACTAAAATGAGTCAGTGATCCCTGGAGAAGTATCTGATTCCAGGTCAGGGGCAAGGGGTGGACAGAATGAGCTGGGGGCACCCTGTCATCCCAGGGGCAAGTCATCAAAGACTAAGGAGGTTTTGCCAACAGGACGTCAGAGCCGCACCGAAGGGGCTCTCGCCGGCCAGACGAGAGGCAGTCAGACCAGCATCACCGGTAACAACAGCAGTGGGTAAGAGCACAGTAAACGTGCCAAAATCCTGCGCTCGAAGTAATACTGAAGGAAAAGTCTTCTTGGTCACCTTTGGAAGATGTTAGGAAACCAATTCCTACTTGTACCAACTGGTGAAGAAACAGAGACACAATTCTTTATCCTGCCTCTTCTTACAAATTATGCCTCAGGATAAACAGATGTTGAGGAGAAGCTTTTCTTTAGTCAAGTATAAATAGAATAAAGAAGAAACCAAGGGGGCTTCCCTGGTGGCACAGTGGTTAAGAATCCGCCTGCCAATGCAGGGGACACATGTTCGAGCCCTGGTCTGGGAAGATCCCACATGCCGTGGAGCAGCTAAGCCTGTGCACCACGACTACTGAGCCTGAGCTCTAGAGCCCGCGAGCCACAACTACTGAGACCGCAAGCCACAGCTACTGAAGCCCGCGCGCCTAGAGCCCGTGCTCCGCAGCAAGAGAAGCCCGTGCACTGCAACAAAGAGTAGCCCCTGTTCGCCACAGCTAGAGAAACCCCATGCACAGCAACGAAGACCCAACACAGCCAAAAATAAATTAAAAAAAAAACAAACAGTGAGATGTCACCTTATACCTGTTGGAATGACTGTTATCAAAAAGACAAGCAATGACGAGTGTTGGCAAGGATGTGGAGGAAGGGGAACACTTGTGCACTGTTGGTGGGAACGTAAACTGATTTTGAGACTATGGAAAACAGTATGGAGGTTCCTCAAGAAATTAAAAATAGATCTATCACAGGACCCAGCAATCCCACTTCTGGGTGTTTATCCAAAGAAAACAGAAGCAGACTATTGAAGAGGTGTCTGCACCCTCCTGTTCACTGCTGCCTTGTTCACAGTAGCCAAGACACGGAAACAACCCAAGTGTCCACCGATGCGTGAACGGATGAAGAAGGTGTGGTGTGTATATTTAATGGAATATTACGGAGCCTTTAAAAAGAGGAAATTCCTGCCATTTGCAACAACGCGGATGAACCTAGAGGGCATTGCGTTAAGTGAAATGAGTCAGACAGAAAAAGATGACTACTGCACTGTGTCACTTATATGTGCGATCTAAACAGAAGTGTGACTCGTAGAAACACGGAGTAGGAAAACGGCTGCTGGGGGCTGGCGGTGGGATACGTGCATGGGGAGAGGCCGGTGAAGGGCACGGACTTCCAGCTGTGAAATGAATAAGGCCTGAGGGTGGTGATTCTAGTTGGAACGCTGGATTGTGTAACTGAGATTAGCTAAGGGAGTAGAACTTAAATGTTCACGCGTACGCGTTGTGCACACACGCACCCACGATGGAGGGACTCCTCTCACCATGTGTACCTGTATCAAGTCACCATAACGTACGCTTCAACTATCTTACAGTTTTATGTCCGTTATACGTCAGTAAGGTTGACATTTCAAAAAAGGTGACTCTCCCAGGTGGGGCATGGTCCCCACAGGGCCGCTCCGGGACCGTGAGAGAAGGAACAGCGCCCTCCAGCCCGCAGGCTCTCCCAAGTCTTGTTGGCAAAGGCGTGAGCTCTGCCCAGACTCCTCTTCGTGGATGTGGACAGTCTTCTCCTTCCCCATCTCAGGAATAAGGCAAACATTTGAAAAGGGCTTCACGTGGCGAGGTACTAAGTGTGTGCTGGTCACAAGGAGTTAATTTCCTTAGGTCCCGGGACAAAATCTCTCTTCCTGGGTTCCTTCTGTCTTCCAGAGCTAACTCCCCGCAAAGCTGCCTGCACGCAGAGGGGCAGAGGCCCAGGGGACCCACGAACGAGGGCAGGTGCAGCCCAGGGATGCTCACAGCAGACGGCCAGCAGCATCCCCTCGAGAGACCAACCCACCTCCCCCACCCACCCCAGTCAGAAGGCCCGGCGCCGGGAGAGGCCTGCAGGTCCTCCCAGTACCCCCCTCCCTCCTCCCCGGGCACGTGGTGATGACTTCTGCTCTGTCTGCCCGCAGTGAGTCCGAGCGTGTGGTGGACATGGCCTTCCTGGGCACCCGGGCCGGCCTCCTCAGAAGCAGCCTGTTCGTGGGCTCCGAAAAGGTCTCTGACAAGTGAGTCCTGCCGGAGGCCGGGGAGCGGGGTCCCTGGGGTGCCCCTGTGGTTTGCGGGCAGACCTGTGCCAGACTCCAAGAGTACGGGGGGAGGAAGGGTTCGGGTTTACAGACTGGGACAGCCGGAGAAGCGCCCCTTCCAGCCAGGCTTGGTCCCATCCTGGGCTCAGCCCCATTCACTCCCAAGAGGGGAACCAGATGCGGTCTTCCCGCCGGGACAGATCTCTGAGCAATGGGCTGAATCTTCCGGCCGTGCCCGTCCTTTGTCGACAACTTTCCCCTCCCCCAAGCCCGAAATTCTCAGATGGGGGTGACTCTGCCCCCTACCCTGGAGACAGTTCTGGATGTCACAGCTGGGGGAGGGCAGGGGGTTGCTACTGGCATCCAGTGGGTAGAGGCCAGGGATGCCGCGGCAGAGCCTGCAGCGCACTGGGCGGCCCCCAGCGGTTGCCGGGCCCAAAACGTCGGCGGTGCTGAGGCTGAGAAGCCCCGCTCCCAGCAAAGCCACCCGGGACCAGCCCACCAGGGTGTTGCACCCGGCACTGCGGCAAAGGGGGTGCCCGGGGGAGCACGCTGTGGATAGGGGAGCGAAGCCACCTGCCACTCTGCAGACCACAAGACTCAAGGTGGGGGGCCCGCGGCCACCTGGGGGGGACAGCCAAGAGGTCTCCTGCACAGACCTGACCCCAGTGTCCTTGCCTCCTGCCCACCCACGGCCCCAAGAAGGCGCCATCGGGGGGGTCTTCCTCACAGACTCCAAGACGGACCCGCCATTTCCAGGAAGCAGAGGCTTCTAGGAAGAGGCATTAGGTGGACCTCCCCCTCCCCACTCCCTCCCTGAGAGGTGGAAACCCAGGAAGCATCCTGCCTGGCCAGCCCTTCCTCCGCCGGTTAGAGACACGACAGGTGACCCAGGTGGACCAGATCCAGTGGGAGAACTGCAGACTCGCCCGAAGGCCTCGAGCCACCTGGGAACTTTCCTCCCCAAGCTCACCACCCGCATCCCCTTAAACTTCCTCCCCCAGTAGAAAAAACGCACATCCACATCTTCCTGTGGCCCAGGTTGGACCGGGGACCACACCGGGCAGTGTGAGGGGAGGGTCTCAGACACCCCTGCACCCTCTCCAAAAGGCTTCCGACAACGAAGGAGGGAAGTCGGTACAGACAGACTCTCCTGAGTCACGAACCAGCCCCACGAACGGCCGTGCGTGCACTGCACACCTCCAGGGGGCTCCCCTTGCCTGGCCCCTGGCGTCATTGCAGCCCAGGACGGTGCAGCCAGGCGGGTGGGCTTCTGAGAGCCCTGAGCCGAGCACGCCCGGAATCAAACCTCAGTTATCCACCTGCAGGTTATCCACAGTCACTCTTTCAATCCCTACCAGATTCTCCCTGCTTCCCTCCCAGTCTGCTCTGGGCCAACACTCCCTTCTGTCGGCGGGCTGAGCCCAGCAGTACAAAACCATAATTAGCAAGGTAGAGCTGCCCCCCAAAAGAAGACTACTGCCTGTGGCAGTAGCTGTTGCAGTAACCATTTGGGGGAATTTATGACCTTCTATGACTATACGGTTCCCTCCTGCAGACATGCTAATCAGCTTGACAAAGAGAAATTAGGCTGTACCCCAAATAAATAAACCCTGCAGGCAAGGAGCGTAAACCCTGCAGGCAAGGAGCGTAAACCCTGCAGGCAAGGAGCGTAAACCCTGCAGGCAAGGAGCGTACACCCTGCAGGCAAGGAGCGTACACCCTGCAGGCAAGGAGCGTACACCCTGCAGGCAAGGAGCGCACAGAGAGGTGGAAAGTCTCTTTCGGCACACAGGCCCTCCACTCCTCCTACGATGTGCCCTCAGAGGCACCAGCGTTTGGTTCTGGAAAAGGCAGGAATTACTGGGGAGCATCCTCTGGGGCAATACCCATTCAGGGGCTAATCTTTTCTTCTGCAGCCCCACCAAGTCAGAGGCGAGTCGCTCCCCTGGCCCAGCCAAGATGACCTCGTAGGAACGAGGAGATAGGGAAGACCGTGCTCCCGGACCCGGGGGAGGTGACAGACCCTTCTCGTTGCAGGAGGTTCCTGACGCCGGCGGACGAGGCCAGCATCTTCACCCTGGACCACTTCCCTCTGTGGTACCGCCAGGCCGCCGAGCAGCCTCCGGGCAGCATGGTCTTCAACCTCTACTCGGCAGAGGGACCAGGTAATCTACACCCCAAGCTCCAGGGCGGGGGGCCAGGGCTTCCCTCCTCCCACCGGCGCTTGGGGTGGGAAACCGCAACGAGATACAGGACTGAACGTCCAGACCTCGGCGGCCCCTCACCCCGCTGGCCTCCACCCGCACCCTGGGTGGATCATTTCATTCCCTGGCCGGCAATCAACGATGCGGTTCAAAAGTTCAACCGTAACAAAGGAAAGGGGTTTGACCCGAAAGTCAGGAGGAGCTGGACTCTAGCCCAAATTCCGCATAGGAGGACATCGGGACAGCTGGTCTCTGGAGAGTCTTGTATTTCCAGACATCTGAGTGTTTCTGAGAGCTGCTCAAACCATGAAAGGAACAGACTTGATTCCGTGGGGGGGGCTGCTGTACTGTCTGGAACAGACTGTATCTCAGGAGAGTGGCTGAGCCCCGGCCTGCTCCCCAGCAGCTCCTGGTAATAACGGGGCGCCTCCCGGCCGCCAGGCCTCTAGGGGCTGCAGGGCGAGAGATGATGGCTGACTGGGCCTCGGGCACCCAGCCAGCACAGGCCTGCTAGTCCGAGGGCCAGGGGGGCTCAGAGGTGGAGCCCCCGACTCCCAGCACGGCCCCCACTCTGGGAAATAACCCGAACAGGAAACGGTAAGTGGCTTTAACAGAGCGCCAAGAAAGCCACACAGGACAGAAAGGACCTTGGAGCTGCAAAGCCTCACCCTCTCAATTCGCACTTGAAGTGACCACGGCCCAGAGAGGGTCCAAGGGTCACGTCTGAGGGTCCTGACCTCAGCGCCGTGGGGTGAGGGGGCCCGCAAGTATCCTCGGCGTCCTGGCTGAGCGAGCCAAGGTTGGGGTTGAGGAGTGGAGACATGAGGAAGAGGGCGGCCAGGAGCCGACTTGGGATGAAGCCTTGTCCTCCCTCCAGGCCGCCCGTCCGCCAATAGCCTCCTGCCACCGCCGCCACCAAAACCACCCTCACGCCGCCCGACGGGAACCTCCCCGAGCTGAGCTGCCGGCTGGGGAGGCCCAGGCCCCGGGGCCCCGCCCGTGGCTGCAGGCAGCACCTGCCCTCTAGATGCCCTCCCTCGGCATCCTCTGCCCGGCGTGTCACTGACGTGCTTTACAGAACGCTTTTCCACGCGCCGCTTATGCGGTGTGCACGCCCTCTTCTTACACAAGGAGAGTCTGAGGTTCAGAGGGCGCCGTGACTCGCCCGGACCACACAGCGGGGGGCACACCGGGGGTCTCTCCGCACTTCACTGTGTGTGAGGCGCTGGGACTCCAGGGCGCGCCCGCGGAGGGGCCCCTTCCCACACGGGCACCGGAGCCACAGAGGCAGCTCCCCCTTTCGGGGCCACCCGGAACAGGAGGGCCCCACGGGGTCCCGGGGGTTCTGGGGTGAGGCCCTGCCCTCCCCCACGGTGACGGGCTCCCTCCTGCCCAGTGTCACCAGAATGAGTCTGCTGGCTGCCGGGGAGCTCTCTGGCACAGGGGCAGGAGGGTGGTGGGTGGGAACAGAGAGCGAGATGACGAGGGCTGGCTGGGGACCACCGGGCAAGAGGCCCTGCACGCTCCCATCCTCCCCCAAAGGGAGAAACCGACAATTTTAATGGGGGGTACCCCTGAGGAGGTGGAGGGGCGGCTGCAGGGTGAGGGGAGGGCCCCGCCCACCCAGGCTGACTGCAGCCCTCCGCCTGGGCCCGGTGGGCGAGCTGTGCCCACACGGAGCTGCCTTTTGCAGTCGGCGCTGAGAAACCTGCCAGCACAGAGCAGAGTCCCAGCGAAGCCCCAGCAGCTCAGGCCTGGTGCCCCTGCATCCACAGCCCTGCTTTCTGGGCCAGCCCCTGGGCCTGCCCCCCTACCACCTGGTAGCTGGCTCATTCACGGGGTGCCTGGTGATGCAGGCCCTGAGATCCCTGATATCCCCAGAGACCGCGTCATTAGCGCCCCACACCTTCGCTTGGGTGTTTCCTCTGAGCCCGTGGAGCACACACGACAGGTCTGTCCCGAAAGCAGCTTGCGGCCGGGAACGGTGCGGGGGTCACCCCATCAGGGTCATCCAGACATTTCTAGAAGCAAGGCGGGGAAGCCAGCTTCTGCGGCTGTTCTGGTCCCTTGTGTCCTCGTCATGGCCAATTCCTAGAGCCAAGGACGACCTTACGTCGTGTCAGTTCCTAGAATCAGAGTAATTTCTGTTTTCTGTGAGATACTTGGTTCCGGCGAGGTGGGATGGGTAATCCTGACAAAACGGCAGATACGAGAAACCAGTGGCGGATTTAAGTTTCGCTACGACTGACACTGTCAAGAGTCTCACGACCTGTTGGTTTCAAGCAACGTTTGACGTAAAGACATTCTAACAAGCGAGCACATGGCAGAACTGTGCCCCTTTCTCGGGGTTTTTAGTGACGCACTTGATCCGTAGGCAAGAGTGCCTTCTCCAGGGCTGTAGGATCCAAAAGCCGCGGGCATGTACTCGTCCACGCCTCTCAGAGCCAGAAAGCTCTGTGCTGATGCAGAGCTGAAGCTGCCACCTGAATTCTGCACCTGGAGGCCTGGCTCTCCTGAGAGGTGGGGAGGTACCTCAGGCAGGTCCCGGAGCCTGGCTGTGTCCCGGACGTGCAGCGACCCGCCGGGCAGTGGCACGCAGGCCACCAGGATTCACGGGGCACCTCGCACGTGTCAGATGACAGCCAGCCTCTGTGCCCATCGCAGCCCTGGCGTCTGGCTTCCCGAAGGGGCTGTCGTTGTCACCTTGACTCGTGTAACTGATGAAGGACAGCGCAGGGTCAGCAAGCACTGCGTCCGGGAGTGCAGCCCATCCCCTGCTCGCAAGGGCCCCTTGATGCCACGCGAGTCTCCTGGGTGGGTCCCCGCGGGGTCCCCGAGCTCCAGTGGGGCAGCTGCATGCAGACAGCTTTGCGGCCCTGAGACAGAGCAGACCTGCAGCATCAGGGACCTGATGGTGCGGTGCTGTCCAGGCGGGCAGGGGCCACCACACACTGACCTGGCAGCTTCGGAGCTGCATGGAGAGGTGGGCGGCACCCGGCACATACGAGGCAAGTACGAGGCGCTCCGCAAAGGCCCGAGGTGGTGGTAGCAGGCAGCCTCCCGGGCAGCCCCTCGCTCGCTCAGGGGACGTCCTAGCCTGCTGTTTACTGGGCTTCCCAGCCCGCGCCGCCACCCCGGCTCCTCCTCAGGTACAGAGAAAGTGACTGGACAATTCTCCCCCCAGAAAATTCAGACAAGCCGATGGTGGTGACCGTGAGCACAGCTGTAGCCGTGACCATAGACAACAGGACAGCCATCGCTGCAGGTAGGAGCTGCCCCTGGGCTTTGAGGCTGGGCAGTTGTGAGTCCGAGTGGAGAACGAAGCACAAGTGACGGAGGCGGCCCCATGCGTGGTTTGAGAGGCCACGGTCTGTGTGTTTTCCCAGATGAAATGTGGGGCTGAGGGGAGGCGGAGTCTTCCTGAGCCATTTTGTTTATACAGCTGTGAGGCCTTAGATCTAACAGAATTCATGCAGTAAACTGAAGCCCAGAGAGGTTGAGAAATCTGCTCAAGGTCACACAGGACAGAGACTGCCCAGACCTCCTTCCCACCCTCTTTGTGTCGCTTCCGCCTCCACTGCCCACTCAGGGGAAGAGTGGGTTTGTGACTCAGACCCTGAAGTCCGAGCCCGTACGTGAGTCCTGCGCTCCGGTGCATGTTCTCATCCAGCCCGGGGCGGGGGGGGGGGGGGGGTGCCCTGGTTTGGCTCCATTTTACAGATGAGGAAACTGAGGCCCAGAAATGTTATTTGCCCAAAGTCCCACAGCTAATAGTCAATGAAGCTAGAATTTAAGCTCAGATTGCCTCTCTTGAAGGCCCAGGATCACCACCCTTTGTTGCAATTGGCCACAGAAGCCATGAGAGTACCCGGGCAGCCTCACGAGCTGCCCCGGCTTTGTAGCTTTTTGGAGCCTAAGAAGGGCCTTGGCACCCCTGCCCACTCGTCTGAGAGCCCTGAGGATCCTGCCCTCGGTCTCCGCGTCTCAGACCCCACCGTGTTCTGAGAAGCTGTGAGGTCCTCGCAGCTCTCAGCCATCCTGGGCACTGGGGTCGGGCGCCTGCATTGTGGGGGACCCCACAGCTGCCAGGGGCAGGCGAGCAGGCCCCTCGTGTCTTCTCCCCCAGGCTGAGTGCAGGGCAAAGGGCAGGGAGGAGCGGCCCAGCAGGCAGGCTGCCCCTTTGTCCGCCCGCCCCAGCAAGGGCACGGCCGTCCACGCTGGGATGGAGGAGGGAGGGAGGGAAGGGCTTGTTCTGGTTGCTCGGAGCCTCGTTTGGAAACACGTGTGTCACAGGGGTCCTGAGGCTGTGCCGCTGGGCACTTTGGAGGGACCCGCGCCTTCCCAGCCGCCTTTCTGTCCTTCGCCTGGCCTGCTAATCCCAGACCCTAAAGACTGTCTCGTAGCCCCTGCTCCCTCCATGACGTGGGCTTCTCAGCTCCCGCACACCCGAAAGCCCAGCAAATAGAAGGCACGCGGGGTCAGCCTGCTGGCTGCGCTCCCCTGCACTCTCCAATTATTTGACATCATTTTTAACTCGGCGCTGCATTAGAGCCAGGAGGGGTTGCCATGGAAACCGTGTCCGGGTGCCTCTGGTTTAACTCACTGCAGACAATCGCTCTGAAGCTCGGGGGGGCACGGATGTGATAGGACAGGGATGAGGCACTGGAGACCTTTACGCTTCAATTATTTTTTTCAGCCTCCTTTTGTAATTTCCTCTTCCTAGCCTGTGGCTCAGCCTCCCTGACCCTGGACCAGCTAGCCTGTGTGTGCGGTGCCGGCAGTTCCTTTCCTCGCGTGTTCTGTGGCACACAGGCTGCACGTTCGATGTTTGTGCCGTGGGCTGGGGAGAAGGAGGAAGGGCAGCTAGGGGGACAGCCAAGGGCCAGGCAGATGAATGAGGAGGCGTCGCTTAACCTCTAAGCAGGTATTTCTCAACGGTTCATGCAAAATTTCTAGGAATCTACTGTTTTGATCAGGATCCACTTTCAAGTCTCTGTGCCCTCCAGGCCCCGCTTGGGAAATACCGCCGAGTGTCATGGTGGTGCCATAACCTGCAAGTCTGTTTCCCCAGCCCAGCAGCCTTTGTGCAGAGGGCCTGCTGTCTGGAGCTGCCTGACGGCTCCTCTCCTCAGAGTTCCGCCTGCGTGCGCACGGCCCAGCCTTCAGACGGCGGTGCGCTCTCGGAGCAGTGCGTCTGCGCGTTACCCACACCTGTGCAGGCTGTGCAGGCTGTGCAGGCGGTCCCCTGCCCCCATGGGGCCTGCTCTCCCAGCTCTGCTGTACCGGTCAGGGCCGCAGGAGGGCACCTCTCCCCACTTACCCCCACCCAGGAAGGGGTCCAGCCGAACTCCTGGAACAGGGACCTGCTGGTTCCCTTCTCCCCGGGGTTGGCTCCTGGCTCGCTGGGGTGTCACCCAAGGGAGGGCTCCTGGCTAGAAGAGAATCCCGTCTTGGTCTGAAGACTGTGACGCGTGTAGCCCAGGCCCAGCCAGTCAGGCGAGGTGGGCCACGCGGGCCGCAGGTGGGCAGACAGCCGGAGGCCTTGCCGTCGCTCACTCCTCCCCCGGCCCCGCCCCAGCCCTCCGGTCCCGAATTCTGACCCTGCACCTGCTGAGCCCTGAGGAGGGGTTGTCTGTGTATCAGCCTCAAAAGCACAGGACATTAAACGGGGCTCGTCCTGCAAACCCAGCGACACCCCTCCAAGGCTGGTGAAACCTAGTCCCCTAAACTGCTCTCGGGGAGCCGCCCCTCCCGGCAGGCAGCAGGAGGGTCCCCAGGGCCCAGGCGCGCCTCCTACCCCGTGGCCGTCTGCCCTTGACCGCAGGGCAGCCTCGCTCGCAGCGGGGCTGGGAGCAGGCCCCGGGCTCCGCTCTCTCCCGCTGCCCTCCCGGGGGCGCCCCAAGGCCAGGCCTCGGGCGGGAGCTGCCGTCCTCCTTAGGGGCCTGGGGACACTCCGCGCAGCCATCTGGGGAGGTCAGAGGCCACCATCCTGGCTGCTGGCTCCTGCACCCCCTCCCGCCCAAGGAAACCAGGAAGTAGATAGGAAAATACAGTCTTTATTTGTCGAAACAACAAACCAGAAATATAATTTTGCCTTTAAAAATCTTCTGTCTTAGGCTGAAGACACCACCACTGACAACGTCCAGCCTTCCCTGACTCCCTTTAGAAAATCCCCAGGTCTGGTGTCAGCTGGCACCCCAAAAGAAGGAAGACTGCAGGCCAGCCCGGTGGGCAGCCTGCACCCGGCCCCCTCTATCCCCGTCCTGCCTCAGAACCATGTTCTGACGGCCTCCCCCGGGCCACTCCCTAGACTCGCAGCCGTCGCAGAGCCAGAAACCGGCCTGCTGGCACCCGACCCTCCGTAAGCGGCGGGGAAGCTGATGTCCTGCAGAGCGAGGCCCAGGACTCACCGGGATCGCACTCCCCAGGAGGGCAGACCTCGGAAAGGGGACCGGTGAACCCCACCCTGCACTGCCCCCTCCCACGCCCACCCTCAGCCTCTGTCCCTTTGTGGGGGGCGGGTTACAGGTAACGAGCAGATGGGCCCCTGGGCCCTTGCTCTGGTTTGGGTCCCAGTCCAGGTGCCACGAGGACTCTGGGAAGTCAGACTGAGCTGACAGAATGCTGGGAAAAGGACCTCGTTACTGAGACCTCTGAGCGGAACGGTGTGGTGCGGGGGGGTCCTTTCGCTGCTCCCAGGGTCTGTTTGGTATATGCTGGCAGGAGGGTCACAGAGGATGAGCCAGTCCCCGTCCTGGGGTCACGGACCCAGAGATGCTGAGGGTGGGGCATGGCAGTGGGAGGTGCAGAGCAACGGTTCTCGGGCCGCAGGCCGTGGGAGTGGGAGCGGTACGCGTCCCCGCGGGGCCTGGCAGGGACGTACTTCGGCAGCGCTGAGGATGAGTCCGGTGGTGCGTGGCCGGGCTCTCGGGAGGCCACCATCCACACACGCTGCATCTTCCAGGCCTCTGGGCAGGCGTCCCTGGAAATCCCAGCAGGAGAGGTGTGAGTGGGTTACCATGGTGACGGGCAGTCTCATCCGGCAGCACCACCTTGGCCTCTCGAGAGGATCTGGAAGGAATCCCTGTGCCGTGGGTTTGGGTTTCTCCCCATCCGCCGCAGGAGGTTGCATAAGCACGCAGCAGGTTGTGCGGCCTGAGCGCTGAGGCCACGGGGGACGCCTGGCTCTGCTCCCCGAGGTCCCACGGTCTCTGTCCCTGCGCGACTGTGTGTGTGATGCCGAGCTCGAGTGAGAACGATTAGTGACCCGGAGCTGGGTGGTCGGTGATGCAGGGACAGATGGCTTTGGCGAGGGCGTGGTGCTGGGTTGCCAAGTGCTGGTCCAGATGGCTGGGCTGGGCTGAATGCACAGTGGTACCAGCCATCGGAAGCTGGGCCCAACATCTTCCTGGCTTAGGAGAGAGTCGCAGAAACCGGCCCCGCACCCCCTAGACGCAGATAAGGTGGGTTGAGCCAGAGGAGGGGGGTGTCACCGGCTGTGACTGTACCGGGAGCCGCAGCGGTACGGGGGCGCTGGGTCCAGGAGCCTTTGCTCGCACACACACATCTTTTCTGCCCGTGGGCCAGAGCGTTTGTGGTCCAGAGGGGAGCGTCAGTGTACTGATACCTTCCGGACGCTCCGGTGTCCCTGGAGACACGGGCCCATTTGCTGGCGGGCTGGGGGGAAGGTGGAAAGGGGGCGGGAGAGGGGGGCTGGCGTGCCCCCCCAGCCCCGCCCTGGGCTCTCAGGCCACAGAGGAGACCTGCTTCCGGTCCTCGTGCTCGGCCTCCGCGTCACCCATCAGGGGCTGGCGCTTCTTGAGCTCCCGATGGTACTTGGCCATGAGGGAGGCGTAGATGCAGCCGTAGGCAGCGGCCACCACCATCATGACGCAGACCACACCGCACAGCACCCCCGCGACGATCACGGTGCCGATGGCCCGCCGCACACTCACGGGCCGTGGCCTCTGCTTCTGGGGGCAGGCGGTGCTGGGCTCGGGCTCGGGCTCGGGGCCCGGCTTGGGCTTGGGAGGCTCCGGGCTGGCCTTGGTGCAGGGTGGCCCGGGGACCTCCAGCCCGGCTGAGCTGTTCTGGTCCTCCAGCTGGGAGCAGTAGTTGAACATCTCCATGGGGACCACGCGCATGTCCTTCCCCCTCAGCTCCTTGGGCAGGGTGCAGGCCAGCTGATCCAGGCGCCCCCCTGCATCAGGAGAGAGAAAAGGGGGGCTGAGGCCGGCACTCCCTCCCCCAGCCCCAGGTCCCCACACGGAGGCCCGGGAGGCCTAGTTTCCATCCGCAGCGCTATCAGTCCCGGAGTCATGGCGACAGGAGAGGAAGGGGATAGGTTGGGGGACTGGCGTACGGTGTCCCTGCTCCCATCTGATAGAGAAACAAACATTCCCACCTCTCCTGCCCCCAGAGTCAAGCTGGCCCCCGGGTGCTCAGGAAAGGGGGGCCAGGAGCCCTGCCAGGCGGCAGCCCGTGCCTGTCCTAAATGACCTCTCCACTGACCGCCGTCCGTGACCCACGGCTCTGCTCTCCCCAGCGACTGCTCCCCCCGCGCCCCTCCCGCCCGCACAAAGGACAGAGGTCAGAGCCTCGGCCCTGCTCCTCCATGCGGGCGGGACCGTGGTTCCTAAGGCTCCTCCTTGGAAGAGGGAGAGGGGGGCCCAGGGACAGCAGTTTCCTCCTTGAGGGCAGTGGTGGCCCCCTCGGCAGCCCGGCCACAGCACCCGTGAGCGCAGTGGCATCTTGGGAGGGCACCCTGAGGACCCCCGAGGGCAGAGGAGGGCGTGTGGGCAGCGCAGGCTCACCCCGCGGCCTGGGCGGGGAGGGTGCAGAGCACAGGTGGGGCGAGAGGAAGAGGAGCTGCCCAGACGCCCCCCTTTTGGCCTCTTCGGGCAGCCCGAGATCTAGACGCAGGCGCGGCCCCCAGGGAAGTGCCTGGGCTCCTGCAGCCCCATCGCCGCAGTCTCCTCACACAGCAGACGTCAGTCTTTCCCGGGTGCTGAGGAAAAGAGCCCAGGTTTTTTGTTCTGGTTTGGTCTGCGTTTTTTTGGAGGAGCGCATGGCGGAAGATAACTCTACTAGTGCAAAGTTCCTAAAACGTACATCCCCCTCCGTGCCCTTCAGCTCCCGGTGACCGACGACTGGAGGGGCAAGGACGTCCCCTCCAGATCACACATCGGTCTGGCTCTCCAGACCCCTGTCCAAGGCTCACATCCCGTGAACTGTGTCCAGGGCCTTTGCACGGGCGGGGCCTGGGTGTGGAGATGCAGCCACCCTACCTCCCTGCTCCAAACACCTGAGGCTGACTCCCTCCCGGCCAGGGCATCCTGTGCAAATCACTTTACGTATCCGATTGCTGAGGAGTCTTGATTTTCTAGGCTGTCAATAAGAATGGCCGTCTCAGCTGCCGCTCAGTTAGGGTTCAAGTGGGTCACGTACATGGTAAGATATTTGGAAACTGGAAACCATGCAAGTGTTATTATTTCTCCTCTCACAGAAACGGGAGAAGTTATCACAGGGACTAACATCTTATGGCACTTTATCGTTTGCAAAATGTTTTTAATTAACTAACACGTGAGAATATTATGCAAATAATTAAATTGTGGAAACACTACGAAACAAAGGGAGTAAGACTTTGACGAAGGCATCAGTGTTCGCTTCACATCGATTCACTCGTTTGGCAAATTCATGGAGCCCTACTTCCTGCTGGACACCAAACTGTGTCTAATTAGGCCCGGTTAATATTATGACTTCCGCCAGCCAGCGGACACATAAATGAGTAAGTTTTACTGCGGACTCCTTTATGCTGGGTCCTTTTCCAGACGCTTCCCATGCGTTACCTACCCACTCCGCACAGTGATTCTCTGAGATAGATTCTCTGAGATTGGCCCCATTTCACAGATGAGGGTGCAGCCACAGAGAGGTCAGTGAGCTCTCTCGAGATCACACACGGCTAGTAAGTGGCAGAGCCACGAGGCAAAGCTGGACCTGGCGCTTTTAGCCAGCAGGCTTACTTCTCTGCCCTTGTCCATCTCATTTAATCATTCCGAAGGTCATTCTAGGACTTTCCCGGGTCACCGAAAGGGGAAGCATTTGGCTTCTCAGTAAAAGCTTTGATAACAGAACTTCTAGGGAGGAGGAGTTGAGATCATCGTCAAAAAGAAAATGTGACCGCATTTGTGGATTTGAACTCGATTCCGCCCTCCCGGCACTGTGGGTACTTAAGAGGTGGCTGCATTATTCAGAGGAGCGAGGGTCGCTTTTTTTTTTTTTTTTTTTTTTTTTTTGTGGTACGTGAGCCTCTCACTGTTGTGGCCTCTCCTGTTGCAGAGCACAGGCTCTGGATGCGCAGGCTCAGCGGCCGTGGCTCACGGGCCCAGCCGCTCCGCGGCATGTGGGATCTTCCTGGACCGGGGCACGAACCCGCGTCCCCTGCATCGGCAGGCGGACTCTCAACCACTGCGCCACCAGGGAAGCCCGCGAGGGTGGTTTTATCCCTCCTCCTCCCCCCGGGCCAGGGAAGCCTAGAGGCAGAGGACAATGATACTGTGTGTTTAAGTCCATCCTGAAACCTACAGAAGTGAGAGCCAGTTACAGAGAGTCAGCCTGAGGAGACCGGGCAGAGCAAGGCGGCTGGGAGCGGAGGGGGTGGGAAGAAGGGGGCCGCGGAGCCCCTGTGCCCACCGGTGGCCAGGCCGGGCCCACTCCTCCCCGACCTGACCCGTGCTCACCTCGGTAGGAGAACCACTCTAGCCAGTGCTTGAAGTCCCGCAGGTGGCAGTCGCATTCCCAGGGGTTGTCCCCCACCTGCAGCAGCTGCAGGCTGGCCAGGGGCTCGAAGGTCCGCCGGTCCAGGCTCTGCAGGCGGTTGGCGCGCAGGAACAGGGAGCGCAGGGCGGGGAGCCCGTCAAAGAGGCCGGGCGGGAGCCGGGCCAGGCCGTTGAGGGACAGGTCGAGGTGGCGCAGGCGCGCCAGGGGCCGCAGCAGCTCGGGGTCCAGCGCGCGGAGGCTGTTGTTGTGCAGCCACAGCTCCGTCAGGTTGGCCAGCCCCCCGAAGGCGGCGCGCGGCAGCCCGTCCAGGAAGTTGTTGGAGAGGTCCAGCCGCTGCAGGCCCGGCAGGCCGGCGAAGGCCCCGGCGGGCAGGGAGCTCAGCCTGTTGTTCAGGAGCAGCAGGCTGTGGGTGGCGGCCGGCAGGTCCGCGGGCAGCGCGGCGAGGCCCCGGCCGCTGCAGTCCACCTGCAGGCCGTGGCCGTCGCACGTGCAGGGCGGGGGGCAGGCGGGGGCGGCCTCCGCCGTGCACAGGGCGATCCAACAGGCGAGCCCTGCGGGACAGACGGGGCATGGCAGGACTGCGGGTTGCCGCTCCCACTGCCTTCCCCTCCCATCCGCCTCCCATCACGCGGCCTCACACCGATCCCCTTTGGCCCAACCACGCGCGGTGCCGTAGTGCTTCTTGACCACGTAGAAACACAACGAACCCCCCGCAGCACATGCATGTGGACGGACACCGCCGGGCAGCCGGGGTCCCCACACGGCCCCGACACCACAGACGCTGATGCGACAGAGGATGTGAGGGTGTCAGAGGGGCCGCCCCATGTTCCTCTCCCAGGGCCGCTGCCATGGAAGGATTCTGTCCAGAGAAAATGGCTCTGCTTCCTTCCCCTCTGCACCGCACCCCCCACCACCACCACCTGGAGCTGCACGGGGCTGATGGCCGTGCATGGCAGGGGCCGCGCTGCACACACGAAGGGGTACACCGACCCCTGCCACCACTTCCCCGGTCTGCATGAGTCCCACATCCAAGGTGGGCCAGCGACTCAGGGTGACGAGGGAGCCCGGGCCCGCCCGGGCCCCACCCCAGAGACCACTGTGGAAACGGTGGGGTGAGATGCTGAGTTCCACGTCCACGTGGAGGATGCTGGGGTGCGAGTCCCCAAAGTTGTGGGCCCGGGGCAAGTCCCACATCTGTTCTCACTCTACAGCCACCTTGCCCTTAGCCCGGGCCCCTGTCCTCAATTTCCGCAGGACAGATCTGTTGACAGAATTCCTTTCACAGTCCCGTGTTTTGCCCAGGGCCCCTGTGGCAGGGCTGCAGGGGGACGGGTGCTCAGAGAACAGTCCCGCAGGGCAGCTCGTTCCGTGGCCCACCCTTCTAAGAGTGACTGCAAAGCCCCCGACTGTCCCCCAGGGTGTCCCTGTGGAAGGGGAGGATCCCACCGGGCCGGGAGGAAAGGCCCCAGCCGAGGAGTGCTGGCCGCTTGGCTCCAGCTGGAGGGGCAGCAGCTGCCCTGACCAGGGGTCTGGAGGGGACGGTCCTGAGTCTGTGTCTAGTAGGGGTCTGCTGTCTAGTGTCCCAAAGGGCAGACCCTGAAGGAACAGGGTGGGACTGCACCCCCCTTTCCTAGAGGATCGGTGACTCCTGAGAGGCACCTGACCTGCCAGGCTGACACCTGAGCGTCTTTGTTCTCGGGGGGAAATGAGCACAGGCACGGCCATGGACGCCAACTGGAAGCCCTTCCGGCCCCCTGAGGTCACCTGAGGGCCGCTGACCCTCTCGCTGTCTGAGCTGTCTGCGGCCAGGTCAGCCTGTCAGACGACCCCCGCCGTGCCTTGTGGAAGTCAACTGAATTCCTCAGACCTCACTTTCCCCAGAAAAACACTCAACCCATCCAGCCTCCCTCTCAAATGGACCAACATAACTACGGGTCACTGTCCCCCCACCCCCAAGAAATTCAGGCTGGCGTAAAAGCTCTGGTGGCAAGAAAACAGAGCCCTGTGTTGCGAGGTGTTGAGTGATTCAAAAGGAAGTTGAGAGGGGAGCTGGGTCCCTCGGGATCGCTGCTCTCTGGGGTGAATAAATCAGGCCGCTTGTGTCTTGGAGCGGCAGCATCACAGGGCTGACCGTGCGAGGGCAGGAGTCAGGGACGTCCCTCGAGACCACTCTTACCTCTTACCCTGTAGCCTTGACCCTTCACCTCGTGAAGAGAATTCCCAGGGCTTCCTTCACCCGACAGCTCACAAGGTTCCCTTGTGGGGAGTGGGCGGCCTCTGTCTCCCCATATGCAGGAGGAGGGGCTGAACCCGCTCCCTAAGGCCCCTTCCAGTGTCACGTCCCCCGAGCCCCCTGGTTCCCCCCCCCCATCTCAGAGCTACAGGGGCTGAGCCCTAAGGGAGGCCTCCAGGCCCACCCAGCTGATGGCCGAGCAAGGAGAGGGCGGTTTGCCATTAGGGCAGCAGGACTTGCTGGGGCCCCTGGGGGTGGAAGCAGACCCACCTGGGGGGACAGAGCTGCCTGTGGAGCCCCTGCCCCCGACCCGCCCGCCACAGAGCTCAGAAGCAGCTCTTCCCCCGGCACCGCGGGCAGGGCTGCGGGGACTGGGCCCTGCTTCCCAGACCCAGGCCGTGGACGCCTGGGAAGAGCATCCCTGCATCCCCACTAAGCCGACCCCCGCCTCCACTCACAAGAGATCTGCCTCCACAGCGGGGCAAACCAGGTGCTCAGCTCGGGGCCGCTGCCCGGGGCCAGCATGGTGGCTACACGGCTGTCAGGCCCGGCACCTCGAGGGAGAAAGGAGCCCCTTGTCCGCTCGGTCAGTCCTGAGAGAGAGGGAGAGAGAGCTGAGCGGAAGCAGGTGTCAGGCCGGTGCAGCCCCGGGTTATGGAGGGGGCCCAGTGTCTCTTTACCCTCCCCTCCTGTGTTCTCGGCTCTGATTCCCTGGGCGGGGGGGGGGGGGGGGAAAGAGGAGCAAGGGGGCCAAGAAGCCAGGAGCCTCTGCCTCCGTCGACAGCAGAGGGCGCGTGGAGGGGCAGGCGGGCATCCCAGGAGCCCTGGGGCCGGAGACAGTGCTGAGGCCAGTGCTGGGCGATGCAGGAGCCGTCCACCCGCCCTGCACCCCTCACCTCCCGCCCAGCCTCTCCCCGCCTCTTCTTGTCTCCCTGGATGATCTCGTAAACGTGTTCGGAGCCACGTGGCCTCCTCTGCCTCTGGGCTTCCCCCACGTCCCAGGCGCGGAAATCGTCGAGGGCCAGCTGGCCCCCCAGCCCCACTGTGCTCTTACCATGGCCCCCGAGGAGGCAGAGACCAGGCCCCGCGTAGGGGCGGCCGTTGGCTCGCGGGTGAGGCCCAGGCCCGGCTCTTGCCACGGGGAAGCCCCCTGCTTGCCCTCCGCGGTCTCCCGGCGGGTGAGCGGCCGTGCTCTGTCTTCTGCCACCGGCAGGTCTGGGATAAACCTCATCAGCTCAGGGGCTCGTGCTGCAGCCGCTGCCGTCGGGCACAGGGGCAGGGAGAGGGCGAGGCTGCAGCTCGGAGAGCGGCTCCTCTTCCCGAGGGGCGAGGGGGCCTCCCCCTTCCCAGGTGACCTGCCCTGGTCCCACTCCCTTCCAGGCGTGGCCAGGGGCCCGTCACAGGGGCGGGAAAGGGGACTGCGGGCCCCCTGCCGCCGGCCCAGCGCGAGGTGGCGAACGGACAGAGACGGGCCAGCAGCCTCCCCTGCTCGGTGGCCACGCTGGACCCGGGGGCTCCAGGCTGCAGCCTCCCGCTCCCTCCCACAGCCGCCTTAATTCTGGGAGCCTGAGGGGCTACTGGCAGAGCAGAGCGGAGCTGAGGGGTGGGGGCAGCCGCTGGAAACTCAGCATCTGAGCAGGATCTCCCTCAGGCACTGGGGGCCGCTTCCGTCTCCTCCCCGCTTACCGCTGCCAAGCAGCCTCCTGGCCCCACGAGCCCACGAGCACCACAGCCCCGGGGGCCCGCAGCTGGGCCCCGGCAAGGGCGCCCGCTCAGGATGGGGGCCCGCCGGGGAGGGGCACCGCTCGGGGGGCCTGTCTGTCACTCTGGGCTTCACCCCCCACCAGGGGCCTCGCAGAGGCTGCAGAGCGAGTCGCCCTGGGCAGATGTGGGGCGAGGGGTGCAGACCCACATGCCTATAGGGCATGTGGGCTGGGGGTGGAGTAGATGCCCAGAGCAGCTGAGGGGTCTTTTCCAGCTACCCTCCCAGGGCCAGGTCCCCGGGGCTCCTGGCTCAGACTCCCAGGTCAGGGAGGGCTCTGGGTTCGAATCCCTGCCGGCCGCTCCCTCGCTGTGTAACTTAAACAAATCACGGAAACCCTCTGGGCCTCGGTTTCCTTATCTCTCAAGGTGATGACCAGAACACACGGCCCTCCGTGAGGGTCACTCTGATCGGGGGAGGAGAGCTAGCATTTGCTGAATTCAGGAGACCTCACCTTGCAGGGCAGTCTAGGGGACTCCAAGCTTGGACCTGAGCCCCAGGTAGACGTAGGGAGACGTCAGTGCCCTGTGTCCGCGGGGAGGGGCGGCGGCTTCCAGCGCGTCTGCGGGACCTCTCTTTCTTGGTCCCCCAGTCTCACACCTGGGTGTCTTTCTCTGTGCCTGGGCCCGTGCCAGGCCAGCAGCCGTCACATGGCGGTCACCGTGGGCCGCGCTCGCACACAGCCTCCCGGGCCTCCGTCACTGAGGACGCCGTCCACCCTCTCCGTGAGCCTCGGCCCCGACCCCTGGAATAGTCCCACACTCCTCTCGCCAGCGAGGACCCGCAGGTCGGCAGCTCACAGCGCCCACACGGTGTCAGGGGGGTCAGCAGCCAGCCAGGCTCAGAGGTGGAGCCCAGCGTGCCTGGTCACACGGCCGGTCAGGGACACAGGCCCGCTCCCTGGGGACTGTCCCCTGGCAGTGGCCCCTGGGGGGAGACACGTGTGTGCGCTGAGCGGGGTGTACACACAGGCTCCCAACACAGCGTGTGATGCAGACCACCCCCCCAGAGAGCGTGCAGCCACACACACACACACACACACACACACACACACACACACACACACACACGGGTGCACTCACGCGCACGCTGGCAGCCCTCCAGCATCCCCAGATGCTGTCACTCCCGCAGTTCCCGCGTGTCGCCGGCAGACAGATGCACGGGGGGACCTCCAGCCCGGAAGCAGGGCCTAGAGAAGCCCCCCGAGGGCCGCCCCCAACCCAGGACCCTTTCCACACTCAGACCCACGCCCTGGGATCTCTGGAGAAACGTGACGGGAACAAGGCCCCCAGGTCCATGGGGATGTAGCCTGCGCTCCCTGGAGACCACAGAAGCACCCCTCAGGCGCTGTGGGGTCCATCACCCTGCCCTCCAGCCCACCTCCAACCCAGGACCCCTTCCGGCCCCCAGAACCATCTACCTCGTTAGGAAAGGGGTGACCTACATTAGGATGCCAGGAGCACAGCGGCCCAGGCAGGCGGGGCCACTGCGGAATAAATTCACACCGTCTGGGAGGGAAGTCCCCGCCCAGGTGGGAGAACGGGCAACAGAAACGAGTGAGGTGGCGGTCTCGGGGCTCCAAGCCCCACAGCCTGTGGGCATTTCTGTCCCAGTCCCAGGGACGGGGACACAGAGAGGAGGGTGGACCCAGCGGGGTCCCCAGCCTCCTTCGCTGGGCTCTGCTGAGAGAATCAGGATAGAGGATGGGGCTGAGGAGCTGCAGGCCGAGTGACGCCCCCCCGCCAGGATAGGAACACGGGCTCTGGGCCCCAGCCCTCTGCTACTCCAGCGTGGTCCACGGGCCAGCAGCAGCAGCCTCGCCAGGAGCTTCCCAGACCCGGCCCAGGCCGACGGGGTCAGGATCTGTCTCTCAACGAGACCTCAGGCCAGTCACGTACCTGGTCACGTTCGAGAAGCCCTGGGCCAGGTCACTTCTCTCCCAGCAGCGCAGACCCCGGCACCTCCCGGGAGGCCGCGGCAGGGGATGGCCGGGGCCGGGGCAGCCGGGGGCGGCGGAGATGGGGGATGCTGGCGGTAACAGCTCTGCAGGAGGGCTCCGCGTGGGGGGAAACCATGCCCGCGGGGAAACACCTGTGTATGGTTCCCAGTCCCCGCAACAACTGTCTGGGGTTAGAAGCACTGTTGACACCATTTTGCGGATGGGGACACGGAGACTGGGGACAGGTAGTAACCTGCCTAAGGGCAGGCAGTGGGAGGGTGCAGCCAGGGCCCAGGCGGCCTGGCGACAGAGCTACTGACCAGCGGCCTCACGAGCCTGGAGGCCGGCTCTGCTGACCCGCCTGCGTGTGGAGGCTCCTGGAGCAGGGGGAGGGCTGCACCCTCGCGTTTGTGCAGCGCTTCACACCGACCGGCCTCTCCTCGTCCTCCCGCTGCCTCTCTGCGCCCGACGCGGGTGCCCTCATCAAGCCGGGTCGCCCCCTCCCCGCCAGCCTTCTTCCCGGGGGCATCACAGATGCAGTGGGGAGAGGGAGGCAGGGGTCTAGCTGCGGAGGGGGTGGCGGGCTGAGGTGAGGAGGTGGGCTGGGAGCCCCGCGGGGGTGGCAGCAGGGCAGAAGGGCCCACGGGCTCCTGCGGAGTCACATGGGGTGTGGCAGCCCCCCGGAGACTGGGGGTGCGGGGGCGGGGACGGCTTCCCTTCCCCACGGGAGGAGCAGCCTGCCTCGCTCCCACCCCGCCGACGCCCAGGTTAGGGTGGGCACCCTGACCCCTCTGTGCTTCTGCCCCCGACTCCTCCTCCGGCCAGGGTTGGCTCAGTCTCCAGCAGGAAACCTCCAGCAAACCCACCCAGGCCTGGCGTCCGCACCCTTCCTCTGATGCTGCGTGGTCACGTCCATCCCCCCAAGTCAGTGTCCAAGCCGCACAGCCATCAGCGCCCACTGTGCCTTGACCTGAGGCTCCTGCCCCCCGGGATGTCTTGCTGGCCTGCCGTGTACCCCCTCCCCAGGGATCTCCCTTTGGTCAAGGTTCCCCAACCCGGGACAGGGCCTCTGCGCCCCTCCATTGTGCAGACAGGTGAAGGTCACGGGCTACCGAGCGGCAGGGACGGGACGGAGGCCACGCCTGGGGCTTCGAGGGCAGCACCTTCCCACCCGCCCGGCCGGGCTGAGGGGCACCCGGACAGGGGGACAGCGGGCGCCCACGCTGAGCCCTGGGCGTGCCATCCAGGCCGCGCACTCCACCTGCAGCCGCCAGTCTGGCCTTCCAGGCCCTTCCCACCTCTTCCCTGCCTGGCATCCCCGTAACACACGCGGCCCAGGCGGCGCGGAAGCTGGTTTTTTTAATCTCTAAATTTGTACTTGGAACAGACAAACCCCCTGGTGCATTTTTAAACGCGTGCCCTGTTCTCATGCCCGCCTTCCTGCAGCCTTGCTTCCTTGTCATCCTTCCTTGTCAGACGTTCCCACTCCCAACCAGACCCTCTGGAAAGCGGAGAAAAGCCACCATCACCCCTCGCAGGAGCTGCTCTTGGGCCCGCGGGCCTGGCTCGGGGGTGGGCGGGGTGGACCCAGGCAGGCAGGGTAGAGAGGCCTGATCTGTGTAGGAGGAGGGGGGAGGCCTCCCCAGGCACCCCAGCCCTAAAACACCCGCCTCCCCGTGCCCCTCAGCGTTGGGGGCTGGAAATGGGAGCAGGGTTTGCTTGTCCCAGGCGCAGCTTCCAGCCAAACCCCAAAGGAACAAGATCGGTTGCTGAAGAAGCTCCCCCCACCCCCCGTCCTCCTCCTGGCACCCCCAGCCGGCTTCCCTGGTCTCCCTCTCTTGGCAAAGCTGGATGGAGCCTGTGCCGGTGTGGAGGGGGACACGGCCGCGGGTCCCGTCCCAGCTGCACTCCCCGGCCCATCTCCACACGCTCAGCCCGCACCCCGGCCCCGTAGTTAGCTCAGCTGCTGGGTGTCAGTCTGAGCCAGGCCTGACAGCCAGGTGCCAGGGTCCCCACCAGCCACCCCAGACAGGCAGACAGCAGCTCAGGGAGAGGATGAAGGGCCCCGAGAGTGAGTGGGGAGGTTGGGACTCCCGGTCAAACGGCCTCCGTTCTGCCCCGGGCCGTATACCAGCCACCCCTAAGCTGAGTCCACCCCGCCCCCCAAGGCTTCCTGAGCTCTTTCGTAGGTAGAGAGGGTGTGCGGCTGGGGGACCCCAGCTCCATCCGGGCCCAGGCAGGCTGGGAGCAGAGCTGGAGCCTCGAGGAAGGGCCGGAGGAAGGGCTCCGAGGCTCCTCTCCCGCATCCACTCCCGGCCACGCCCCCCATACGAGCAGGGGACTCAGGTCCAGCTGGGGGGACCCTCTGCACCCCTGTCCAAGGACAGCCTGCTAGAGGCCAGCGCGCCTCGCTGAGGGCGTCCTGTAGAGGCCGGTCAGCACCCCTGGTCCCTGCCCCCGCCTCGGCGCCAGCCCTCCAGCCTGCCACCCCACAGACGTCCTGTGTGCCGGCCCTGTCACCAGCACCCCCTTCCCCCTGGCACCCAAGTCCCTGGGGCTGCCTGCTGAGCCGGGCATGCAGGCGGCACAGGGCTCCTGGCTGGCGCCCCCCATGCTGCAGGGACCGGTTTCTATGCCACCGGGCCTGTCATCCGGCACTGGCAATGCCTCCTCCCCTCCTTCCCCAGCAGAATTCCAGCTCCTGTCCCCAACGCTGGGAGGTCAGAGTTCCCTGTGTCCTTCGCCTGCCCAGGGGTCCGGTCCTGAGCACCGCCCCAGCCCCAGCCACTGCCCCCAGGCAGGAGGCAAAGCAGCTGTCCATGCAGGCAAGGAACCCAGCGGAGATGGGCTCGGCCCCAAGCCTGGCCCCTGCACCCGCCCCCCGCGCCCCTGCCCAGCGCACGGCACTCACCTTCCGCACCCCAGCGAGCGCCCTGAATCAAGTGGTCTGAGCCGTCCAGTGAGCCCCTCCTGGGGTTCCTGGAGAAAGGAGACAGCGAGCGCAGCAGCACCAGCCTGATCCCCCAGCAGGACCTGGCACGCAGAGCCCCGGCGGGAGGAAGGAACGCCTGAGGCCGTCTCCCACGGCGGGCGGGCGGGCGGCCGGGTCTCGGGAGCCGCGGAGAGGGGCAGGCGGGGAGGGGAGCGCGTGTGCGGAGCAGAGAGCAGCAGAGTGACAGCGGGGGAATGTCCGTGATGACAGCGACAGGCGCGCACACAGGAAGGCGGGCGCACGGAAGGCGGGCACACAGGCGCACACACACCGGAGGCGCTCACCCTTGAAACGCTCCCTTTTCAGGGGGAGACGCTGCCATGAACTCCAGCAGGAGGAGGACTGTTTACCAGGTCCTCTATTTTCTCTCCCCACCCCCGCAGGTTCTCCCTGCCCTGGCTGCCGCCCCCTCTGGCTTTATCCCCTCTCCCCTTGCCTTTGGGGACACCGGGGCAGGACCCAGGGGACAAAGGCTCCGGGAAGCTGGGTCTGCATCCTGCTCGGAGGTGGGGGCAGTATCTCCCACCCTGCCTGTAGGAAGGGAAAGCTGATCTGGGTCTCTGTCAAGGGGCGGCTTATTCCAGAGGGGGTACCTGGAGGGGTGCACGGGGACCCATCTGCCCGGTGGTCCTTCGGAAAGGGGCCCTAGGCCACACAGCCGGGGGCACACGGTCACGCAGAGGTCACTGAGCCTCGTGACCCCAGACCGGGGCTATCTGGGGAGGGAAATGCAGGCAGGCTGGGCCGGGGGCCTGGGGTCAGGTTGCCTGGGGCACCCTGGGGTGAGCCCTGAGGAGGGGCCAAACCCAGCCCGCCTCCCGGGCCTGGCTTCTGCTCCTGGCTCTGGGCTGGATGGGAAGAGACTGGTATCGAGAACTCAGAGACGTCTTTACCAGCCAATCAGGACAAAGGAGTGGGAGAAACTGATATTCCAAGGGAAGGCAAGCGTCGATCCAAAGGAAAGAAAGCCAGGCACCGAGTCAGGGGAGGAGCGGCGGCCAGAGCTGGACCCGAGGTGACCTTCCTGGCATCTCTGGAAACCTGCCTGACAGCCAGACACGTGGCATGTTTCTGGCATCCCTTTTCCATTCCGCCTGCTTTCTGGGGGATCCACTGTCAGCCCTGGGTGCGGGTTGAGAGACACCCCTGACTCAGGACGCTCCCACACCCTCTCTGTCTGCTCCGCCGTCCGACACCGCAGGGATCCCGTCTCCCACCCCACGCCCATGTCACACGCACCTCGCCTGCCCCCAAACACGCTTCCTGTCCCCCAGCTGCAGTAGAGTGTGTGTCCTTCCTTGAGTCTGGGACCCTCTCCTCACCCACGGGGTACATCCCGCTCCTTGAAAACTCAACCAGAGCTCACGTCCTGGTGCACCGTCCCAGGCTAGTGCCCGCGGGACCTTCTTCTCTGACCCGTATCACAGAGGACGCGTGGCAGCTTTCTGTGGGTGGTTCACCCCCTTTCCTACACCGGGGGCTGTCCCGGAAGAGGGGTCCACCTCGCCAGGCTGAGTGAGGAATGAGCCGGAAGGAAGAGCCCAGCCGGGTGTCAGGGGCCCAGAGGCTGGACTGTGTTGCACGCCGACCCGCCATCAGCTGCCTGTTAGCCCCACAGCCCGGGGCTGCCCTGCAGTGACCAGGAGGGACGACCAGGTCTCTGGGGTCCCTGGGCACCGGCTCCCCAGCTGGTGCCTAAAAGATGGGCCCCCGCTGACCCCGCAGCCCTCGCACAGGTCAGCACAGCCTGCAACTGGGCTTCGAGGACAAAGTGGATGGGAGGGCGCGGGGCACGATGGAGTTTCTGCCCCACGGGGCACGCTCCCCCCAGGGAGGGTTTCTGTGTGTGCAGCACAGCTGTTTCGTTTCGCCGTCTGTGATGACAAAGCGGCACGCAGGTGACAGCCAGGACGCAGAGCAAAGAGGTGCATCTTGATAAGCCGCCTGCCGCCTGTGGCCTCACTGAGGCTCTTTGTCTGCCAGCCGAGCGCGGGTCCTAGAGAAAAGCTGCTTTGCAGGAAGGCAGGCAGAGGGAAGGCGGGACCCGGCCCCGAAGGGGGACAGGCCAGGCTGGGGCAGGAGGAAGGGGGTCCAATCGCTCCTCCTCCATCCGACTGTGGTCGGGCTCTAACACAAGGACCCGCCAGGCACAGGCCCGGAGGGGGAAGCAGCCTGGAAGGACGGAGGCCTCGCCTGCCGCCGGCCGGGCCTGGCTCTCTCCTCACCATGCGCTCTGCCCTGTCTGCAAAGCCCGGCACCAAGGGCTATTCTCTGCTGCGCAGGAGGTGCTGGGGGCAGGGGGCCAGCCCGGGTCCACTGGAGCGAGGCAACGGGGGCCGAGGGCCGCCCTGGAGTCTCTCGGGAGAAGGCTGGGCTCTCGCGGTGTCTGGGGTGGAAGAGCACAGTTTGGGTTGTGAGGCAGGCGTCGAACAGAAGGACGTAACAATTCAAGCCCCGAGGTAAAGCCGTCAGGCGTCGCAGAGCGCGGCTAACAGTTCTCCCTGGAGGAGGTTCTTCTCGTGTCTCGCCTGAATTCCCCGTCTCTTTGTGGGTTCCCTCCTGGGTCCTCGAGGGCACCAGAGCCCGGCTAGCTCGCTAGCATTCTGTCCCGCATCTACAGAAGGGTGGGGCTCCACGTGGACGAAGGCGCCCACACCGGAGGTAAGGGGAAGGCTTGCAGAACTGGCTTCCCAGCCAAGTGGCTGACTCAGTGGAATTCACAAGCACTTACTTATTTAGCTCGAAAAATACTTATTGAGCCCTGATGCGTGCTAGGTGCTCTCCTAGGTGCAGGTATCGGAACTCAACCCCCCACCCTCCCGCCTGCTGTTAGCCCCCATGCTAACGGGGCAAGACAGACTATAAATGAGAATTAAGTAAATAAGTCATGCATCTTAGAAAACAAAAAGAGTGATGAGATAGAGGGTGAACGGCCGGCCGGCCGCAGGGAGGATTGCGTTATCGGGGAAGTCAGGACGCCGCTCCAGGAGACGCCGTTTGGGCTGAGATCCGACCACGAGAAGGAGCCTCCTCCTAGAGTTCTAGGGAAGAGCATTCTCAGAGGGAGAAAGCAGCCGGTGCAGATGCCCCGGGGTGGGAAGAGGCTTGGCCTCTCCCTCTCTTTGAGGGAGAAGGATTCGGGCTGAAGTCAGAGGTTGGTGGCCGGGCCAGCTGCCTTGGGGCCTTGGACACCAAATTACGAAGGAATTTCAGCTTTGCTCTAAGGGCAGCGGGAAGGCCTTGGAAGGTTTTTCGCAAGAGAGAGACGTGATTCGAGCTTCAGAAGGGTCCCTCTCGTGGGTCTGTGGGGAGCGACCCGCTCAGGGCTCTGTGGCGTTAATCCACGTGGCTCTGGGGGTAGCAGGAGGGGTGGAGAGAGTGGGCAGATGCCCGAGGTTCTGGACAAAGGCGGTAGCACCTGGGTGGGACACGGGAAAATGGTAACAATTCGGTAGGTGGGGAGGTTTGGGGAGGAAAAGCCAGTTAGGTTTTGAAGTCGTGAAGTTTGAGATGCCTACTGGTGACCCAAGGGGGCCGGCAGCAGGCAGCCGGAAGTCGTCAATCCTAGGAGCGTGGCTTGCCTTGGAGGAGCCCGTGGTTCCACGGAGACGGAGCCTGGCTCCGGAGAACAGGCTTGAGGTCTCACTCCTCCCATCTCTACCCACGAGCCTCAAAATCCTGCTTCATTAGACGGGCACCAACCCCGCTGTCTCAAGACTCCCTGTGGAGGAATCACAGAATTTCTCCCAGCTCAGAGATGCCGGGACTCCAGGAGACTTGGCGGCGAGACATCGAGAGGCCGAGTCTCGCTCGGGAGAGTCTGAGAGCTTTGACCCAGAGGCCAAGGTCACGGTAAATAAGCCTCCCTAAATCCCAAAGGTTGGAACATCCTAAGCTTTCGTGTGACTCCCCTCTGACAACTGTTAGGAGGTTCCTCTCTTTCATGCAGCCTTTTTCCACAGGTGAGAGAAATCTGTCTAATGTGAACATCAAGGGTGGTCCTAACAGGAAGAATGAGGGGAGGGGCCGAGGGGCCTCCCGCAGCCTTAGAGAGAAATGGGGGGAGGGGAGCACGCCTCACCTGCTGCACCTGGGTCTGTCCTCTTTGTCATGAACCGAGATGTGGGCCTACCAGTCCCCTTCCGGCCCACGCCTTTTACCCGCCCCCCGGACCTTGCAGCAACAAAGAAGCCCCTGAATATGATGCAAAGTCTCGCCAATGAGCCGTCACTGGGGTGACTGCAGAATGTCTCGTGAACACGGCCTAGTGGCTGGAACCCCGACCCATCCCCGCATCACAGATGAGGGCACCGGGCCCTGAGCGGGGAGCTTGCCCAGGCCTGTCAGCCCCCTCCCGACGGGGGCTCAAGTCAGGCCAGAGGAGAGAGGTGAGGTGCCTTAGAGACAGTGGTGCGTGGGTCCTGCTTCTGTGTTCAGGGGCCAGGTGGCTCGGGCGAGGCTTCCCCGGCCGTGAAGGCCCAGCGATAGCAGAGCTGGCCTGCTGTGTGGACACGACCTCAGGACGCAGGGGGCCTGGCACTCAGCACACTTTCTATATTCTTGTCTCTGACAGTAGGAGGCCGGCCTCGTTTCTTTATTCTTTTTCTTTCACTATAACCTGGCTTTCTTTCTATTCTCTGGCCCCAGATTTCTCTTGGCATCTGGGCACTGGCTTGCGTTCTCCAAGCGTTTGGGGACCAGAGCGGCGTGGCGGCCCTTGTGAGCGGCAGCATCAAAGCCTGGTTTTCTGGGGCTGGGAGCCTCCTGCAGGTCTGGGCGACACGGGCCCAACTTGCGAGGAAGGAGCCTTCTTACAGATTGGGCTGGGGGGCCGGAGTGGAGCTGGGGGGAGGGGCTGTAACTACCCACGAAGGCCCTGAAATCCAGCCTCGGTCTCTGTGGGAAAGGGGAGAGCGGCCTTCCCAGGGTGCCTGCCTCGAGCTCCAGGGATGCAGATACGGAGCCGCCGGTGCCCCCACCAGGAAGCTAGTCTGCAGGCTGCTAGTGCCCCCCGCCCCCCCGCTCATGGGCCTTCTCCCTCTGACTCAGATCTGACGTCTTCTCTCTCCACCCACCCCCACCCCATCCCCAAACACCCCCATGGCCTGGCCTGGCCCGCTCCTGGCAGCCGTGGGCGTACAGATGAGGATGGAGTTCCTGCGGCGTACGTTCTGGGCGGCCACCCGGCAGGTGGGTGCCAGGGGTCGGGCGGGGGGTGCTGGACGCTCAGGGTGAGGACCCCTGACCTGTGCACCTGGCTGCTGCCACCAGCAAGGCCCTGCCTGCATCTCAGCGCCCGGACCCCCCAGCACACACTCCCCGCACGTACATGCAAGGCACACACGCCAGGCACGCGCCACGGGCGCACCACACAAGCACACACACACGTCACACCGTGCACATACCCCTTGAGTACACACCACATTCACCAAACGGGTATGGGGCACACCCCTGCACACACATCACAGGTGTGCCGTGGACTCCAACCCCACACGGATGCATCACACACCACACACACACACACACACACACACACACACAGGTGCACAGCTCATGGTTCCCCTCTTCCCTCCAGTGCGGCGCTGCGGAGGGTCCGTGCCCGGAGAGCTGCCAGGACAGTGTGAGCTCCCCACGGGGGGAATACGGTGGGAGAGGGAAGCAGCCCCCAGCCCGCATCCTCCCGATGGGCCAGCCCCTCCTTCCCTGCAGCCCGGGCTCCACACAGAGGGCCTCCCTACACGGTCGGGCAGGCAGGGGCCGGGGCTCAGCAGCAGGGCCTGGCCTTGACCTCCTTCTGGGTCTCTTCCCAGGACCTGGACTGCTTCGTCATAGACAACAACGGATTCATCCTGATCTCGGAGAGGCCCCAGGAGGTAAGGCACTCGGGAGGCCCAGCGGCCTCGACGGTCAGAGAAAGCCCAGAAGCAATCCCGGCCCAGGGCCAACTAGAGGAAAAGGTCTGATGAAAACGGAGTCTCTTCCTAGAACCACAGCCAGCACCGCAAGACCCCCAAATCCAGACTTCTCAACTCACACGCCCAGAGGAAATCTTACATCTCGGGTCTTCTCCCACGATTGTTGGTAGGGAGTTGTCCACATGATGAGGCCCCAGCTTTTCTGTCTGCAGCCTTGCCCTGGGGGCCTCCCCCAGAGTCCTACACCCGCTCCTACTGCCCACCCCCTACCCCCCTCTGCCTCTCCCCTCTCCCATCAGTCCGTTCAGGCGGCTGTAACAAAACCCACAGACTGGGCAGCTTACAAACCACAGTTCTGGGGGCGGGAGACGCGAGACCAGGGTGCCAGGGGCCGGGGTTGGCCCGGTCCAGGTTGCAGGGCTCTCACTGTGCCCCCTCCTGGCGCGAGGGACAGGGAGGCCTCTGGGGTCTCTTTTCTAAGGGCACCAACCCCACTGTGAGGGCTCTGCCCTGGGGGGCATGTTTCAGCATGTGAATCTGGGGGACACACAGGCCACAGCGCCCACCCTTCTATCTCCTTGGGGCCGGGTCCAGGCCTTCCCGCTTCCCGTCTGGACCTCCCTTGTGGGAAATTCTGTCCTAACCCTACAACCTGGCTTTGCTGCGAAGGGAGTGAACGGTGGCAGTCCCCATCACACGGCACGGCTGCGCACCCAGGAACCCCACGTGCCCAGACGGGCCGAGGAGAAGGTACAGCCACAACCTTGTATTTGCTGAGCCCCAAGTTATTTATTTAGCCAGAAATTACACCTGAACCAATGCTGAACACATTCACCTAAAGCGATGCCTTGAAATGAGCCAGAAGCATCAAGGGGCCTCCAGCCTAGGGGACACGGTGTGTGGTCCAGCGGGAGCTTTGCCACTAATCGGACGTGTGGTTGGGTGGCCTGGGCCCATCTCCCCCTCTTGGAATAAGGGCCTGGGCTGCGTGATTTCTCAGGTCTGGGTGCCCGGGTGCCGCAGAGCCGCGGGGAACGAGCCGATCTATGACAGCAAAGTTACTCAGACTTACATTTCTCTAAGTACGTGTCTACTCAGTGTATTTACCCTTATTTTCTCAGCCATTACATTATCTTATCACCCCGTGTGTAGTTTTAAAAGGCACCTCACATCCTTTGTAAAACAGAGGACGTAAGTGAAATCTAATTTTCTTCACAGGGTTGGGACCTTCCAGGGGCTTCCACACAGCCCCCTCCCCCCACCCCAACCAGGCCCCATCAGGGGTGGGACGTCCCTCCATCATCTCTGGTGACATTATTAGGCTCATTTTATACCCGAGGGACAAACTGAGGCTCTGCCAGTTTAGGTTATTAACCCAAAAGCTCATGGCTGCAGAAGAGGCAAACTTTGAACCTAGAGATACACGTAGAGCCGCGACTGGGGGGAGGTTCCAGAAGAGCCCTCCCGGGAGGGGGAGCAGGCTGCGGGAGCAGTGGCTTTGATGGGACCGAGAATTTGTAGGGCGGGGCTGGTGTCCTCGCTGGGCTGGTGGGTGTGGCATCCGGCCTGCCAGGGGTCAGCCTCCCGCCGAGCCCCTGTCAGTCTCCGGGGCTGGTGCCAGGGCTCTGGGGGCTCTGGGGGTGGCGGTCTCCTCCCCCTGGACGGCTCTGACCCCAGACTGGGCTGTGAGGCTCTGAGACGGCTCGAGGCGGTAACGGCGTGTGCGGGCAGCCCTGTGTCAGGAGTCACGACGCCTGTGCTCGGTGGACACTGGAGACTGGAGTGAGGCTTGGCCTGAAGGTCCACGGAGCACGAAGCTGGAAGCCGGGCGCTGACTGTCCAGCCATCCAGCCATTTCTACTTTTTTAAAACTCCTTCACTCCACAGCCCTGCCGCACTTACCTGTTGCTCTGTAACAAGTCACCCCCAGCTGGAGGGCTTACACCCCAAGACCCACGATCTCCCAGCCTCTGTGGTGAGGAGCCCCGTGTGCTTGGCGGGCGGGCCAGGCTCGGGGTCTCCATGAGGCATCAGCGGGGCCTGACCTGCGAAGGGCCAGATCCCGCTGCCCCGGGGGCCTCCTGGGCTGCGGAGAGCCAGCGAATGTCAGCAGCATGAGGCCGCGGTGCCCTGGGACCGGCTCTCAGAAGGGACAGCGCCACTTGGACCGTGTTCCGTTCACTAGAAGCAGGTCGCTGGGTCCAGCCTACACACAGGGGAAGGGTACAGAGCCCTGAGGCCCAGGAGGCCGGGCGACTGTGACCCGTCCAGGCTCTCCCACCACAGACCCCCACCCCCTCCCCAGACACACCCAAGAGCCTCAAGGGCCCGTGACCTGGCCCCTCCCCCTTCGTTTGCCCCTCCCCCCCTTTCCTCCTTGGGCCTCAGAGTGCGGTAGGGGGACCAGTAGCCTCTGGGGGATTGATAGAAATGCAAGTTCTCAGGCCCCGCCCCAGACCGAGTGAACCAGAAACTGGGAGTGGGCGACCACCTGCACTGCAAGCTCCCCCCACCCCCCGAATGTTATGAGGTCCAAGGACCACTGCCCAGGACTCTGCTGGTGGTCTGGACGCACCTTGCCACCTGGGCTCACGTGCCGGAAGGCCCAGGTGACACTCCCTGTTCTGCCAGGTCCATCCCGGGGCCCAGGGAGGGAGGAGGCCTGTTGCTTCCATGGTGCCAGCGGGGGCTGCCCTCCCGGAGAAGAGGCGGGTGCTCTCTGCCAGGGCAGCCTGTCCTGGAGGTCACGTTGAACGGGGGGCACCTTTCCCCAGTGTCCAGGAGCTTGTCTTACTCTCAGGAAACTCCCCTTCCAGAATCAGGGGTCTGGACAGTGGGGATATCGGTGAATAAGCCTGGAGTCAGGACAGACTGCGGGGACAGGCTCGTGGGGAGGGAGCCAGCCTCACCAGGAGCCTCGGTTCCACCCAGATCAGGAGGCTCAGATCACTCAGCCTCGCCCTTCACTCACTCTGCCCTTCAGCAAATGCGCAAACAATCACCATGGCCTCTGGGGATCCACCCGCCAGGACCTCGCTGTCTGACACAGACACACACATGCACGTGCATAAAACACACACGACAGATCAAGTGTCACCTTCCTGCACGCGATTCACCCAGAAGTGTTCAAAGAATTCTGCACCTTTAAAAAACAAATCTGATTGCAACGCCTAGATTGATTTCACACCAACTTAGAATTTAAAAGCACTGAGAGGCGTGGCTGGAGCCGTCCCAGGAGAGGGGCCGGTGGAGTGGAGTCAGATGGGCCACGATTCAAGGGCGTCTGGAGAGGAAACCCAAACACAGGTAAAGTCTGGCACTCAGAGCCATGTCCTCATCCTGCTTTCCCCCCTCCTCGCCCTCACAGATGGGACGATTCCTGGGGGAGGTGGACGGCGCCCTCATGACCCAGCTGCTCCGCATGGGGGCGTTCAGCCGGTAAGTAGGGCAGGCGCCACACACACACCCCCGGAGTACACACTGAGGAGGGGGGGTCGGATGCTAAATGGACCAGACAGACTTCAGAGCCCGACCTCAGAACCCACAGTGAGCCCCACAGGGCTCCAGAAGCAGCCTTTCTGAAGCCTGGAGCTTGATGGGGGCAGGGGAGGGGGGAGGACGGGGAGGGGGGAGAGGGGCTGAGGTCATGTGACCCTTAGCAGGAAAACCAGATTTGCCGTTTGTTGTCTTTGAAGCAGCCCAAGAACAGAAATGTAGTTTTCTGACCTGCTGATCACGCACCCTCCTGGATCCGGGTGTCCAAAAACCTGGCTGCGAACTCCCCCAGGGCGGGGGCGGGGCGGGGGATGGGGTCCGGACTGCCATGCCCTGCTTCTGGTTTCAGAGTGACCATGTACGACTACCAGGCCATGTGCAAACCTCCGACCCACCACCACAGCGCCTCCCAGCCCCTGGTCAGCGTGAGTGTCACCCCAGACCCCGCCCCCGCCGGACGCCAGCCTGTCCCTTTCTCTCCAGGGCCCCAGGGCCACTCAGTCCTCTCCCAGTGCCCCCCGCACGCAGCCCGCTCCCCCGCACCAGGGTCTTATCTGGGCGGCCTCAGGGCGATTGCTCTGGCAGAGGAACAGGCTGCAGCCCCTTTCTTGACTGGTTCCCCACCTTCACCCCCAGTGCTGTCCACACATCATCAGGGACCCCAGAGATGCCACCCAGTGCAATGACGGGCATCGTCCGCCCTACAGTAGGAATTTCCCAGAAAACGCAGCTTTCCGCTGCTTCCGCTTCCGGGAAGGGGTGGAGGAGACCCCGGGGTGTGGTCTCTGATGGCGCAGAGCGAGGGGGCCCTGGGGCTCACAGTGTGTTCCCTCTCCTCCCAGCCCATCTCTGCCCTCCTGACTGCTACCAGGTGGCTGGTGAACGAGCTCTTGCTGTGAGTGAGGGGCTGGGGGGCTTTGTGCAGGGGTGGTTTATGAGGGAACCCTTTGAGGGGAGCTGCCGAGGTCCCCACGACCCCAAAGGAGGAGGGTGAGGTCCCCAGGTGGAACCGGCCAGGCCTGTATGGGACGCCCCTCCTACATGCCGCTGCCACCAGGAGCCCTCAGCAGGGACAAGGGTGTCCTGGGGGCGAGAGGCAGACAGCTTGGGGCCCCACTGGAGAGGGCAAGCAGGTCTCCAAGATTCACTTGTGCCCGACAGGCTCCTGCTGGAGTGGAGCGCCTGGGGCTCCTGGCGTGGGGACAGCGGGGCCGAGGGTGAGTGTTGTTCCAGCCTCCACCCGGAAACCGTCACCTCAGGGGGAGGGGCAGGGGGCTCCGGAGTCCACCGCTCACATCTGTCCTGTCGGCTTCTCTCATCACCTTCCCTCACCCCTGTGTGACGTCACACCATCCCGGGGTACCACCAATCCACGTGACATCATCCATCCCATGTGACGTCATTCACCCCGTGTAACGTCATCCACCTCGTGTGACATCATCCATCCCATGTGATGTCATTCATCCTGTGTGACATCACGCCCACACCATGTGACATCACCACCTGTTTGATATCATCACCACCCCATGCCGTGCACGGGTCCTGGGCAGCCAAGGCCGTCTTCCATCACTGTAAGTAGGGCAGCCAAGGAGCTGGGTGCTGGGCTGGGCGCTGTCCCGGGAAGCTCCCTCCATCTGGACCCCCTGACTCCAAAGGCCCCTCCCAACTTACAGCCCTGCTCCTTCGGGGTGTGGGTGTAGCCCAGAGCTCATCCCACACAAGCGCAGCCCTGCCCCAGGGAAATGGAGCACCCCAGCCCTCTCCTGGTCTGAGAGCGCTTACAGCGCCAGGAGGAAATCTGCGTGGTCCCGAGGCTGTGGCCCCTCGCGGGCGAGCGGGGTCTGCTCCCCCAGGGGTGGACGTGGGCCCTCTGGGGCGGCTGCCAGGCCTTTGCCCTGTGTTAGCTGAGTCCTTTCTGAGCCAACTCGAGTGACCACACAGGCCCCACTGAGGAGCCCAGGAGGCTGGGCGCGGGGCCCCCGCCTGGCTCTCCAAGTAGCCACGGGGGCAGGGGGCGGGGGCAGACCCAGGGCTTGTCCAGGAGCTTCCCCTTGCAGGGTGCCCGCTGGGCCCCCTGCAGGGAGGGAGGGGGCAGAGGACGAAGGGCTGCCGTCTCCCAGGGCGCCCCCCAGCCCCTGCCCTCCTCTCAGCCCCTGGACATCACTGCTGATGGTGAGGAGAGAGACGGGTATCCCCAAGGGTCCCCAAGGGCGTCACCCACGCGCAGCCACTCCCCTCCCCCGGCCCCAAGTCCTGGCCGGGAGCCACCTGCCAGTGGACGGGCGTCTCACTCCTGGCGCGGTGACCGCACTGCCCGGGGCATCAAAGCCCATCCCCGCAGCTGTGGCCGAGGCGCCCCTGAATCCACGCCCTTTCCGTGTCCCCGCAGCCCACAAGCACAAGAAGCAGGACGTGCTGCAGCCCTGCGACACCACCTACCCCGTGTTTGTGCACGAGACGGCCATCCAGGGGGCCAACGGCGTCGTGGAGTGCGGGGGCTGCCAGAAGTGAGAGGGGCTGAGTGGGACGGGGGAGGGATACCCGCGGGCGAGGCTCAGAGCAGAGACCACAGGCCGCACACCCAGGGCACCAAGTGCGGGGCTGGCCGGGGACGGAGAGGCGGCCGAGGCCAGGGCAGGCTCGAGGAAGGGGCGCCAGCTCTCCCTTAGACGTCCGTCCACACAGAGGGCTGAGAGGCCCCAGGATGCTCCTGGGAGTGGCTTGGGGCACCTGGCACTTCCATCCCTGGGTCCCACTCCCGAGGGGAGGTCGTTGGTCCCCCAGCTCCGCCAGGCCCTGACCCAGGGAGGAAGGGAGGCCTGGCTGAAAGTTCTGGCCCGCTGACTCTCACCTGGACCCCGGGCCGCCCCACCCCCAGGAGGTTCTGTCCTGACCCCGAGGCTATGGTCTCCCCTAGGCTGTGCTGGAGGGAGGGATTCTACCATCACCGCAGCCAGTTTCTCGGGAATATTGTTATTTGTACACTTATCTCAGAGGCTGGCCGTGCGGATACACGAACAGTGTGGGTAAAGCCAAGTCCTCAGAGTAGACGGACTTGATTTAAGAGGAGCTGCGTGACCTTGGGCGCATCACTTAACCCTCTTCTGGCTTCAGTTTTCCCACCTGCAAAACAGGGATAATACCAGCCTCATACGGCGCCGTGAAGGTTAAATACATACGTGTGCCTGTGTGCACGTGTGCACGTATGCTTGTGCCTGTCCACGTGTGTGTGTGCACACGTGCATGTAGGAAGTCCCCCACCCCATAGCAGACGCCGGGCGGTGGCTGTCGCCAACGCACTGGCCGAGCGAGGGACCACGACTGGCTTGCACCTGCGCTCCCTGCCCTCCAGGCGGCGTGTGGGACTGTGGGACCACCTCACGGACCAGCGCGAGCACTGCATCCCCACCCGGAGCAGGGGCGGCCACACAGCCCGGTTTGCTTGGGACAGTCCTGACTTGCTGTCCCCATGTGTGTCAACAGCAGCTCCTGTCCCCTCCCCCGCAGATGTCTGGGCTTCCTCACTTCCAATCTGCTAGGAAAGGAGCAGAGCAGCTGCAAAGGCTCGTGGGGAAAATCAGCCATGCAGCCCATCGGTTGCTGGGACGGTTCCCGGGCTGCCCCCCCACCCCGGGCTGCCCCGGCCCCTCCTCACACCCGCCTCCAAAAGAGCCTCCCCTACAAGCCCAGGGTCCAGCTGCCGCAGGAACCTCCACAAGCCAACCTCTCTGCCGCAGGACGTTCATGATGCAACAGATTCCCTCCAGCAACCTTCTCCTCCTGGTGACGGACCCCGCCTGTGACTGCAGCGTCTTCCCGCCAGTCCTGCAGGAGGCTACGGAGGTCAAATATATCCTCCCGACCCTCCAGCATGTACGGGCGAGGGAGGGGTGGCGGGTAGGACATGACACTGAGGGGCTCAGATTTTGAGAGGCAGGGGCCAGCCTCCCTTTTGCCACCAACACCACCCCTCCCCCAAGAGCATCGCTACCTGTCCTCCCCCCACCCCGGGGCCCCGGTGCTGCTTCTGACCCCGGAAGCCGCTTCCAAGGCAGCTGGTCCCACCAGAGGTCAGTTCTTCCAGAGCTCAGCCCCCAGAGTCTCCAGTATCAGCTCCGTCGGCAGGTGTGTTCACCTTAACAGGGAATTCTGCACATAACGCCACAGTCAAGTGTGACAAGATGCGCTCCCGGAAGCTCCGCCGGCGACCGGATGCCTGCCACGCCTTCCATCCAGAGGTAGGGGCTGGGGGGGGGGGCTCCATCCCCAAACCCTCAGCCCTGAGCTTGTGCCCTTCAGATGTGAGAGCGTCTGGACACGTGGATGCAGCTGTGAGGGCACCTCCGTGGATGACTGGAATCACCCATACGTGTGCATTCACGCTGGGCCCCGTGTCATTCAGATACTAAGTCAGCGGGAGGGACCCAGGGGTGTTTTACAAGGAGAGCCGCATCTCCCAGGGTCGGGGCCCTCAGTGCGTTATAACACATCCTCTCCATACGGCCCTCACTGCACTCAGCTCCACGTGGTCCAAGCAAGTAGAAGGAAACCGTCAGGCACATAATACCGCTGGTGACCGGCCCCGTGCACCCACCACGTAGCTGGGCTCCTTGTACATGGGGCCGTCCTTGCTGGACATGGCTGCCTCCACACCCAAGATGCTCCCAGAGTCCAGGGCTTCTCTGAAGCCCTTCTAAGAGGATGAGCCCACAGCCCCTCCAAGGCTGGGGCCAGCGAGAAGGCTCGAGTCCAGCTCTGGGGCTGAGTGAGCAGCCCCTGCCTTCCCCTAGAAGGCAGGGGTCTAAGAGAGGGGGCAGTGTTCCCGCCGCTTGCTGGAACTTCCCTCCCTCCCCAGCCCCTTGGCCCCTATTAGTTGGCCCCAGCGATCCCTCTCCAGACTCCCGGCCACCGCTGCCTGGGGCGGTCACCCCATCGTGAATGCTCTGGGTTCACAGGAGAATGCCCAGGACTGTGGCGGCACCTCGGACACCTCAGCCTCACTCCCCCTGTTCCTGCTGCCTCTGGGTGCCTGGGTACTGCTGCCCCAGCTGCTGCGGTGACACCTGCTCCGGCCGGCCAGTTTTGACAAGGTGACCCTTCCAGAGACATTGTAAAGAGTCAGCAGCTGAAGTGGGGTCCAGCGCTCTACACTTAGGTTCTCACCCAGGTCCATGCTCATCCCAGTCTTGGGCTGATGGTCCCCTGCCCCCGAGATTGCTGGACGGAACCAGAAATCACTCCCAGAGACCTTCCGGGTGCCTGGTACCGTCCACCCCGCGTCTCAATGGGCAGCCTCCCTGCCCTCCTACCTTCTCTTTGGAGTCCAGCGTGAACTCAATTTGGACCAAGACAAAAGAGTTTTGTTCCGTCTGTTCCCCAGAAGTCCAGACCCAGCCAAAGAAAGGAGCAGCTCTTTCTAATGAATCTGGTTGGTCTTCAGTAGAATCCCAGGACTTCAATGTACTGAGAAAGAGGAGAGGAATGAGGCCAACAGCAGAAAGGGGAGGAGGGCAGGAACGGGCCCCACGGGAAACACATCTGCCCTAGGGTGAGATGCCTGATGGGGGATCAGCTCAGCCTCCCAGTTGCAGCTCAAAAAATTGTGTGTGTGCACACGCGCGTGTGTGCGTGTGTATGTGCGTGTGCGTGAGAGAGAGACAGACAGACAGGAGAAAGAGAGAGACAGAGAAAAGGCAGGGTCCTTTACATGAACATGGCCATGCATGATGTCCACAAACTGTTGCTATTAAAAACATCTTTCCAAAGCCCTAGTGTTTGCATCCTTCTAAGAAAAAGCCAGTAGGATGAGCTATACAGCTGCTGCCTCGGAAGAGGATGCGAAGTCAGGGGAGGTGGCAGGGACAGCTGCAGCCAAGCAGAGGGGTCCCAGGAAAAAGAGGGGTCTTCACGGTGGCGTGGTCAGGGGGCTCCTGAGAGCTCCAGGCCCCCAGGAGGTCCAGGTCCCAGGCTGGTCTTTTTCTGGCCACTGATCTACGAGACTACCTGACTCTGTCCCTGGGGTTGGAACTTTGGGGAACACTGCAATTTGCAAAGCGGACTCCAGTGGGAAGGGAGACACATCTGGGTACCCCTCCCTCAGGGTCTCGGTGCCGGGGCTTCCTCCCCCGTAGAGCCGGCTCCCCAGGGACCACAGTCCCCACTGTGGGAGCAACACTAAAGGAGGAACAGTGCAGAAACTCTGGGGTGGCCTCCGATCTCTGAGTTTAACCGGCCTCCCAGGAGGAGGTCCAGCCCAGCCCCATGACGAGCAAGGACCATGCGCGCTGGGCCTCTGGGGACCCCCTCCCAGCCCCCCACACTCGCACATGCAAGCTTCCCACCAGCAAACAGCCTCGCCAACTCCTTCAAACACATGATGACGTTCGTGAAGCGCCTTCCACGTGAGGACACGTTACTCCCACTGCTGTCACGTTCCCCATATCTACCTGTGAGGTGGGCACCAGTGGCCCAGTGACAGCTGAACTCCAGCCTCAGAGAAGGTGAGGGCCAAGGCCAGCTCACTCAGCAGCCAGTTTGCGAGGCAGAACAGTGCTTGGAGAGCTGAACGCACCGTGGAAGTTAACAGGCACCAACTCATCCAACCCGTACAACCACCCTCCGCCGTGGGCCCTATTGGCTCCTGGAACAGGAAGCCCAGGCTCGGAGTTGAAACCTGGCTCCAAGTTATTGGAAGAGTATTGTGAGGCGTGAATGCGAGGCTCATGTACTGAGCCTGAAACTGTGTGGCCTGCAGTCAGCACTAGTTACATGTCACCTACTCTCATCTATCAGAGCATCCTGTTTCGTGGCGGAGAGCCTGGAGGAATGACCATTTGGATGTCAAGAACAACAGGCGAGGTCACAGGTGCCCACCTGGCACAGGTGGGCGAGGAGGCAGCGGGGTGCCCGTCTCCCGCCCCCTCGGCTGCTGCAGCCCAGCTCCCCACTTGGTGTCACAGAGACCTCGTGGCAACGGCCCCTCCCTGCTGGGGCCCCTGGCTACCCTGCACCCTTCTGCAGCAACAGTACAAGCCCAGACCCTGACTGCCAGCCTCTCTCCAGGACAGCGTCCCATTCCCCACCCAACCAGGGAGAGCCTTTTCAGGCAAATTTATCAACTCTCTTGGCCAGGTAATTTTTAAAATATTTATTTATTTATTTATTTAGGCTGCACCAGGTCTTAGTGGCAGCACACGGGATCTTTAGTGGTGGCATGCAGACTTCTTAGCTGTGGCATGCGAACTCTTAGTTGCAGCATGCATGCAGGATCTAGTTCCCCGACCAGGGATCGAACCAAGGCCCCCTGCATTGGGAACACAGAGTCTTATCCATTGAACCACCAGGGAAGTCCCGGCCACCTAATTTAAAAACCAAGCTTAGGCATGCCCTAGAGCCCTCACGCTGCAACGACTGAGCCCGTGTGCCACAACTACTAAAGCCTGCACAGCTACAGCCCGTGCTCCACAACAAAAGAAGACGCCACAATGAGAAGCCCACGCACCGCAATGAAGAGGAGCCCCGGCTCGCCACAACTAGAGAAAGCCTGCGCGCCGCAACGAAGACCCAACGCAGCCAAAAATTTTAAAAATGAGGGACTTCCCTGGTGGCACAGTGGTTAAGCATCCGCCTGCCAATGCACAGGACATGGATTCAAGCCCTGGTCTGAGAAGATCCCACATGCCGCGGAGCAAATAAGCCCGTGCGCCACAACTACTGAGCCTGAGCTCTAGAGCCCATGAGCCACAACTACCAAAGCCCACGCGCCTAGAGCCTGTGCTCTGAAACGAGAAGCCACTGCAATGAGAAGCCTGCACACCACAGAGAAGAGTAGCCCCCGCTCACCACAATTAAAGAAAGCCCGTGTGCAGCAGTGAAGACCCAATGCAGCCAAAAATAAACTTAAAAAAATAATTTATTTTAATGTAAAAATTAAAATTAGTATTTTAATTGCTGGGGTAACTCCTGGCCTCGTCTGCTTCAGCCCCGTCTCCGCATGGCCAGGAGTGGACTGTAAGGCCTGAACTCCCTTTCAGAACCAACGGAAGCAAAAACCGTTTGATACACTATGGTTCTAACCAGCCCCAAAGGACAGCAGGGGGCAGCCTGGCTCAAGCTAAAGAGCCATCACCTTGATTTCTGAGGAACAAAGTTAAAACCAAAGCCATTTAATCGATGGCAAGATTCCGGGGACAGAGTCCTGAAATCCCTATTCCTATAAACACCGTCACCTCGTGGGAGACCGAGAGCGCAAGGTACTGCCAGTGCCTTCCTCAGGGCAGGGATATACTAACTCCTAAGCCTGCCTAGTAATGTGTGTATTTTAATGGAAGTGCTGCTGTCAGGTAAAAGGCTCCAACCACCGCTTCACAACGCCACGTGGAGTTTCGGTTTGGGAGGGCAAGGGAGCAGACACCTCTCGAAGTCAAAGAAGCAAACACGGAGGAGGAATGAGAGCAAGAGGTTGGCAAAGACGCTAGCCAATCCCTGCGGCTCATCTGAGGGCTGCTGACCTCGGGGAGCTGGGCTCACAGGTGAGAAAGCGGGGCCGGGTCCCAGCAGGCCCGGGTGCTGTCCCCAGGCCAGGGCAGCAGTGAGAGGCCTTCCCTCCCGCGTGGCTGGACATCTGCCATCACTGCGGAAGGTAGGGCTGGACTGGACTTGTTTGCCCCAAGGCAGGCAGCTGAAGGTGGGAAAATCCCTCCAGCGGGACACAGGGACTGGGGTCAGTGCTCCGTGCGGAGCAGACCCCTCTGGAGACCAGGGATTATTCCTGGGGCGATTCGGAAGCAACGGCACCTGGAGCTGTCTCCAGGCCGCAGAGCCCTAGCAACCGTCGGCCCAGATTCAAACATCCCTATCCACTTCCTTTCCAAGGCCACGGACATGGCTGAGAAAGCCTTCCAGCTCAGCAAAGGACTAGGGAAAACCAGGCGGTGTCTGTAGGCCTCGAGGACTGTCACCAAGAACAGGACGGCACCAGTTCCCATTCCCGGGTGACCTACGCAAAAACCCTCAAGTAATTTCTACACTTAAAGTGAGAATTCATCCAAATACTGGAAATCCCCCTGAAAATACTAAATTTACCTAAGGCAAAAGGGTTGGGATTTCCTCTCTTTTCTCAAATTACATGGAAGGGCTAACAAACGCCCAACCTTCGGGTCAATATACATGAGACCCTTTAATCCGGTGTTCTTCTTTGTGTAAAGAATGCTGGCATGGGCGTCAGACCCACCTCTTGTAGCCTCCTCACCTATAAAACAAGAGACGTGTTCGGTGGGTGCTGCTTACCGTCAGATGAGGCATTGAGGCCTTTAACAGATCCCTCTGCATGAGGCACTCCTTAGGTAGTATTTTTGTAACTTTAACAATAAATTAAGAACTGCCCCCTTAGAGCTAGCTCTCCCCTCCATTCTACACCTGGTACCCCCAGTTATGATGAAAGCACGAAGGCTGGGAAAATCTGAGTTGGGCGTAAGCACTTTGTTTTTTAAACTGCACCATCTTTATTAACTCATTACTATCCTGCCTGCCTTATAACACATTAAGAAAATTCAACGGAAACGCAAAATACACAAATTACAAGGCTATCTAAAATTGCGAGAATTTTCAACTTGCGCAAACCCTCAACGTTATATGTGGAAGTGACAGTATACAATGTAACTTTCAAACAATTGGTAGCCCAACTGAGTACACACACCCCCTAAATGTCCTCAGATACTCTATTCAGTATAGAAACTACCCCTAGTGGCCAAAGAATTCTATTAATAATTCCAGAAGATCTTAACTTGTTGAAAAGTTAGTCCACGGAGAGCTTTTTCAGAATGGTCTTCAGCACTCAGACTGGGACATTTCCGAAAATTTAAGCTTCAGTGACTAAGTTCAGGCTTCAAGTAAGAAGTACCAAAAGGAAAGTTGAGGCAGTAAAAACAACAAAGTTCATATTCCATTTGGTTCTTTTTATTAGAAGGTGAGCAATACAGCAAGAAGGGAAATCCCATGGTGAATGGAACCATCACATAAATGCCTTTCTGGAATCCCAACCCTCTATGATCCCCAAAATTGTGCTTTGTGGCTTCAGCAACTTATAAACGGTAAGGGGGAAAATACTGAAAAGGCCACTATTTAATGGTGAAAGGATGAAGCTGTTAGCGGTCCTAACCAGCCTAGGACCCAAAAAGAAAATTAAAATCTGCACAGAGCAAGCAAGCCTCTGCCTGCTGAGAGTAAGGCATCCAGGCGCCAACCTGTGAGAGTTCTCAGCGAGCTGAGACAAGCGCGAACGGCGGGGTAGGAGCTGCAGACACACCCGCGGATGGGCGTACACGCCGCCACGCTCCCCAGAGCGAGCGGCAGCTGCTACTGGAGGACGTCTTGAGTGGTGTTAGCTTCATTTTCCTAAGGGTCTGTGCTATGTTGAGCCAGATTCCGCCCCTCCTTTGCAGTGTGGGGCGACCGGGCCCTGGACTGCCGCTTCTGTTGGTGCCGTCACAGGGCTGTGCAGACACACGCCCTGTCCCCCGAGGTGCGTGACCGAAGAGCAAGTGTGGCTTCTGATATGTGCTGCTGCTTCATGAAGCGAAGTGTGCTTCCTCCCAGGTGGGCCTGTCCTGCTGGGCTGGGCTTCCCCATGGGAGTGACACCGCTCATCCTTCTGCCGGCACGGCACCGGCTCCCCCACTGAGTCTTTCGCTGAGCCCACCCGGCACCCAGGGCAGTGACCTCACTCAGAATCAAAACTCTCTTAAGTTCTTCGCAAGTTCTTCAATGGATTCTTTCTTCCTGGCTCCCAGCTTTTGCTGGAGATTGGAAGGGGCGAGAAAGTATAACCAAGGAAAAACCCCATACTGAATAAATAGGAGACCCTTCCCATACCCGCAAACACCCCCTGGAGGCTGCCAACCCCCACGCTCAGGGACTCGATGTTCACTGCTAGTCCCCGCCACCCCGAGGATGTAGTTTAACCGCCTAGAATCTTGGCTGAGAGTAAGAAACTGGACTCAAGGGTTATTCTGATGGCCCTCCCATGAGCCCAGGTCAGGATTTCGTGAGCCAGACCCTCCCCTACCGCCTTCTGACACCCTAACAGGGCACCTCTGGGACATGAGCAGCCTTTTTCACTTCGAGCAGCTCTTCAAAGACTTAACAGCTTCCAGGATCTGGCCAGACCCCACGGCAATAACATAGCATTTCCTTGTAAGACTCGCCACCACACTAGCCTTGAAAAGTGGGGTGCTGGCCACTCAGGCACTGGCAGGGCAGTGGGCTCTGCTTTAGGGGCATGCCGCTGGCTTTCCTGTTCGTGGAGAGGTGATGCACCTGCCACCCAGGGTCACCAGGACAGCACCACAGGCAAACGTTCTCTCACCCACGTAAATGTGTCGGGGGCACCTGGAATCCCTCTGTGGCTGGCTCCATGCCAGGAACTGTGATGCCAGGAAAGGTCGATTTTTATTCCCGGGGGGAGGAAGGGTAGTTTCATGGAGGAAAACGTACAGGGTGGTCCAGAGCTCCACAGCAAAGACACGGAACACTCACCCCCACCCCACCCCTGGCAGCCAGCCAAGTCGCCACCAAGTTGAAGAGGACGCCAGGAAGGACTGCGATGGGCCCCTGTGCAACGGTGCCCCCTCTGCCAGCCTAAGTGACTTTCCCAAGTAGGTGGCTCTCTCTAATGACACAGTCACTAGAGCCTTGATCTAACACATCCTGTTAGCCTCTCACGTGCTGTTTCCACTGAGAAAACGCACGCTGCTCCCGTCCACCTTGAGGCTCCCGAGGGCTCTCAGGTGCGAGAGCGGCCATGCGACTGCCGGGCTGGGCCGTAGGCTCTGCCCCACCAGGGCCCAAGGTATGCCAGCCTTCAGAAGGCACCCTGGTGCACAAGGCATTATACATTCTGGGGCTGTCACCTGATCATCCTGCCGTCGCTTGTGCAAAATTGAAACAGTGTGTGGTACTTGAATGTTTCGTTCTATACAAAAATCGTCCCTCCCTCCCCTACCCCTATGTTTTAAACATTTATATAAATTTTTATTTAAACAGTAAGTTAGAAATCTTATTTACATTAATTTCTTTGTTCTCCCAAAAGCACACCCCACCCCTTATAGGATATAAATGTTCACCGAAACTGGTTTGCGTTACTGTTTTCAGGAGAGAGGAGGGAGAAGAATGAGCCTCCAGCTAAACTGTCCCGACATCTACGAAGAAGCAGGACACGGATCAGAAGCCAGCCTGCCCAGGTCTCACAGTGCCCTCACTCGGCAGACCCAAGAACAAGGCAGGGTTTGGGTCGTCTCTCCTCTTCTCCACCTCTGAGGTGGGATTTATTTTTGTTTTCTCTTCCCAGTTGCAGACCACCTGGAGCCCTGGGGCATCACAAAGCCCGCGAGGCTGCCAGGGTTTGGGGCTCCTCCGGTACTGGCGTCGCCGGCCAGTGGGGGGGCCTGCAGGCACCGCAGGCCCTGGTTAAGGGTCACAGTCCCCGGCCACCGGCAGGTATCACAGTGCATCTTCTTCACTGCAGCCTCCGCCGATCATGAAGCGGAACTCCTGGAGGTTCGAGACACCGTGGAAGTGAACGAAAGCGCCGGCCACCACGAAGATGTGGAAGAGCTGATGGGAGTGAAACTGGAGCAGGGCGGGGTGTGGGGGGAGAGAGACACATTGTTAAACGTTGGCAGAAGGTCCTGAAGATCATTTACGCCGAGCAGGGGGTGGGGGTGGATGCCACAGCTCAGATTCCAGGCATCCACAGACCTCGGAGCATGCGGCAGGCATATCACATCCTGCTGAGTTGAAGGCCAGCTGTCCCCACAGAAATCAAGCTGCAGCCCTAAGCTCGAGACATGAACACATGCGTGCCTGACACTGGGGACTTGGCGGACTCGGGGCAGGTGCTGCCAACAGGCCACAAAGCCCTGAGAACCCCGTGATGCCGAGCAGCAGGCGACGGTCAGACACAGGGGTGTTTCCCTCACTGCTGTCATGGACTAGGACATCATTTAAATGCTGCTCTCCTAGGAAACAAAGGGACTTCCAGGATGGGGTCGAGGGTCAAAATACCTGGTGGCTAGAGTTTCCTTCAGCTCTAAGATGCCAGAATTACATGAAGATACGACATCAAAAGACTAGTAGAGGGGGACTTCCCTGCTGGCGCAGTGGTTAAGAATCCACCTGCCAATGCAGGGGACATGGGTTTGAGTCCTGGTCCGGGAAGATCCCACATGCCGCGGAGCAACTAAGCCCACGCACCACAACTACTGAAGCCCGCGCGCCACAACTACTGAAGCCCGCACGCCACAACTACTGAAGCCCGCACGCCTAGAGCCTGTGCTCCACAACAAGGGAAGCCACCGCAATGAGAAGCCCGCGTACTGCAACGCAGAGCAGCCTCCCCGCTCGCTGCAACTAGACAAAGCCCGCGCAACAGCAACGAAGACCCAACACAGCCAAAAATAAATAAAATAAACAAATTTATTTTTTAAAAAAGACTAGGAAAGGGACTTCCCTGGTGGCGCAGTGGTTAAGAATCTACCTGCCAATGCAGGGGACACGGGTTTGAGCCCTGGTCCGGGAAGATCCCACATGCCGCGGAGCAACTAAGCCCGTGCGCCACAACTACTGAGCCCGCGCACCTAGAGCCCGTGCTCTGCAACAAGAGAAGCCACTGTAATGAGAAGCCCGTGCACTGCGACGAAGAGTAGCCCCCGCTCGCCGCAACTAGAGAAAGCCTGCGCGCAGCAACAAAGACCCAACACAGCCGAAGATAAACAAATAAATGTATTTATTTATTATTATTATTTTAAAAGGACTAGGAAAGCAGGGCCTTCTACTTCCTTCTCAAGTCAGAAGCTGGTCTACAAGCATGTGATGGTTCTGATTTAATTGTTCTGCCGAATGCTAGCTCATATCAAAGGGGGTTATTGCTCAGTGTACCAAGTATGACTTCAAAACTTACACTATTCTCTCATTATAGTCTCAACATGAAAAATGGCAAAACCAATTATCAAGGGAAAGACATTGATTTTAGAAGTGTAAACTAGAGGGATCCACAAGCCACTTCCGAAGAAATACTTCCGAGGAAGCCAAAGGGGATTCATTTTCCAAAAAGGCGGGGAGGGGTGTGAAAATTTCTCCATATCAATGTCAAAACTATGATGAGGCAATCTCAGAAAGATAAATTTGTTCATTCGAAGTTCCAAAGATGACCTAAACTAGCATTTTCTTTTACATGAAGAGCTAAGCTTTGAAGGGACAGAGGACCAGCTCAGTCTGTGATCATCAGCAGCGGCAGGAGGAGCAGAATCCCGGAAGGTCGGGTCCCACGTCAGACAGCACCGCACTGCTGACACGCCTCAGGCCACCTTCAGTTACAAAAGTGTCTGTCTATTGGTCCCTTGTATTTTCTGCCCCCTCTCTCCTCCTTTCTTACCATTAACCACATCTAGTTATCCTACCTCCTCTTCCAGCCAAACATGTGTATCAGTCCCTCATTACAGATCACTGAACTTTGGTATCAAAAAGGACCTTGGTAAAAACCTGCTCTGTCACCCTCATCTCATACACGAGGAAACCAGACGAAGAAGGACTAGAAGACCTGCCACACAGTGTAGGGCACAGGGGCACAGACTGAAATTCCACTCCTGCCACCTAATAGGCAGGGGTGCTGGATAAGGAGTTACCTAATCTCCCGAACCCTCATTTCCCAAGCTGTCGAGTGAAGGCACTGATAGCAGCTGTTACACTTTACGGGGCCAGTGTATCTAACGAGGCCGTCCCTGTAAAGCGCTCCCTCAGCTCTGTGCCAGGCACCACCGCATGTCAGTTACCAATAAACACTAGTCAGTACGGTACTTACTGTCCAGAGAGACACAAATCATGAGGGAGACTGAGGGCTAGGATACACATATCTGGATTGTGAGTCTGAACCTTCCTCAGTTATTCCACTTCCCCGTCTGCCAATAACCCACTAACAGATGGACGGATAGACACTGACCACCCCTGACCATACTCACCCAGATGTCACACTTGCCGGGAAAGAAGCGCTCGGGGATGCGGGCAGCGTACAGGGCTGCTCCCGTGATATACAGGCTGGCCATCAGCATCAACCAGCCGATCTGCCCTATGGTGGCGGCCTTCAGGAAGCCCTCCGAGATGACATAATGCAAGGTGGGAATGACGCCACTCAGGCCAAGGCCCAAGAACACTCCTGGGAATCGTAAGAACACAGTGAAAACGAGGAAGGAGAACTTTGGCACAGTACCAGTGATTCTGTAAACTGAATATTTCGCAGCAGGATGCAACAACATCAGCTTTTTGGTCAAAAGGAAAATGAAGGTTCTTCAAACTCTGTGATTCTGACATGCAAGACAGCACATCTAAGTTCTAAAAAGGAGATCTATTTACAAATGCAAAGAGCCTCCTGTTGAGAAAGGCTTAGCTTAACAAGTCAGCAGTCTTCAAGGGGTCTGGAATTATGCTGCTGAGTGTTTTAGAAACAGACAGCTCTAGGGGTTTGCTCAAAGCACCCCTAAATGCTGCTTCTTTAAAGATACACAGATACACAGATACTTTAAAGACACAGTACAGAGCAGTTTTACATACTTCATCTTCCCTTTGAGGCACCAGACATTCCTGGGGGGAGAGTAGGGTGGAAAGGACGGAGGTGGGGATGAGGAAGGGAGAGGGCCCCAGAGCACCGGTCAGATACAGTGTGTCAGCAAGGCTCCATCACAGCGGACTGCCCTCAAAACCCTCTACAGCAGTGTTTTTCAAACTTCTGGATATGACCTAGGTTATGAGACAAACTGAGTCTGGATGAGGCTTTTTTTTTTTAATGAACTAGACTAAAATAAAAAATATTAAAAAAAATCAGACTGTGTCAAGTGGAGGGTTAAGTGCCATTTTGTCCAAGTTTTATTATTTTATATATATATATATATATATATATATATATATATATAAAAAATAAGACATGTTTAGGGTTGTAACAGAAAATGTCACGATCCAAAAAAGTTTAAAGGTAACGCGGATCTAAAACCACTGTGAAGGGAGTGGGTCAACAAAGCACCACAGGGACGTCCCTCAGCAGCCAGGAGCTGCTCCCACGTTCTGACACACAAGTAAGAATGACCTTTGCCAAACAAACCACCATCTGGTAATAAGCTTTCTCAAAAACGAGGTGCCTATTACTTGCTTTGGATGTTACAAGCAAGCGCCCACCGATGTGCACCAATACCTGTGCACCAATGCCGAGTGCACACTCGTAGATGACACGGGCATCCCCTAGGGTGGAACAAGGGCAGTGCTGACTCACTATTTCCTACCCCACCCCCACCCCCGAAACCATCGTGCTCCTATCCCTTCACTGCGCTTCTCCTCCACGTGTTAAGCGGAGGCTGCTCGTGGTCGTGCCCATCATTCCCAAAGCCAAAGGCTCAGGAACGTGGACCCTCTGATGTGCACAGACCGCAGGCCACGCAGCTCCACTCAACCGAAGCGTTCCCATGTCTCGTGCTCCGGGCTGAACACCACAGCTGAGCACCGCTGGGGAAACCAAGTTCTCTGCGAGTTCATGATCAGCCTCTATTCAAAACGTTGTCTTCTTGTCCAATACCTGTTCCCCCCAAGATTGAGGCATATCACAGGAAAGGGGGGGACTGAAACCCAGCAGGACCTGGTGGGGCCCTCCCAGGCACAAAAGCCCTTCCGTGTCCCCCATTTCTTATTTGCAGGAAAAAGGTTTCAGCCTCCTAGACCTTTCCTGAATTCCAAGGGCAGATTCCAACAGTTACTAATTAGAGGAGTGAGGGAATGCAGAAGCAAAGGCGGAGCAGTCAAGAACAACAGTGCAGGAAAGGGGCACACGGTCCGGTTCCTCCTCAAGGGACCCAACCTGATGCATGTCTCAGAGCTCTTCTATAGGAACTGGGGCCCACCCGGCGGAGGATGGTGACTTCAGGCTGAGCACAAGCGTGGGGACCCCAGACTGGCTGCAACCAGAAGGCCAACGACTGAGGTTTCTGGAACACCACCCGGTTACCCCCCCATCAATCAATCAGAGGGAGGTCACACACCATGCAGACCTCCCCCAAATTTTGCCTATAAAAACTGTTCCCCCCAAACCATCAGGGAGTTCAAGTTTTCTGAGCACTAGCTGCCCCGGACTCCTCGTCTGGCGCCTCACAATATAAATGCTGCGCTGTCCTCCACCACAAGCCGGTGTCAGCAGACTGGCACAGCAAGCAGACCCAGGTCTGGTTCAGTAACACTTGCAGCCAACCCTGACCACTGCTCACGTGCTCAAAGAAATCCTCAAAAGGGAAGAGGACAGAGTTACAACAGTGCTCATTAACACGAAGTTAATTCTAACTTCTAACCTTCTAGGTAACTGCAGATAAACTGTGGCTTAGACTTTGATACAAAATGGTTTAAAACAAAAAGGTTGAAAGGAAAAGTATTCCTTCTAATACTTCCTGTTCATTCTCAGGAGGTACTGGGTTTGACACTGGGTGGGTAGAAAATTGAAGACACAGCCCTGGCTCCGAGGGGTCAGTCACCAGTCTAGGCCCTCACACAGGAAGGGGCTTTTGGCTTTCCACTGATCTCCAACTAAACAGGCATTATCCTAAATATAAAAAGCCTCTTTATCTCTACATCAGAAAAGATGTGTGGTTTAGAACACAATCAGTTGGGAGTGAAGACTTCTTTTTTACACATTTTAAAATGAAAATACATAGGAAAAAAAATTTTTTTAATAAAATGAAAATACATAACAAAACAAAAAATGACAACAAAAAAAACTAATCACTATAAAAAGTACACCTTGAGCTGAGAAAGAGGAATCATTATTTTACAAAGGTTACGGAGCCACAGCCATAAGGACAGTGTATGGGCCTAAACTCATGTACACTGTATTGCCCCAAATACGTCAACTGCAATAGCTCAGCACCCCCTCCACTCTGACACCCCTACTACATTACGAGGCCCTCGAGAACAGGAACTGTGATTTCTCCATCTTTGCACCACAAGTACCTCACGTAATGCTTGGGCAACAGTGACCCTTTAACGAAGCCTGGCAAATAGATGCGGGTCCAGCGTGGGCCCTCGGCGAGCTCTTACCTGCTCTCACCCCCCGGTACTGCGGGGTAGCGAACATGTCCCACTGGGAGACGATGATGGCTGCGATGCCCAGCACACAGATGACAATCAAGTAGATGAAGCACGGTTGTGGGTTACAGTAGAAAGAATAATAAAGCCAAGGGACAAAGCTTCCCATAATGAGAAGAGCAATACCAGAGTAATCCAGTCTAGGACAGAAAAAAAAAAAAAATCCATTTAATGTTAAAAATTACTGCCTGCTACAGGTTCCGATCAAAGTTCCCAGCGGATGGTATCAAGGGTCCTGCCACCTCTGCTGGAAGTTCTCCCCTAGCCCATGGACTCTACATCACTGATCAAATATGCACTTTGCAGGTACTTACTTAGAGAAGACACGGGAGACCCCTTCTGAGTGGCAGTAGACTGTATGGAAGAGCCACGAAAAAGAAAGGCAGAGAATGGCCCCCAAGAAGAATAATCCAAAGACCACCTTCTCTTGCACGGGGGCCACAAAGGAGATGTTTGGACGAAACATATAAAAGATCCCCAGGCACAGGAAGAATACACAACCTAGGAAAGAGTACGGGAAGAGAGAAAGGATTATCCTTTTGAAGATACACTGAAGTGCTATATACTGATTATGTTTTCAATCCTGACATCCAAATCGAAAGTTCCATGAGAATTTTCCAAATTTTTCCAAATAACTGAACCTTATCCAAAATGTTGGTCTACTCCAAATACTGTTGGTATCATATGCTTCTCAGTTTCACAAACTCAGTATACAGAATAACTTACTACTAATCCAAAAAAGAAAACAGACAATGCCTGCTACTTCTCAAAAAACTAGAAGAGAGTGGCATGGACTTATATACACTACCAAATGTAAAACAGATAGCTAGTGGGAAGCAGCCACATAGCACAGGGAGATCAGCTCGGTGCTTTGTGACCACCTACAGGGGTGGGATAGGGAGGGTGGGACGCAGATGCAAGAGGGAAGAGATATGGGGATATATGTATACGTATAGCTGATTCACTGTTATAAAGCAGAAACTAACACACCATTGTAAAGCAATTATACACCAATAAAGATGTTTTAAAAAAAAAAGATTGAACTAAAAAAGTAGAAAAACCCACTTCTACCTCTAGATCCCAAGTGAAATTTCATTTATAAAGTTTTTGGCATTTACATTGTAGCCCAGGTTTCAAAGGCCCATTCTGCATTTTCCTTTGCAGTGAATGCTGATACCTCCAAACTCTGCTAGGAAATACAGCTTTCTCCACCAATAGCTGTCAAGGAACCTTATGCTTCTCTGGTCCTCACCCGTTGGCCCAACAGATTGGGGAGTTAAGGACAGTGAAATGCCCATTTGGGCCATTTCATAAGCAGTCTTTAAACTGTTCTTCACAGTGAGATACCATGTTCTTATTGCCTAGGGAAAGGCCACTTAACACAAGACTGGCACAGAAATTAAGAAGTTAAACATTTACTAAGTGATTCTGTTTGATCCATTTAATAAAGCATTTACCCTCGAGTAGAAGTCAGCAACAAACTTGACTGTCTATTCTGTTCTCACTGTACTAGCAGTCTGGAACTTGCAGTCACAGTGGAAATCAAATGCGGGGTAAGAAATGCACATCAAATGGGGTCAGGCCAGACTATTCAGTATATTCACAAGGTTGTGGGATCATCACCACCATTTAATTCTAGAACATTTTCATTACCCCAAAAAGAAGTCCTATACCTGTTCAGCCATCTCCCATTCCCCACTAGACAACCCTAGGCAACCACTAACTTACTTTCTGTCTCTATGGATTTCCCCATTCTGGGTATTTCATGTATATGGATCATACCATACTTGGCCTTTGTGTCCGGCTCCTTCCACTTCGCATGTTTTCAAGGCCCACCCGTGCTGTAGTACGTTATCAGCAGTCCACCCCTTCTATGGCCATTATGTGGATTATACCGCATTTTATTCACCCGTCAGCTGACACATGGGCTGTCTCCACTTTCAGCATTATTATGAATAATGCTAAGAACACTCATGTACACGTTTTTGTGTAAACATGTTTTCAATTCTCTTGGATATATACCTAGAATTAAAATTGCCAGTAACTCTGTTTAACTTTCTGAGGAACTGCCAAAGTATTTTCTGTGGGCTGCACCGTTTTACCTTCCACCAGCAATGCACGTGAGTTCTAGCCTTTCCACATCCTGGCAAGGACTTGTTATTTTCCATCTTCGTGACAGCAGCCATTCTAGTGATTGTGAGGTGGTAGCTCACTGCGCCTCCCTCAAACGACTCAGGATGCTGAGTGCCTTTTCGTGTGTTCACTGGCCACTTGTATGTCTATTCCGATGCTTTCCCCATTTTAAAAACTGAGTTGTCTTTTTATTGTTTAGTTGTAAGAATTCTTCACTAGACCCTTACCAGATATATGATTGGCAAATATTCTCCCCCATTCTGTGGGTTACCTTTTTACTTTCTTGATAATGTCCTTTGACATACAGAAGTTTTTTTTTTTTTAATTTTTTGGTCACGCTGCACAGCATGTGGGATCTTAGTTCCCCAACCAGGGATCGAACCCGTGGCCCCTGCATTGGAACTGTGGAGTCTTAACCACTGTACCGCCAGGGAAGTCCCAGAAGTTTAAAAATTTTTTTTAATATTTTATTTATTTGGCTGCATCAGGTCTTAGTTACAGCATGCGGGCTTCCCTCTAGTTGTGGCGTGTGGGCTCAGTAGTTGCAGCATGCAGGCTTAGTTGCCCCACAGCACGTGGGATTTTAGTTCCCCGATCAGGGATTGAACCTGTGTCCCCTGCATTGGAAGGCGGATTCTTAACCACTGGACCACCAGCGAAGTCCCAAGTTTTTAATTTCGATCAAGTCCAATTTATTTTTTCTTTGGTTGCTTATGCTTTAGGTGTCAATTCTAAGAAACTGTCACTTAGTCCAAGGTCATAAAGATTTACATCTATGTTCTCTCCTAATGGGTTCATAGTTTTAGCTCTTATGTTTAGGTCTTTGATCCATCTTAATTTTTCTATATGGTGTGTGAATTAGGAGTCCAACTTCATTCTTTTGCATAATAGTTACTCAGTTTTTCCCAACATCATTTGTTGAAAAGACTGTTCTCTCCTCCACTGCATTCTTTCTTTAATGTGCAATCATGATGGAAAGAAATATCATAGATCACATTCTGCTTCAAGACAAACAGAAATTGAATTGTGAATATTCTAAGTAATGACTTTCAAAAATCAGCTTACTTCTATTAAATAACTACCTTCCTCTCCATGCTCATTAAAACATTAAAACCCATTCTGTACAGTGCCTTTTCCTTTGCCTGGTTTAAGGACATGTCTGAAAATCTAGTAGAGAGAAATACAACCTAGCTATAATAAAACCATCGTGTCAACGAGGACTACCACAGAGACAACCACTGAGAAACTTCATCATTAGAAATCCAGAAAACAAAAACGGCAAATCCAAAATACATTTTTTAAGTTCCGTCCTTACCCTCAATTACACTGGTGGGGGGAGAAACAGAATGATCACATTGTATCACTGCTGTTACATACCTAAGAGATGTGTCCAGATGTTGCCTGTCTCAGTGTGTATTCTGAAAATGCTCTTAAAACAGGCCCGGAAAGAAGGCATCGGGGGCCGGTGTCCATGCAAGAGGAAGTCGTTATCCTTGAGCCAGTCGGGTAGCACATCATGAGGGATCACTCGCCACCGACCTTCCCAGACCTGGAAGAACATTAGCAAATACGTCGGAGTTTAATGTCTACTGAGCAATACTGACAGCTATCTCTTACCACACTGGCTGATAATGAGAAAAAATACCTTATCTTTAGAAAGACAAATAACATTCAAAAGTATAATGTCCTATATTCTGAGGTTTTAAAAACTTGACTGAGGAAAAACATTTTTTAAAGGCAGGGGATGGGGGGACGGGGACAGGACTTTTCTTAGGAAAAGGGAAGAGCAAATGAAATGAAGTTATAGAAAATACCCAAAAAGAGTGCTTTCAAGCTCTGTTTCAATCTGGCTAAAGGTAGAGTGAGGGGGCTGAAGTTCCACCCATACAGACACCCCACCCTTCCTTCATCCTCCACCACAGACTTTACCTCTGAAAAATCCCTGTCGTGTTAAGTAAGACCATTTTTATACTTAATATCCCTGTTGGTGAAAGAAGAACCTAGACTCACACTTATGTACCTTCTGCTAAAGTCTCTCCCTCTCCCTTACTCTTTCTCTTCCCATCACAGCAAATACGGCAAGTGGAGAAGAGCACAGGAGTCAGAAAACCTTGGATCTCTGCCATTAACCAGTTGAATGAGCTTTAATTAATGACAAAATCCTCAAGCCTCAGTGTCTGCATTTATAAAACAAGGACACGAGTGCTTCGATCAGTTGGTGAGGAAGCTGTGAGGATCACAGGAAATGACCCAAAGCACTTCATAAATGAGGCGGCAAACCCCAGCATCCCCGCCAAAGGTGATGCGCAGTCCTGCCTGTCCCCGCAGGCTGCCACCTGAGAGCTGATGACCAACGCTGCGGAGCCGGCAAAGGGGCTCAGCCCTCCTGCCCTCCAGGTCCCCCCTTTCCTCGCCGTCAGGCCCCCATCAGACTCTAAAGGAAAGGGATCAGGAGTGTGGAAGCCCCTCCGGAAAAGTGTGTGTCTTCACTCTGCTCCTAATCATGTCTCTCAGCCCAGTGAGCTCACACCACAAAATCACTTAAGCCTAAAATCTAACCTGCTTCTGCTGAGCCGAAAAGATGCAAGGAAGGATGCAGTAGCATGTCTACCTGTGGCTTCCACTCTGACATCGACGCCCCTGTGGCCAGCAGCACGGCTGAACCCCACACCTGCCAGCCACCATGCTCACCCTTTCCCTCCACAAGAGTCTGCTGTCCTCTGCTCCCCCTAATCCTTCCTTAGGGGCGTTTTCAGAGAACTGATCCTCTGGAACTCCAAAGGGAGTGGGCACAAACAACTGAAGAATAGCAGTGACACTCTTCACTCTCAAACTTACTCTCCCTTCTGTCCCTACCCTCCCCACTGGCCCTTTCACCTTCCAACTCAAAACCTGAGGCCTGGGCTACTCTGGCCATTCCCTGCTTGCTCCTAACATACAACAGAATAAAATAATTTGTTACAAGATGCTGCTACTCTGTTTTATTTTGGGAGAATTTTATTTTCTAAGATAGAAATCAATCCTCACCTCCCTCAAGGCAGTTCACAACATGGAAACAGCTCTGCTGTGATCATATGAAAAGTGCTACTGTGTCATCCACCACACAGCCAAAATAGTCCAAAAGAATGCCGAGTTTCTTACATGCTTACACTGTCAGAGCGACTTTCCCCATTGTTTCTAAACAAACGTTCTGGTGTCTGAAGACTGGACCAAGGAGCTGTGCTTTCATAATTATACTGTATTAGTGTCATTTTCAGACACTGCACCCACGTGGCTCAACTTGCAGTGTAGCCAAACGCCAACCCAAACAGGTATTCTCTTTACCCTCCTGGGGAAGAATAAGGTCACAGCTTAGTCAAAGACACATCTACTTATAAGCTTGACAAGGACAATGCCTAAATCAAACATCTTAGCAATGATCCACTAGGTTTGTATTAGACCATATAATGCACAAAACTTAATTTACAGAAGTGAGCCACAGAACACCTCCTATCCCACATGGGCCTGACGATGCTCGTAAACAGCAACTACTGAAGGCTGGGAAAGAGACACCAAGATCAAACTTGGATGCTCTGTAAGCCTAAATGGTTTTGTTCCCTATCCCTACAAGAAAAGCTTTCCCAAAAGGGAAAGTACCTGGACCAGCAAGGTGACAGGACACTTCATTTTAAACTGTCTACTTGCTTCCAATCCAAGAAAGAACCCTGTGTCATGAGGTTTATCAAGGACGGTCTGGTGCTGGGCCACAGTGTGTGGGGCGACCCAGGAAGCCTCTCCCTCTGGTCACAGACACACTGCTAGCGGATGATAAGGGGCTGGTAATAATCACTACTTTTCCTTCAGTAAATTATAGTCTGTAGCAAAAAAGTGCCCATTTATTCACCCATTAGCTCTTAAACTGGAAAGTTTTATCTGCTTTATTCTCTACTCTTGGTTCGGAAGGGAGAACAAAAAGACAGTCAAGTTAGCTACAGGACCCCACGGATCCATTAATATAAAAGTCCCTAATGGCCGGACACTGAATATTATTGAACTTTGAGATTTAACACCAAACTTGCTTTTTGAAAAACAAAATATATCTTTTGTGCCAATTCTCCAGAGACACTGATTACTAGAATGGGTCTATTGTTTTGCTTGGCTTTTTCTTCACCAGTTTTCAAACAATGATTCAAATTTCCGAGGCTCTAAAAGTAGATCCATAAATGTTTAGACACTCCTCCCACTCCTCCCCCCACTCCTCCCCCCACTCCCCAATCCCTCTGTCTTGGAAGAGATGTCTATATCCAGATTATAACATTCTCTTCTCAGCTCTGGTCCAAAGTATAGGACTCTAAGTCAACTGGCCCCAATTGTTTCTAGAATCATTATGAATGTAGGAAAACCTAAATTTAGTTTTCAGGATCTACGACTACACGCATAAAAAGTCTTGGTTTCATAAAACTCATGAAAAAGCTAAGTGTCAGAAAAATTTTTCTCTAAATGATCAAGAGTCCTTCAAAAATGTTTAATAAATGAATTTACACACACACACACACACACACACACACACACACACACACACACACACACACACACACACTGTGCTGTGCTGACCTCAGGTCATGCCTACCAGGGCTCCTACGGAATGGACCGAGCGGCTATACCCGTACCAGGGTCCCTGACCATTTTCTCTAAACAAGCAACCCCAATTCCAGTTACCATTTTAGGGGGGAAAAATCCCCACGTGGATCCTAATGAATCAGAAAACATACCAGCTACACTGAAGATACCAGACGTGTGTGAAAACTGGGCAATTCCTACCTGAAGAGGAGTCTGATGAGCCACACGATCCCTAAGAAGAGTAGCACATTTGCTATCACAGTAGAACAGATTCAAGGGACTTGGAGATGGCACTTCAGCATCTCCAGGCATCGAACCCCCCCAACTTTTCCATTCTGTCTTGTCTAAATGGTCAACAAGACATCTACTCTGTGAACCTATTTTCAGGAAAGCCTTGCTTCCCAGCTGGACAATGTAGTGCTATCAAACCTTTATCACGGCTATGCAGGCAAACAGAACCTGTGCCTTGAACAGGGTTAAAGTCTTGACACTGCTTCTGCCCCCCACACCGCCACACGCCTCTCTCCTTAAAGTGTCCTGTTTGGGAAGGACTAAACATACAGCACGGAAACAACAAGAAAGGGCCACCTTACCTTGCACACAAACTCTTCCATTCTCTCCATGGCGTGGTGGGCTTGTAAGAGGGGGGACATGCCCATAAACCCCTCGTCCTCCTGAGATGCTCCATCATCGCACCGACGTTCCTCCAAGCTCTGCAAGGCAATCACAGAAACAGTCAGGGACAGAGACCAGGAGCCAAAGGAACCAAACAATACCTTTTCCTTGAAGAATTACAATGAAATTCTCTTAAGGTCAAAACAAGGCTCAGACAAGTAACATATATAGGAAGCAAGGTCTGTTTATTATAGAATTGTTATGAGTACTGAAAATGAACAAGAGGTGCCTGATCCTTCTCTGACAGACAACTGAACTATGGCAGCAGCACTCCTATTCAACGAGTAGCCTTGAATGCTTTGTTTTTTAAGAATTATACCCATAGACCACATAATACTATTAAACATATAAAGTTGAGAGATTACTGAGGGGAAATCTCCAAGAATCCCACCTGGCATGTGTAAAATAAATACAATGTGGGAAGTGCTCCAGGGGAAAAGAAAGAAAGGAGGAAAAAAACTACATTTACCAAATTCTTAATATACACTGAGCACAAAGAAAAGGCCATCTAACTTAATCCTGACAACCACCTTACGAGAATAGTATTCTCATCAAAACATATAAAGAACATTAGGCAAAGAGGCTAAGTAAGTGGCCCAAGGTTAAAACTAACGAAGTGGAAAAGTAAAAAAGGCGAAACCCATCGTCTTTCCACACAGGTGAGGAAATGATCACTGTGTCTGGGGAAATGCAGGAAGACGTGACAATCTGCAGTCTCCAGGTCAAGGTGCCTGCTGGTTTAGACAAAATGAAGTTGTAAGAAGGGCAATGGACTAGAACTCAGGAGATGCCAGGAGTAAGCCTGGTTTAACCGCTAACATAGACAGGTCTCTCAACCTTTCTGAGCCTCAATTTTTCTCATTTCCATCTAAAAGGAGAAGTTTAAATCTCTCCAGTCTTCTCCATTCTCTAAAATTTGGTGGTTCTGTCACTCAGTGAATAATGACACCACAGGAAAGTACTTCCTAAGCTAAGTGTCTGCCAGGTGAACAGCACTGCCCCCATAACTGCATGAGGGGGAGAACTGCAATCAGAAAACTAACCGGGGACGCTGAGCACACGGAGGTCATCTACCACAAAACGTGAATTTGAACATGTTTCAAAAGAAATCCTAAGATTTTACTTTCTTCACTTTTCAAGATAACTAGAGGCTATTAGGCAGCATGTGAGACATGCTATGCACCCAATCTCAATTTTTTTTAAATTATGTTCTCCGAGAAAACCATCTTGAATCTGCTTCTCTAGTATTCTCACCAAGAAAACACCCTCCCCTTCTCTACTTACCCAAAACTTACCTTCCTGGCCCTCCATGCCAGCCCATCACCATCATGTTCCTGTTTAAACCTCTTAACTACTCTCGCATAGTGTTTCTCTACCTTTCCTTCAAGAAGGTTCCATGTTTCCCTCCCACACCCCTCCACAGCCCCTCTACCTTTCTAGGAACATTTTTTAGATTGCTTCCCCCAATCCTGTGAAATTTCAATAACACAGATATTAACACAGCCGTCTGGAGGGCTACAAACCATTGTAACATTTCAATGTGTTTCACTCCCTGCAAACAAGAAGCCATTTTCACCAGAAAATGTAGGCTCCACCTAACCCATAACATGCCTCCTCTTCTGAATTTCTCCAGCACTTCAAGTCCAGACTGCTCATTTGACAACTAATGTACAGCTCTTGTTCACTGACTTACACTGTTTTATTTCACATTTGACAGAATGTTACTTTTTCACGGTAACGCTTCCTAAACTAGATTTTAAGTGTATGTTTGTCTTCTTCCATTGCTCCCAGAACAGCTGTGCCAATATTGTATATACTTACCAAGTTGCTAGATTAATTAATGCTTTAAAAGGTTTGAGGATTGTGCCTTATTAAACAAAATAAAGGTGATAAAATTCCATTAAATCATCAATTATATGAAAACTGAAAATAGACAACAGCTTGAAATGATTAGCGGACTGATTTTTTTAAGTATAAAATGTAAATTTATATAAAACATAAAATAGGTCCAGTATTTATGCATGTTTAACATGCAGTTCATTCTTCACAAAGAGAAACAGAAACATGGATTCCATCTTGATTCTCAGACAAATAAATCACGCCAGCAGTTTCCAATAAAACTACAAATAAGCACTCAGAACACAGTTACATGTTTCCTGTACTATCAAAAGTAAAACCTGACTAAGTTGCAGACAGTCTGCGATACCAACGGGATCAAGTGCACTTGGATTCGTGGAGGACCGCTGACAGGGAAAGGCAAGGCAGCCTCACTGGCAGAAGCGAAGGCACTTCACATAGGTAACCTTTACTACAGACTGAGGAAAGGAAAATGAGGAGAGGGCACCTCTCTGGGTGGGCACCCACCACTGTCCACGTCTGCAGGAAAGAGAGATGAACTCATCAACTTCCCATAGCAGGGAGGAGGAGAACAATGGCACTGCTATGGGGGAGGACAGCTTTGATTCTCAGCAGTGCTTAACACATGTTTATTACAAGAAAACAGAAAACATTGAGAATGCAAGATGTATGGTCTCGGTTGAACACCGAACAGAGGAAAAAACTGTTTATTCACTTAAACAGTTTTTAGGAAAAGTTGGCTTGCCAATGGATAAAAGTGACTCTGAAGCCAGATAAACCTTGACTAATGATAAATTGTGTGATCTTTGACAAAATTACATACAATCTCAATAAGCATCAGTTTCCTCACCTGCAAAATGATTTTCACAGCACTGCACTACACTGCACATCTGTTTAAGGAACAAAGATAATGAATAAAAGAAACTATCCCAGGGCCTAGGACTCCGGCCATAAATAAGTGACGGTCTTTCTCATGATGATGGGCTACGTACTGAGAACACTGAAGTAGGTGCCACAGCCTAGTGGGGAAGGCACCCCTGTAAGTCAAACAAACAACCAAAAAAACCCATAGCAATGAGCTAGTCTATAGTATGGACAAGGTCTGATGCAAACAGAAAAGAGAAAAGTTAACTCTGGCACTGCTAGAAAGTTTTCCAGAAAGGTAACATCTGAAGCAAGCCCTGGAAAATGCGTTAAGAGTTCACCAGTCAGACATGACAGGGAAAGGTAACAGCCCGAATCCAAAAACACAGAGGGAAGAAAAAGCTCCATACAAAGAGTACAGAGTTTAGCACAGCTGTGGCAACAAAGTAAATGTGATGCAAGGCCAAAGGAGGTGAGTAAGGAAACAATCCAAATGCCTGTGGATGAGGGAAGAGACCCAGCCTAGCTAACAACAGAATACTAGTCAGTCATAAAAAGGAATGAAGAGTGGATACAGAAGATGTGGTGCATATATACAATGGAATATTACTCAGCCATTAAAAAGAATGAAATAATGCCATCTGCAGCAACATGGATGGACCTCGAGATTGTCATACTGAGTGAAATAAGTCAGACAAAGAGAAATGTCGTATGCTCACATGCAGAATCTAAAAAAAAAAATGATACAAATGAACTTATTTACAAAACAGAAACAGACTCACAGACTTAGAGAACAAACTTATGGTTACAGTGGGGGGGTGACAGTTAGGGAGTTTGGGATTGACATATACACACGGCTATATTTAAAATGGATAATCAACAGGGACCTACTGTACAGCACAGGGAACTCTGCTCAATATTCTGTAACAACCTAACTGGGAAAAGAGTTTGAAAAAGAATAGATACATGTATATGTATAATTGAATCACTTCCTTGTACACCTGAAACTAACACATTGTTAATCAATGATACTCCTACATAAAATAAAAAGTTAACAACAAAAACAAGGAATGAAGTTCTGGCGCAGGCCACCACAGGGATAAACTCTGAGAACATCATGCTCAGTGAAATGCCCCCCACACAACAACTGCACTTACATGAAACACCTAGAATAACCAAAGTCACAGAGACAGGAAGTAAACTAGAGGTTCCCAAACACTGGGCTGGGGGGAGGAAGGCATGAAGAGCTGCTCCTTAAGTCTCTCTGGGGTGATGAAGAACTCTGGAAGTCACAGCAATGGTTGCACAACACTGTGAACACAATTAGTGTCACTGAACTGTATACTTTAAAGGGGTCAGAATGGCAAATTTTACATTATAAATTTTGCCACAATAAAAAATTTTTAAAGAAGGTAAAGACGTACAATGTAGCTTTATTCATAATAGTGAAAAACCAGAAATAACCCAATTGTCGAACAATAAGAAACTGGATAAACAGGTGTGATAGATTTATATAACAGAATACTCTTCCGTAATAAAGAACTGACACAAAACAATATGGGTGAGTAGCAGAAACATGCCAAGTGAAAGAAGCCATTATTAAGACAGTGTGTGTCACATGATTCCATTTGTATCAAGGTCAGCAACAAGCAAAACAAATCTACTGTGGTAGGAGTCACAATAATGGCGACCACTGGGAATGGGGGTGAGGGAGGGGTTACTGACTGCAAGGGCATAAAGGGAAGTTTCTGAATGATGGAAATAATCTGAATCTTGATCTGCGTGGTCGTCACACATATGTAGTGTCACTGTGCTATATATCTAAGATTTGGGCATTTTAAACACATTTTAATGTGTTTAAATTACCCCATAATACAATGTTTGTGTAAATCATACCTCAATAAAATGCTTAAAAATAAAAAAAAAGTAAAAAAAACGGAGGGAGAGGAATGGAGGTGGAGTTCGGTAGGAACCGGCTCCTTGAAAGCTTCTGATGCTCCTGGGCTTCAGGCTTTACCCTGCAGGCAGGACTGAGCATTTAATGGATATGAGAGCAGGGCAAGCTGAGCACTAGACTTGCATTTGGAAACTATCACTTTGGCAACAGAGAGAAGGTATGGTTGAAGAAGGGAAACAGGAAAGGAGAGAAGTAAATTAAGAAAATACTTTAAAAGTCTAAAGCAGGTTGATCTCAGCTAGGGGTAATTTTACCCCCACCCGCTCCCAGGGGACCTCTGGCAATAACTGGATTCACTTTTACATGTCACAAGTAGTGGGAATGCTACTGGCATCCAGTAGGTAGGGGCCAGGATACTGTTAAACATCCTACAATGGCAAAATGTCACCAGGGAGTGAGAAACTCTGATCTAAAGAAACAATGAGAGGGTCTATACACCCCAAATTATGTATGTCACAGTTCAATACTGTGTTCACATCAGAAAAAAAAAAAAAACTTATCAGATCCTTCTCTGTGAAAGATGCTAATAAGTGAGCTACTTACTAATAAGTGGTTACTAGTGCCGGGGCTAAATGGTAAGCATTCATTCAAAACACTCAAGAAGTATTCACTGAGCGGCTACCACTTTAGAGATGAGAAACCTGAGGTTAAATGATGTGTTCAAGGTAACACACCTAGAGTCAGAAATTCAACTCAGGTCCACAGAGTTCCTGCTCTATTCACTCCCCTCACACATTTTTCTAGTTATGAAACGGCCTGTTTCTGTGGGTAACAGACATTGGGCCAAAAGGCCACGACACATACAGACAGCCCTCGTTCCACATGGTAGCTCAGGATGTAAAAACTGTGCAAGCCAAAATCACGTTTGGCAATCTTAATGACCAGTGGGGACTATTGCATGACCTGAACAAAATGCTGTCAAAACATTAAAATCTCTGTCAGTTTTACATGTACAAAGAAACAGACTAGTGAAAACCAGTATTTATTTAGCCTGCTATATTTTAGAACAGAAACACTGAGAATTAACCGCTTATTGGTTAAAAAAAGTTACCAAGAGCGATGTGAGCGGTGTGTGCCTTCTTGTTGTTTAACTTAGAACACACAGTGAGCATATTCTCTATGCCTTGGCAAACTGTCGTACTTTCTAAGTTTGGATCAGGGTTTCAACGTTTTATTCTTTGCACTTTCAAAGTCATGAACCATCCTTAGGCATTCCCTTCATCTGACCTTTCTGCCTGCCACTGGCCATCCACATCCTCTGTCACACGATACTCCTTTATGGCGACAAGCCTGCCCTCACTAAGATCCTCTGGCTGCAGATCTAGAATCTCTTTAAGTGGCGGCAGGCAGTGCCAACATTCCCACAGTCAGCTATTGCTTCTCTAACTCCTATTTATGTTTGACTTGATTTTCACGTTCGCCATTATCACGTTCATTTTATCTTTGTCAGCCTATTCCCTCTTTTGATTATCCATTTTTATAAAGGGTCGCATGGGTTTATCACTGGGAAGCAACACACTTTGCTGTCTCACGGATTAAGTGAGTAACAGATGTACACTGACCAGTCACTGACAGACTTTCAAAGAAGTCATCAATACAATGAACATCTACTGTTTGCACCATCATCTGTGGACTGGAGAGACAGCAGAGAGTTGGTACTTTAAGAATTACTCACAGTAAATAAACCACAGTAACTAAAATCTGAACCATACTGTGGAGGGACTGATATTATTTAACGAACGCATGGTAGCTGAAACTCATGCATGCTGGAAACTCGCAGAGCATCAGGGCTGCCTGTATGCATTTCTCTTCTCATCTTTTACAACTGCCCTTCTATCCAAAATGGTGCTTCTAAAGAGCTAACCTCAATTCAAAGAACGCGATCCTATATGTAAGGCAAGAATTTCACTGTACATTACATTACTAAGATATGTAGCTTCATCCAGGTGTTTTTTTTGGGGGGGGGGGTGGGGATCAGTTTTTTATTAATAAATACCACCAACGGTAATATTTCCACCTCCCATGGTCCAGTGTATGTGTTATGAAGCAGAATGTGGTCAGTGGTCAAATACACACCCCAGTAAAGATAAATACTTCCACCCATCCCAACATGTCAGCAAGATTTCTGAATTTTTATAAAAGAACATTTCCTTCAGAAGAGCAAAGTATTAATAAGTCTGCTGATCTACCAAACATTATCCCCACTTCCCACCCTCCTATAACAGAACACTCACCAACATGTCTTCAAAAAACAAATGTCTAAAACACTAGACCATAAATAGTTATTTGTTGTGTTCAAGCATTGTGGAGTTGCCAATTAGGGATCTACACAGAGTGGGTGGTGGTAAATATAGTTCCCCTGGTTAAACAGAGGTTAACATGTAGGAATTAAGTGGTAGAGTCAAGCAGTGGCTAGAACACAAGACAAAAATGTTTTCTCCAGGGCACACGGGCAAGTTTATAGCTCTGCCACATAATGATGGTTTGGAAAGTCTGTGCTGAGCACTATATATATAAAAACATCTGTCTTCCAATATTAACTCTAAATAACTACCTTGTCATGAGTGGAAATTACTTTTAATTTCCCTTCTAGTAGCCACTAAACCACAGCACCCAAAGATCTGTTTCAATACTAAACTGCATCTATACTAAGATGATCACATACAAGGGTTAAACATTTGCTCTGTTCTGCTCCTGTTGTCATATCTCTAACTGTTATCAAAATAAGTTTTGAAGACACAGGACATTGTAAATGATAATTAAAACCAAAGCTGCCTAAAATAAAGGCATAAACCTTAATTCTCTAAGGCTTTCTATGAATAAATCACTATATTTAAACTTAAAGAGAGGTCAGTGCTCTGAAGTGAGTACAAAAACACTTTCAAATCTTTTCCTCCTCCTATCTTCAGTGAAGTCCATCTGTGAGAAGAGTTAAAGTGGGTTATACCTCAAAACACAACAATATCCAACTCTGATGATCCGTACAAACTGCAACCTAAAATGTTAATTCTCTGGAGTGTATTTTACCTTTGGAAAGAGAGAACCAGAGTGATAAAGATGAAAGTCCTATATGAAAATAATTCATCAGTCTATTGGGCGTTTATCTGCTTTAGCCCAACTCAGTTCAACAGAGTAATTCAGTTTAATAAATATTAAGAGGATTTTTAAAAAGATGAGTAGGGCTTCCCTGGTGGCGCAGTGGTTGAGAGTCTGCCTGCCGATGCAGGGGACACGGGTTCGTGCCCCGGTCCGGAAGGATCCCACATGCCACGGAGCGGCTGGGCCCGTGAGCCACGGCCGCTGAGCCTGCTCGTCCGGAGCCTGTGCTCCACAACGGGAGAGGCCACGGCAGTGAGAGGCCCGCGAACCGCAAAAAAAAAAAAAATAAGAGTAAAATATAGTCTCTGTCTTCCACGGGCATACAATCTAATAAGGGGCTGAATTAGCTACATAAATGACTAAGAAATAAGGCACAGCCAGTTTAAAGACGGAGTGTGGAGCTCGGGAAAGGCTGCATGAGGAATAGAATTTTGGAAAGACGAATTAAAAGAACTGTCAAGAGGGAAAAGCAAAAGTACCATTTTGAAGAAAAGAGACTAGTTCAGTTCAGCTGAAACTTAGGGTGCATTTAGCGGAGTAGCAAGACATAAATTATATATTTAAATATTAGTTGAAGTCAGTAGACAAAGTGCCACAGAGATCTACGGTCATAACACCATCCACAGTTAGAAGATAAAGGTCAAGGAAATGGTAAGATACCCAGAGGCCGGAACGGCAAAGTTTGATTAAAATGTATATGCCCTACAGAGGTCAGTGAGAACTGAGGCTTCTGCATTCACATAACTATGAGGACTAAGATCTAAGGCCCCTACACAACATGACCTCATTTGTTCAGGAAACCCTTGCCCAGGAAGATTAAGGTACAAACCAGTAGGTAGCTTTGCTGTTAGCTTTAGGAGCTTCTCAGAAATTCACTTAACATTAGACCGCTCAACCAGCTCCTTAGTATAATAAATTACTGAACTGGGCACACCTACTCACTTATCAAGTAAGAACTTGCTCACCAGACTTGCTCCAACTGTCCTAATCTATCACAAGCTCTGCGCAATGTTAATACGATCTTTGTATTGCAAGACCTGCTTTAGACCACGAGAAGTCAGACCGCAAACCCTACCCACAGCCAGCCACGGCCTCTCCTTCCAAAGCAAGACGCTTCAGAGTGTGCTCACTCTCACCGCAGTAAATAAGAAACTTCGCTTAGTCTGATCAACAGGTTATTTTTGTTTGCTTGCTTTTTTTATTAACCATTTTTTAAACTGAAGTACAGTTAATTTACAACGTTGTGCTAGTTTCAGGTGTACAGCAAAGTGATTCAGTTATAACATCAACAGGTTATTTTGATGGTCTTTTTGGAAAGTTGACAGGTTGAATGAATCCAGCCTTAAATTTAGAAATCTGCAATGTGTAGTAAGGGCATTAGCAAGCTGATATAGCTAACACACAAACACAGGGGTTAGTAGAAATTAAGGGGTCTTCAAAAAATGATAGCTGAAAGAGTAAGCACCGATGACTGCATCTCTGCTGTCGTCCAACAGAGGTACAACAGCCAGTCTATCTGAACACTCACTTTGGCCAGCCTAGAAACATACAGACTCAGCCTGTAAAGACTAGCTATCGCTATCAAAGATTGATGGGAAAGACCTTTAAAATCATCCAAGTTTTTTTTTTAATTCTCACAAAGCAACTGCCTCTAATCTTAACTGAATTTCCTAAGTAGACCTCCTCAAGAAAAGAAAATGAAGTGATTGGCAGACGGGAGTCTAATTACAAGTTAGATTTCTTATGATAAACTAATAAACAGTGGCATTCTTATGAGTTTGGTTAAAGCAAATCAGTTCAAGAAAATAATTCCTAGGTTGAATGAATGAAGAGTTGGCTCCAGTCCCCATTTATGAAGAAGAATTTGGAGCAGAGGAAAAGTAGGACAACCATAAAGGCTGCTCTCTTTATTCAACTTAATACCTTAAAAACTCAGAGATACGAAATAAAGTCATAAAACTAAAGATCAAGGGTAACCTGGTTTGAAATGCCTCTTTTGTGTTTTTATCTATAGATGGTTACAAAACACAAACTATAAAGTTCAGCAAAAGAGCTGATGCTTTAGAGCCAGAGGCCTAGAAGTAATGGTCTATCCACTTTAACCAGTACACAACACTACACATTTCAGAAAGAACTCTGGAGGGTGGAAGAACACTGGACTGGGAGGCTAAAGATCTGGATTTTAGGCCCCAATCGTCTAGGCTCACTTGCTAACAAACTGAAACCCTTGTACCTTTCACTCTAGCTATACCAGACGTTTTGCAGGTTCACACATCAATATACACCAATGTATACTCAAAACACGTTAGCTATTATCATTATTACTATTCCCTAAAAGCATCATGCTATTTCTTACTTCTGAGTCTTCACATCTGCTATTCCCTTGGCCTGGAATACCTTTTAGTCCTTCAATAACCGAGTCAAGCCTTATCCAGTTCTGCTTATTACATTTCCACTTCCTTTTAGATAACCCCAGTCATAGAAAAAACAATCCTAAAATTCATATGGAATGACAAAGGACTCTGAATAGTCAAAATAGTCCTGAGAAAGAACAGCAAAGCTTGAGGCATCACTTCCTGACTTAGAGGCATATTACAAAGCTACAGTAATCAAAGCAGTATGGTACCGGCATAAAGACAGCCACACAGACCAATGCAACAGAAGAGAGGGCACAGAAATAAACCCACACATATACAGATCTTCGGCAAGAGTGGCAAGACTACACAATGGGGAAATGATAGTCTCTTCAACAAATGGTGTTGGAAAAACTGGATATCCACATGCCAAAGAATGAAACTGGACCCTTAGCTTACACCATACACAAAAACGAATTCAAAATGACTTAACTAAAAATAAGTTAGATGTGGGAATTCCCTGGCAGTCCAGTGGTTAGGACTCCATGCTTTCACTGCCAAGGGCCCTGGTTTGATCTGGTCAGGGACCTAAGATCCCACAAGCCATGCAGCACAGCCAAAAAGAAAAAAAAAGTTAAATGTGAGACCTGAAACTATAAATATCCTAGAAGAAAATGTAGAGGAAAAGCTTCATGACATAGTCAATTTTAAAACATTTTCATCACCCCAAAAGAAACCCCATACCCATTAGCAGTGACTCTCCATTTCCCCATCCCCCCAGCACTTGACAACCACAAATCTACCTTCTGTCTCCATAGATTTGCCTATTCTAGACATTTCAAATAAACAGAATAATTAAATATGTCATCTTTGTGACTGGCTTCCTTCATTTAGCAGAACATTTTCAAGGTTTATCCGTGTGGTAGTATGTAACAGTATTTCTTTCTCTTTTTTTTTTGCCAAAAATATTCCATTTTATGGATATACCTCATTTAATATATCTATTCATCAAGTAAGTGATGGACATTTGAGTTGTTTGTACTTTTTGACTCATAAATAGTGCTGTTAGGAACATACATATAAAGTTTTATTTTGATGTATATTTTTATTTCTCTTGGGTATAAACCTTAAAGTGGTATTTGCTGGGTTATATGATAACTCTATTTAACTTTTTGAAGAACTGGTGACAGTTTTTCTAGAGCAGCTATACCATTTATATTACCCTCAGCATATATGAGGGTTCACATCTTCATGAATGCTTGTTAACTGTCCCCCTTGCAAAAAAATTTTAACCATTCTTGTGCATATAAAGTGGTATCACATTGAGGTTTTGACTTGAGTTTCCTTAATGATTAAAGATGTTGAGCATTTCCTAAAAAAAAAAGCTTTGTGACACTGGGCATGAAGAAATATGACACCAATATCACAACAAAAGCAAAATTAGAAAAATAGGACTATGTCATACCACAAAGCTCCTTTATAGCAAAGAAGACAATTGAGAGTGAAAAGGTAACCTAAGGACAGGAGAAAATATCTGCAAACCATGGATCTGATAAGGGGTTAATATCCAAGATATATAAGGAACTCCTATAACTGAACAGCAAAAACCAAACAAACAAAAACAAACCCAACTTAAAAATGTGCAAAGGACTTGAATAGACATGTCTCTAAAAGACATATAAATGGCCAACAGGTATATGAAAAGGATGCTCAACATCACTAATCATCAGGGAAACACAAATGAAAACTACAATGAGATACCACAGTCACATCTGTTAGGAGAGCCATTATCAAAAAAGAAAATAAAGTGTTGATGAGGATATGGAGAAATTACAACCCCTGTACACTGCTGATGGGAATGTAAAATGGTTCAGCTACTACGGAAAGCAGTATGGAAGTTCCTAAAAAATTAAAAACAGAACTACCATATGACCCAGTAATCCCACTGCTGGATATTAATCCAAAAGAACTAAAAACAGTACCTTGAAAAGATATCTGCAGCATTATTCACAATAGCCAAAAGGTAGAAACAACCTAAACAACCATCAGTAGATGAATGGATAAAGACAGAGTGATATATACATATCAATAAAATATTACTCAGCCTTAAAAAAAAAGGCTTGTCTTACGCTACAACATGAACAGACGCTGAGGACACTGTGCTCAGTGAAACAAGACAGTCACCGAAGGACAAATACTACATGATTCCATTTATATGAGGTATGTAAAGTCAAACTCATAGAAGCAGAAGGTAGGATGGTGGGTGCCGAGGGCTGGTGGGGTGGAGAAAATGGGGAGTTGCTATTCAATGGGTAGATGTTTCACTCACGCAAGATGGAAAAGCTCTAGAGATCTGCGGCACAACAAAGTGCATACAGTCAGCAATAACGTATGTCATGTGTTTACTACAATAAAAAAGAAAAGATAACCCAGTCCTCATCCAAACCTAGCGACAGTTCTTACTGCTTCGGTAACTGCTTAGGCCTAAGTAGCAATGGAGGCAAAGTCAAGCTGCTCAGTCTCAATAGGGGAGTCTTAGCTGCTAGTACATGTTATTGTAAAACATCAACAAGAAAGCAAAGCCATAAGCAAGGAAGCAAGTTCTTACCCTAGCTATCTGCCAAACTTCTTTTAAAAGAGTAATGGTAGGGCTTCCCTGGTGGCACAGTGGTTGGGAGTCCACCTGCCAATGCAGGGGCCACAGGTTTGATCCCAGGTCCAGGAAGACCCCACGTGCCACAGAGCAACCAAACCCATGCGCCACAACTGCTGAGCCTGCGAGCCACAACTACTGAAGCCCGTGTACCTGAAGCCCGTGCTCTGCAACGAGAGAGGCCACCGCGATGAGAGGCTCACGCACCGCAGCGAGTAGCCCCTGCTTGCCGCAACTAGAGAAAGCCCGTGCGCAGCAACAAAGACCCAATGCAACCAAAAATAAACAGATGAAATGAATGTAAAAAAAAAAAAAAAAAAAAAAAGAGTAATGGTTGTTTGAAGGCCAAATTACACTATACTCATAGTAAGCAAATCTTGATTTTAATCCTGCCCTGTAATGCGGGGGCACACGCACACACAGGGACACAAAAACAGTCTTTCAATGTAGCACAACTAGCCCAGAGTATGAAGCTGGCTTACAAAGTGTCACCAAGGGTAAAAGAAGAAATAACCTTCAATTTCCTGCCACAATAGCCTCTGGTGAAATTCTTATAAAAGACCTGAAAGGACAAGACAACCCTCTCGAGTTCCAACCAGCACCACTATTACCCACACAGTAAGCTTATCTCTTACTATGGTAAAGATGCAGCTCCAAATAGAGGCTTTCAATATGTTTCTAACTACAACCCACAGTAAGAAATGTATATATTACTCATATCTATAAACACATACATATCTAAATAAAGCTAAACAATTTCATCAAATAACATAGTTTAAAGGTATATTACTACATATATGCACCTTAATATCTTTATTTGCGGTCTAATTAACACTGCTTGTAGTACCAAAATAAATTTCACAAACTACTAACGGGCATAACCTACAGTCTGAGAAACACTGTACTAGAAACACAACGCTGAACGTGCTACACAACTGCAAGGTTCCAAAGCACATGGCAAAATGTCTATTAACAATGTCACTGGGACCTCCTCACAGATATTTACACCTTTGCGCTCTTGGTACAGCTGCTTGAATCATTTAAAAGCTGCTCTTTTCTCTGCGAGGTAAAAGGAAAGATTAGATTATTTTCCCAGAATTCTACTGGCTCCCAAGGTATGCACTGGAGATAAACTCTATCTGAGAAGTAGTTCCAGCATGCAATTAGGATTTCTCCAAAAATATAAACGATAATGTCATTACTAAATCATGGCTGAATTATAAAGGATATATGGTAACTACAAAAACCCATTTCCTTTCTTAAATAAGATAGAGCAGCTTAAGTACGGTTTTACGTGTCAACAGAAAGGGCATAACTAATTCCTAGCTACCTTAAGAATGAGAGACTTCAAAATCTTACAAATGTGCTCAGGGTTCCTTTTCAAAACGCCATCTTCTCTCCAGCAGAGTCCCCGTACTCTTTCTTTTTAATATCCTTCCTCCAGCTATATTCCCATAAATTTGTTTTACTTACCATCCTTCCACTTTAACTTACTTTTTTATGATAGGAAGAAGGGGCAGATGCCTCTACAAGAGGCTCCAAATCTCCTTGGTGGATGTCATTGTCACCTCCCCTTGTACCATCAAGTTGGTGCCCTTTTCTGAGCCTTATATCTGGCTCTGGAGTCCTGCTGTACTCCAGTCGGTTTTCTGCTGTCTCATTCATGGGATACCCAGGCCTTTCTTACAAAGAGGTCTTTCTGTTCCTTCTTCTTGGGAGGATGGACTTTTAGGATAGTGAGTTGACCCTAAGGAGAGAAAGTTTTGGATTAACATATTTGAATGAGTGATGGGGGAAGACATATGTTGTATTATTTTACACTAAAACTAGAATTTTCTGCAATCATTAAGAATAAAATAATAATGTATTTTAAAAAACCCTACACTTGTTGATAAAGAGGACTGCCAAAATCTACTTTTAAATGAAAAAAGCAGGATATCAAAGACGACATGTATAATGTTCCCGTTTATACATTATAAGTGTATACAATCGTGAATACGTATACATGTGTACATAGGTACCTATTTATTTGAAATTGTGCTCTTGGTCCAGAGGCACACAGGGAAGAACCTAGGGTCTGGAGTGAGAAGGCTTACTCTTCATTTTGTTCTGCCTGCATTGTTTTTACCACATGCCATCTAATACTTTTTCAATTAAAAACATACCCAACTGTAGAAAGAATATATGTGGATTTTATGTACTACAACTACGTTTTACATACCCAATCTCATTTAAATCATCACAATGACCCTTCAGGTATTTTGAGTTCTACTTCACAGGTGAGGAAACCAAAATTCACCACACTTTCATGAAATAAGACGACGTCTCTGACTGACATGGCACATATTATTGGTTATGTTTTGCATTTAAGTTGCTTAATGTCCGAAATTTCAGTATTTTTGAGCTGCTTTGAACTCCAAGTAGATTACTATGGAAGGCAAGAGCACACTCCTATTATATCCCTGAGTTCCCAGAAAGCACTGCGCACATAAATGTTCAATGAACATGACAGATGATATTTAAATGTTCTTAAGTGGTAAAAACACATTCAGAGATCATCAATATTTCTCTAAACTGGATCACATAAGTTTCCTAGGAGTTCAATAATTTCAAGTCCTTGGCCCTCTACCTTATAACTCACAGGACAAAAGCTTATTTTAGAGATTTAAGTTACATATCCAAATAAGGTGATTATCACAGCCAATCCAACGAAAAAGACAAAAACAGGAAGAAGCCAAGGTACATGTTATGCTCATAAATCCCATGGGATTCAAAATTTTTACTGTGGCAGGGGAGGAGTGGGGCAATGTGGGAGGGTCTGGATAGTATGAAGAGAGGGTAAAACACGCACTTAGTGTTCATATGTGGATACACAAGACTAAGAATTAGCCAACTGTTAGTTTCATAAATCATCTGAGTTTGTTGTAGGAGTTCTCTCAAGTTTTTAGAACAAGAAAAAACACAGTCTTTAAGGATCACCAAATCTGGGCCTGTGCCTATCACATAAGGGCCTGAGCCAGCATATTCTAATAATGAGATTATAAACTATGCTATTAATACCCAATGCTGAAAGAGGAAACACTGCTAGTGATTTATATTTATTTACAAAGTTGTTTCACACCCACCATTTCACTTTGTTTCAGGGAAGAGGGAGCTAACATTTACTGTGGATTGACAAAGTTAAATTCTGTACCAGAGAATTTACAGATGGTATCTCACATAATTCTTACATATGGCCCTCTGAGGTATGTTATCCCCATTTTACAGATGTGGAAACTGAGGCTCAGAGATTAGGCAACTTATCCAAGGCCATTAATCTCTAAGAGTAGCTGGAACAATTAACTGTCCTGCTGTACTTGGATAAATGATTTTCTTGCTAAGAAGAATAAAAAATAGGGAAAGTATTCAGAACTAGGCTTTAACTTGCTCTGATTCTTAACAGTAAAAGGAAGTGAGATGGGAGATGGAAAGTAAGACTTCAGAGTACCATTATCTGTTAACCAGAAGAGTTAATCTCTATTCTACTTCCTCAGAAATTTTTCGTTGGTCAGGATTTTAAGAATACTACGCTATATTACACAGAACTAAGATAAAAAAAAAAGAGAAAAGAGGGCTTCCCTGGTGGCGCAGTGGTTGAGAGTCCGCCTGCCAATGCAGGGGACACGGGTTTGTGCCCCGGTCCGGGAAGATCCCACATGCCATGGAGCGGCTGGGCCCGTGAGCCATGGCCGCTGACCCTGCGCGTCCGGAGCCTGTGCTCCGCAACGGGAGAGGCCACAGCAGTGAGAGGCCCACGTACCGCCAAAAAAAAAGACAGAAAAGAAAGGAATCCAATACAAACAGCTGGCAGGAAGGAACAAGTAACTGAGAGGTGCTCTGAATTTATCAATAGACATAGAAGTCCAACACAAATCCAACCGGGTGCATTTTCAGCAAGTAGGGCAGATCTAAGGTCTTTTAAAATCTCTGAGTGGCCAGTGGGGATGAGGAAAGAAAGAAAATACTAATGTGAGTTTTTCAATTCCTACACCTCCTCTACAGGTTGCAAGGCCTCTTGCCCCCAATATCTAGATTAAATATACTTTTATTGAATGAATTATCACACCTGCAGTGTTTATTGGAAAAGAGACTCATTTTCTGTATAAAATTGCTTAACATGCACCCTATTACTTTTTTTTTTTTTTTTTTTTTGCGGTACGCGGGCCTCTCACCGTTGTGGCCTCTCCCGTTGCGGAGCACAGGCTCCGGACGCGCAGGCTCAGTGGCCATGGCTCACGGGCCCAGCCGCTCCACGGCATGTGGGATCTTCCCGGACCGGGGCACGAACCCGTGTCCCCTGCATTGGCAGGCGGACTCTCAACCACTGCGCCACCAGGGAAGCCCTCCTATTACTTTTTAAGAATGTTTTCACAAACTAATTTAAGTATTGGCATAAATAACATTTTAAAATTTGCTAAGGCTTCTTCCCGGTAGACAGAGTCTGTTCTACAGATGATCAAATATGAAACTATGAAACAAAAGAAGTAAAATGGAAACTTGACCTCACACGTTCTAGGAGCAGACACACAGGCGTCACTAACCCTGCCCAAAAGCAATGGGGATTTGCCAAGCAGAGTAGAGGAAAGGTATTCTGTACAGAGAAAACAGCATATGCAAGGCAAGGACTCCAGGGTCTGTTCAGAAATCAGAGAACAGGGACAAGAAAGAACTCAGATGACACAGGCGTTTTGCTCAAGCAGCTGAGCGTATAGAGGATGCCATTCACTGATGATCCAGGGGAGAAGCAAATTCACAGCAGAAGAAGAATGAATTTGTTTTCAGAAACGGTGTCTGAAGTGAAAGAAATGTTCACTTGGCACCAGGAAACATAAATCTGGAATTCAGAAGAGAGAATGAGCTTGAAAACAGAACTAGGGATTACTAGGAGTAAAAGTGATAATACTAGGGACTTCCCTGGTGGTGCAGTGGTTAAGAATCCACCTGCCAGTGCAGGGGACACAGGTTCAAGCCCTGGTCCAGGAAGATCCCATATGCGGCGGAGCAACTAAGCCCGTGCACCACAGCTACTGAGCCTGCACGCCACAGCTACTGAGCCTGCACTTTAGAGCCCGCAAGCCACAACTGCTGAAGCCCACGCACCTAGACCCTGTGCTCCACAACAAGAGAAGCCACCGCAGTGAGAAGCCCGCGCACCGCAACGAAGAGTAGCCCCCGCTCGCTGGAACTAGAGAAAGCCCGCGCGCAGCAACGAAGACCCAACGCAGCCAAAAATAAATAAATTTATTTTTTAAAAAGGAAAGTGATATTAGCATAATAATAGTTAACAACACAGGACAAAATCCTTTGGGAAAAAAAAAAGTTATACAAAGGACTGAGGAGGGATAAGGATCAAAGTAAAAAGAACCCAGGAGAATACCAAATATTAGATGTTAAAGTCAGGACTGGACCCTCATCTGTTGACTCCCAGTCAAATGTACTCACACCAAGTTTCCTTCCCAGTGGGAAAGCAATGGAAAATTTTAAACTCACGCTTCTTAGACTTCACTTTCCCTTCAAATAATACTACATAAGGTAAATTATTATGTTGCTTAAAAGCACCAAGGTTGCTTAAATGCTAACTCAAAAGCAATTTTCTCTACCTGAACAAACTGCTAACTTAATGGTTTGATACTTCTGGTCTAGAATTTTAGCTCTACCCCAGGAAAGCTATTTTCTAAAATCCAGTACTTGTCTGCATGTTCCATGAGGCAAGAGTTTGTCTGCTCAATGCTGAGAACCAAACTGCAACAGATACACAGTAGACATTCAGTAAAGGTTTCTTGTATGAATGAATAAATGTCTTATTCTCCAGGGGAAAAACAGAAGAAAAGGAATTAGTATTATTTATGTCATATTTAATCAGTTATATTGGACTTCCCGCCAAAGGTAGACTATATTATAGTATAATGTATTACTTCACCTATTTCATAATTTTAATTGTTATGTTGCCCCCAATTTTAAAAGAGCAGGCAAGCTGTGGAAAATAGTATGGCAGTTCCTCAAATAAATTAAAAATACATTTACTATATGACCCAGCCAATTCCACTTCTGGGTATGTACTCACAAGAACTGAAAGCAGGGTCTTGAAGAGACATTTATACACTCATGTTCATAACAGCGTTATTCACAAGCAGTAAAACGTGGAGCGGCCCAAGTGTCCATCAATGGACAAACAAACAAAATGTGGTCTATACATACAAGAAAATATTCAGCCTCAAAAAAAGAAGAAAATTCCAACACAAGCTACAACCTGAGTGAACCTGAGGATGTTATAATTCCACTTACCATAGGTTATTTAAAGTAGTCAAATTCATAGAAAGTACAATGGCGGTTGCCAGGGGCTGGGGCAAAGAGGGAATGGAGAGTTACCATTTAATGGGTATAGCTTCTGTTTTGCAAGATGAAAAAAAAGAGTTCTGTAGATGAATGGTGGTGATGGCTGCAACAACATGGATCTACAACATGACTACACACTTAAAAATGGTGACGATAGTAAATTTTATGTTATGTACATTTTTTAATGGGGGGGTGGAAATATACTATAGTACTATATGGCCTCTTTGTCTAGTAAACTTTTTATTCATGTAAAAAATACATTCAGAAAAGGACACAAAGTTGACAAAGTATAAATGCTGTGTAACCAGCAACAAACAACACTCTAGCACCCAGAGGACCTCTCTCCCCTATCACTGTAAAGCTTTTTAAGGTGTTAAGTTTAAGAGGTCCAATCCCTTTCCTTGCCAGTTAATGTGATACAATCTTCCAGCAAGGTTCTCTAAAGACTTGCCAACTGCCATGGACCTTAAGTCTTCAAATTCTAAGGGCCAGTGGTATAACGTCCCTTTGTATTAACTGGGACACAGCAAGTAGGGTGCAGCAAGTACTCAGTCTAGTGGCATCGTTTTCTAGTTCTATAATTAGATTATTCAGTGGTAGAGGACAGGCTGCAAAATATGTCCCATGATTTTGTTGGCTTCCTCCAAGTTGAAAGTAGCCAATTTCAAAGTGACTTGAAAGTTGTATACTGAAATTATTCCAGTGTGGTCTGTCATTCCACCCTGAAGTATGCGTTTGAAGTTAGTGCATGGTTAATGAGATTTCTGGTATCAAGTTCATGTTCTTCCTTGATTGGAAACCTGAGTGGCACAGAATGTTCTACGTGGAAGTATCAGTATGTTATGCCCCTCATGACCTCTTCTTTCAGACTTCAATGTGAAACTAAATATGTAATGCAAATCTGAACTACTAATAATGAAACCAGATTATTTTTTTAGGATGGAATACTTTATTTCAACAGTGGGACCAGCAGGGATATTAAAGGCAGCAGATTTTCTTTTGAATACTAGCCATTTTTTCTCTTTACAAATCATTATTAAAAATAAGTACTAGATGTGTTACCCTGACTGGCTTATAAATCTTTAGAGAACCTTGTTGGCAGATTTCTATCACATTAACTGGCAAGGAAAGGGGTTGGACCTCTTAAACTTAACACTTTAAAAAGCTTTACCTTCTGCTCTGGGTGGGAGGTTGGAATAAAAGTTACCACCTAACTCTTTAAAAAAAAAAGCTTTACTGTGGGAATTCCCTGGCAGTCCAGTGGTTAGGACTCAGTGCTTTCACTGCCAGGACCCAGGTTCAAGCCCTGATCAGGGAACTAAGATCCCACGAGCCGCTCAGCGCAGCCAAAAACAAAAAAGAACATAAAAAGCTTTACAGTGGGGATTCCCTGGTGGCGCAGTGGTTGAGAGTCCACCTGCCGATGCAGGGGACGCGGGTTCATGCCCCAGTCCGAGAGGATCCCACATGCCACGGAGCGGCTGGGCCCGTGAGCTATGGCCGCTGAGCCTGCGCGTCCAGAGCCTGTGGTCTGCAACGGGAGAGGCCACAGCGGTGAGAGGCCCACATACCACAAAAAAAAAAAAAAAAAAGCTTTACAGTGATGGGAGAGAGGGGTCACACAGCCCAAATCTACCTGTTTCCCTCCACTCTTACTTTCTGGTTCAAGCCACCAGCATCTCTCACCTGTCCTAATACAACAGCCAGTAAAGTCTCCTGGGTTCCACTTCTGTTACCCACCCCACCCCCCTTATCCTCAGAATCCAGTCCTCACACAGCGGTCACAGCAGATCTTTCTCAAAACACACTCCCTTACTTTTTGAGCCCTCCAATGGCTTTCCTTTACACCTAAGGGACCTCTTGCCCTGGCTTACAAAACCTTAAATGATTAGCCCCTAACTCTGGCCTCATTCTGTACCACTCTCCCCCTTGCCCACTACATTCCAGCCACAGTGACTTCCCATCTACTCCCCAAACACCCGGAAGGCTCAAATGGCTCTATGTCACCTGGTTCCCAAGGCCTGGAATGCTCATCGCCCAGATCTTCCCATGGCTGGGCTCCTTCTTCACATGCGGATCTCAACTTAAGGGTCACTTACTCAAAGAATCCTTCTCTGACCACATAATCTCAGTCACTCCTTATCACATCACCTTTTAATCTCTTCCACAGCACTTGTCTCTGGTATTTTTATTTCTTTGTTTACTTACTACTGGTCTTTTCTCACTAGACTGAAAACTCCTGAAAGAAGAGACATTATATTGGGTTGGCCAAAAAGTGCCTTTGGATTTTAAGTAAAAATAAAAAACACATTTTTCATTTTCACCCAGAACTTTATTGAACAACATATTCACCCTTTTGTTCCACTACCTTCTGCCATTTTTCAGGCAACTTCATAATTCCGTCTTCCCAAAACTTTTTACCTTTTTTTAAATTTTTATTTATTTATTTATTTTGGCTGTGTTGGGTCTTCATTTCTGTGTGAGGGCTTTCTCTAGTTGCGGCGAGCGGGGGCCACTCTTCATCGCGGTACGCGGGCCTCTCACTGTCGCGGCCTCTCTTGTTGCGGAGCACAAGTTCCAGACGTGCAGGCTCAGTAGCTGTGGCTCACGGGCCCAGTTGCTCCGCGACATGTGGGATCTTCCCAGACCACGGCTTGAACTCGTGTCCCCTGCATTGGCAGGCAGATTCTCAACCACCGCGCCACCAGGGAAGCCCAACTTTTTATCTTTTTGAGCAAGGAACTGGTCCAGGTGCCTTTTACAGTCTTCCAGGGAATTGAATTTTTTTCCATTAAGAGAATTTTGTAAAGACCGAAATAAATGGAAATCTGAAGGTGCAATGTCTGGTGAATACGGCAGATGAATCAGAACTTCCCAACCAAGCTGTAACAGTTTTTGTCTGGTCATCAAAGAAACACACAGTCTTGCGTTATCCTGATGGATATTCTGTTGACTAATTCCAGATGCTCTTCATCGAGTGCTGCTTTCAGTTGGTCTAACTGGGAGCAGTACTTGTTGGAATTAATCGCTTTGTTTTCCGGAAGGAGCTCATGGTAGAGGACTACCTTACAATCCTACCATGTACAAAACATCACCTTCTTTGGATGAAGACCAGCCTTTGGTGTGGTTGGTGGTGGTTCTTTTCGCTTGCCCCACAATCTCTTCTGTTCTACATTATTGGACAGTATCCACTTTGCATCTCCCATCACAATTTATTTTAAAAATAGAACATTTTCGTTACGTTTTAGTAGAGAATCGCATGTGGAAATACGGTCAAGAAGGTTTTTTGCACTTAACTTACGTGGAAACCAAACATCAAAGCGATCAACATAACCAAGCTGGTGCAGGTGATTTTCAGCGCTTGATTTGGATATTTTGAGTATGTCGGCTATCTCTCGCGTGGTATAATGTTGATTGTCTTCAATTAATGTCTCCATATGATCACTTTTAACTTCAACTGGTCTACCCAACCGTGGAGCATCGTCCAGTGAGAAATCTCCAGCACAAAACTTCGCAAACCACTTGGGACACATTCAATCAGTCAGAGGACCCTCTCCATACACTGCACAAATCTTTTTTTGCATTTCAGTTGTGTTTTTACCTTTCTTGAAATAATAAAGCATAATATGCCAAAAATGTTGCTTTTTTCTTCCATCTTCAATATTAAAATGGCTACACAAAAATTCACCAATTTGAGTAAGTTTTTTCTTTTTTTAAATGCACACTGATATGTCAGCTGTCACAATACAATCTAACAAAATTGTTTCGAATGAAGTTGAAGACAACTAAGTGCTATCAGAGCCACCTTACGGAAAAAAAGAATGAACCTTTTGGCCAACCCAATATATCTTCTTTACACCTATATCCCCAGTACCTAAAATAGCTTCTGGCACACAGTAGGTGTATTCACTAAACATCTGCTGAATGAATAAGTGGGGAATTACTACCCACACTTCAAGAATAAGTTCATAGGCAGAAACTAATTTCCCTGACGTCCCCAGGCTCCTGACACTAACTCCTTTATTCTTCTCATTTACTAATGTTTCTATTATAGTACTTGTCAGAATTTATTGCATTTTTTTGTTTACATGCCTGTCTTCCCCTCCTGCAATGCAAAACTTCTCAAGGTCAGGAAGCCTTTTTTGGAATCCATTTTTGTATCCACAACACCAAGCTTGGTCTGGAATGCAAAGGAGCTTAAAAATCTTTGCTGTATGATGATGAGGAGGAGGGGGAATGACAGGAACAGCTAACATGCAGTGAGCGTTAACTACATGCAAAGAACATTTCCCATGGATTATCTCTTTAAATCCTTGCAACAATCCTGGAGGATAGGTACAATTATTTCCTCCATTTTGGAAATGACAAAACGCCCAGAGAGGTTATAAATAACATGCCTGAGATAACTACAGTAATAAGTGGCAATGTAATCTATCTAATCAATCAAACACCCAACTTAATGCTCTTATCCCCAACCTTCTATGTTAGCATGAACCATAAGCTGTTCTCAAATAAATGCATGATAGCACTTAAGTGACAAAACCAGGAGTTAACACTGACAGTACACTGTACTTTACAGCGATGTTGAAAATATTAAGAAACAATCAAGAAATGGGGAGGAGGGCTTCCCTGGTGGCGCAGTGGTTGAGAATCTGCCTGCCAATGCAGGGGACACGGGTTCGAGCCCTGGTCTGGGAAGATCCCACATGCTGCGGAGCAACTAAGCCTGTGCGCCACAACTACTGAGCCTGCGCTCTAGAGCCCACGAGCCACAACTACTCAGCCCGCGTGCCACCACTGACGCCCGCGCACCTAGAGCCCACGCTCTGCAACAAGAGAAGCCACCGCAATGAGAAGCCCGCGTACTGCAACGAAGAGCAGCCCCCACTCGCCGCAGCTAGAGAAAGCCCGTATGCAGCAACGAAGACCCAATGCAGCCAAAAATAAATTAATTAAATAAATAAATTTACTTAAAAAAAAAAAAGAAATGGGGAGGACCATGGAGCCTTGCCACATACCAGAAGCAATAAAATGATTGGTTAAAACTGGAATTCTTCCCAAACACTCAGAACATTTCTGAGTAGAAAAATGTCAATAAGAAAACCTGATGACTGGGAAAAGAATAACTGATAAAATGGGAAAAGTTCCCAACATATGTTACTAACTGATACAGCTCTTCCAAAAATGATACAGTTGATAACTGAGAAGGAGCAACACATAGATTTTTAAGACAGGCACTACCAGCTTTCATGTTCATAAAATCTTAGCTGATGTAAGCACAAAGAAACGTTTCAAGTCAAATGCAGCTTGTTTTTTAAAGATTATTTTGAAGCTCTAAAGACAGGCAACACTCTGTATCATTTACACTACTTTCTTTCCTAGCATGAAGTAGGGCAGCTTTTAAGTACAATCACAAGGAACCTCTTCTAACTTACTGCCCAACCCCACTGACCAACTTTCCTGAGAAGAAGTCAGGCAAATCCTATGCCGTGAAGTAGCAAAGCCAGTGAAGGCCTACCTCTCTCAGTCTTGAGACCTACTTCAGCAGCACAGTATTACTACCTATCACTATAAAAGTTTAGAGGCTAATTTAGAGGTTACCAAGTGCCAGATAAAGTGAGCTTTTATACATACTCTCATTTAACTTTAAAACCCTGCCTGTTACAGATAGTATAATCTTTGTTTACAAACGAGAGGACTGAGGGTAAGACTATTCAAGGTTATAGAAGCTACAAAACAGAGAAGCAAGAACTATCCAGATTAGGCCCTCTCCATTATACAACACTGCCTCCCACAAAGGTAAGTGGTTCCATTTTTCCTGGTCATGGTCATGATGTTATCTCTTAGAAGGGAGGGGAATTGCTGCTTAACACTTACCGGAGCCAACTTTGAACCAGGCTAAGTAGTTGGACTTTCACCCATCATCTCATTTAATCCTCCAGCAATCCTTATGATATGGGGTCCCATTTTACAGATGAAGAAACTGACACTAAAGGAGATCAAATAAGTCATCAATAACACAAACTTAACTGGAGACTATGAATTCAAATCTGTATCTAACTCCAAAGCCCATACTTTACCATCTTACAGGGCTTCATTAAAGGCACAAATAGTCCATTAAAGCCACTGGTCATGGTCACGGATAAAAAACACCTTTATAAAACGGATTCGAGGACCTGGTGGCACAGTGGTTAAGAATCCGCCTGCCAATACAGGGGACACAGGTTCGAGCCTTGGTCCGGGAAGATCCCATATGCCATGGAGCAACTAAGCCCATGTGCCACAACCACTGAGCCTAGGCTCTAAAGCCCGCGAGCCACAACTACTGAGCCCTCGCACCACAATTACTGAAGCCCACACACGTAGAGCCCTGCTCCACAACAACAGAAGCCACCTCAAGGAGAAGCCCGGCACCACAATGAAGAGTAGCTCCCGCTCGCCGCAACTAGAGAAAGCCCGTGCACAACAAAGACCCAATGTAGCCAAAAATTAATTAAAGAAAGAAGGATTTGATACAACTCTTATAGCCATGTTACAATGGTTGTTTCCATTTCCCAAGATCTATAAGTAACCCTGAGTTTCTAAAACAAAGAACAGTACACAAAAATGCAAACATACATGACAGGAACAACAGTCCTGAACATTATAGTCAGAGAAATCCTGACAAGCCCATGATATATAAATTGTCATATCTACACTAAACCAAAATATGTAAATTATGCAAAGACTTCCTTTCATAAACCATCTGCACTATAATACCATATAACCACACTCTTGTTCCAACTATTTCACAAATAAAATCTGTCCAGGTAAAATATATGATCTGTACAGTCAATGTTTCAGGCAAAATCAAAAACCCTACTTTGGTAAAGACCTGTCTCCATAAGTAAATAACAATCATTCAGGGCCCTATCTCATCCTGCATAACACCCTCCACAGCATAAGTTTCTTTTTTGTTTTTTGTTTCTACAATGCTGCAGATAGAGAAACCAAGAAGTGATTAGTCATCTTTCTCAATATCACAATCAGAAATCTACAAATAAAACTTGTGTCTACAACCTTTCCCAATATCACTAAATTCCACTAAACCACAAGGTCTTCTTTCAACTACAAATGTAAAAGAAAAGGAATGGAAAAAAAAAAACCCTAGAATATATAACTATCTGCAGACCTCAAAGCAACTCTTCTCAGACTAAAAACCCTTTTTAAGTGGAAACAAAAATAGTTTTCATTCTTTTTTTTTTTTTGCGGTACGCGGGCCTCTCACTGCTGTGGCCTCTCCCGTTACGGAGCACAGGCTCCAGACGCGCAGGCTCAGCGGCCATGGCTCACGGGCCTAGCCGCTCAGCAGCATGTGGGATCCTCCCAGACCGGGGCACGAACCCGTGTCCCCTGCATCGGCAGGCGGACTCTCAACCACTGCGCCACCAGAGAAGCCCCTTCATTCTTAAATTAAGTGATTTGTAGCGATTTCTATCAGACATTTCAGAAAGATTCAAATTTACATGTATAATTCTAAAATCAAAACTGAAAGTCTCGGACTTCCCTGGTGGCACAGTGGTTGAGAATCTGCCTGCCGATGCAGGTGACAGGAGTTCGAGCCCTGGTCCGGGAAGACCCCACAAGCCAAGCCGTGGAGCAACTAAGCCCGTGCGCAACAACTACTGAAGCCCATGCACCTAGAGCCTGTGCTCCGCAACAAGAGAAGCCACTGCAATGAGAAGCCCATGCGCAGCAACGAAGACCCAATGCAGCCAAAAATAAATAAATAAATAAAATCTTCTTTAAAAAAAATTTTTTTTAAAGACCCAACACAGCCAAATAGACAAATGTATTTTTAAAAAAAGTTTACCCTCAAACTGTCTGAAACCTAGCTTCTACTTAAAAAGTGGTTGAGGGCTTTCCTGGTGGCACAGTGGTTAAGAATCCACCTCCTTCGGAAAAAAAAAAAAAAAAAAAATCCCCCTGCCAAAAGCAGGGGACACAGGTTCGAGCCCTGGTCCGGGAAGATCCCACATGCCACAGAGCAACTAAGCCCGTGTGTCACAACTACTGAGCCTGCACGCCACAACTACTGAAGCCCACGCACCTAGACCCTGTGCTCCACAAGAGAAGCCACCGCAATGAGAAGCCCGCGTCCCGCAAGGAAGAACAGCCCCTGCTTGCCGCAACTAGAGAAAGCCACGCACAGCAACAGAGAACCAAAGCAGCCAAAAGTAAATAAATTTATTTTTAAAATAAATAAATAAAATAAAATAAAAAGTGGTTGAGAGAAATGACATTTGGATGAGATCTACAAAATGTGCTGTATTTATCTACTCCTCTAAGTTCTGTTTCTGGATCAAGTAATCCACCAATCAATTACTTTGGCCCAGAAGTCACAAACTTGAACATTTGAGCAACCTGATGAAAGACAAAAAGGCTGTTATTGTGTTGACCCAGAAACTGCTCAAAAGATTTACAATTCAAATTTAAAAACACAGTGTTAAACAGTGCTGTGGTAACTGGCTATGCATATAAAAAAATTAGATCCCTGACTCACATCATATACAAAAAAAATTTTTTTTCAGGCAAGATCAAGAGCTAAATATAAAATACCAAATTTCTAAAACTTTTAGAAGGAAATGCAGAGACCTAAATGACCTTGGAGTATGGAATAGATTTCTTAAATAAGGCACCAAGGACACAAACCAATAAGAAAAATGATGATAGATTTGACAATCCTTTCTATTCAACAAACCATATAAAAAGTTAACAGATAAGCCACACAGACTAGAAAATACCTACAATTCATTTCACAGACATAACCAGGATATGCAATAAACTCCTAAAAGCAATTTTAAAAGGACAACCCAACTGGGGGGGAGAGACAGGGACAGACAGCTAAGAAACAGAAATCAGAATAGTCACTCAACATTTCAACATGCTCAATCTCATAAGTAATCAAGAAATATTTTAAGATAATATCATTTCACACTCATCTGATTTGTAAACATGTAATAAATCTGACAATGTCATGGATCTACAAGGATTTAGATAGAGCAATTCTCATATTCTCAAGCTAAAAAAACACAAAGTGACTCAATTCTGAAAAGCAATTTGGCAATATCTGATAGAACTTTAAATTCCCATAATCTCCATAATCTCAAACCCAGTAATTCCACTTGTGGGTAATTTACACCAGAGAACTTCATTTCAAACTGAGTAGCCATACACAGACACACACTCACACACACACACACACACACACAATTTCACAAAACACTTAATCCTTACTGCAAAACAACCTGATATTTCTCTGAACTATTTTAATTCCTAAAGTGATTTCATAACCGATTAATGGTTCCCAACATGCAGTTTGAAAAACTTGCCGAAGATCTTAAAGGGATCTTCAAGGATCTTTGCACAAGGATTTCTAACCAGGGATGTTCAATGTAGCATTGTTTTTAAAACAGGAAAAATGGAAACAACCTAAATACCTATCAACACGAAAATAAATTTAAACTGGTTGTATTCGTATAATAATACAACTATACAGCAGATAAAAGTAATGACTATAACTAGGATGAACCACATGAAACTACCATTTTTGTAGGTCAAAAATGGTAAAAATATCAGCAATTTCATGAGTCTAAAAAAACTTGTTTCATGAAAAACAAGTTACAGAGTAGGTAGGATATTGCTTATATAAAGTTTGAAAATACCCAAAACATAATATTGATTTATGAATATACTCCTATGTAGTAATTATATAAAAACAGGTATTAAAAACACCAAATTCAAGATATCATTACTTCTGGGAAGAAAGTGAAATGTAACCCAAGAAGGTGCTTCAACTGCATGTGAAAGGCTTTTCTTTAAAAAAAAAAACAAACAGGTAAGTGTGGGAAAACGTTGAGATCTGATATAACTGTATGGTAGATGTGTGAAGGTTAATTATCTTGGTCTCTGTATTCTCCCGTATGTTTGAAATACTTTAAGAAAAAAAATAGTATATGTATTAGCCAACTAAAGCACACATCTGCAGCCTAAATTCAAACCAACTGCTCCACATACAATTTCTTTCATTGGCTTGAAACGTTAACGCAACATCATCACCTTTTTTTAACAAGGGCCTCTAGCCAAAAATAAATAAATAAATAAAATAAAGCTTTATGTAACACCCAATTTATTCTTTTTTTTTTTTTTTTTTTTCTGCGGTACGCGGGCCTCTCGCTCTGCCACCGCGGAGCACAGGCTCCAGACGCGCAGGCTCAGCGGCCTTGGCTCACGGGCCCAGCCGCTCCGCGGCATGTGGGATCTTCACGGACCGGGGCACGAACCCGTGTCCCTTGCATCGGCAGGCGGACGCTCAACCACTGCGCCACCAGGGAAGCCCCACCCAATTTAAATAGTTCCTTAAAATCCATCAAGTGAAGATTTATCCCTGGAAAATTAGTTTTGTTCCTCCTTCCAGTTCAGTGCTATATATTTTACCATATTTCCATTTTCATCTCAGCTGCCAAGAAAATTCAAATCCAAATTTTATTCTTAGTCATTGAATTATGCTGCCACTTGGGAAAAGAATATATGCCTTCTCCTTTTCCTCATTTTTCTTTTATATATATATAATTATTATGTTTCTGGCTCTTTTAAGTTACAGAAACTCTGCAGTGAAATAAAATGTAAATAAATTCCAAGAAAATAAAAATAAACTTTCTGTTCCACCACGCTAAGTTTTCACCATCATTGCTTCTTCCTGGACCAAAGGAATGGGTATGCAAATACAACTATGCACACATGTTCACGACACTAAAATTTCAGGACATACAGGATTAAAGTCAATATGCTACCAGTGAAAAATAATTAGCTAATATACTAACAAAAAAATGTATACAAAAGAAAACGTGAAGTTGGTCAAAATTTAATAAGCTAATTATTTCTTTCTCTTCAAGGCCATTTTGCTTTGTATGCTTTGTTTTCCTGTGCATGGACATTGTGGAAAATTCCTAAGTCCGATAAGAATATGTAACATTACAAGTCATATATAAAGCAAGTTCTGTGGGTTTTTTTGTGTGCATGTGGTCTCCTTTTTAAAAACTTGAAGTGTCCTTTCCCACAGGTATTTTCCCCATGCCTAAAGATATTCTGGCAGTTTTCTGAATTTGGCTTCCCTTTTCCTTCTGTCTGGAGCCTCACAATGTCTACTGAAGCTAAGCATACCATTTAGGCAGCACACATCCCCTCTAACACATGGTATACCCCAATACAGAAAATTCAAAACCATGGGTTACACGAAACAAATCCCCTAATTAATCCATTCCTTAACTTCCAAAACTGAATACCAAATGTTCTTATTAAATAGGTTTGGTTAATTCTTTCCTTACAAACAGGGCCTAGGATGTCAATCACTCTTATTTATCTCATTTTAGAAATAAAGGATAATACAGGGGGGCTTCTCTGGCAGTCTAGTGGCTAACACTTTGCCTCCCAATGCAGGGGATGCGGGTTCGATCCCTGGTCAGCAAGCTAAGATTCCCACATGCCTCGCAGCCAAAAAAACCAAAACATAAAACAGAAGCAATATTGTAACAAACTCAATAAGGACTTTAAAAACGGTCCACATCAAAAAAATCTTTTTTTAAAAAAAAGAGATAACATAGAGAATATACACCAAGATGACAATTCACAAAGACTCTGAAAAGATTATTTTTAACAAAGTTAAAGCACTTCACTCAGCAGTAAGCCCAAAACAACACAATCCAATTTAGGTTTTGAAAAGAATATAACATTTACTCACCACCAGGATTACAACAGATATGAATAAAGTTATACGCTCCTCATCTTCAAGAAATGTATAGTCTACTGGGCAGTCGTCCAGATTCTTTTAACAGGGATGGCAAAATCACGCTGCTTTCCAGGACTAGATAGGGAATCTAAATAGGTGAGCAGCTCTATCTAAGGGGGTAAGTATTAGAAAGAACAACTGCAGAATGTAGATTTTGCCTAAAGTAATTCTATATCAACTTCAAAAGAATGCTATCAAAACAAAACACATCTCCCAGTGAGACAGAATACATCATTGCAAGACATGTTTAACTGCCAATCAGATACAGACTGAAAAAAAAAGTTGGAAATGGCATGGAGAAGCTAGACCTCGGCCACATTTCTGGTCAAGAGTTAACATTGCTGTGACTTTTCTGGATGGCAGTCTGGCAATACACATCAAAAAATAAAACATGCATTTCCTTCAACCCAGTAACTAGACTCTTAGAGAGCTACTCTAAAGAGCCATCAGCACGCAACAATTGTACATACAATGCATACGCATAATATACAATAAATGTAAACAATCTAAACATCCAGCAATAGGAACACTATTAAATTATGGTGTACACATTCAACAAAATACTAAGAAACGATTTAAAGAACAGAGTAGACACAGATGGATTGACCTGGAAAGCCATGAGTGTTGGTTTTTAACGCACACGACTATGAGCCAAGATGGCGCCACGTGCCAAGCTCCCAAGTGCTACTTCCGGTCACACCTGGAAGCAAGATTCCAAGCCACAGCCTGAGAAGGGTTGGCTGGTGTCAGTGGTGTAGCTCTTCTGAGAACTGCTCAAGGAGAGCCAGTCTGCAGCCAACTTGTCCAGCAGAAATAAACACTAGCTGCCCAGTAACCTGCAAGCAGGTACAGGAATAATAAAGTAGACCCTCTGGCCTACACTGAGGAGATTCCACAGCAGAATATTCACTACAAACCCAACGTGGGAGATTTTCAAGTTGCAACCAAATAAACCCAGCAAAGAACTGGCAAAGCTGGTGATGTTTATGGCACAGATGTTCTGCCACCCAGAACATCTAGATAACTTTCCTCAAGAACGGAAAGATCTGCCCTCCTACAGCTACACTGTCTTGAACGTAGGCCTTCCAATAACATTTTGCAATACTCTGATCTTCCTGAATACCTCATCTATCCATCAAGGTTGCCAGAGATCTTCCTTGAACCTCGACGCTGCCATGTAAGCTTCTACGACTCTGTACACTCATTTTGTGACTGATGAGAATAAAAGTGCAAAAACAAGAATAAGGTGAATACAGTATTGCAGAATTACACATGCACATGTTAAGGGACAGCAACACAACCGCACCCAAGATATCTTTGGAAGTGATCCCTAAACTACAGAAGAAGCATCTGAAATGACGCCAAGACCGTCAATGTTATCACAACCGTATGCTTCTGTCTCTTCTTTTTGTAATCTTTTGGCTGTGCCGTGCAGCACGTGGGATCTTATTCCCCAACCAGGGATCGAACCCTCTCACTCTGCATCGGAACCGCGAAGTCTTAACCACTGGGCCGCCAGGGAAGTCCCACAACTGTGTGGTTCTCTAAGGTCGCTGCCTTGACATTCTAACAAGGGCAAGATGAACAAGAGGAAGAGGACAACGACCCAGAATGCTAATGCAGCATGCCTTGGGGGAGAGGCTCTAAACACAAGGAAAGAAGGTTACCAACGTACTTCAGAAACAAAAGAAAAAAGTTCGAAGTGTTTAACTTTTCAGCTATGCGTTAGATTCATGAGCCCCAAGAATGTGCACGAAAACCACTAAAGCAGCTGAAGAGTTTCAAGGAGACCCGTGAAGTGAAGTCAGTGCCCCTGGGCCTTACCTCCAGGTTGGCAGGGATTCACACGCTTTTTCTATCTCTGCAGCAGCACCAAGGAGAAGTAACGAGATCCTTCGGTCTGCTGTATACACTTCTCAGCGCCTGGCAGTCCCAGAGCACATTCCGGTGTTGCTCATGACCATGCCACCCATTCTGTTATGACAAGAACTCTGGGGAAGTCATGACAGTAGGAAACAAAGCTCTGAAAGAGATAACAGCTCAATGACTAAAAAACTTCCTCAAAACCTTGCCCAGAATAATAAAACACAAAGAAAGAATGTGATGATGTCTCCCAGGACTCTGATTCAGTTCTTCCAAAAACTGAACCCTCAGATATTGCAGAAGGAATTCCAGGGTAAGACTACAGAGGCCTCAATAAAATCAAGGGTACAAGAACATGGAGAATTAGATGCTAAAGATTACATTCCGGGAACAGAAGTTCTGGAAGTTGAGCGAGAGAATGCTGAGAACGATCAAGATGGGTGGGGAAATACCAGTCTCAGGGAGGAGGAAGCTGATGCTAAGTGGGTTGATGTGCACCACTCTTCCGATGAAAAACAGCAAGAAGTCTCCGAGAAGCTGAACAGCTTCAGAGAGAAGCCAGAATGTCCCATCAAAAAATAAGCTTTTCTGGGCTTCTCTGGTGGCGCAGTGGTTGAGAGTCCGCCTGCCGATGCAGGGGACACGGGTTCGTGCCCCGGTCCGGGAAGATCCCACATGCCACAGAGCGGCTGGGCCCGTGAGCCATGGCCGCAGAGCCTGCGAGTCCGGAGGCTGTGCTTCGCAATGGGAGAGGCCACAACAGTGAGAGGCCCGCGTACCGCAGAAGAAAAAAATAACAATAATAATACGTTTTTCTTCAGAGAAAAGCAGCTGGTGCTACAAGATTAACTTTTGAAAAAGAGAAAACGAAGTAACTTCCAGGCAAGTTTTCCACTCCAAGGAAAAGGCTAAACTTGTGTCATTAATCTGAACGTTAGTGAATAAAGACTGTTTATTTGCATTCAAAAGTCCAGAAGCACTATATTTTGAAAATCACCCAGAAAAGCACACTGCTGAGCAATGGTTGGTTAGATCCCATTTTAAAAACTCTGCAACAGGAAAAATGAGCCCTAATATGTAGATTTTAATGAACAATGTAGCAATATTGGTTTATCAACTGTAACAAATACAGCATGTTAATGCAAGCTGTTATCAACAAGGGAAAATGGAGGGTAGATAATATGAGAACTTTCTTTACTATCCACACAAAGTTATGTAAATCTAAAACTGCTCTAATAAAGTCTATTAACTTTTTAAAAACCTACATGTGTAGACAGATTTGCAAATAACCATTTGCATATGCAGACAAAGAGAGCGGGAAAGCTCTATATCAAACTTATTAACAGTGGTTTTCTACAGAGAGTGAAGAGCACAAGGAAGAATTTTCACATTACATATTTCTGGACTGTCTAAAAACCTTCTACACTGAGCAATACTCTAAGAGGCTCTGCAGCACATGGAGAGCCTGGGTCCTGAAACCAGACTGCATGGATTCAAACCCCAGCTCCACCATTAACTAGCTGACAAACTTGGGTCGTTAATCTCTCTGTGCCTCAGTTTCCTCATCTGGAACTAGAGATAATAGTTTTTGTACCCACACAAAGCTGCCGCAGGTATTAAGTGACTTGCTCCGTGTTAAGCATAGGAAGACTACCTAGTCCATAATAAGTGCTCAATAAGTAGTGTCCTCCACCGCCACCAAGCATCAACTGTGCCTCATTTTTTAAATCTTGACTGGTAAGACAAATCAGGAAAACCTGGCTCATCAAGCCCTTTCTAGTGAGATCTACAATCCAGAGAATACAATGTATTCAACAGCCAAATAAAAATAATCTGAGGTTTTAACAGATTACAAATAAACACTTAGCAATATAAGCCCATTTATATGAAAACAATCACTAAGAGATTCCATACGGATAATCACAAAAACAAACCCCTCTACGTGCTGTGATTCTGGATAATATTTACTTTCTCCTTTATACTTTACTGAGTCATTTTAATTTTCCACACTGAATATGCATCATTTTTAATGAAATAAAGTAGGAGTCGGCAAACTTTTTCTATTGAAGGCCACATAGTAAATATTTTACCCTTTACAGGCCATAAGGGTCTCTGTCCCAACTATTCAACTCCACTGTTGAACCACAAAAGCAACCAGACAATACCTAAATGAACGCATACGGCTATGTCCCATTGACAATTTAATTTACAAAAACAGGAAGCTGGCAGGACACTGCCCACAAGCAGTCAAGTTTGCCAACTCCTGAAATAAAGAAGGAAACAACATTGTTTTCATTTTGGAAAACAAAATATAATTTACAACAAAGAAAGTGCATGAGCTAAACTTACACTATTGATGGGAAAAAAAACCCTATTCGTTTATTAATATATGGGAATGTACGGACAGAAAAACACAAACTCTCTCATTTAGGCTCTGGAAATCCTCCTCTCATCCTTAGTGCCTCAGTAAGAGAAAACTTGCTACGGAGCCTAAAGTCTAGATAGGAACATAAACTAGTGGGTAGGCAATCACAAACAGAAACTAAAAGAAGTATGTCTTTCATATTTAAGTCAACTTGAAATTTCTTCAAATTTCATAATAATTCACCAAGTAGCGGCCACCACAGGCGTGGAAGTCCCAACTACTGAGGAAAGGATTTTAGTCTTGGATAATCACAGTCAGCACCGACAAATTTGTGAAAGGAGATGAAAACATCTACGGACATCTAACAGCATTAGAAGTGAAATTTCTATGAAATAAACGTTAGAAATGAAAAACTCAGGAATGAAAAATCTATGAAATTCTAACGGAATTAGAGTCAGAGGGTGGTTAAGATGAGACATGCAAGTGGCCTTTGATAGGACACTTCAAACTTCAAAACTGACAAAGTTTCTGATCTCCGCCCCAAAAATAAAGCTTTGGGTTGAAGGAAACTATTCGTAACATTTCACTTGGAACATGGTTTGAAATATTATGACAGACTTCTTTGAGTTGTCAATGGTTTCTCTGGAGGAGGGAAGAAGGACTGTTTTGGGAAGAGCTATGAAGGCTGCGACGTCCAGAGTCTAAACCTAAAGACGTTAGAAGACCACTCTGCTAAAAAGACGCCAACACCCTGCAACGCAGCCAGCGTGCCCGATACAACCGCAGCGGGACCTCTCAAGCTTTCTGCTGGGCAAGCTCGCCAAGTTGTCAAACCCCAGAGGATACAGTAAACAAGACCCAGAGCCAGCGGTGCCCAATGCGAGCTCTCGCACAGACGCCCAGACCCACCGAAGCCGGTGAGCAGCAGCCTCAAGGGGCGACACCGACACACGGCAGCCCGACGCCCGGGACAACAGGCCCAGAACGCGGTCCACCCGGCCGCCTGCGCGCGGGCAAGCACCGGTGAGGGGTCTCCCCGCCGCAGGGGCCGGACGGGGGCCCAAGCGGAGCCCACCCAGGAATGCGGCCAGCGGAGACGCGGAGGGGCGCTGGGGCCGGGGGGACTCGGCGCGGAGGGCGGACCCGGGGCCGAAGGAAGCCGGGGCCGAGGGACCCGGGGCTGGGGGCGCCGGTACCTAAGGGAGCTGGGGCCGAAAGGAGCCGGGGCTGAGAGGACCCGGGATGGAAGGAAGCCGGGGACCCGGAGCTGAAGGGACTCGGGACTGAGGGGACCCAGGGCTGGGAGTACCGGAAGGGAGCCGGGGCTGAGAGGCCCGGGGCAGAGGAAACCCGGCCCTGAGGGGCGCCGGCCCGGGGGTCGGGCGGACAGAGCAGGGGATGGAGGAGCGCGCTCCCCGCCCGCCGCGCCGCCGGGACACCCGCCCTCAACCCTCGGCCCCGCCGGCCTGGCCCGTGCTCCCACTCGAGAAACTCACCAGAGCTCGCCGCCGCCGCCTCGCCACGCGTCTCGGGTTCCTCGGAACCGCGGCCGCCGGGACCCCAAACCAGCTGTGGGGCCGCCCGCTGCCGCCGCCGCGACCAAGCGTCCGGGAGGGTCCTCACACCGCCGCCGCCGTGACGCGAATCGCAAGAGGCGGCTCTGACCAATGAGAGCGCTCCTCGTGCGCAGCCGCGCTGGCCCAAGCAGGAAGCGCCCCGCCAGGCCGCTCCCGGGCCTGGAAAGGCTTGGGAGCCACGGGGGGCGGTCCGCAACACGATCCGGCGGCGCCGAGAGCCCGGAGACACGGAAGTCCTTTCGCTTCCCTGCCTCCGGAGGCGGGAGCGTATGCAGCGGAAGAGGCGGGGCCGCCCGGCTCGGGAAGCTTCCCGGTCTCTATGGATACAGCTCACACGCCTTGGGCGGAACCGAAACTGAGGGATTGGTAGGCGTAGTCTGTGGAGGCTTCGGACCTAAATCCGAAACATCTTGCCCAAAACAACGGCGTTTGCCTTTTATTACCTCCCGAAGACACTACCATTTGTGCCCCACGACTTCCAGAAAACGAATGTGAGCCCGCTCCTCTTAAAATATATGTAATTCAGAGCGATTTTTAAAATGTTTTAGCGTAATAGCAGGTCAGAAACTAATTCAGCAATAAATACCGTGTCTGTTTACCCAGAGCGAGTCGTTTTCTACTTGTGAGATTCAATTGAGCTCTAACTTCTTAGACCCCAAGATCAGGTTTCGCTACATACTTACTCTACAAGAAAAGGAAGTGTAGGAGTTGGCAGGTGTAGAAAATGTTTTCTTCACATTCAGTTCTAAGAGGGATTTATCACGCTCCAAGGAGGTTATATTGCCTTAACCGTCAAAAATCTTGTTATACTGATTAAAGGAAACCCATAAGCTTTCAAGGACATCCATGACCCAGGCCTGTCCCTCCCTGGAACCACACCAACCGAAAACGAAGGAGGCTGGAAAAAGCGTCACAGATCTATCAAAAGACCGAAGATCCGATACACAATATAAGGAAAAATGTTTAAAACAGAGGACCCTCCAGCCTGGAAATGTAAAATCTAAGAAGTGATTGCAGTTACTAAAATCAGAAAGAACATGAATAAAATGGTCTTAATACTAGTATTTTAGAACTAAGTCCACCCAGTTAAGCTTGAAAGATAAATCAAAGCAGACAAACTTACACTTCGACAGCACCTTAGAAACAACACCAGTGTATTTGCAGAGCGAATCTGACCCGTGTACCGACTCACACAGGGCACAGATGAGAACAGGGGCCTCAGGCTTAAAAAGAGGTCTACTAAAGAGGACAGAGCTACATAAAAGACCATTAACTAAGAGAGTGTTCAAATACCTCAAACCTTTTCTGCATCCTTCTCTCAATGATTTTGCTTTGACAAAACAGAGGGCTTTCCTCTGGAACAGTCCTTCATGGGCTAAAACATGTGAGAAAGATCCTTATGATTTTCCCACCAAGATTTTTCCTCTCATCTTGACCCCAGTCCCAGATCACTACTACCAATTCCTGATGCTCCCAGTGATGAAACAAACCCCATCATTCCCTCAGAATGCTCACACCTTCTCAGCCAGTGAAGACACTGACACCATCCCTGACCTGAAGGACCATCCCCTGAGTCCCACATCCACAGATGGCTTCATCCATATCTCTCACCTAAAGGTCACCATTAAATGTCCCAAAGCAGATATTTCAGGTCCCTCTCCCCAACTGTGCTTCAGTTCATAATCTCTATATATTGTCTTCTAACTAGCAGTCCAAAAACCAAGGGGAATTCAGTAAAATTCTGTATCCTCCAGCACCTCAGAAACAACTGTGTCAGCTGTGGATTTTTAGAATGTCTGTTCCCTCCATCCTAAAGGTGTCACACTTCTCCACAGGAGGGTGGAGTACTTCCTCTTCTGCAGCACCCAGGAAAGAGTCCCTTCCACTCCTACTCCCCCTACTAGTCACCAGTGACCCAACAGTGCCCTGAGGCACAGCTAGTCTGATGTCATCTCTGCAATGATCAGATGTTGTTGACAGAGAAGTGCATCACTGAGTAAGTGACATTCATAATCCGGTTTCGGCCACCCCAGAATGAGGCGTCGGTGGTGCTACAGTATATGCTGCAGAAATGGTGATGATGGACTTGCTCTGGGGACAGCCTCAGCCTGCGTTGCGATCTGCAAGTCAACAGCCAGTGAGAACCGAAGAGGTAACCAGAGCGACCAGCAAATGAAGGTGCAGCTTTCAAATGCTAAAGGACAAAGAAAATGCTCCAGACCCCATTGTGAATTTGAGCTCGGAGTCCCAACTGGTTTGTTTTGTTTTGTTTTCCTTCTCCAATAAAGAAAAGAGAAATTATATTATTTTTCTAATCAGAACAATTGCTATTTTTAAGGAGAAAAAAGAGACAAATCATTCTACTAGTGACAATCAAAATTAGCAGTCTTCTTTGAAAGAACTGTGTCTACCGCTTTCCAGAAAAAAATTACAAAAGGAGATTAACAGCTTCATCATTACGAAATACCTAAAACCAATCTAAACTCTTCTCTTCTCCCGCAGTATCTATAAGCTGCTGAAATATAAACATTAGAACTGAGGGGAAAAAATCTGGACAAAGTGAAAGATGGACCATAAAAAAAGAGAAACTTAGAAGAAAGAGCAAGAAATGTCAAACCAGTCCTTGTGTTTGTCTCATACATATGTTGTAGGAGAGGAAAAATTTCTTTCTACCCTCTTAGGTTCTGCGGCTGGCCTAAGAAGTAAACTGAGATAAGACATTACTAACAAGAGAAAAGCTTATATATTTAATGTTTTTACATGCACACAGGAGTCTTCAGAAGGAAAATGAAGACCTGAGGAGAACATTAGAGCCAAAAGCTTACATACCTTTTTACATAAAGAATAAAAAATTTGGGGGATGTGGCGAGACAAAGTGGCCTGGACTAGGGACAGTAAACTGGGGGACAATGCCTAGGAAATATATGGGGAGAGGGGAACTCATGGAATATCAGGCTACTTTAGTAGGGTTCTTAGCACAGGTCCATTTTGGTTTAGGTCAACTCCCAGTCTAAGAATGTTCTACAGAATCGTCATGTTGCACACCTGAAACTTATACAATGTTAAATGTCAATTATATCTCAATAAAACTGGTAGAAAAAAATAAAGAATGCTTTCTTCCTGGTACAGGGAGGTACCTTTTTCATGGGAAATGTTATGACCTGGTTTTAGGTAGAAAGGGGGAGGTAGGACAGAGAACCCTTCCTGTATCTGCTATTTCCCAAGTGCCCTCAGCTCAGAATAATCAGTATGCCAAAGTGGTGTATTTTGGGGTTGTGTGTTCTGTACCCCTTCAGTGTAAAACAAACTGTGAAATGCAGCCAACTAATTGGATGTTTTCTTTAACACAAGTTTTTTATTATTTATTTTATTTTATTTTATTTTTATTTTTGGCTGTGTTGTGTCTTCATTGCTGCGCGCAGGCTTTCTCTAGTTGCAGCGAGCGGGGGCTACTCTTCGTTGCGGTGCGCGGGCTTCTCATTGCGGTGGCTTCTCTTGTTGCGGAGCACGGGCTCTAGGCGCGCAGGCTTCCATAGTTGTGGCGCACAGACTCAGTAGTCGTGGCTTGCGGGCTCTCAACCACTGTGCCACCAGGGAAGCCCTGATCATATGATTTTTATCCTTTATTGTGTTAATGTGGTCTATCACGTTGGTTAATTTGTGAATGCTGAACCATCCTTGCATCCTTGGAATAAATCCCACTTGATCATGGAACATGATCCTTTTAAATGTACAGCTGAATTTGATAGTATTTTGTTGAGGGTTTTTTGCAGCTATGTTCATTAGGGATATTGGCCTATAATTCTCTTTTCTTGGAGTGTCCCTGTCTTATTTGGTATCAGGTGATGCTGGCTTCTTAAGATGAGTTTGGAGGTGTTCCCTCTTCTATTTTTTGGAAGAGTTTAAGCATTGGTATTAATTCTTCTATAAATGTTTGGTGGAGTTAACCAGTGAAGCCATCTGGTTTGTTGGGAGGTTTATGATTTACTGATTCAATCTCCTTACTAAAAATTGATCTGTTCAGATTTTTCTATTTCTTCATGATTCATTCTTGGTAGATTGTGTGTTTCTAGGAGTATATCCATTTCTTCTAGGTTGTCCAATAGATTGGTGTATAATTATTCACAGAAGTTTCATGATCCTCTTTTATTTGTAATTTAATTTGAGTCCACTCTCTTTTTTCTCTTGGAAAGTCTAGCTAAAAGTTTGTCTATTTTGTTTATCTTTTCAAAATATGGCTCTTAGTTTCTTTGATCTTTTCTATTGTCTTTTAATCTCTATTTCATTGATTTTTCACTCTGACCTTTGTGATTTCCTTCCTTCAACTAACTTTGGGCTTAGTTTGTTCTTCCTTTTCTAGTTCCTTTAGGTGTAAAGTTAGCTGATTCATGTGAATTCTTTCTTTTTTCTTAATGTAGGTGTTTACTGCTATAAACTTCCCTCTTAGAACTGCTTTTGCTGCATTGCATAAGTTTTGGTATGTTTTGTTTCCATTTTCATTTGTCTCCAGGTATTTTTTTTTTTTTGCGGTACGCGGACCTCTCACTGTTGTGGCCTCTCCCGTTGCGGAGCACAGGCTCTGGGACACGCAGGCTCAGCGACCATGGCTCACAGGCCTAGCTGCTCCGCGGCATGTGGGATCTTCCCGGACCAGGGCTCGAACACGTGTCCCCTGCACCGGCAGGCGGATTCTTAACCACTGCACCACCAGGGAAGCCCAAAAAAAGAAAATAGAAAGTGAAATAAAAAAGCAAAGTTTGGGGGCTTCCCTGGTGGCGCAGTGGTTGAGAGTCCGCCTGCAGATGCAGGGTATACGGGTTCGTGCCCCGGTCTGGGAAGATCCCACATGCCGCGGAGCGGCTGGGCCCGTGAGCCATGGCCGCTGAGCCTGCGCATCCGGAGTCTGTGCTCCGCAACGGGAGAGGCCACCACAGTGAGAGGCCCGCGTACCGCAAAAAAAAAAAAAAAAAAAAAAGCAAAGTTTGGGGTTTTTTTTTCAGGGCCTAGGTTTATTTTATTACATCAGGGGTCAACAAACTTTCTCTAAAGGGCCAAGGGATAAATAGGTCTTGTTGACTACAGAGTTTCAATCCTATTTAACTACTATTATAGTGAAAAAGTGGCCATAAACAATATGAAAACAAATGAGCATGATTATGTTCCACTAAAATTTTACTTACAAACACTGGGGAAAAAAAAAAAAGGACGTCAATTCCCAAACACTGTCCCCAGAGATTCTGATTCATTAACCCTGTTAGGCCTCAGAAATCAGATTTTGTTTGTTTGTTTTTTGTTTGTTTAAATTTATTTATTTTTGGCTGCATTGGGCCTTCGTTGCTGCGTGCGGTCTTTCTCTAGTTGCGGTGAGCGGGGGCTACTCTTCGTTGCGGTCCGTGAGCTTCTCACTGCAGTGGCTTCTCTTGTTGCGGAGCACAGGCTCTAGGTATGTGGGTTTCAGTTGTTGTGGCACGCGGGCTCAGTAGTTGTGACTCGTGGGCTCCGTAGTTGTGGCTCACAGGCTCTAGAGCACAGGCTCAGTAGTTGTGGCACAGGCTTTGTTGCTCTGCAGCATGTGGGATCTTCCTGGACCAGATCTCGAACCCGTGTCCCCTGCACTGGCAGGCAGATTCCAACCACTGTGCCACCAAGTAAGTTCCAGATTTTAAAAAAGCATTTATTTTTTTTTGGCCTCACTGCGTGGCATGCGGGATCTTAATTCCCCGACCAGGGATTGAACCTGGGCCCCCTACAGTGGAAGTGTGGAGCCCTAACCACTTGACTGCTGGGGAAGTCCCAGATATCAGTTTTTTACCAGTCGCATTCTAGCGACTCTGATACCATGGGCTCCACGCAGGCTCGGCTTCCTGGCCGTCCCTCCTGCACACTGGCACAGGGCCCTGTACTCAGAAGGACACACACATGGTTTAATGTTCTCTTGGCCCTGTCCTGAAATTCTGAACAAGAGGCCCTGGACTTCCATTTGATGCTGGGTCTTGCAAATTACATAGCTGGTGCTTTCTGTCCCCATGGACCACATTTTGAAAAACACAGCAATGGGGGTTAGATCTTAGCCTTCAATCTTCCACTCCTGAATGTATTCAGGCATTTATCTATTAGACTTTAGGTGTGATGGACAGCCAGCAACCGAATAAAATCACTTTGCACAATTTCTACTTGACACTCTAGGATCAGGGTTTCCCTGAGTGTTTGTTTCCAAAGGGAGAGCTCAGGGAGAGATGCAGCCATTGTTAGAGGGGTTGTGGCCGGGACTGGGAATTACTCTTGCAAGGAAGGGATAAAGAAAAAAAGTAGATGCCTCAAAAATAATACCTGGGGAAAATATCGCTCTCAAGCATTTGGGGGAAGGCCAATTCGGCCCAACAAAGGTAAATAGATAACCCTGAAATTCAACTCTCCTTTTTTTTTTTTTTTTGGCCGCACCGTGCGGCACGCGAGATCTTAGCTCCCCGACCAGGGATGGAACCCATGCCCCCTGCAGTGGAAGTGCGAGTCTTAGCTGCTGGACCACCAGGGAAGTCCCTGAAATTCAGCTATCTAAAGAAAACTTTGGTCACTGAAAGCTGGACAAAGTTAAAGACCTTTGGAACAAATTCTAATCTAATCTAATTCCACGAACCCGTTTAGCAGTTGACGTCAGCGGCTGGTGGTGTGGGCTTAAAGAAAATGTTAGATTGTCACAGCATTTTGTGGGAGGACCGGAAGAGAGGCGCTTTAGGACAGCTCATCAAAAGTTCACGTTTCCCCATCCGTCGTTTATCACTGGTGGAGCATCAACGATGCTCATTCCACGGGGTGAGAAACCAGAACCGTGGCCATGAGTCAGTTCCATCCCAGCCTGAAAAATAGAATCAGTATACATTTTAGTTAAGTCTAAAAACCAAATTGCTTTTTCCACTTTAATTGCCATTATCATTGAACATACTCATCTCCACAGTCAAGTCAGATTGCCCAGGCTTAAGAGTCTGGCTGGCCGTCAAGGGAAAAGCTGTGTTAGCTTCATCCGGAAGAGTCAGCTGTTTATTTAGCATTTCTTGTGGCTGTTCCTTCTCATTCAAGTCAAGTGGCTCCAGGAAGGTATCAGTCATCGCGATTTTCACCATCATTGTCATCAGTGACACGTCTATGTAATAATTATAGTAACAGGGCTTCCCTGGTGGCACAATGGTTGAGACTCCGCCTGCCGATGCAGAGGACACGGGTTCGTGCCCCGGTCCGGGAGGATCCCACATGCCGCGGAGCGCCTGGGCCCGTGAGCCATGGCCGCTGAGCCTGCGCGTCTGGAGCCTGTGCTCCGCGACGGGAGAGGCCCCAACAGTGAGAGGCCCACGTACCGCAAAAAAATAAATAAATAAGATAATTATAGTAACGATAGCTAATATATCTATAGCATATTTACCATGTGCTGAGCATTTTCTGAGTTATGTATATACTCATGTGATCCTCAGCACAACCTCACGACGTAGGTTTGCTATCTCCATTTTACAGATGAAGAAATTGAGGCACAGAGAGTTTCGGTGACTTGTTTAAGGTCACACAGCTATTACATAGCAGAGCCAGGATTCAGACGCAGGGGCTATGACTATATTACCCCAGCACTTAACCAGCAGACTATGTAGCAAAGGGCACTATGCAGGGAGCTTAGTGAAGCAAGGTAAACAGAGTTGCTCTTAACGTTTTTGGCGTTATAGACTCCTTTGAGACTCTATAACCCGCAGAAAACTAAATATACACACACATATTTACAGATTGCCGGATGACTGTCCCTGCTCCTCCAAGACCTCACGTTGAACTTTACGACTCAATCCCAGGTTACGAAAGCCTGGTCCAGGCACTAGTTGCTTAAAAGTGTAAAATGGTTACTGCTACCAAAAGACAAAAGGATTGTTTAAAAGCTAATGGCTCGGGGCTTCCCTGGTGGCGCAGTGGTTGAGAGTCCACCTGCCGATGCAGGGGACACGGGTTCGTGCCCCGGTCCGGGAAGATCCCACGTGCCGCAGAGCGGCTGGGCCCGTGAGCCATGGCCGCCGAGCCTGTGCGTCCGGAGCCTGTGCTCCGCAACAGTGAGAGGCCCGCGTACCGCAAATAATAAAAAAATAATAATAATAAAAAAAAAAAAAAAAAAAGCTAATGGCTCTGTGAAGGGTAGACTCAGAGCAATAGTCAAACTGTGAGCCTTACACTCGCACCACATCACCAAGCCCAAGAACTGGCTAATTTTTTTTTTTTTTTAATATTTGCCATTTAGGGTTTTTTTGGCTGCGTTGGGTCTTCGTTGCCGTGCACGGGCTTTCTCTAGTTGCGGCGAGCGGGGGCTACTCTTCATTGCGGTGCGCAGGCTTCTCACTGCGATGGCTTCTCTTATTGCGGAGCACGGGCTCTAGGCGCACAGGCTTCAGTAGTTGCGGCTCGAGGGCTCTAGAGCGCAGTCTCAGTAGTTGTGGCACACGGGCTTAGTTGCTCCGCAGCATGTGGGATCTTCCCGGATGAGGGATAGAACCCGTGTGCCCTGCATTGGCAGGCGGGTTCTTAACCACTGTGCCACCAGGGAAGCCCCTCCAACAAACTTCTTATCTTCCTAGTCCTACTGTTTTTCAGTTCACTCTTCAATTAAATAAGCAATGTGGCACCTCTAACTGGCTGGTGTTCCTTTAAATTTAGCCCATTAAGAAAGAAGCTATAATCCAATCCACAACAATTTGGGAAAGGGGAACTCACACACAGGACATGGATGAAAATAACCTGAGAACACGCCAGGGTAATGTTGAAAGCAAGTGCAAACCCAGCTGGGTTACCACCGTGCCAACTGGATATATGACCCAGGAGGGACCAGTGATTAAATTGGCCCTCTGGAAAATCTGGAGATGGAAAATCCAGAGCAATGATTTTAGAAGATCTTGTTGACAACAGAAGCAGACAACAGGAAATCCCCCTGGAACTGTGCTGATGCTAAGGACAGCTCTTTGTACTCTGTAGAGCTCTGGATCTCTCTGTTATACTCTACTTTCCCTGTTTTAAAAACCATTCTCCAAACCATGCGGACACGTGCTTTTCAAGCCTGGGTGTAATCACAGGAGAACTCTGAAATATACAATTTAAAAATATACAGTGAAAAATATTTATATAGTGAATGCATAAATCTAGATACGCATTCACTGTATACTGTATATTATATTGACGATGGCTATATATAAAAAAGTGCAACTAAAGTACCTCACAAACTAGCATGCAAGATAGGGTGGTGTGTACAGACTTAAAGGATGCTAAGGTGCTTGTAATTTTCAGGAGGAGGGGAGGGTTCCTGAGTGACAGGCTGATGAGCAGACAGTCCATAAACAGCACACCTAAGAGTTCATAATGCCACTCCATTGGGAAGCAACTTAGCTCTAGAGAATGCTGTCATATGCCTACATGGGCATCTTCTCTTGGCCTCAATTTGGTTAATAACTACAACTATGCTTTGGTCATTTCAGCAGCTCTGAGCCTTTATCAGACCTCACCCCTATTAAGGGGCACCTTCTTCTTGGGCTCCTGCAATAAGTTGCTAATTGGTCTCCCCGCCACCAATCTCACCACAATCCAAACCATTGCATAAACTGCCGCCCAAATTACCTTCCAAACGAATTAAAAAGAACTTAAGTGCTAATAAACGCTACAGCGTGGATGCACCTTGAAAACATCACACTAGGTGAGAGAAGTCGGTCATAACAGGCCGCATACGCTGTAATTCCATTTATATGAAAGGTCCAGAACAGGTGAGTCCATAGAGACAGAAAGTATTAGAGATTAGTGGATGCCAGGGTGTGGGGTAAGAGAACAGAAGGTGACTGCCAGCCGGTATCAGGTTCCTTTTTGGGGTGATGGACACGTTCTATAATTAGCTGGTGAAGATGGTTGCACAACCTTGTACACCTTAAAATGGCGCACGATGTGGCGTGCGCATCATATCTCCATGAAAAGCAGAAACAGCGACAACAGAGAAGCCCTGTGCTATCTCTTACCGCGTCAAAGCAGGAAGGGGTCTTAAATAGCATATGAGCCAACTTGATCGTTTTAAAGAGAAGGAAACTGAGGCCCAGAGGAGGGAAGTGACTTGCAAAAAGTGACAGAGCTAAACCACTGCTGGGCGAGCTTGGGGAGGGGGGAAAGGACCTCTGCTGCCAGTATGGTGCCTTTTCTTTTTTTCTCAATTCTTTAACATACATGAAAATTTTTAATCGTGTACAAAAATAGAGCAAATGGTATAAGCTCCCTGCATCCATACCCAGCTTTAATAATTACCAGTATACAACCAACTTTATTTCATCTATGCCCTCACCCACTTCCTCCCCTCCCAGACTATCTTGAAGTGTATCTCAGACGTCATATTATTTATACATAAATACTGTAGTATGTGCATGTTTTTATGTATTTTACCTATACGATCTATTTCTCACACACATATGTGTGAATATACACAAAAATAAAAAATAAATGACCCCTCCAAAAAAAAAAAAATAGAAAGATAGAAAGAATCGTAACCAAAGAAACAGGTAAAACTTTATTTGATTTTTTTTGCTTGGTTGTTTGTTCTTTTGGCTATGTGGCAGCTTGTGGGATCTTAGTTCCCCAAACAGGGATTGAACCCGGGCCCTTGGCAGTGAGAGTGTGAAGCCCTAAGCACTAGACCATCAGGGAATTCCCAGAAATAGGTAAAACTTTAAATAAATCTAAATATGCATTCACTGTATAACTGTATATTATATTGATGATGAATATATATTAAAAAGTGGAACTAAAGTACCTCACAAAGCAGCATGTAAGAGAGGGTGGTGTGTATAGACTTAAAGGATGCTAAGGTGCTTGTATTTTTCAGGAGGAGGGGAGGGATGCTGAGTAACAAGATACTGCGTGGTGCACTGGAAAACTTGTACAGCAATGTTCACGGACCAGCCTTTGTATCGGCAAGAGGACTGGAAACAACCAAACAATGCATCAGTAGAGGAATGGATATATAAATATGATATGTGCATCAAAGATGACATAAACAGGGCTTCCCTGGTGGCGCAGTGGTTGAGAGTCCGCCTGCCGATGCAGGGGACACGGGTTCGTGCCCCGGTCTGGGAGGATCCCACATGCCGCAGAGCGGCTGGGCCCGTGAGCCATGGCCGCTGAGCCTGCGCGTCCGGAGCCTGTCCTCCGCAACGGGAGAGGCCACAACAGTGAGAGGCCCGCGTAACGCATTAAAAAAAAAAAAAAAAAAAAAAAAGATGACATAAACAGATGGAGAAATATACCATGTTCTTGGATTGGAAAATTCAATACTGTGAAAATGACTATACTACACAAAGCAATCTACAGATTCAATGCAATCCCTATCAAACTACCAATGGCAGTCTTCACAGAATTAGAACAAAAAAATTTTACAATTTGTATGGAAACACAAAAGACACCAGATAGCCAAAGCAATCTTGAGAAAGAAAAACGGAGCTGGAGGAATCAGGCTCCCCGACTTCAAACTGTACTACAAAGTTACAGTAATCAAGACAATATGGTACTGACACAAAAACAGAAATATAGATCAATGGAACGGGATAGAAAGCCCAGAGATAAACCCACGCACATGGTCACCTAATTTATGACAAAGGAGGCAAGAACATACAATGGAGAAAAGACAGCCTCTTCAATAAGTCGTGCTGGGAAAACTGGACAGCTACACATAAAAGAGTGAAATTAGAGCACTACCTAATACCATACACAAAAATAAACTCCAAATGGATTAAAGACCTAAATGTAGACACTATAAAACTCTTAGAGGAAAACATAGGAAAAACACTCTTTGACGTAAACCACAGCAAGATCTTTTTTGACTCACCTCCTAGAGTAATGGAAATAGAAACAAAAATAAACAAATGGGACCTAATTAAACTTAAAATCTTTTGCACAGCGAAGGAAACCATAAACAAGACGAAAAGACAACCTTCACAATGGGAGAAAATATTTGCAAATGAAGCAATGGACAAAGGATTAATCTCCAAACTATACAAGCAGCTCATGGAGCTCAATATCAAAAAAACAAAAAACCCAATTAAAAAATGGACGGAAAACCTAAATAGACATTTCACCAAAGAAGACATACAGATGGCCAAGAGGCACATGAAAAGATGCTCAACATCACTAATTATCAGAGAAATGCAAATCCAAACTACAATGAGGGACTTCCCTGGTGGCACAGTGGTTAAGAATCCGCCTGCCAATGCAGAGCACACGGGTTCGAGCCCTGGTCTGGGAAGATCCCACATGCCGCGGAGCAACTAAGCCCTTGCGCCACAACTATTGAGCCTGCTCTCTAAAGCCCGTGCTCCACAGCAAAAGCCACTGCAATGAGTAGCCCACGCACTGCAACGAAGAGTAGTCCCCACCCTCCGCAGCTAGAGAAAGCCCACACACAGCAATAAAGACCCAACACAGCCAAAAAATAAATAAAAATAAAATAAATTTAAAAACAAACAGACAAAACTACAATGAGGTATCACCTCACACCGGTCAGAATGGCCATGATCAAAAAATCTACAAACAGTAAATGCTGGAGAGGGTGTGGAGAAAAGGGAACCCTCTTGCGCTGTTGGTGGGAATGTAAATTGATACAGCCACTATGGAGAACAGTATGGAGGTTCCTTAAAAAACTACAAATAGAACTACCATATGACCCAGCAATCCCACTATTGGGATTATACCCTGAGAAAACCATAATGTAAAAGGATACATGTACTACAATGTTCACTGCAGCACTATTTACAATAGCCAGGACATAGAAACAACATAAATGTCCAACGATAGATCAATGGATAAAGAAGAGGTGGTACATGTATACAATGGAATATTACTCAGCCATAAAAAGGAACAAAATTGGGTCATTTGTAGAGATGTGGATGGACCTAGAGTCTGTCGTACAGGGTGAAGTTAGCCAGAAAGAGAAAAAGAAATATTGTACATTAATGCATATATGTGGAATCTAGAAAAATGGTACAGGTGAACCTATTTGTAGGGCAGGAATAGAGATATAGACGTAGAAAACAGACATGTGGACACAGGGCGGGGGGAAAGGGAGGGTGGGATGAAGTGGGAGATTGGGATTGACATAAATACACTACCATGTGTAAAATAGATAGCTAATGGGAACCTGCTGTATGGCACAGGGAGCTCAGCTCAGCGCTCTGTGGTGACCTAGATGGATGGGATGGGGGAGGAGGGAGGGAGGTCCAAGAGGGAGGGGATATATGTATACATATAGCTGATTCACTTCATTGTACAGCAGAAACTAACACAACATTGCAAAGCAATTATACGCCAATAAAAACTTAAAAAAAAAAAAAAAAAAAAAGGACTGGAAACGACCAAACAATGCACCAGTGGAGGAGTGGCTATATAAATGTGTGTGTGCGTACGTGGCAATACTACGTATCATTAAAAAGGATAAGCTGCATCCATGCAGAACAGTGTGTACAGATCTCAGAAACACAGGAACCAACGCCGAGCTGCAAAACAACATGAAGTGCAAAATGGCATTGACTGGAATTCAAAAGAAAAACGTACCAGCTTGCAGAATGGAGAGAGGAAGGGCATAGGACTGAGAGCCCTTGTTAAAGGGATTTTTAGCGACATTCACAGCGTTTTATTTCCTTGGAGGAAAAACAGATGGTGCGCATGTAGCAAGAGTACAACCGTTATAAATCTAGGGTGTGAGACCAGCGGTGGTGGTTATGCTGTTTGTGTTTTATATGTTATTATCTGTGCTTAAATTATGAAAATATCATAAATTTCTGAAGATTTTACACCTATATATATTTTAAGAAGAATTATGGAGTCTGCAGAGCAATCTAAAAGTTTGGCCCGATATCATCTGTATTGTGTAAACAATCCCGCTAAGACGTGGGTTTTATCGGGGCTGCACACAAGCGCCACGGAAGGAGACCCACCACGTTTGCTCTGCATTCTCCCATCTCTAGATTCTGACAAATTGATGCGCGTATTCAGCTTTTCTGTCCTCATGAATTTAACGCCAGCATGGAATTCAGGGTAAGTTAGAAAGGAGCATTCTGTTTGAAGTAACGTCAAAGCTACTGTCATGAATTAAGGAGAAATGTTTCTCTTGCGTGCATTTTTTATATTTACGATATTAACAGTGTCATAGTAGGAGTGGCTTCTGTCTGAGAGATACAGCTTTGTGGGTGAGGGCACAGCCAGATACCAAGTGGACTTTTCACCAGGCACCACGTGTAGTGGCCATCAGGGACTCATGACTCAGAACACTACCCCAGTGGAGTACATCAGGTAACACGCCAGCTTCATATGGAAAGAAAAAAATACAACACCGTCAAAGTGAGAAAACTAAATGAGTAGTCTTTTCAAGTGAGATGTAAATTTTGTCATCTCTTCAGGGAAATGTGGCAGGGGAGGGATAAATTAGGAGTTTGGGATTTACATACACACACTACTATATATAAAATAGATAAACAGCAACTGTATAGCACAGGGAACTCTACTCAGTATTCGGTAATAACCTATATGGAAAAGGAATCTGAAAAAGAACGGATATGTGTATATGTATAACTGCATCACTTTGCTGTACACCTGAAACGAACACAACATTGTAAATCAACTCTAATATAAAATAAATTTAACAAATAAAAAATAAATTACGTCATCTCTTCAATTAATGGAAGTCCAAACCTTTAGTGATTTTTAAATTTTATGCTCAGAATATATATGGTGAATCAACGAATAAATCCTTGGGATTTCCTCCACTGACTAATTTTTTGTTTTGTTTTGTTTTCTTTTGGCCACACTTGCAGGATCTTCGTTCCCCGACCAAGGATTGAACCCGTGCCCCCTGCAATGGAAGCACAGAGTCTGAACACTGGACGGCCAGGGAATTTCCTCCATTGACTAGTTTTGTAAGACGTGTACTGCTGATGTGAGGAGGGAGGGTGAAAACAGGAGAGTGAATGGGGGAGAGGGTGCCAGCCTGAGGGGCCGTGCAGACAGCTGCCCGCAGTGACACGAGGGCAGACACTCAGAGCCAAAAGCCAGTGAAGAGAAGGTGATGACACGGCACCTCCAAGGTGAAGACCCTCTGCCTCCAAGCAAGGTCCCGTCAAGGGGCCGGCACCCCTTCTGTCTTGTTTAACTCTCGCTCCCGGGAGCTGGTTCTCCTCTGCCCTCAGATTCTCCGCCCTCAGAAAGGGATGTGATGTTAGCACCTGCTTGTCCATGTTCTTCCAGAAAGAGGGTCAGATTGGAGTGTGGGAGATGTGGAAGAGGCCAAATGTCCCTTCCAGCCTGAGTTTTGGAGATAATGTGAGACTGTAGAATGAGCCCTGCTTTTCCTGACACAGAAAAAACAAGCTGTGTCGAGGGGTTCTTTGGTCTGGGCAAGGGCAGTATCCCAACCAAAGCTTGGGATGTTTCTGACAAATTATTAGAGATCATTCGATACAAAAAACAAAAACTAAAACAAAAACATGTCGAGGGCTTCCCTGGTGGCACAGTGGTTGAGAGTCCGCCTGCCGATGCAGGGGACACGGGTTCGTGCTCCGGTCCGGGAAGATCCCACGTGCCGCGGAGCGGCTGGGCCCGTGAGCCATGGCCGCTGAGCCTGCGCGTCCGGAGCCTGTGCTCCGCAACGGGAGAGGCCACAACAGTGAGAGGCCCGCGTACCGCAAAAAAAAAAAGTGTTGAGGATTGAACTTGGTAGTATTGTCTATTTTCCCCAGCTTCTATGTGGTAGCCAAATAAACTGCAACTGAAGGAAAAGGTCCCTGAGGACGAGGGTCAGCCAGATTAGAACGAGTTTAACTGTTTCCCAAGCAGTATCAGGTGTTTCCATTTCTCCCTGCTCTGAGTCTGATGGCAGTGACGTTTCCACATCATCAGGCCCGTGCTGACCCCATGGCACCAAGTGGGAGGCTCCGGGTCCAGAGGGCAGGCCTCAGCCGGCACCCCCAGGGGCCCTCTCATTGGTGGAGGCAGTGTGGGGTGACAAGCCACAGCCACCTGGGCTCCCACTCAGACGGTTATTTCAAAAGCGAAAACAGAGCAAAATGTTCTGATGAACACTGAGGCCATCAGGGTTGGGCCATCGCTGCAGAAAGTTACAAAACCAGGGTAGGGCTGGCGTCAGGCGACCGACCGCGGTATCTCTTCCAGACACCAGACTCCCTCTGCCCCAGTTCTGCTCCACATCCAAAGATCAGGACTCGCCCTAAAGCCCGAAGCTGCCGATAGGCTTGTGCACATAGACTATGACACCGTCCTTGGAAAGAAAGCCAGCTGGGCACTGGTGGAAAGGCCACAGAGCAGTGGGACACCAGCCACCTGCCCCGGAGCAAGGGCAGCTTGTGGGGACGCACGTGGGGGGAAGGGCTTTCAGCTGCAGCTCTGCTCTCTGGGCCCAGAAAACAGGTGGGCTGTTGGGATGTTTCCACCCCGTGGGGGGGAGTCTGATGAAGACTCACTGCCTTTGTCACTTGAGTGTTGCTTGCTGTTTTTAGTTTGGTTTTGTTGTTTTGTTTATTTTACATGTATATGTTAGGTTACTTATGTGTCATAGTAACATACATTTGTGTGTGTGTGTGTGTATATATATATATTTGTATATGAATGTCAAAGTTGTATTTCACACTCTTGTCAGGAAATTTGTAGGAAAAAAATATAAGCTGGTTTGGTTAAAGATTGTGAGGCAGTACAAGACTGGTTACACGCTGCACCTTTGAAAGTCCATCAGCTGGATGGGCAACTTTTTAAAAAATTGTGCTCAAGTAAGATAACATTTACCATTTTAACCATTTTTTAAGTGCAACCGTCACCACCATCCACCTCCAGAACTCTTTCATCTTCTCCAACTGAAACTCTGTCCGCATTAAACACCAGCTTCCCCTCCCCCTCCCCCAGCCCCGAGCACCCACCACCCTACTTCCTGTCTCTGTAGCTCTCTTTTGGGGGCCTTGTAGAAGTGGAATCACACAGCATCTGTCCTGCTGTGACGGACTTCTTTCCCCCCTCAGCACAATAGCTTCAAGGTTCCTCCATGTTTGTTGTTAGATTTTACAGCTTGTTTTCCATGGATTGGAAGGTTTATTTTTGTTTTCTTTGCATTTATACACCTTTATTTGGGAATGTTTAAATGGATACAGAGAAACGAAATTTCAGAGACACTGAATATCATTAGTTGGGACATCATGACTTTATTGTAAAAGAAACACGGAAATTATTTAACGACGAAAGATTTCAGAACTTCAGTGGCAGCTTCACGTGATGCCATTTCAATAGTGACTTATTTTAGTCGACGTATTTTCCAAGAATGTCACCATCTCTAAATAAGAAAGAATCCTTGTCATCTAGAACTACTTTGGTGCCTCCATATTCTGGGAGAAGAACTTTATCTCCAACTTGCTCACTAACTGGTTGAACCTCTCCACCCTTTCCTTTAGAGCCGGATCCAACAGCTACTACCGTTGCTTGCAATACTTTTCCTTGTGATTTTTCTGGAAGCATAATGCCTCCTTTGGTTACAATTTCGGCTGCACTTCTTTCAACTGAAACTCGGTCAAAGAGGGGAAGAAACTTTCTAAATGCCTGTCCTGCCATGACTCGGGTTGCAACACTTCGTACTCTCGCTCTCTGGCCGCCGCCACCACCACAAAGGAGAGATCCGCAGTCCGACCCCCCTGCCACGTGAACTCTGGTTTTGTTTTCTTGCTGAGGACTCTGATGTTGAGAACAGGACAACCATCTGAATGTTTGCCTGGCCAAGGGGCTTCTCTCTCACCACCCTAAAATATACTTACCTTTGCCATAGTGGACACTTTTCAGTGTTTTTTCCTGCCCGTCCACTACATAACTGGCATGTTAATAGCTGCTCACGGGAATTCCCTGGCGGTCCAGTGGTTAGGACACTGCGCTTCCACTGAAGGGGTCATGGGTTTGATCCCTGGTCAGGGAACTAAGATCCCACATGCCACACGGTGCGGCCAAAATAAAAAAGAAAAAAAATTTTTTTAATTAAAAAAACCAAAAAACCCAGCTGCTCACCACTCTCAGTATGGCCCGCACTGCAAGGGTGAGGTTGGAGGGCGTGCAACCCCTGCCTGCTTGGGCAAGGTCTCCAAGAACCCACAGAAGTCCTTTCTTTCTCCAGGAACATGAGGCCTCTTGATCTAGAGGGCAGGCCTGTGCTCACCTTCCTCTCCAAGTAAAGCAGGCTCTTAAAACATGCTTTTTGTTTGCTTGTTCTTTTTTTTTTTAATTATTATTTTTAAAATAAATTTATTTATTTATTTTTGGCTGCATTGGGTCTTCATCGCTGCGCGCAGGCTTTCTCCAGTTGTGGCGAACGGGGGCTACTCTTCGTTGTGGTGCGCAGGCTTCTTGTTGCAATGGCTTCTCTTGTTGCAGAGCAGGGGCTCTAGGAGCGCGGGCTCAGTAGCTGTGGCACGCGGGCTCAGTAGTTGTGGCTCACAGGCTCTAGGTGCGTGGGCTTCAGTAGTTGTGGCACATGGGCTCAGTAGTCGTAGCTTGCAGGCTCTAGAGCACAAGCTCAGTAGTTGCGGCACGCGGGCTTAGTAGTTATGGCACGCGGGTTCAGTAGTTGTGGCTTGCGGGCTCTAGAGTGCAGGCTCAGTAGTTGTGGCGCACGGGCTTAGTTGCTCCGCAGTATGTGGGATCTTCCCGGCCCAGAGCTTGAACCTGTGTCCCCTGAATTGGCAGGTGGATTCTTAACCACTATGCCACCAGGGAAGCCCTGCTTGCTCTTTATAATTATTATTTTTAAGCAGTATGTTCAAATAGTTAAATGTATACACAGTAAGAACGTGCAGTGAAAGTTCATGTCCCACACTGACCCTACTTCCTGGTCCCCTCCCCAGCTGCCCAGAGACGGTTCACGGGGAGCAAGCACATGGGTGCTTTTTCACACAAAAGATTTCATCTCGTGCTCGCTGATCTGTATGGTGGTTTTTGAAAAAATACAGAGAAGTCAGAGTGTAATATGAAAAGTTCCCACCACCCAGAGCTGATAAAAACTAATCTTTGCTGTTTCTTTTTTTCCCCTTATATAAAAGAAGTAAAATGTTACAGATAAAGTTGAAACATTCTGTGACGTTCACAGACAATCCTATTCCCTTCCTTCTCTCCCCAGAGCTGAGCACTGCCACTAATTTGTTATTCCTTTCAGTAATTTTGTATATTTTCACAGGCATACATATATACGTCTGTGAACAACACATAGTATTGAAAGGGAGCAGGACCCTGTGGTCCTTGTCCCCCATGGCCTGAGCCTGCCTTCTGTCTGTGGAGAAACTTTAGCCAAAGAATAAGTTCAACTGGAGACGTAAGAAAATGCAGAAACAAAGGAAAACAGTCAAAGGAGACCAAATAATAAATGTTTAGTCAGCAAGCATAGTCAAGGACCTTTAGCTCCTCCCCAAGGGCTATATAGATCATAATGTGAGCCATATCCTGTGAGCTGTCTTGTAGATACTGATACCCTCGCCAGGTGGAAGAAGTGAACTACATGATGACTAGACTGTAGCCATGACATAAGCTGCCACAATTCCAAGAACTGGCCTCAAAGAAATGGAAACAAACCGACCCTGGAACTGAAGATTAATTGTACCTAAAACAATCAAGATGACGCTGGTCAGACCACCAATGACCAACTTCAAGATGACCGTCAGAGGACTTCCCTGGTGGCGCATTGGTTAAGAATCCACCAGCCAATGCGGGGGACACGGGTTCGAGCCTTGGTCTGGGAAGATCCCACATGCTGTGAAGCAACTAAGCCTGTGTGCCACAACTACTGAGCCTGCGCTCTAGAGCCCACGAGCTACAACTACTGAGCCCACGTGCTGCAACTACTGAAGCCCATGTGCCTAGAGACTGTGCTCCACAGCAAGAGAAGCCACCGCAATGAGAAGCCCGCGCACCACAACGAAGAGTAGCCCCCGCTCACCGCAACTAGAGAAAGCCCACACGCAGCAACGAAGACCCAACGCAGCCAAAAATAAATAGAAATTTAAATTTAAAAATTTATTTTAAAAAAATAAAGTCTCTATGAGGTGATGGATTTTTTTTTTCTGGCTTGAGGGATCTTTGTTTCATGACCAGGGATTGAACCCAGGCCCCAGCAGTGAGAGCTGGAGTCCTAACCACTGTATTGCCAGGGAAGCCCCTAGGTGATGGATTTAGCTGAACTCATCGTGGTCATCATCTCACAATATGTGTAAGTCAGGTCATCATGCTGTTCCCCTAAAACTTAGCGCTGTGTGTGTGTCAATTACATTTCAAAAAACAGACTGAAAGAAAAAAAATAAATAAAGCACTTCTCTACATGCAAAGCAAAAAAAAAAAAAAAAAACCTCAAAATGAAAACCTCAGTGTTCTGATTTCCAAACAGTTTCCCTCCCTGTCGTTTGTTTTTTTTAATAAATTTATTTATTTTGGCTATGTTGGGTCTTCGTTGCTGCGCACCGGCTTCCTCTAGTTGCAGCGAGTGGGGGCTACTCCTCATTGCGGTGGCTTCTCTTGTTGCAGAGCACAGGCTCAAGGTGCACGGGCTTCAGTAGTTGTGGCACACAGCCTCAGTAGTTGTGGCACATGGGCTCAGTAGTTGTGGCTTGCTGGCTCTAGAGCGCAGGCTCAGTAGTTGTGGTGCACGGGCTGTAGAGCTCAAGCTCAGTAGTTGTGGCGCACGGGCTTAGCTGCTCCACGGCATTTGGGATCTTCCCGGACCAGGGCTCGAACCCGTGTCTGCTGCATTGGCAGGCGGATTCTTAACCACTGTGTCACCAGGGAAGTCCGAAGTGAAGTCTTTTCTTAACATTTCTGACCTGGATGATTTCTGAAGGTGTGGACTGTGACCTTAGCAGAGGACACAGTTACCCAATTTTCTTCAGCTCAGGGAGAAGGGCAGGTGGTACGTGAGCAGGACATGACACTGCCACGTGCACAGGGTGTGTTCCTCTGGGTAGGTTCCGACCAGGTCGGCCCTGTGTGCTCACATTCGGAGCACACACTGGGACACAGCCAGCTTTTTGGGGGTGAACCCTGCCCACCTCCCTCTCCCGAGAGAGCTGTGACTGCCCAGCCGGGAGTCACCAGAACAGAATGTCCCTGCCTTATGAATGGGCATTGTTCTCAGAAAGAGAACCCGTAAGTCAATTGTTCAGAATTGGGAGGCATTTCCCCAGATAAACAAGGGTATGTGTAAGCTTTACTATTCAGGACAGGCCCAAAGACCTGCTTGCTCCCTGCAATCAAAGCTGGGCCGATGATAGCTGAATCCCTGCCCGGAGTAGAGATGTGCTGCTCAGAAAATGCCTTCCAACTTGTACCCTCTGTGACTGGGGAGCAGGGGCCTCCCCAGTTCTTGGCCCTCGATGTGGCTGCCATGGTCTGGGGTGCAGGCCAGTGAGGAGAAATAGCTGGACCCTGCGGAGGGCGGAGTAAAGCCCTGGGTCCTGGTCCACGTCTTCTGGAGGCCCAGGTATGGGCCTGCTTCCCTTCTGCTTCTGGTCAAGGTTCCTCTGTCCTTCTGAAGTTCCCTAAGGTCTGGAAACAATGGGAAACAGACTTTAAAAAGGGCTTCTTTTGGAGGAACACGGTGGTCATCTTCTCAGGGAAGACCAAGGTTGACCTAGGGAAGAACGGTGGACTTCTAGGTATATGAAAGGCCAAACAAATCCAGGTTAGATTCCTTGCATTTGTGGCTGGCTTTGATCAAGGGATGATTCTGAAGATCTTATGTGTCATAATCACGTGCTTTTTAAAAAATCATGTTTCCTTTGATCTTTCTTGCCTTGATACAAGTTCGATGTACCAATATCTCAATCTCTAAGAAGACTTTATGCTTTACAAAAGGCTTTCACATCCTTTATCTTATTTGAGGGAAAGATATTATTACCCCTGTTTTACTGCTAAGGAAACTGCCTGAGATCACTTAGCTGGGAAGCTGGGCCCTCTGCACCGTGCACCAATTCAAGCCCTTGCTGATGTTAATTCCCGAAGGGAGACAGGACCCACAGTCCTGTAGCTGAAACAAGTCTCCAGGGAATATCTGGTTTTCTCCATGTCTCCAGACTCTTCCAAATGACCCCAAACATCTAAGTATCCCTTATTTTCTTAAACTTCATTAGGGAATGAAATCTGTAACTCTCGCTTACCTGTCCTGGTGACAAATAGCTTCTCTCTGATTAGAAAGATGTCCTTTATTTCCACCTTGGTTCTTTTTGTTACCAAAAAAATCTGTTTGGCCGAGAGAGCGTTTTTTTTTTTCTACTTTGTTGGGAACATACAGTAAGGGCTCAGAAAACAAGCCTGGGACTACTGGGTCCGTCCACAGCAGACCTGAAATGACAGCTAATGCAAGAGTGTGATCAGGTACGTGGTCCGAAGCACTTGCCCATCTTCTGTTGCAGCCAAGCCTTACCGAGCCCCTGAGGGGCAGGTGGCACTGGATCAGCTAAAGCCTGGCAGTCTGGTGCTGAGTCCGGGGCTCTTGCACAAGCCGACAGCAGAGCCGGACCGGAATTCTGGTCTCTGACTCGGATCAAGGAGCAAGTGTTTATGCCCGTCACAAAGTCGCCCGACTTGATAGCTTAACAAAGTTCTTATCTGGGTGAGCTCTCAATTTGTGCCCAAGTCCAAACTCAGGACTCTGGAGGCAGAAGCAGAGGTGACCCTGGGGACTCTCCTTAGCGAGAACACAAAGCCCCCGTTGGCTTCTGCCGGCGGGCCCCAGGACAGTGGCTGGCAGAGGGTGCGCAGTGGCCGGCTCTGCCCTGAGCAGACCTGCATGGGAAGCGGCAGCAGCAAAGGCTCCTCTTGGGCTGCTGTCCATGTGGTCTGGGACGGTCTGAGCACAGGGCCGCTCCGGGGCACGCTGTGTCCTGTGCATCTCCAAAGCCAGAAGAGACAGACCAAGACACAGCCAAGCTCAGGGCTCAGGTCTGCCTCCAAAAGACGCTCGCCTCATCTGGTCAGACAATGTGGTCCATGGACCGCAGCAGAGATTAGAAACACGTCCAGGAAGTCACATCCACATGTCTTACTATGGAGGAGAGTTTGGGGACAGACTCTACTGATGTTAGACCTTTGGGGAGACGCTAATTCAGGACGGCCCACCGTCCCCTAGTCCAGGGTCAATCTCGAGGATGCAGACACTGACCTGATGCCCTGCGCATGCTACCTCTAAACCCAGGTCCTCTGCAAACAGCCGTCTCACTTGTGTGCAAGGTTTGCTTGGTCAGACCTAATAACCTGTCAGCAAGTGTGAAACTAGCCACAGAGCAGAATCGCCCAAGGCGTCTTTTGAAAACACAGATTCCCAGACCTGACCTCAGATTCACTCAATCAGCGTCTCCAGGTCTGGGTCCTAGAAGTCTGAATGCTTATTTTTTATTTTATTTTATTATTTTTTCGGCCACACCGCGCGGCATGCAGGATCCTAGTTCCCTGAGCAGGGATTGAACCTGCGCCCCCCTGCAGTGGAAGCGTGGAGTCCTAACCACTGGACGGCCAGGGAAGTCCCATGAATTCTTAAATCTCCCCAGATTTTAACAGCCAGATGGAGGGCAAGCTCGGGCCCTGCAGTCACCCAAGCTCCACTCAACGTCCAGTTCGAGCTTCCTCTCCTGGGATCCATGGACAGGATCTTGCTTGCTCCTGGGCTCCCTTCTCTCCAAACAGATAGAGGATGGGTGCCCAGAAGTGCAGGCGAGGCTCTGAGTCTGCAGCAGGAGCTGCCCTTCCTGCTCTTACCCCCGTGGTGGACACAGCCTGGGAGCGCTCGCACTCGGACACCCTCCACCCCACCCCCATGCCGCAGCCCCTCGGTCCAGTGCAGCAGGCGATTCCCAAGGCGTCCTGGTCCTGCTCGGCCTCCAGCACATCTGAGCCCAACAGTGGACTGACCAGAAGGGGGAGGGCTCCCTGGGGCTGAAAATATGTACGTAATTCGGAAGTATTTTAGGGTGTCTCCTTCTCTGTGGGAGAAGGTACTTACCTGTGATGGAGAGGCGGGTCCTGGCGTGGAACCCAGGACCTTCCTGGAGGAGCAGCTTAGAAGAGGGATTTCCAGAGCTCAGCTCACGGCCTGGTCTGCTGACGTCACACATTCGCAGGGCCCTTCTGAATTCTGAAGAGCACCATTATTCCAAACCTCAGATTCATCAGCCTGGGGAAAGGCAGTGGGGTTTGTGTAAATCCAGGGAAGTACCCAGTGGAGACCGCCTGGCCTCCATCTCTGCTGGGGGCCTCGGGCCCCTCCTGAGGGCCGCATGTCCCCACCTCCCTGGGTAGATGCGCTGTGGCCCTGGGGCTGAAGTCCAAGCCCATGTTTGACTCGAGGACCCAGGGGATGTGGGACCTCGTCCCCCCTCCAGCCGATTCCACTCTTGTCCTCTGCGCTCAGATCTACAACCTTCCCACAATCATCCCTGCGGCTCAGGCCTCTCCCACCAAGAGGCCATCTTACCGCTCCTACCCAGGGCCTCCTCCAAGGGCCGCTGTCTCGCCTCGTCCGACGGCTGAAGTCCTTCTGCTGTGTTAGTTACATCACCAGAACAAATTAAAAATTTCAGAGAATCAAAAACAAAAAACCCTAGAACGAAACAACAACAACTGTCTTGTGCAAAACGAACCCACCGTGAGGCAGCTCTGTAATTCACACGTAAGGCGAGTGACCTAGTCAGTTCCGCTGTCCTGGGCACACAGCAAGCGCCAAGCTCAGCACCCACCACCCGCCTTTGCTTCAACATGTCTTTCAACACCCTCTCCTCCCTTTGTGCAGATTCTCTGTGTCCTCAGCTCTGCACTCCTTGTTCTCTTCCCTTAGATTCAGGATGGCCAAGTTCCCTCGGCCATGTGCCTATCAGAAGAAATTTCCCTACTCACCCTTCTCATTCAAAATTCTTGGTAGCGGGACCTCCCTGGTGGTCCAGTGGGTAAGACTCTGTGCTCCCAATGCAGGGGGTCCGGGTTCGATCTCTGGTCGGGGAACTAGATCCTGCCATGCATGCCGCAACTAAGAGCCCGCACGCTGAAACTATCAGCGCTCGTGCCACAACTAAGGCCCAGCACGGCCAATATAAAAATAGATAAATAAAATATGCACATATATTAAAAAATTCATGGTGGCAAGATGGGGAAGATTATTGTACACACCTGAGTCTCAGAAGGAAACGGGCACCTCTTACTTCAGGTGACTACATCCTGTGATCACCCAGAAATCCACTGAGGAACCGGAAGGGCCTCTGGAGTCGTTTGGCATCAATTAGCAGCTGTGTGAGTCCGAGGATGTTACTTGACCTCTCTGAGTCATAGTCTTCCCATCTGTAACATGTGGATAATAACACAGACCCTGCAGAGGTACTGAGAGAATTATCCATAATATACGCAAAGCAGCTGGTACAGTCAGCCAGCCCTCTGAATGGTAGCTATAGTTCCCACCTCTGCAATGATGACCTTCAAGCAAGCAGAGTATTCGGCTGCCTGGAAACTACTTAGGGGCAGGGGATCCGCCGTGGCTGACACATGCCACTTTCCAGCCCGAGCTCCACTGCTGTCACGGATGTCTCGGTGGCCCATCCCGGCCAGACTAGGCACTCCCCTCATCTTCCTTGCACACTCAATCTTTAAAAAATTAGTGGGCTTCCCTGGTGGCGCAGTGGATGGGGGTCTGCCTGCCGATGCAGGGGACGCGGGTTCGTGCCCCGGTCCGGGAGGATCCCACATGCCACGGAGCGGCTGGACCCGTGAGCCGTGGCCGCTGGGCCTGCGCGTCCGGAGCCTGTGCTCCGCAACAGGAGAGGCCACAACAGTGAGAGGCCCGTGTACCGCAAAAAAAATTAGTAAAATATGGGAATTCCTTGGTGGTCCAGTGGTTAGGACTCTGAGTTCTCACTGCCGAGGGCCCGGGTTCGATCCTTGGGTGGGGAACTAAGATCCCACAGGCCATGCGGCGTGGCCAAAAAAAAAAAATTAGTAAAATTACACTGACCTAATTCTTCCCAAATTCGTCCAAACGAAACATGTAAAACTCAGCCAAGCTGCTGTCCAGAGTCTGTTTCTGGCATCAACCCGCAAAGACCCCACGCCCAGCTTTTGAGCTAAGGTGCGAGCCACAGACACTGGGCTGGAGCTGGGGAAACAGCGACACTGTGTGGCCAGGAGGAAGGGGAGCCCAGCGCAGAGTGGGCGCTGGGGACCTGGCCCTGGCTCAGGGAGAGGAGAGGCCCTGACAGTCAGAAAATAGAAAGAGGAGGGAACACAGCACCTTACACGCGTGAGTGGACCCACTTCCTAGTCAATGCTCCTCCCGTCCCCAGCCTCAGACTAGAAGGCAGGGCAGTGCACGCTCTCAGATCGGAAGGGACAAAAGCAGGCTGCCTGCAGGGCATTTGTAACGTTTCCAGTGTTTGCTGCCTTTGCTCCTGGGAGCCGAGGGAGATTTACAGAAACATCGGGCCATCTTCCTCCCTCTCAGATATTTCCTTTTGGTGAGGACTCAGACCTTGCAGAACTGAGGAAAGTGTGAAGGAAGCAGCTGGTGCTGTATAGAGTTATTACTGTCAAAGGGAAGTATCTTTATTTTTTGTTGTTTGTTTAATTTCTTTTTCTTTAAAAATTTTTTTTGTCTTCTTTTTCAAAGGGAAGTATCTTTATAATTGTTTTTTGGTTTGTTTTGGGGGGTTTTTTTGGCCACAAGGCATGCAGGATCTGATCCCCACCCAGGGCTCGAACCTTTGTCCCCTACATCGGCAGGCAGATTCTTAACCGCTGTGCCACCAGGAAAGCCCTCAGATCAATTTCTGTCACTTGGAACTTTTTTTTTTTGCGGTACGCAGGCCTCTCACTGTTGTGACCTCTCCCGTTGCGGAGCACAGGCTCCGGACGTGCAGGCCCAGCGGCCACGGCTCACGGGTCCAGCCGCTCCGCGGCATGTGGGATCTTCCCGGACCGGGGCACGAACCCGCATCCCCTGCATCGGCAGGCGGACCCCCATCCACTGCGCCACCAGGGAAGCCCATCACTTGGAACTTTGAGGAAACAAACTACACTGTTCCCTCATCTGTTGAGTGAGAATCATCATTCCTCCAGCAATTATGTATGGAACCATCTCTCTGCAAGGCACTATTTGAGATTCTGGGAGACAGAGCTGGGAACAAAAGAGATTTTTTTTAAAGTCCTTCCTTTATGAAACTTCCCTTCTACTAAAAAGGTCTCTGGAAAACCAGTAAATCTAAGGGAGACGACAACGTCAAATCAGAGACTAGCCAAAGGGCTGGTTGACCCAACAGACAGAGCACAGCCCCCGGTCCTAGAAAGCACGCTAGAGGGCCGGACCCCTTGAAACCGTCACATCCCTTTTGGCTTTCAAATAAAATTGGTTTAAAGGATGCAGCTTTCTTTTTTATATATTTTTTTAAAGTATTTATTTATTTAGGCTGCACATATATATGGAATTTAAGAAAAAAAAATGTCATGAAGAACCTAGGGGTAAGACAGGAATAAAGACACAGACCTACTAGAGAATGGACTTGAGGATATGGGGAGGGGGAAGGGTAAGCTGTGACAAAGTGAGAAGGTGGCATGGACATATATACACTACCAAACGTAAAATAGATAGCTAGTGGGAAGCAGCCGCATAGCACAGGGAGATCAGCTCGGTGCTTTGTGTCCACCTAGAGGGGCGGGGTAGGGAGGGTGGGAGGGAGGGAGACACAAGAAGGAAGAGATATGGGAACATATGTATAGCCGATTCACTTTGTTATAAAGCAGGAACTAACACACCATTGTAAAGCAATTATACTCCAATAAAGATGTTAGCTGCATCAGGTCTTCATTGCAGCACACAGGATCTTTCTTTCTTTTAGTTGCAGCACACGGGCTTCTTAGTTGTGGCATGTGGGATCTAGTTCCCTGACCAGGAATCGACCCCGGACCCTGTGCTTTGGGAAAGCAGAGTCTCACCCACTGTGCCACCAGGGAAGTCCCTAGAGAGGGCCACTTCCTATAGTTGCCTTTTCTTTTACATCTTGGAGCAGCTGCAGCAGCCCCTTCCGATGGCTTGCTGACAGGCCCACACTCGGGCCAGCTCTCTCTGTACTGCAGTTTCCTATCTGCTTTGGCCGTGGCAGCTTTAAGGCTATTTCCAATTATCCCGGGGAGCGGTAGAAATACACATAAGTGACAAGTTAAATTTGCAGATCATTTAAAAAGCTAATTTCAGCCACCTCTTCTCCCACTCTGTTATTTATGAAAACTACTCAGGAAGCCCCAGTTAACTGATTTGTTTCTATCTTCTGTTGCCGCCTCGGGCAGAGCTGCAAATGGACAGAGCGAAGAGCAAAGGGCAGGCGGCAGGGGAGGAAGCAGAGCGTAGACAATCTACGTGAAAATCCCCTGTGTGAAGCACCGAACATCTGACCTCATACCTGGGCCAAACCTTCTTACTTAGGGGCAAATTACCTGGCATTCTTATGTAGAATCAGGAAGTAAAGCACCTTTCCTATTGTTCGGGTATAACTACCGTGCAGATTCTTACATAATAAAGGACTCACAATAATGGGGGGGGAGGTCCTTCTCAGCCCCCCAGGCTTCTTCCAGAGACGTGAAGCTTGTCCTCCCAACCAGAGGGCAGGGGTTTCCAATAAAGACAGACAAGCCATGTTCTGCAGCGTCTCAGCCAGAAGTGGTGACAGTTACTTTTATTTTTTTTACATATTCCATGTCTCCAGTGCCTCTCTAACTCCCCTCCAAATTTAATGCAAGCGTTCATTCCTGTGTACGTGGTGGGCATGGGCGTGTACAGGCGCACGCACACGCACACACTGGGGTCCCAGAATACATGTGACCAGGGTCAGTGGGGGCTGGCCACGCGTCAGAGCCTGTTTTAAGATGGAGATGAGGACTTTTCCCACCTTCTTGGGACAGTGCGGCTCTCCTCCCAAGAAATGGGCTTCTTTCTTGATAAATCACTGGAGCTGTACGATCGTTGTCTCGTGGAGAAATTTCAACCACAGATGTCTTGTTATGGGCCCAGAGCTCCAAGGATAACAAAGCTTAAATAAAATTTTATATATATATATATATATATATATATATATATATATATATTTTTTTTTTTTTTTTTTTTTTTTTTTTTTTTGGCCACGCGGCATACAAGTTCCTAGTTCCCCGACCAGGGATTGAACCCATGCCCGCTACAGTGGAAGTGCAGAGTCCTAACCACTGGACCACCAGGGAAGTCCCTAAAATAATAATGATTTAAGGGAAGAAGCAGGGCAGAATTTCAGTGGAAATAACCAACTTGGGGATTTAATACAAGTACCAAGTTTTGTTTCTCAGCTCAAAGGATGGAGCGTGGATGACAACGAAATGTATTCTCCAAACTAGGACTTCGAATTCAGTTCCTGAGACTCTGGTCACAAAGCCTTTGTGAGTGGAGGGCTGGCCTCATCCTGACCCCAGCTGTGGCTGTCTTCCCACCCTCCCATCTACTTTAAGTGGAGGCAGTCAGGCATGCCTTTCTCTGAATTTCATCTTGAAGACAAGGTGAATGCCTGCAGACAGAGCTAAGTAAATAACACCTTATTATATTCATAGTGGATCTGTAGGCTTCCCCCAGTCCCGGGTGGAAGATCCCAGGGCAGATCGGTTCTTTCCCCTCTCATCAAAAAGGCTCCCTGGGGAATTCCCCGGCAGTCCAGTGGTTAGGACTCGGTGCTTTCACTGCCATGGCCCGGGTTCAACCCCTGGTCAGGGAACTAAGATCCCACAGCTGCTGTGGCACAGCCAAAAAAAAAAAAGAAAAAAGAAAAAAAAGAAAGCCTCCCTGGATGGCTGCTTGGTCCAGGCATTTCATTAATTCAATTAGGCTACATGTTAATACATTTCAGGTGCCAGGGAATTCTGCACGGTGTTGCCAAGAGCACCAGGTTGGGAATTAGGGCCCAGCTGCCTGTCTCCCCGTGGGTCCTGGGCTAGCTCTCAATGCCTGTAGGTCCAGTAGAGTCTCTGGATCACCAGCGCAGGGTTCCCTCAGGTCCTCGATGAGGGTGTGGACAGTGGTCCTAGCTCCACCCACCCCAGATCAAGTGAATAAACATTTCTGGCATTGCAGGTCCAGGACTCCGCATTTTCACAGCACGCTAAGGTTTAGGACCTGCTCATGGTTTGGAGGTCCTCATCTGGACACACAGGAGCTGGGGGTCTGACTGCCACACCCTCTGCTCAAACAGTCTGCGGTTCTGAGCAGAAGCTTTTTTTTTTTTTTTTTGCTTCGCCACACAAGCTTGTGGGATCTCAGTTCCCCGACCAGAGATCGAGCCCTGGCCCCTGGCAGTGGAAGTGCGGCATCCTAACCACTGGACCGCCGGGGAAGTCCCCAGAAGCTCAGTCTTCTAGGGCGGCCTCCACATTCTCCACCCACTTCCCACTGCCTCACCGGCCACGCCACAGGCCGCTGCCAATTCACCAGGATCCCACAAGCGTGTGACAATAAGTCTAACTTCATCCCAACCCGTTTTGAAAATTAAATAATCCCGAGACCTGGTTGTCAGCGGCGGCAGCAATCACGTGGGTGTTTGAACATACAACCCGCCCCGCAGTTGGAAGGAAAACATTGGGTATTCGCCCATTCCCGTGCCAGGACTCTGCAGGAATAAGCTCGGCGTGACAGGGGTGATCCATCTCCCTTTGTGAACACGGGGCCACTTTTTGGGATTGTGGGCAAGTCACTCCCAACTAACTTTCTGAAGTATCTGAGGATGAACTGGGTCTCAGCTCTTAAACACTTTGAGCACCTGATACAAGGTAACTCTCGGGGTCTGTGGACCCGTGATGTAGGCAAGGGCAATGAAGCCAGCCAGTGTTTCAAAACCCTGACCGTCACGGTTGATTTGGGTGACTGGTTGGTTTATTTGGTTAAATGCCAGCGATTGAAGCCAAGGACACGCTTTTGATCTTCTGTAGGCCAGGTGGTTTAAACACTTTCTCTCATGGACCATTCCTCTTGAAAATGTCAACCAATCTGAGTAACCGTGCGAGGAACAGTTACAGGGAACACAGCCCTACGTCGGACGTTCCTCGGTGTCGGGTCAGGAGGTCTTTCTTTAGGTACTGAAGACACAGCAGGACATGGGGCCGTGGACGCCCTCGGGCAGAACCTCTTTTACCCACTTCTGCAGCGTCATTTGCTCATTATAACCAAGTTAATCCCGTAATCCCATCACTTCCCCGGAAACAAACTTTTCTAACATAAAACTGGTGTCTTTTGTGGCTTCTGGCTCGCTGGACAGCCTGTCTCAGTGTCTCTCCCAGAGACCCCCGCCTTTTCTAGGGTGCCTGAGCTCTGCCTTATTCTCTCCTGTCCCAGATACTCCAAAACTGAAGTTCTGGCCCCAAAACCGCACATGGCAACACGGAGAAGCCAGCAGAGGGCATCCCCAACGACTGTGGTCACCAAGAGCCCAGGAAGACTGGTGGGAGGTAAAATGCGGAAGGTGGGGGGGGGAGAGGAGGTAAATGTGAGGTTTAACCCTAACTCTGAATTCTGTTCAGAGCAGCGATGTTAACGGCCATCATGTAACTGTGTTGCCCTGGCGGAGAAGGCGTGCACGCACGCGTCACCTTATGAATTCTCACGATGTCCCCCTGTCCCTGCAACACCACACTAGGGCTCTGGAACGTCTCCATTCTCTCGCCCTCTTCCGTGCGCGCACCGTGTAGCAGGGTTCCAAGGATCAGATCGAAAATAAAAGGACCCATGAAATATAACCGTGTAGCAGGGTTCCAAGGATCAGATCGAAAATAAAAGGACCCATGAAACATAACCGTGTGTCCAAGTAAGGAAAGAGAAACTTCAGTGGAGGGTGTTTAATGTCAGAGGGAAACTACATCTGGGGCACAGGTGAAGAGCCCGCAACAGGCCGGCCGAGCATGGCCGCACCTGCCCCAGCTTCCCGCAACGGGGAGGGCCGGCAGAAGCATCAGAGCGTCCGCTCCCTGCGTGGGAGCACGGTGCCATCCGCCCTCGCCAGTCACCACCTGGCTTTCTGCAGCTCGGGCATGGAGAGTCCATGTCTCTCCTGACACATTAGGTCAAACGACCCCTCCCTCCTGGTGCAGGTGCCAGTGAATCGCAGAGGAAAATTAATTCTCGCTGGAAAGGCAGGCCCCGGAGTCTGGGGAGGAGCTGTCCCTCTGTGGTCCCCAGAGACGGCGTGGGGCCTGTCCTCTTTCCTGTAACTGTGGATTCTGCAAGTACGCACACGGACGAAAGTGCAAGGAGGCACTGGGCCTCTCATGGAACCAGTCGGTGTTCTGGACGAGACCCAGAAGATGCCAGGCGTGAGGCTGGGTTCCCGTCACTCCACGGGGCCGCCTGGCCCAGAGGCCAGGGTCGCAGTGCAGTCACCCACCCAGCAAAGACTCCAGACATCATCAAGGTCCCCCTCCAAGCACCACCTCTGTCCTCAAGGCCGCGGTGGGTAGACAGGGAACATTCCCAAGTCCCTACCTCTTGAGAGTCCCCACCAGAGGCGGGGACAGAGCCCTTTTCCCACCCACTGGGATCAGAGAACCAGCAAAATCCAATCCTCCAAGATTTCCAGCGTCTCTTAAATAGGCTTTTCCTTTCCGTTTTCTTCCTTCAATTATTTACCATCCATCCTTTTCTTTATACAAATATAAAATAGATTTATATAGATCTAGATCCTATAGACTCCGCAGCAGCGCGGAGGAGCACAGGAGAGCGGCCCCGTCTACTTGCAGACGAACTGGTCCACGACCTGCGTGCACTTCTTGCAGCGGACGAAGCAGCACCAGTGGAACTTGCAGTGGCAGCGCTCGGTCTGCACGCTCTTGAACTGGTCGTAGCCGCGGCCGCAGCACATGAGCGCACAGCCGTCCAGGCCCTCGGACGTCTTGTTGCACAGGCGGCCCTGCGTGCCCAGCGAGCCCGTGCTCTGGTCGCGCAGGCAGTAGTCCGGGCTGGGGTCCACGTAGACCAGGTCCTCGGGGGTGGGCTGCTTGAAGCGGCTGTTGACCAGCTCCAGCTTGCCCCGGCGGGTGATGCGCATGGCAGCCGCGCTATCGTACTTCTCCTTCAGTTGGTCCCCCACCTTGCGGAACTCCGCCAGCTGCAGCCAGCAGGTCTTGAGGCTGCAGGACCCCGAGACGCCGTGGCATTTGCAGGCCACGTCTGCCGTCTTATACACAGCCTGCGGGGAGAGGGGGAGGAGAGAGAAGGGGATGAGAAGGAACATCCCTGACGGAAGATGCCCAGAGGCTGGCTAGGGCGAGTGCAGGAGAGGGCCGGCAGGGTGCGTGTGCGGAGGGCCGGTTTTCCAACCGTGTCCAAAGGTCTTTCCAGGTTGAAAGTGGATAAAAGGAACAGCACACAGAAAACTTCTGGGGAGGTGACGGCCATGTCTGAGTCACTACCAGGATGGCACACTTGCCCTTTTTATTACCCATTTATTATCACCTGAAATTTGTCACAAGAAATGTGTCGTTACCAGCAGGAAAAAAAAAAAAAAGGCTATTTCTATCTTGATCAAAGTCTCAAACAAATAAAAACCAACAACATGAGTGTAGCTTTTACACGATATGGAGCCCAGTCCAGAAAAAAGAATCAGCCGTACCGGGAGCCTAGAACAGAGACCGCTGGCACGGCCCTGGCTAGCCGAAAGCTCTCCACAATCCTGTCAAGTCCCCTAAGAATTAAACGGTCCCTTTTTCTATGTTAACAGTTGCTCACTAGCTCTACAGTCATCGGAGCCTCACCATAAACCACAGCACACTGTGACAAGACACCCCCTGGGAGTGGCTGTGATGCAGGGGAGGGGCAGGCCCTCTGCGATGGGAGAGCAGACCGGTGGGTCCATCTTAGGGCGGATGTCTTGGAAAACAAATCCACCCAGAAGTCACTGAACCACGAAAATGGGAGGGGACCTGAACGTGGGCTACCCCAAATCCAAACGGAAAGGCAAGAGCAGACCAGAAAGCTGCTTACAAAGTGCCTTTCAGCGAAAGCATACGGATGCATTGTGTCAACTAGCCCTGGCAGCCGGCCCAGAAGTGCAGATGGCAGGATAAAGATGCAGGTCCGCTGCCCAACATTTTCTTCTGCCACAGCTATTGTCACCGACGCAGGCAGGACTCATTTGTCAAGGGTTTCTCTCGGCTTTCTTTTCAAGAGTCCCCAGATTGTGTCTTTATCTAGCACTGCGGCTGGGACCACTGCAGGTGCGAGAGAGAGCTTCAGCTGCATGAGCTCTTATTACTCCTGTCCAAACTCTTCCTGGTTTTTTTCTGGTACAGAACTATTCCCACTATTTCCGGGTGGAGAAACCGTCGCTCTACATGAGGCTCAATAAACTGTGCAAGGGCCACCCAGGAAGGGTTGCTCACCAAACCTGGGGCTTAAAAACGGATTAGGGTGGAGAAGTCAGGCAGGCCCCTCCCCAAGGTTAAAGGCACCAGCACTTGGCTGGCAGCTCCAGGCCAAAGGCAGAAAGGAACTGACACCCCATTCCGACAGGGACTTCAAAGACGGGGCCCGCAGTCGTCCTCTGGCGCAAATCCCCCGGGTCTGAGCTGGAACCTGACATTCCTTGGAAACGGTCCTCGGTTTAGAGAGGGATGTCAGGCAGCTGGTGCTGTTAGAAGAAGGAGGAAACATTAAGGGCCTAAAACTGTGTACCCGACACTGAGTGACTGGGGGTGAGGGATGGATAAGCATCTCCACGGGGAGATTTGGGAGGGACAGGAATTTTAGTAAAACAAATCCGGAAGGGAGAGCGTCACTGACCCTCACTATTTAGACGTCCATTCTACCTTCTTCTAGGAAGAAAGACAGCGTAGAGACGGTTATGCTTGTATTTTAAATATTTTACTGTTGCTAATATATAGATGTTCCTCTTGCAAGAGAAGGAGGTTGGTCATTTTGGCCCTTGCTGCGAACTGAAAAAGCAGGAGAATGTTTTAAAATTTTTTCTTAGGTCTACAGCTCGCCCCCTGGCAGAGCCCCTTGCCCCTCTTCCGCATCTAATGGTGTGACGGAGCTCGGTCACTGGCAGGAATGTCACAAGGACGAGGCAGCTTTCATCTAGAAAATGCTCAGAGGCCCTTGAGTGACAAGGCAGTATCAACCCACCGCCCCTGGCTTCAGTATTGTAAAACAGGGTCACTAGAGGCTCTCAAAGGCCAAGAGAAATTTCTCGTAAAGTATGCCCGAGATTTCCTCTGTGGTCAAGATGTCAGATCCTAGATATCCTACCCTTTAAAAAGATCTGGTTGTAAAATACCCGTCTGGGGCATTTTCAATGCCGGCCACCTTGTTTCCTGAGGAAGGTTCTGTGTAGGTGTCAGGAGGTGGGAGGTGATTGATGGCGAGGCCTGCTCCTTGGAGGGGGGATAAGACATAGAGAGGGACAGAGACTCCCCACCTGGAGCAGATGGACGCCGGGGAGAGATAAAGGGCTGTGCAGAGGTGAGGAGACTGCAGGGGGCAGACAGACGAAGCCGGGGAGGGGGTAGGACAGGCTGATGGAAGGCGCAGCCGAGATAAGGGCTGGAAAAAGCAAACAAACAATTAAGGGTGAAGAAATGAGGAGCCAGCAGAAGTGGGGCCGGATGAGGACCAGCGGCTGGGCACCTCCGCATCTGCCCCGGGGCCCCAGGCAAAGCCTTCCTGAACTTGACCTCTTGCTAGGAGGTCACGGGGAGTTTTCCCTGCACGGTCACGTGCGGGGGTCCCCCGCTCCTCAGGAGCTGGAGTGAGCAAAGTCTAACACCTCAGCCAGGTCCGCAAGGCTCCACTGCGCTTCGCAGAGACTGCCAGCCACGGGGGATGGGAAAGATTATGGGGGTGCGTGGTGTTTGAACTGGGACCTCGAAAAATGGGTAGAATTTGGGCATTCAGGAGATAAAGTGAAGACCCTAACCTTTTTTTTTTAAATCAGTCTCTCACGGTTAGACTCCCAAAGACTGGCAAACGGAGAGGAGGTCGTGGGAGACTGAGGCCGCTCCACAGATGCCCTCAGAGCAGAAGAGTTCTGGTCTCTCCACCCGGATTTATAGCACGATAGCCACAGATCAGAGCGACGGCCCGAACTCCTGACACGCCACAGCTGAACACCCATATCTGGCTAAACAAAACTAGCCTCTGGACGTGGGCTCTGCAAGGAAGATGCTGGGCGATGACCAATTCTAATTTTGACTTGACGTCACGCTAGTGATGGTGCTAGGTTTACACACGGGTACTATGTTCTACCAGCACCACAGGACGCTAAGTCACAGAAGAGGCATTTCCAATCCCCTTCGTTTGATATGTGCTCCTATGAAACGAGTTAATTTTTTAAGAAATTAATATATTAACACTTTTTAGAAGTATATCCATATCCTGTTACTGAGTCACCAATGAACCAACATTAAGTTTCTGAATTTACTTCTCCAGAAACTGCTGCTCCTGTTTTATCGTTAGCTCATCAGCCTCACTAAGTACCTTGCTGGGCCCCGAGCCCGGGCTTGACACAGACCTGAGTGTGGACAGCTCTCCCAGAGAGAGGTCTGTGTGGTTTCCTGAGAGGTCCGTGGCCCCGGCCCTTCGCCAGGAGGGCCTCCTGCCACCCAGCACTCGGGCCTCAGACCTCTGTCCAGGGAGATCTGGACGCACATCCACGGTGGACGCCTGAAGAGTGGAAGACAGCTTCTGGCTGAGCGAGGCCTCCAGTCGGTAGCAGAGGCAGACCCCGTCGGGGCAGACCCTGCTCAGGAGAGAGGAGCAGGCCGTGTGCTCAGACATGGGGGCTTCCCGAGCAGGTGCCGGCAGATGAGGCCCGAGCTCTCCAGCACCCGTGCAGGAAGCCCAGAGCCCTGGCCCAGGTGTGCTCTGCACAGACAGTAAACCCAGCTCTCCCCAAACCTACATTTTAGTCTCCACTGAAATTGAGCTCAGAAGACCCTCGCCTCTTCCACGAGACTGATGAGACTGGGCCTTCAAAGGATGGTTGCCTTCCACAGTTCCACTTAGGTTAAAGCACCCAAGGGTGTTTGCCATCAGTACTGAAGTGTGCTTTTGGACTGGGTCTCGGGATATGCATGATGGCAGCGCTGAAAAGTCAGCTCTGCTTTACCTGAGCCTCTAACAAACCATAAACCCTAGACGAGGCCTGATGGCCTAAACTTCCAATCATCCTAGCTGTTCAAACGACACAGGAGGGGCAGTCAAGACAAGAGGTGCCTGGGATTCGGTGACGAGACTGCACCCAAGTCCTACAGGCACGGATGTCCTGTGGGGGAACAGAATAGGCTAGAAGAGTGACAACTGCGTGTGTCTCGTGGGAAATGGAGCCTTTGGAAATCAAGGATGAGTTCCAGTGTGGGAATCTAGGTCAGCATCGTAAGAATCTCTGTGGTCAGACTCAACCCCTTCCTGGACCAGCTGCCATGGCACAGCAGAGCCCAGGAACAGCCGATGGTCTAGTTGTCTGCGGGGGTGGGTTCCTTCATCTGGGTGTGTGTGGGGGCGGGGTGCTCCATCCGGGTGTGTGTGTGGGGGGCCCTCCGTCCAGGTGTGTGTGGGGGGGGCCCTCCGTCCAGGTGTGTGCGTGGCAGAGCCCCCTGTCCAGGGTGTGTGTGGGCAGGGCCCCCTGTCCAGGTGTGTGTGGGCGGGGCCCCCTGTCCAGGGTGTGTGTGGGCAGGGCCCCCTGTCCAGGTGTGTGTGGGCGGGGCCCTCCGTCCAGGTGTGTGTGTGGGCAGGGCCCCCTGTCCAGGTGTGTGTGGGCGGGGCCCTCTGTCCAGGTGTGTGTGGGCGGGGCCCTCCGTCCACGTGTGTGTGTGTGGCAGGGCCCCCTGTCCAGGTGTGCGTGTGGCCGGGGCCCCCGTCCAGGTGTGGGGGGGCGGGGCCCGCCGTCCCGGCGCGCGTGGGGCGGGGTCGCTTACCCTCCGGCCGGCCTCGTTGTTCTGCAGGTTCATGAGTACGCGGCCCTGCTCCTCCGAGCCCTTGGCGAAGTTCTTCTCGCGCTCGCGGGCGTCCACGAACTCCTTGGCGAAGCGGTAGCCGTAGTCCACGTTGTCGCCGCAGCCGCCCCACAGCCAGTCCCGGGGCAGGTCCTTGGGCCGCGCGGCCCGGCTGCAGCCGCACGTGGACAGCTCCCCCTCGCGGCAGGCACGGCTGATGGCGTTGACCACCCCGGCCGCGCTCACGGCGTAGGTGAAGGCCGTCTCCCGGCTCCCTGCGGGTGGACGGAAGACGGGTGAGGCCCTCACCCCCTGCCGCCCCGCCAGCCCGCACCCCGGGAGGGGGCACGTCTCCCTGCCGAGGCCCCCGGGGTTAGAAAGCGCCCTGGACCAGGAAGCGAAGTTGACTCGTCTGCCCGTGAGCCCCTTCAGCCCCGGCCTGCACCTCATCCCTTTCGGAGAGGTCGCCCCGGCTGTGCCTTCCTAGGAGGCCGGCCTGAGTGGACGGGAGTGGGGGCGTGGAGGCACTGGTGGACCAGGTGGGACGGTCGGAACGAGACTGGGCACAAATCATGGGACCCACAGTGCAGCTCTATCCTGGCAAACACCTCTCCTTCACAGGTCTGTTTCTCCCCCTCCACGAGTCACACATCTGTCCTTTTACGCCTGTATTATCTAGCTGGACAGCGGCCGAGACCAGGAGTAGAAATGAACTAGGATGACAGAATCCAGAATCGTCTGGGCCGTTTCCCTCTGTCCCCCGAGGTCCACACTGCCTCCCACCCCGACAGCACTGGGGGACCACCTCCACGGTCACTCAGCACGGTCTTTCTAAACGTCCAGATCATTTCCTGTAAAAAATCCAAACTGTGCGGGCTTCCCTGGTGGCGCAGTGGTTGAGAATCTGCCTTCCGATGCAGGGGACACGGGTTCGAGCCCTGGTCCAGGAGGATCCCACATGCCGCAGAGCAGCTGGGCCCGTGAGCCACAACTGCTGAGCCTGCGCGTCTGGAGCCTGTGCTCCGCAGCGGGAGGGGCCACAGTGGTGAGAGGCCCGCGTACCGCAAAAAAAAAAAAAAAAAAAAAAAAAATGCTGAATTGTACCACACATGAATTACATTCAGTAAAACTGTTATGAGAAACGATAAATAATACTCGTATGGACTCAGGTATGGAGGGAGGGGAGGCATTCTTAGCAGGGAACTGAGGTTCAGTCGTGATCTCAGCGATTAAACCAGGCAGGATCTTCTGCTCCCCACGTGCCCCCTCTTCTGAGCCTCCAAGGTCAGGGGTAGCCGTCCCACGATCCTGTCTTGGCAGGTGGTGAGGAAGGCAGTCTGCAGTCACTGCACCTGGCCCTACTTCTGGATGGTCTAGGTACAAAACAGTGGAGTTTGCAACCAGAACAGACAGGGCACGTCAGTTTTTCTCCAGTAACCAGGGGTCAGGAGAAGCACCAGGGAAAACCAGGTGACGTGGGAAGCCACCCTCATGGTTCAGCCCTCGGGACTGATGTGTGAGCCAGTGTGAACCACAGCCAGAGACAGGATCTGTGGGTCTAGGGAGTTAGACTATGCGAGCTCCCAGGACGGTAAGATGGCCAAGGGGTCTTAGGGAGGAGGGACTGGGCACCCCTTTGAAGGAGTCATGCCTGAGAAGTCTCCCTAAAACAGTTCCTCAACTCCCAACCTGGCATCCAGGGACCAGGAGGAGAGTCTGAAGCCAGGCCCAGATCTACACTCCATCCGCTGTGAGCATCGATTTTACAACACGCCTTGGAGCATCGGGTAGGGTTCCCAAGGCCACCCACTCCATCTTTTTAAAATGACTCTAATCACCAGAATGTTCTTTCTTTGAGTAAGCTGAAAGATGCCTCCCTATAACTTCCCTTTTCTGGAGCTAATCCCTCTTCCATTTGACAGCCCTTCAGGATTTGAAAACAACGAATATGCCTTTTATGTTTTCTCTTTTCCAAGCTACATATGTCTGATTTCTTCCACCACCGTTCTTTAGCAAACACGCTTTGCAGAGCTGAGTCACCCCTCTCAGAATTGCCTTTTAAAATAACATTCCTGCAGCTGAGCGTAACCCTGCAGACGTCAGGGCTCTGCGGGTCCAGCCCACCATGTAGTTGGATCCCGGTCTGTCCCGGTGAATCCCCTCAGGATCCCCCGTGGTCACTCTGTCTCCTTTGGTTGGGGGCATCATTCGGCCCTGGGCGCAGGCAGCTCTGCCTTCCTGGGGCAGCACGTGGGCCTCAGGGAAGCCTAAGGACAGACCTCGTGCAGCTCTCGGCAGCAGAGAACTGGGGGCGTCTCTATATGTGAAGCAATACAGAGAGGATAAAGGCTGAGAAACCAGCAGCCAGGGAGCTCCTGAGGGGTCGTGAATCTTCCCGGGACACAGAGACAGCAGGACAACATCACGTCCTCTGTTCCACAGCTGCCCAGCTACCCGCAGGAGCCTCCCGCCTCCGTGGCCTCCCTGGCCTCCAGGCGAGGTGCCTGGTGCCCTCCAGGCCTCTCTGCTGCCGTCTGGTGGTGGACGCTTGCAGTGGCTCAGAGGAAGGAGTCTCAGAAGCCACCCGCCAGACACAGGGAGAGGACTCGCCAGAATGCCTGGGCCCAGCGGGAGGCGGGAGGACAGCTTCCCAGGCAGCAGAAGCAGAAGGGGACGGTGAGAATAAGGCAAACAGAGGGGTTCCATTTGTAGCAGAGTAGGGCAGAGACTGGTAGCGTCTGCTTTCACTGGTCAATCCACCACGCAGACCTGCACCCCACCGAGTTTCTGTTCCCGACACGCCTTCTTCCCTAAAGCAAAGCCGCACTTTCGGGCCTTCACGCAACAAAATTACGAGAAAAGGATCTGGCCAACGTCAGGCATTCACTAGGTCCCAAAGAAATATTAGTTCCAAAAAAAAAAAAAAAAAAAGAAAAAAAAGAAATATTAGTTCCCTGACAGTGATTAGGGGATGCCTCTCTCTACACCTGGGCCATCCTAGTTTCCTCACCTGAAACCCAGCAGGCAGGGAGGAGAGTGGCTAACCAAGACTCTCACCAGGAAGAAGGGAAGAAGGGACAGGCACTAAGCATATTTGAGAAGAACTGATCAACTATGAATGAGTCCCATTTGACCCCCAGGCCTATTGTTTCGGGAAAGCTGCCCAGCAGGACTGTTACAGGAACTCATGAGAATTCCTTTCAAGGGCCTTGAGTTGATGCTGAAGGAAGAAGAGAGAAGCAAGGTTCAAAGTGTAATCTCCCTGGACCTCACTTCTCAATGTGGGGCAGGGAGGGAGGGGAAGGGGGTCAGGAGAGGGAGGGGCCTTCGCAAAAGCGCAGAATCCCTAACTCCCCTGGTCCCGGCCTGCTGGAAACCGCAGCCTCAGGGAACTGCAGAATGTTGCCTTCGGGGTGGGGTGGGGGGGAAGCTGTTCGGGGAGAGTGTGAGCCGGGACATGGTGCTCTAACACCTTCCTTTTATGGCCCTGGGGATAAGAACCAGTAGAATAGGGCCGGATTTCTCAATTTCTTGCCAGGGAGGGGAGGATTGCATTTCAAAAGGACCTAAAACAATTAGACCCCAGATCACACCTCCATCTAAGCAATAGGGTAGCCGAAGAATCCTCGGCCGGGAGTGGGAGAGGGGACAGGACGGGAATCCAGGCGGGGGTGGCCCTCTCATCTTCCTCCTTCAGTCTGCCCCTCCCCACCCTCATTTTCACACACATCCCCTTTCAGATGAAAAAGCCGGGACTGGATCTGGGTCGGGTTAATGACAGCCATCGCCAATTTGTCCCAAAGTTTCTCTCTCTCTGTGTCCAAGTGGAAGAGGCAAAACTCTCCAGACACTCAGGGCTGCAATTTTCAGCTCTCTGCCCACAGCTCTCGAGGAGGCCCTGGAGCTGAGACAGGGGTCAGTCGTGGTGGGCGGGCTTCCCGATCCGCTCTAACTCGGCTTAGACCCCCGCCCCCTGCCCAGAGGGAGCGCCTCTAGGCTCCCTGCTCGGGGCAGGGCGGGAAGCAGAGGGCCAGCTGACCCCGGGGGCTGGGCGCCGGCACGCCACCCGAGACCACCCCTTAGCACGCCGGTCCCCCGTGGAGCCCTGGCTCCCAGGCCGGGAAGCACAGCTGCTCCAGCCCCACGCCCCGCTCACCTATCTGCATGACTCTCCCGAAGACGGAGGCATCGTCCACGGTGCTGCAGTTCCACCGCCGCTGCCGGAACTGGTGCTGGCACTCCCTGATGCCCGTCCTGGCCCCCTCGCCTATGTAGGCCATGTGCTCCTGGTACAGCTGGCACAGCTTCCGCTGGCCGGCGGAGAGCCCGGGGAGCTGGCTGCACACGGGCTGCGCCCCGATGATGAACACCTCAGGCCTCTGCACCGGGTTCATAGCCAAAGACCTGCAGCAAGAGGGCCAGGAGTGAGCGCAGCCCAGGGGCAGCAGCAGGCCTCGCACCTGACCCCCTCCCAGGGGGGTTTTCCGCGGGCAGGCCCTGAGCCGGGGGCTTGGGAAGGAAAGTCACCCAAAACCGAGTTCCTGCCTTCAAAGGGAAACTGAGGCACGAACGCAGGCAACGTGTGAGATGTCGAATGCCCGAGACCACCTTGGGCGTCTGGATCCACAGTGACCAGACAGGGAGGAGTGCTCCGAGCTGGGAGAGGGCTTCAGGGGGGATGACCGGAGTGGCCTGCCGGGTGGGCGTGCTGTGCGTGAGGCCGCTTCTCTGCAGGAGGCGCGGCCAGGCCACTGTGGCCCAAGTGCAGGATGTGTGCGGAAAGCAGTCCATTCCTTTCAAGAGAACTCCCCTTAGGCCTTTAAAATCGAAACCAATTTACATACCTGGCCATATACTCTAAAAGTCTGCACTTCCTTCTCTGCCACACGGCCCCCGACCCTGCCCTGTAGGGCTCTCCCGCTCATCTAGCAGATATAATAAGGTGCTAAGTCAGAGAGGAAGGCTGCGGTTTTGCCATCTGAGCAAAAGTGAGAGCAGAGCACAGACCATGCCAAACAGGGGATGCGGGGCATGCCTGTCATTCCCCTGTCCACCTGGCAGTGACAGTAATCTTAACAACACAAAAGGAAGCCACACATGCTGCTGCAAAGCCCTCATCGGGTCTTCAGACTTAGAAACTGGGAATCCTACTCTCCTTGCCCTCACCAGCAGGAAAAAAAAAAAAATCAATATTCGTATTGATCCGAGAGCAACAAAAGAGCTGTTTCTAACAACCCATGGAGACGGAGGAGGTCCAGGGAAAGGGGACTGTGGACAGGATCAGAGAAAAAGCCAAATGAACTAATCCTTTCTCCTCAGGGAGCCTTTACATAACGCTGGGGGCTCGAGAGAGAAAGAGCTGTGCCCGTTCTCCTGGGGTTGCTGAAAAGGGAACGGCCCCTTCGCCCCTCTTCTGTGGCCCAGGGGGCCAGGCTGGGAGGGCTGCAGCCCGCACTCACCACCAGGAGCTGGCCGCGGCCCGAAGCGGGGCCCAGCAGGCAAACAGCGCAGCGGCAGCAGCGAGCAGGGCAGGCGGGCTGGGCATGGTCCGCCCGCGCCCCCCGCAGGGCCCGGGGAAGACCCCGGGGGCCGACGGCTTCCGAGACGGGATCCCTGGAGAGAAGAGGCCAAAGGGAGCAGTCAGTGTGCGATGCAGACCAGGGGCACCGGGAGGGCCTGCTTCCCGGGGAAGGTCCATCTCTCCCCAGCCTCCCGTCCCACCCTCTCCTTCTCACCCTGGGGGTCGCTCCAGCCTGGGGAGCCCTGCTCAGGACCTGCTGCTTAAGGAAACAGGGGACTGAGAGACCAGGAAAGGGAGGAAAGCAAGGCATTTCCAGCGCAGAGCCGCTCCGGGCGGCATTTAGGGAGATGCTTTGGCTGCTACTACGCACACCTGCCCTCCTTCCAGAACGTCCAAGGAGACAGGACCATCCCATCCTGGGACAGCTCCTCCCAGGGGTGTATCTGTTGCGTGCAGCTAAAAACACCTGGCGAGTTGGTTACCTACAGCCAAGCAGGAGCCTTCGTTCTCAGTCTGCACCCTTCTCCCGCTAAACGCGGTTTCCAAAGCCCAGCCCGAGTCCACCGGGACAGACAGTAGAAGGGAGGGACTTTTCACTTTCTCCAGCCAACTCCTCTGGGAAATGTAAAAGCTGCCCCCAGGCTGTGCCAGCGGTAGCCCCTCGGTGGCCCATGCCTCCCCTGTGCCCTCCAGGAGGGATGGGTTTGCCACCCTCGCATCAGACTGCCTGCTCCCAGAGAACAGCTTTCCCAGAGCCCCTGGAGACAGACGGACCCCGGAGCAAGCCTCTGGCAACGCAACCCCACCTCCTCTCCTCCCTGAGCCCCCATCCAGGGCGTGACCACACCCCCAGGGCCCCTCAGCACCCCACCTCAACGAAACCCCCGCCCCCACACTCCGAGACCACCCCCATCTCACCGAGCAGCACAGGGCCTCCTGGCTCTCCGGGAGGGGCTCTGGGTCATCAGCCTGGGAGATATCTCTGTCCCGGAGCCACCAGGAGAGGAAGGTGGCCGAGCAGGGCCCGGGGGAGCTGGGGCACAGCTGTCCCCACCCCCTCCGGGCTTTTCTTCGGGAGGTCTCCGTCGGGGCGGGGGCACCCGCGGGCAGGTGTGTCGGGCTGGTGGGGGGCAGATCAAAGCCCCTTTGTCATGCAGAGCCAGCTCGGAAATGATCCGGCCTGGCGGCCGCCGGCGGCGCCCCACACCCTGCTTTCCTAACAGACCTCGCCTCCTCTGAAGAGGCCCTCCCCCCATAAAACCTCCCCGTCCCCCAGGGCAGGAGGTCTGTGAATGCACCGACAGGGCCCAGAGATGGAGCAGAGATAGAGCTGGCACCAGAAGCTAATGGCTTTATGGAGGGGAGGGGACCAGGGCCAGAGTGGGAGGACAGGAGAGAAGCTTCAAAGAGTTTGCTTGTGCAAACACCCTCCACCCCACTACCAGCCCTTCTTGGGGGCTGGAGGGCCGGGGCCACTCCCCCCCCCCCACCCCCGGTCCTCTCCCTCCCCACACCCGCTCCCGCCGGCCCATCCCCACCACCGGGGAGCTGAGTTCTCTCTCCCAGCTGGTGCCCCTTCTCATCCCCAGGCCCCTCTCTCTCATTTCTGTGCCACCCTCGCATCAGGCTCCCGTGAAACCTCTCCTGCAAGTCCCAGGTTCACCGGAGGCCACGCTAGGCCCGTTTCCGAGGACAGGAGTCGGTCAGAGCGGCTCTGACCGCTCGGCTCCAGCGCAGGCGCTGAGGCCAAACTTCCCCGCGCCGCTAATCCCGCCCTCGTCAACATCGCCCGAGGCGGGAATCACTCGGGCGGCTGTTCCCACCACCCCGCGCTTTCCAGCGAACTCTCGGCTCATTAAAAAATATATGTTTTAAAATTTAGCAAAGGAAAACAGAAGACCCTAGCACGTGTGGTGGCTTCTTTCTCTGCTTTCCAGATGTCCGGCACCTGAAATTAAACACTTGTCCCCAAGTCGCACACACAGCAGCCCTCAGGACCCGCTCTCTCCCACGGACAGACGTGACCCCCCAGCGACTGGCCTCATTGGCATGGGCAGAATGGAGACGTCTTGCCCCACCCGGCTGGGGAGGAAGGAGGCCGTGAGGCCCACGGTTTGGCCGAACGAGCGAGTGGACAGGGCAGGATTGGGGGGGGGGGGGGGTCCAGGGTCTCTCTCTTCGGGGCCAGGGGAGGATGCCACATTCTGAGTCAGGACCCCTCCTGAGGGTCAGAACGAGCTGGTCAGACATCTCCTCTGCCCGCCTGCCGCATTATTTTCATTCATTCAAAATAGTCGTTCGCCAAATGCGTCTTGGCGGCCTGGTCATGTGCCAGAGATACAGCCATGAACAAATAAGTACGTCATATGTCAGGTCCAGTGAACCTCGAGGAAAAATCAAGGGGGGACAAAGATCCAGAATGAGGGTGATGGTTTACCCTGTTTAGGGTCCTTGCGGGGAGCATCCCCCAAACCACTGAGTGGCCAGGTGGGGTGTAGCCCTGCTGTACTCGGGCCCCTCCGCGCACGTCCAGGGTCCTTACTGAGACCACTTCACTGTCACAGCCAAAGGGGTGCATATTTGAATTGGGACTTTTCCAGCCACAAGTTTTCTTTCCCTAAGAGGCCGTGTCCACCCCGAGCAGCTGGGAGACCCGGAGAGGGGCTTGGGGGCTGGGGCCGACGCAGCAGCTCCGCCCTTGAAGGGGCATCCCCTTGCTGTCCACACACGAGAGCAGTGATGCCACAGAAAACCCCACCCGTGGGACAAGCGCCCACCAAGGTCACTGGCTGTTCACAAAACCACCCCTGGCTGCTCAGGACTGGCCTCCCCCAGAGCCCGAGGACTCAAGCAGCTCAGGTGTCCCCTAGGAAGTGATGTCACCTCCCACACCTGCCCCCTGGCCCCAGATGGGCCCCCCCCCCCGGAAACCTACCCAGAAAGAACAGCCTGCAGGGACCCTTTTCCAGGTCGCCACTGGCTACTTCTTACTCTGCGACCCAGCGAGGAGCTGCTGCCTTGTAATTCAAAGGCCATTTGCAATTTTGTTAACAGTCCTGGCACAGCAAGTAGACAAGCTCGGTCCCTGTGTGAACTCCTGGCTGCTGTCCAAGTGCTGCCCTTGGTCCCAGGAGTTCTGCGGAGGGTGGGGGCTGGGGAGGGGGTACCAGAGCTGCAGGCCTGTGCCTTCCCTCCCCTCCCCGCTATCCCCCGGCCAACCTGGCCACTCCATTTCCACCTCTGCAGAGAAAGGCTCCTCATGGACCGCAGGACACCCGACGACACCTCCTGCAATGCAGGTGCCCTCATCCCCCTTCCCCACTTTCCAGGAAGTGCTCTCTGCTGTCTAACCCACGGGGCTCCAACACCAGCTTTCCTGCAGCACTGACTGTGCGTCATAATGTTTCCCTGGTTGAAAATTCACGGTGGTTCCCAGCCCTTGAGCCCCCGAAACTTCCCAACCTGGCCTCATTCTACCCCCCAACTCTTTGCCTGAAGTTCCTGCCACGGGGTCCCTATTCCAGTCTCCTGCTCTGAGAACAAGCCCTGCTTCCCCACCCAAGACTTCATCTTAACCTTCTGCCTCTCCAGCAATCAAACCTCAAACGACTCTCAAGTCCACCACCAAGGTTCACTTCCTCTGTAAAGCTGCCTTTGGTTAATCCAATGCCAGGAGGCTCTTTCCACTGACCTGGCGTTTCCTCAGCCCCTGGAGGATGGTGTCCAGCCTGCACCGCCAAGCCCGCACACGCTGCCTTGGGACTCTGTGTGTTCCTACTTTTCCGGTGGGCCCAGTGTTTGCTGAAGGTAGGATGTGCCCCCCTCCTTCTCCTGGGTGCCCCATCCTGCCTGCTGGACGTACACCTGTCAATAAACAGTTCCTGATGGATGACCAGTGACAATACCTAATACTAGTGAGCATTTATTAAACACCTTCTACATGCACTGAGCCAAATGTTTTACACCCGTTTTCCTCATTTAACCGTCACTAAAATGCTATGGTACAGGCTATTTTTATCCTCACTTTGAGCAGGGAAACCACAGGGAACTAAGGCGTGGAGGGGCCCAGGAACTCGGTCCTACAGCGATTGAATGGGAGACCCTGGCTTGGAATCGAGACCTTTCCCCTCTTCCCCAAACACAGGTTGAACACATCACGTACCACCCCCGGAGCAAAGGCCTTCTCTGCTCTGCCTCCCTGCTTTTCACCACTGCCCTCTTACCAAGAGGAAGGCTGTCCGAGGGCAACATCCTGATTTGTAGGAAGTAGCCCCAAAAGCAATGTTTATAAAACACAGGCTGATTACAAAGTGACCAGTATAAACACACACACACACACACACACACACACACACACACACACACACACACACACTCACACACGCAGCCTCGTGGGAGAAAAAAAGCAGACTTGCCCCCCAAACAGAATGATACATGGATTGAGAACAGGTTGTTTAAAGCTGGAGAAATTAAAATAGAATAATAGGAATTTTTTTCACTTATATTTGAAGGATAGTTGATGTATAAGAAATAGAATGATGGTTTTAAAGAGCTGGTGTTTATGTTGAGATGGGCGATCCCAGCCAGGCTGAGATGAGTGTCGGGAGACAGACCCTGTGAGGTGTGAGGGGCGCAGAGGCAAGGAGCAACGTGCTTACGCGAAGAAATGCAAGGCTTGGGGAGAAAGTGGAAAGAAGTTTCAGATAGCTTGTAACAGGGATGCTGACCAAGGGACTGTGTCTTCGGGAGGAGAAGACCCTACACTGATGGTGGAAAACTGCATTGCCTTTCAACGAATACAGCTGCCAAGGAGCTTTTTCTATTTTATTTACTTACTTTTAATTAATTAATGTTTTTTGGCCGCCCCACACGGCGTGTGGGATCTTAGTTCCCCGACCAGGGATCAAACCCTTGCCCCCTGCAGTGGAAGCGTGGAGTCTTAACCACTGGACCGCCAGGGGAGTTCCAAAGGAGCTCTTTTTAAAACTCAAAATTGACCAGAGACTTCTCTGCTTTTTAAAGAAAGGTTCCCCGTCTCCTAAAGGATGAAGTCGGAGCTCCTCAACACATACGCGAGGCCTTTCAAGAGCCCCACCCCGGACGGGCCTCCCACCCTCTCCTGGTTTCCACTCTGCTGGAGGAACCCCCAGCTGTCTGAGGCCTGCCTCCGCCCGTCCCCACGGTTTCTCCTTTTGCACTTGGCTGACCTCGGGACCAGCTTCTCCTCTCTCTGTGTAGGGCAGGCTCCTCTGTCCTTGAGGTCACATCTTCAACTGACCGCCCGCTCCCAAGAAGGGCCCTCCGTCCTCCTCCCCAGCTTCCTGGAGCAGCAGCTCTGAACGTAACACACAAGAAGCTGGCGTGCTGATCTGTTTACTCGTGGTTTTGTGTCTTTGCTCTGGAAACGATCCTGTTCACCATCTCCTCCCCGTCATTAGGACAGAACCCCACTGAAAGGAAAGCCTTCGTTTGCTCTCAAGGAAACAGGAGGCGGGACACCAAGGCCTCCACACGCTGCAGCCCACCGACCAGCGAGAAGCTGCTTCGCTCCTTATCCTCTTGTTTGGGAACCACTGTCGGCTGCAGGTGGAGATTTCAGAGACGCCAGCGTGTCTCTACCTTCTCCTCAGAGACTCGAGCACCATCCAGCGTCTGGAAATGTGTAGGGAGCTGCTTCCCCAAGGCGCTGTGGTCCAGCAGGGACGACAAACCTACTTGAAAGGCAGGACGCATCAGCCCAAGGACGACCACGTCAGGATGTAGAGCTGGAGAGGGACAGAGCAAGGACGGCACCTAGCAATGCGCTTTGGTCAAAAAGAAAACTTCAAGTTGCTTTTGGAAGGGTCCGAGAGATATTGCAGTAAAGAAGGAGTGCGATAATTTCCAATGTACTCAGAACAATTCTTGTTTGTTAAAGTTACGAGCCCCTCTGAAATCTGATATTGAATCCCCACTGAGCATCTAACATCCGTGGTCCAGGGAAACTCCCATGATCACATGCTTCTAGTTTCTTAGGGGGGTCAGTCACCTTTTGACCACGAAATGATGGTTGAGTAAGTCTTCTTAGAGAGCTAAGAAGTACAGACATGAAGATACTGATTGGCTACACCTCTTCCTTGCAATCCTGCCTGCTCTCTGTCCTCCAATTCTCCTCCCGGATCCTGGTGTCCTTCATGACCCCTCCCTCACCCATACCCTCCATGTCAAAGCAATTGTCAAGGCCTCTTGACTGTGGCTCCCTAATACTTTAAAAATGTATTCCTGACTCTCCATTGCTACTGCCATACTCTGAGCTACCACAAGAGCCTGCTAAGCGCCCTCTTCCCTCCAAAAAATTGTGTCTTATACCCCATCTCATCTATTGAATGATTGAATGAATTCCTTCCGTACACAGTCCTCCAACTTCCAAGGTAACAGCCGCTACAAGTTTCTCGAAATATGGTCCCCAACTAACAGCGTGAGCAATGCTTGAAAACCGATTAGGTACCGAGATTCTCAAGCTCCACCTAGACCTACTGAATCTGAAACTCTGAGGGTGGTGCCTAGCAATCCGTTTTAACAAGTCATCTGGTGGTTCTGACGCCCAAGAAAATGTGAGAACCACTGTCATAGAACCATTCACAGTAATATGCAACGAATTAAAGCATGGAGTCTTTCAAATTACATATATATGTGTGGATGGATGGATGGATGGATGTGTGGATGGATGGATGGACTTTAATGGCAAATTTCTACATGGAATGCCTGGAACCAGTGGCTCCTCCCCTAGGGGCTAAAGATATCTGGAGACCACACAACCACAGAACACACAGACCAAGTACTGTCTCCAAAATGAGTAAATATGTCCACGTACTTCCACTCTGACAGTCTACGTATATGTACATCCTTGTAACGAATAAAATACTTGCTCACTTAAAAGTGCTACTGAGGACGCTAGTATATTACAATTCAAGGAATATATTAAAACCATTGAATTATACACTTTAAATGGTGAATTATATGGTACGTGAGTTATAGCTCAATAAAGCTCTGACATTTTAAAAACACGTTCCTGAAGACACAACAGTTCCACTCTCCTGGAGGAATCTGCCCACGTGCACACCAGGATATGTGTCAAGACTAGAACAGCCTCAAACTGGAAATAACACGCATGTCCGTTATAGTTTATTACAAGGTATTGAGTAGAGTTCCCTGGGCTCTACAGTAAATCCTTGTTGTTTATCTATTTTACATACGGTGGTACGCATCTGTTAATCCCGTACTCCCAATTTGTCCCCCCCACCACCACCTTTCGCCTTTGGTAACCAGAAGTTTATTTTCTAAGTTGGTGTGTCTGTTTCTGTTTTGTAAATAAGTTCATTTGTACTATTTTCTAGATTCCACATGTAAATGATGTCATATAATATCTGTCTTTCTCAACACAGATATTTTTAAATGGGAAAATACCTAATGATTTGAGGGAATCTTTATATACTATCTCAGTGGAAAATATAACTATTTTGTCTCCTGGGGCACATAACTTTTTTTTCTTACTTAAAAAAGGGTCCTCACACTTAAAAAGAAACCTCTGCCTTCAGTGAACGTTGGAAAATTTAGGTACAGAGACAGCTGGCTGGAGGGCAGGTGGAGCTGGCAGGAAGGGAGGGGCTCAGGGGGTTCAATGCAAACCACGTGGGCTGGTTACACAAGCACAAGGCCTGGACCAGCCATGCAAGAAACAGCAGCTACCTCGACCACTCGCTCCAGGAAACAGGACCTGGCAAGATCTCCTCTGTCTCTACTTTTTTTTGAGGGGGGGGGGGGGGTGGTGGTCAATAATTGCTACTTAGTCCTGTAGCTAGCTGTTTCTCCAGCGTGCATTTCTCTCCATAGACACTTTTCTCTTTAAAATATTTTCTTAAGGAGAGACCAGAGATTAATGCAATGATGAACCCAGACTTTATCAGAAAGTTCCATAACCTCCTACACAGTCCCCTGGTGACTGTTCTCCTTCTCAGCTCAGTTAAGGCAGTCTCAGCAAGTTCTCCCACGGGTCACTCTCTGTCCCTGGGTCTCTCTCTAGTTCTTCCTTCTAAGCTTTGCCCAATGAACCCTCTCAGCCTTGAGGCATATAGCATTCCTTTTCGTGATATTTCTCAACAGTTGGTGGAGATGAAAATAAGTAAGTTTTGGGTTTTTTTGGGGGGAATCCCAGCTCCACCACCTTACTCTTTGCAGCCCCTTGGGAAGCCTTATATCGCGAACACTGTGTCGTTTCTCCTGTGTCTCTAGCTTGCAGGACAAATCACGTCTTGGGGGTGAGGTGAAGGGTAGAGAGTGGGTAGGAGTGGTGAGGTTTTAACTGTGGCCTTTCAGAGAAATGCAAAACTGCCCTTACCCAGAAACGAGTTTGTCCTTCACAGTGATAAGTTTGCCACAGCGACAAACTCCCCACTGTTTGGGAAGGAGAGAGCAAACCCGCCCCAACTGTGGCACAGGGTGTCAGCACACACAACCGGATCCTGAGACCACCCCGCTAAAGACTAATTCTTTTTTTTTTTTTTTTTTTTAATGGCTGCGTTGGTTCTTCGTTGCTGCGCCAGCTTTCTCTTGTTGCGGCGAGCGGGGGCTACTCTTAGTTGTGGTGCGCGGGCTTCTCATCACGGTGGCTTCTCTTGTTGTGGAGCACAGGCTCTAGGCACGCGGGCTTCAGTAGTTGCAGCACGCAGGCTCAATAGTTGTGGCGCACAGGCTTAGTTGCTCCGCGGAATGTGGGATCTTCCCGGACCAGGGCTTGAACCCGTGTCCCCTGAATTGTCAGGCGGATTCTTAACCACTGCACCACCAGGGAAGCCCTAAAGACCTAATTCTTGATGTTTCAGAGAAACATGATTCCCCAGGCCCCAGGGCCTCGGGAAGTGTAAACGTGTCCTCTGTATCTGCTGCAATGCAACCCAAGGAGCAGGTGGTGTAAGTCCCCAGACTCTGGTCCCTGCAAGGTTCCCAGAGGGGCCGATCCCTGCTGACTCCCCCTCACCTCACTCGGAAAAGCAGAGTTTTCTCCCTGGGTACCAAGCAAAAGTCCATCGCAAGATAAGAAAGAGGAATTTTTCCTCCTCACGAATCCTGATAAATTAATTTAAAAAGATGCTCTAGAGAAGAATGGCCAGAGGTGAGTGCGGTACAGGAAGCGTGGCAGCCACACTTGTGGACTTTGTTTTCAGGGGAGCGGGGAGGGGAAGGGAGAGATGTCTGGGTGCTCCCACCTTTCTCCCGTCATCTGCTTTCACTGGGTCTGCTGGTCTGGGGAAAAGCATTTACCTGGGCAAGTGTCATCCACTTCTGCACATTCCTTGGTTGGGACAGAGTGAACAAAGCAATAAATGGAGCTCTGGATCCCCGTCACCTGCAGGCCAATGACCTCTCTCTAAGCCATGGGCTAACTAGAATTAAAATGTTTATCTTATGTTACCAAGTAAATGTGTTCCTGTTTTTGCAAACCAAAGCGTATTTTAAAAGGACCTGGGGAGGGGCTTCCCTGGTGGCACAGTGGTTGAGAGTCCGCCTGCCGATGCAGGAGACGCGGATTCGTGCCCCGGTCCAGGAGTATCCCACATGCCGCGGAGTGGCTGGGCCCGTGGGCCATGGCTGCTGGGCCTGCGCTTCCGGAGCCTGTGCTCCGCAACAGGAGAGGCCACAGCAGTGAGAGGCCCGCGTACCACACACACACACACACACACACACACACACACACACACACACACACACAAAGGACCTAGGGAAATCTCACTATTTTAAAAAACAGGAATCACCAACTGTCAGCCAATCAAATCTCTTTGACTAACATAAAGTTTAAAAAATTTTGAAATATAAATGCCTCATGGATGGGGGAGGGGACACACAGGCTAATTTTCCAAACTCCCCACTGCTCTCTATCGCCTCTCTCCTGGCTACTTCACACATTCATTTTGCTTGTCGGGTTCCCAAAAGCTTTTAAGTAAGTGACTCTCTTATTTAAAGGAACATTACTATATGTATTATATATTTTTATATATTACATATAATAGTCGTTTTACCATGTGAACAATCATTCTGAACTATTTATATATCTGGATTTGCACATATAGGGTTTTCTGGAAGCAGTTACATACACTGGTTCTTTTTTCTAAACAATTCCGTCGTTCCATCCCAGAAACAGAGAGTTCAGTTAAGTCATTGCCTCATCGTACTCTAGTCTTCTTGTGCTCTTAAACTCTTCCTGAAGTTGCCAACCTTCTGCTCCCCAAATGGGCAATTTCCATTTGGAAAAACAGGATAGTTATTTCAGTCATTTTTATAAACAAGCGGGAGATGCCTACTGCAGTGAAAAGAATAGTGGAAGCAGCAGCCTGGATCCACAGGGCTGCAATGGTGATGCCAGACACCTGGGCCTCCACCTCCACCAGCCAGGTACCAGGGACACGGCTGACGAAGGACCGGCCGGAGGGGCTCCCACCCAGAGCAGGAGAGGAGGGGGCATCTGACTGTCCCGGGACTGACAGCCCACGTGGACGTGGCCCCCTGGTTGCCAGCAACTCTAGGTGATGCAGTCTGCCCACTGCCGCCTCTAGCTGGTCTCCCGGTTCAGACTGACGCTTAGACTGTGCTGCGGGAGAGGAAGGTCCTCAGGGGGAACAGGTGTCGAGCATCCTTCTAATAGGACCAGAGGCAGAAAGTGCTCACCCCTACAGGAGCCCTCACTTCCTTCCTCACGGGGAGAACGTCCACAGCCAGGCGGCCCCCTTCTTCCCTCCCTTCTCCAGCACAATACCCACATCTCCTTTCCCCAGACCAGAGTCACACTGGAGTCCTTCAGGCCAGGTCCCGGGGTCTTACAGGTTCTGGTTTTTGGAATTAAATGACTTGTGCGGTTGCCTCTGGAAAAAGCAGGGTCACCCGATTCAAGCCCGGGCAGGTTGAGGCTCTCAGTTCACCACCGAGATTCTTCTGTTTCTTTTACGGCTCTGCCAGGCCCCTTTCACAGGCTCCCAGCCCTCCTGCTCAATTGCTCCCTGGTGGCCTGCTGGCCTGGCGAAGGCTGCAAGGACAGAGGCCGAGCCGGGTGGCCGTGTGGCCTGGGCCGCCTCGTGGGGGCCACAGAGAATGCAGGTGCCACACGGACGCCGGCAGAGGCTCCTTGAATTCTGCGGCCCCTGGCAAGTGTCCATCCCTCGACGGGCACTGACTGGAGGCCACTGAGTGCCTAGCACCACAGAGGAGAAGACAACAGGCCCATAAGATGTCACTCCCCTAGGAATGCAGCATCGCCGTCCCTCCACTACGGTAGCCACGGGCCACTCGTGACGACTGAAAGTTAAAATGACTCAGGACTTCCCTGGTCGTCCAGTGGTTAGGAATCGGCGCTTTCACTGCCATGGGCCCGGGTTCAATCCCTGGTTGGGGAACTAAGATCCCACATGCTGTGTGGAGCGGCCAAAAAAAAGCTAAAATGACGAGGTTAAGCATTCCGGTCTTCAGTGGCCGTGGCCACATTTCAAAGGCTCAGTCCCCTCGTGGGTCTTGTGGCTGCTTTTTTTTGTTTTTGGTCTTTTTTGCCCCATCGCACAGCACGTGGGATCTTAGTTCCCCAAGCAAGGATCGAACCTGCACCCCCTGAAGTAGAAGCGCGCAGTCCTGACCGCTGGACCGCCAGGGAATTCCGTGGGTCTTGTGGCTTTTGTTGGGGACAGCTCAGGTCACAGAACATTTCCATCATCACAGGGACTTTACGGACCGAGCTGGTCTAGAGTGGCAGCCAAGCAGGCGAAACAAATCATCACCACCATCATCAAAACCACAAGCTCCATCTGAAATCTGTGAGTTAGTTACGTTTTGTGTAGTAAGGGCTACAACAGAGGTAACACGCAAGATACTACGGGCACATGGGTAGTAAAGGCAGCCAACCTAACCCACGGCCCAGGGTCACCACCTACCAGCCAGGGAGATAAACTTTCTATTCCAGTAACGTCTCATCCTTACAGTTGATCACTAGGAAAAGCAGACGCAGTAATGACACGGGGAGTAATTTCCCATCATCAGAACTAAATGACTAGCTATTTCGTATTTGCTACTCAGCATAGGAAAAAGGTCAGACCCAGCGAAAATGCCAGAGAGTAATTCAAAGGAAGTTCTTTCTGTGACTCCAAATCAATTAAATTTTATCGAGCATCTACTACGTCTTGGTCAAAGATGAGTGAAATTGTTCTTATCTTTCAGGGGTGGGGCAACGGGCCAGATTACAATACTGAGCAGAGTAGCACATCACAGTGGCAGTACCAATGGCCGTCCAGCTGTTACCCTAGTAAGTGTATCCGGATTATTAATCCTAAGAAAGACAGATTAACTCCTAAGGAGGGGATGCTTCATGATGGAGGTGGTGTTTTCTTTTTTTAATTCTTTAAATAAATAATTAATTTTTGGCTGCATTGGGTCTCCGTTGCTGTGCACGGGCTTTTCTTTAGTTGTGGTGAGGGGGGGCTACTCTTCCTTGCGGTGCGCGGGCTTCTCACTGCGGTGGCTTCTCTTGTTGCGGAGCATGGGCTCTAGGCGTGCGGGTTTCAGTAGTTGTGGCGCGCGGGCTTAGTTGCTCCTCGGCGTGTGGGTTCTTCCCAGACCAGGGCTCGAACCTGTGTCCCCTGCGTTGGCAGGTGGATTCTCAACCACTGCACCACCAGGGAAGTCCTGATGGAGGTGGTGTTTGAACTTGTCCCTCAGAGGACGGGCAGGATTCCCACGGGCGGACGTGGGAGGGGGAGGCCTTCCCACTGGACGAAGGTCAGAAACACGTAACGCATTTTGAGAATGACAAGAACATCATCTAACAATTTCATGTCCAAAATTCAACTGTAGGAAACACAGGATGAGAAAGAGAGGGAGAGAGAGAGAAAACCCAAATTCAAAGAAAAACAGAAGTCATCAATTCCTGGCAAGGCGGGCTCCCTCATCCTGGGACCGCCTGACTGAAGACCCCAGGACACCCCCCACTCCAGGAGTCTGGGCCTCCGTCTGCAATCTGCAGGACACACAAGACACTCCAGCAGGAGAGAGGCAGCATCAGATCTGCACTCAGGAAGGCTGGCGATGTTTGCTGTCTGTGGAGTGACAGCCCAGAGCTTGGGGCCCAGCTGGGAGGGCCGACCCCGCAGGAACACAACGAGTGCAGAAGGAGAAGCCTGTCAGCCCGCGTGGGCAGGACAGGAGGACGTATGGTCTGTGTTACACAGCCGTGAGGGCGGCAAATGGCAGGAGTGGGGACCAGCCACCAGCACAGGCCCTCAGGCCGCCTGCCTTCGGTCACGGCTGAACTGAAATTAAGAATACTGATGGGAGAGGACTTCCCTGGCGGTCCAGTGGCTAAGACTCTGCGCTCCCAATTCAGGGTGCTGGGGTTTGATCCCCGGTCAGGGAACTAGATCCCGCATGCCACAACTGAAAAAAAGAAAAAGATCCTGTGGGCTGCAGCTAAATAAATAAATAAAAATTAAACAAAATACTGATGGGAGCGTGTCTGCGTGTGGCTTTGGGGAGAGCTCGCGATTTTCAGGCTCCTCTCCAAGGCTACATCGGGTGGTCGGGGAAGGTTTGATCTCCACTGGATCCAGCCAGCTTGCAAACATGCCCTTGACCCGAGAGAGGCACCACAACTGAAAACACAAACGGCTAGAAGTGCGTATACACCTACGAGGAGTCAGCAGCGATGCATTTATTAAAATCAACAAAAACGATAGTTAATCGTAGAAATAAGTATTAATAACTTCTGCATCCCTGGGCACCTATGCATTTATTTGCTGAGATGTGACTTCACCCCATACGACATCTTCCCACTTGGGACCCTCACAGCTATTCGTGGCAGAGCTCACGGGCTGGTCACACGGCTCGATCACATTTTCCAGCGCTCAAATGTCCTAAAATGGTCATAGGACTGAGCTCTTCCTCGTGGAATGTCAGAAGAAATGATGTCGGCAACTCCCGAGTCTGGCCCATGAAAACCCCCCACAAGCTGTACCCCATGCTCCCTGCTTCTTCCAGCCTCCTGTGGACAAGCACAGAGGGTTCAAGGAGGACGAAAGCCAGAGTCACAGACAGAAGAAGCCCAGGTCCTGGAGGTGCTGCCTGGAGAGCTGCTGGCCGATAGGGAACATGCATTCTGGTTTTCACAGGGGCTAGAAATGAACTTCTACAATTTTAGAGCCAACTTACAGCTGGCATTGTTCATGACAGGAGCTAGTATGAGCTTGACTAACACCAAATCTCACAGCCTATCCTACTTTGTATTAGACTCACGTATGGACTTCTAAAACTCCCCTTTCAGACTGTAAACGCCTCCGTGTATTTGGAGTTGCTCAAATGGTTGCTAAGTAAGTCTACCGAAGAGACGGCAACTGTGGTCAGGTGGCAATCCTCATTAAAACTACAGGGGGTGGGGGAAGGATAAAGTGGGAGACTGGGACTGACATACACACACTGCTATATATAAGATAGGTCGCTAATGGGAACCTCCTGTCCAGCACAGGGAACCCCACTCAACACTGTAATGACCTATGTGGGAAAAGAATCTAAAAAAAGAGTGGATACATGTGTATGTATAACTGATTCACTTTGCTGTACACCTGAAACTAACGTAACGTAAATCAACTCTAACAAAATTTTTTTTTTTTTTTTTTTTTTTTTTTGCGGTACACGGGCCTCTCACTGTCGTGGCCTCTCCCGTTGCGGAGCACAGGCTCCGGACGCGCAGACTCAGCGGCCATGGCTCACGGGCCCAGCCGCTCCGCGGCACGTGGGATCCTCCCGGACCGGGGCACGAACCCGTGTCCCCTGCATCGGCAGGCGGACTCTCAACCACTGCGCCACCAGGGAAGCCCTAACAAAAATTTTAAAAAAATACAGAGAGGCATCCAGACACACAGTCGTATAAGGACAGAGAGCGGATGGGAAAACAGGCCTGGATTCCCGTTTTTCGAGGCCTATGACATTTTGTCTGTCTGGAAAGACAGTAAAGCACAACATCCTAGAGATATTAAAAAAGAAAAGAAAGCGTAATCCTATTTTAAACTATTCACCTACAGCAAGACCTAAGCAACAGCACACTGTGTTTTACTAACGCGGTTCTAGCCCTTCACACTTGGGACTCCAGACACACCTGCTCTACATCCCTGAGGCCTCATGGAGACGATGAAGGGCTGAACCACATAAGCCCTAAAGTCCTTTCCAGCCCTCACAGCCCTGGCATCTACTGACCAGTCCACCAATCCAGTTAAATTGGTTTATTAAGTCTATTAGGCAATTTATTATGCTTTCAAAATAGTCTAAAAAATTTCCAACCTTTCATGAAGGTAAAGCCTAATAAAACAGTAAAGTGGGGCTTCCCTGCTGGCGCAGTGGTCGAGAGTCCGCCTGCCGATGCGGGGGACACGGGTTCGTGCCCCAGTCCGGGAGGATCCCACATGCCGCGGAGCAGCTGGGCCCGTGAGCCGCGGCCGCTGAGCCTGCGCGTCCGGAGCCTGTGCTCTGCAACGGGAGAGGCCGCGACAGTGAGAGGCCCGCGTACCGCAAAACAAACAAACAAACAAAACACTGAAGTAATTTTTAGTTCTGAATAATAAAAGTTAATTAAGATGATTGGATAGTGTCATTTTTTTAAAAATCTCATCTTGTGATAGGTAAAAAATATTATCTCATTTTGGGCTTCCCTGGTGGCGCAGTGGTTAAGAATCTGCCTGCCAATGCAGGGGACACAGTTTCGAGCCCTGGTCTGGGAAGATCCCACATGCCGCGGAGCAACTAAGCCCGTGCGCCACAACTACTGAGCCTGCACTCTAGCGCCCGTGCGTCACAACTGCTGAGCCTGCAGTCTAGAGCCTGAGAGCCACAACTACTGAGCCCGCGAACCACAACTACTGAGCCCGCATGCCACAACTACTGAAGCCCGCACGCCTAGAGCCCGTGCTCCGCAACAAGAGAAGCCACCGCGATGAGAAGCTCACGCACCGCAACGAAGAGTAGCCCCCGCTCGCTGCAGCTAGAGAAAGCCCGTGTGCAGCAACGAAGACCCAACGCAGCCAAAAATAAATAAGTAAATAGATAAATAAATTTATTTATTTTTAAAAGTACTATTTCATTTTAAACTGCATTTCTTTGATTATTCACAAGGGCAGACGCATTTAGATGATTCTTAGGCATTTGTATTTCCTCTTTCATATGTCATTTAGTTTTAAGACGAGAACACCTCAGCAGGACCACATCTTTCAGCCAGCGGCCAACGGAGGGAGGCCAGAGGATTCTGCCCAGAACTGTCACCAGCTCTGGGGACAGAAGTGTAGGACTCCTCGCCTTGGTTCAGCTCTGTATCTCTGAGCACACACCTGACTTTCATTATGTGTTAAATGCAATGGAAGCACAGCATCGGCGGTGAGCGGGGGTCCATATTTATTCTCTTTCTGTGACAGCCACATCCAACGAAAGAGAAAAACAGGGTTACAAATTCCACCCAGGATCTGGAAAGCCAGCTGGGCTGCTGGAGCTTCTGTCTCCTTCTCCATGAATAAACATTCTACAGAGAAGCCCTGAACAAACAACGCCTCTAATCGTGTGTGAGGCAGACAGGTCCCCAAACTCCACTAGCCAGGTGACACTGGCTTTGCCTGGCGGACTCTAGCCCAAAAACGTGTTTTTGCCAAAGAAACCCTGTGACTCTGTAACTGGATATGGGCTGAAGTCACTCAGAGGGCGGAAGTGTTGAATCAGGGGGCATTTTTTGGCTCTGCTGCTTTCCCCAAGCTAACCAGGCTCTGTGGCCACAGCCCTGTCCCAACATCACCCGCTGGGTTCCACCAGCAAAATAAAACAAGACTGTGGGTTTCAAAAGCAGTTAGAACTTTCGTTTACAAAAACGGATTGAAGTGCCCACCGCCGCCGCAGCAGCAGATCTACTAAAATTGGAAAGACACAGAGAAGAGCTATATCTTCTGTACGTACCTTAGGTACTAGCATGGCCTCAGCAAGGGTGATGCAAATTTGTGACAAGGTTCCTATTTTATATGTCGGTTATACCTCAGTAAAAAAGCAGATTTAAAAGAGAGGAAACTTCTAATGAGGACCCTCATTAGATGGGTCTCACGCCCAGTAGCCAGTGCCCCCAAGTTCAAGTCCAGGACACATAGGCAGGGGCCTTCTTGCTCCTCTGCAAAGGGCCTCACCCTTGCAGATGCCACCATGTGGGGTGTCAGGGACCGGCAGGCCAGCTGGGTCTGGCGCTCTGACGTGTGTCACGGCTTTCCCGTGGTGCCCTTGTCCTCCTCGTGGCACAGAGCGGCTGCATCCCCTGCCCCGCAGAAAGGCCTGTGTTTTTCACCCACAGGAATGTGAACACGAATCCCGATGAAAATTTCCAGCTTAAAATGGCCGGACCCCTAGGAAAATCTCAGTGATAAAAGGTACTCGTGTTTGTGTCAAGAGAAACCACAGACCCAACCTGAAAAGCCAGTATCGACAACCAAAATGACAATGGAAAACCGCACAGCAGAACCCAGCAAGTATAATGTGACCCGACTGGGCTCCATAGGGAACAGCGTGGAGCACAGTATGGCAACGATGAAATGACTGTATTTTTCCAACATTAAGGAAACATCCTCAAAGATGGAGGCAGACCTAAAAAGGTCTGTGCGTTCTCTGTCCCACTTCCTGGCCAGTCCCGGGGTGCTCCCCATGACACAGAGTCTCTGATCTAGGCTTTAAAAAAACAGCTTCCTTCTCCCTGTCTCTCTCACTCTACTCCCCACCCGCAACACAGATTATTAACCAAAGAGAAGTGATCAGACTGAAAGAGTATTTATCGAGTGCCAACTGCATACACTGTGCCAGGGGCTTCGGGATGTGGCTGAGCAGAAAGACAAACTCCCTGCCCTAGTTGAGCAAGTGCAGCCAGGCCAGAAAGGCCCAGGGAGGGTGTGGCAGTTACTGGGCAAGGGTGGCCGCAGGGCTGCGGGTTAGGGTTAAGGCAAAGTGCCCGGCCCTTTTCAATTCCGGCTGCCGCAGAATCTCTACCTGTTTGATTGGCCCGTTGAACAAACAGAAGTTGTGATTGTTTGTACGCAGAGAAGTAAACCTCCCTTGACCTGTTACGCCCCCTCTGACTTAAACAAACAAACAGCTTTAAAAAAAAAAAAAACTGAAACAGACTATACATAGAGTAAAATACACAAATCTTAAATACACAGCTTGATGAATATTGACATTTGTCTCCACCCATGAAACCACCACCCCGATCCAGGTGCGTCTAACCACGAAGCGAACCAAACTGGTATATGCTACAGAAAAATGCAGAATAGAATCTGGTGGATCTCTGATACGCCTTTTTAAAGTTGTTTCATTGCTGTTGCTGATTTGATGTTGATGTTTAGAGATAGTTTACTCTTTTTTTGGGAGGGGAGGGAGTGGGGTAGGTCCACTCAAGCAGGAGCTAGGAAACATTCTCCTGACGGGCACTCACCCAGGATGGGATACTCTGCTTGTTTAATGTTTCAGGATCCCTAACATCTAAGAAATGTTTAAGAAAACATTCAGGCTCCCACCTAATGCTGCCATGTATTTGCATCCTTCCTGTTTAGAAAGGGGTGTGAAGCAGCTCAACTTTCAGATGGAATCTGGGTGCTTTCTCTCGTAGAACACCGCAGACTTAATCCCTCCAGCCTTTTATTTTAAAAAATTTTTCGCGAGCCATTGCTTTTCCTGGGAGAATAGCAAATGACAGAAGATATTATTTTCAGGTCTTCAACTCTCCCTTTTCCAGCTTTGTCTTAGAATTTAAATGAACAGAATAAAAAAAAATTGTTTTTAAGGAAAAACAAAACAGAGAATTCCCTGGCGGTCCAGTGGTTAGGACTCAGCACTCTCACTGCTGGGGGCCAAGGTTTGATCCCTGGTCGCAGAACTAAGTTCCCACAAGACCAAGTCATACATCGTGGCCGGGGAGGGGGAAAAAAAAAAAAAGCAAAGCAAAACAGAACAAACACCTCCCACCCTCAGTGTGGAACACGATCCATGCATCAGAATGGAACAACCGGCTCTCTCCCAGAGCCAAGGATAATTTAAGATGATCTAATTTAAACCACGGGATTCTTTGTTGTTGTTTTTTTTTCAAATTGAAGTATAGTTGATTTACAATATTGCGTTAGTTTCAGGTGTACGGTATAATGACTGAGTATTTTTGCAGATTATACTCTACTATACGTTATTACAAGATAATGGGTATAATTCCCTGTGCTGTACAATATATCCTTGTTGCTTCTCTAGTTTATGTTGGTTTGGCCAAAAAGTTCGTTCGGGTTTTTCCATAAGATGTTCCAGAAAAACCCAGACAAATTCTTTGGCTAATCAATATATAGTCGTTTGTTAATCCCATACCTCTAATTTGTTCCCTCCCCTCTTCAACCATGAGATTCCTTATGGTGGTTAAGGATTAACAAATGCTCAAATCTTAAGCACGTCCTATCTTATACTATAGAATACAGAAAAATATTAGCATATGAATTCACATAGTAGCCACGGCGTTCCGTGTCGGTGTAGATCCCTTACAGGGTGTTTGTAGTAAATGCTACGTTTACATGGAACATTATGATGGGCGCGTAGTAGCCTAAGGAAGCAGACGGGCCGTTTCTAACGTGAAGCACCACACAGGCGCTGCTGAGGTCACAGCGCAGCTCACTCACTTCCGCTCTGCCTGCTAGGACAGCTTCTTAGCTTACGTATTATTTTTCAAAGTATGTCAAACTTTTAACATCTATATATAAAGTTGGGAGAATGGAGAACCAGGCAAAAAGGGGATCCCAAAGGTGGGGATTCCCGTTTCCCCACAGCACTTTTTCTTTTAAGATACTTTATAATTTATTTCTTATTTCTTTATTTTTCCGCCCTCCACCCAGCACTTTTAACAGCCGCTCCCACCGTCACTCTGTTTGGAGTGGCTGCTTTCCCTCGCCTGCTGCGGTTTGTCAATTAGCATCCCCATCACTTAGTGCCACAAGTGAGCCCGTGTCTGTGGACTTCTGCCCACGTCTGATTATCCTTCCAGACGCACAGAGTTTTACTGAAACATCGTACAAAGGCAAGCCTGCGTGCGGGGTTCCCAGAAGCTGTGCGGGCCCAGGAAAGACCCCATGACTTTGAGAAGGTCACTTCTCATTTTCCGCCTTGTTTTCTCCACTTGTAAAACCCGGCGCTGACCTCACACGTCCGTCCTCACGGCGCCTTTGAAGCTTCAAAGGGAAGAATCGTCCAATCTCTAGGTTTCCCTCTTCTGCCCAAATGCTGACGGCTTTAGTCCCTGCAACCAACTAAATCAAGGAATTCTTTTTTTTTTTTTTTTGCGGTACGCGGGCCTCTCACTGTCGTGGCCTCTCCCGTTGCGGAGCACAGGCTCCGGACGCGCAGGCTCAGCGGCCATGGCTCACAGGCCCAGCCGCTCCGCAGCATGTGGGATCTTCCCGGACCGGGGCACGAACCCGCGTGCCCCGCATCGGCAGGCGGACTCCCAACCACTGCGCCGCCAGGGAAGCCCAATCAAGGAATTCTTGATGGTCCACAGCAGGCATGGACAACTTGAAAGAGTTACCTGAACTTTTCGGCTTTAAACAGTACGTTTAAACAGTACTGTTTAAAAATAAACAGCAAACAACAAACAAAGAACCTCACTGAGTTCAGAGCTGAGACAAATTTTTCCAGCTTTAGGGACAGTGTGGACAGGGTTTCCGTGCTGTGTTCATGCCCTGACACAGGGGGGAAGCCATGCTTGGAGTTAGCGGCCTCTTTGGGAACGACTGGCAATCACGAAAGCTGCGGATCCCATGATGTAAAGATGGGATTTTGATCTCCAACTATCTTCTCTGGGGTGTGAAGGGTTAACACCAGCAAGGTGAGATTTTGCTTTTGTACCCCTTGAGTTTCTGGCTGTCTTTTTAAAAACAGTTAACCCTATCCTCTTGGCAGAAAAGGGAACCTGGCTGTGAACTCGGCATCAGGGCCGACCCTTAGTCCTCCTCTGGGTCTGACATGATGTAAGAAATGTAAATGCTCTGGTTCATCCAAATAGGGCTTTTTTCCAGCAAAGCCTGGCTCAGTGCCAGCACCCTTCCAGCAGGGAATAACCTTCAAAGTCCGGCCCCGTAAGGCTGCAGACAGCAGAGTCCCAGGCCCGATATGGAGTTTACAAAGCAGTTCTGAGTAGGATGGATCTTAATCCCCTCCCTGCCTTTGAAATATTTATCAAGATATGACAGACCTACGAAGATCCCGACAAAAGTGACCTTTCCCGGCAGAGAGAACATAGCCTCAGGCCGGGGAGAAGAAGTCAAGCCAGCTGTCCACCCAGGTGGTGAGAGTTCGGAATTTACTCAGCCCTTGTGAGTCCCACGGCCTATGCCTACTTCCCTTGGAAAAGAGAACTGAAACTGGTTAAAAATAGCTCTTCTCCAACCCCACCAGCCCTCTGCACTGAAGCTCCCGAGAGAGCCCGGGGTGCAGCACCCACGCTCACAAACAAGAAACAGCGCTCGGTAAAGATGGATGCATGCTCTGTTTCTGTAAATAAGTTCATTTATATCATTTTTTTAGATTCCACATATAAGTGATATCACACAATATTTGTCTTTCTCTTTCTGACTGACTTTACTTAATATGATAACCTCTAGGTCCATCCATGTTGCTGTGGAAATAGACTCACAGACACAGAAAACAAACATAGGGTTACCAGAGGGGGTGGGGGGAGGATAAATTAGGAGCTTGGGACGAACAGGTACACACTACTATGTATAAAACAGATAAACAACAGAGACCTGCTCTATGGCACAGGGAACTACATCCAATGTCCTGTAATAACCTGTAATGGAAAAGAATCTGAAAAAGAATAGATACATATTGTGTACATATATGTGTACGTATATACATAGATATGTGTGTATGTACATATAGCTGAATCACTTTGCTGTACATCTGAAACGACATTGTAAATCAACTACACCTCAATTAAAAATAAAAGGTTAAAAAACCTGATGCGTGGGAGCCCCTCCTCTCTCCAGATGTTCTGCCTTTCCCACCTCCGCCTTCTCTGCAGGAGTAAACTAATCCTTATTCCCAGAGCACTTTGCCCTCTTCTGATCCTGCCCTTCTCTCCTTGCCCTTGGCCACACTCCTCTTTTCCCAGCACTGCCCCCCTGCAGCCCCCCCAGGTTCCCTGAGGGTCTGCTCACCCAGAGGTCACCTGCACCTAGAGGGAGGGGCTGTTCCTCGGATAAAGGGCTAATACGGAAGTAACCACTAGAGGGTGACATAATTACACACAAGCGGCTTCCTGGGGCCTGAGTGAGGCCAGAGGCGGCCAGGCGTCCCGCTGGAGGCCCGGAGATGGAGCCAGGCGTGAACACGTCACCCCAGTGAGCACACTCCCAGTGGTGCCCGCAGGCTCCGCCCTTGCGGTCTCTGTGTCTCATACACACACACACACACACAGACCCACTTTGGCCGTCTACCAACCAGGGCCTTAGGTGTCGCACACGGAAGCCACCCCTCGTCATGGCCCGTTACCGTTCATGGCGGGTCAGCATCTCGGCCGCCAGCAGCTGCTGCTTTCACGGCCACTCCGTGTTTGGTGTCTTACAGCAACTGCGCCCTAGCCAGCTGCGGTGACAAACTTAACATGCACCTCAGGGCAGCGGAGCAGTGATTTAGAAAGTGGCTCTAGGTCTAGACCATGGCGTTGAAATCCCGGTTCTGTGGGCCGGATGGTCTTGAGCACTTACCTCTGTGCCGTGGTTTCCCCACCAGGAAACAGAGGTAGTAATGGAACCTACTTCACAGTCACGTAGGTGGATCTATGGGAGGAAGAGCTGAGTCATACTCGTAAAGACCGTCAAAGAATGTCTAACACATAATAAATGTGCGATACATAGCTGGTATTCTGGGGACTTCCCTGGTGGTCCAGTGGCTAAGACTCCCCGCTTCCCCTGCAAGGGGCCTGGGTTTCATCCCTGGCTGCGGAGCTAAGATTCTGCATGCTGCGTGGTGCAGCCAAAAAGAGAAAAAAAAAAAAATCAGCTATTTTGCCGATGGCCAGGAGCCGTACTCGGAGGTTCCGTGCATTATCCCGTTCAACCCTCACAAAGCTCCCAAGATAAGAACATCACTAGTCCTACTTTACAGATGAGAAAACCGAGTCTCCAAGTGGTGAAATAGCTCGTCCAAAGTCACAGAGCTGATAAGTGATGAAGTCAAGGTTTTGACCCCAAATCTGTCTGACTAAAAACCCACGTTCTATCACTACCTCACGGGGAAAACTTCGGACTTCACACCAGAGACTCAAAGGCAAAAGATGGTGGGGGGGGGGGGGGACATAATTATTTTAAATATTATTTGTGTTTTACTAAAAAAGGAGAGACTTCAAGAAGTATAATTTCACAAAAGTTTTAAATCAGGAGAAGGAAAACCAGGGGGTGGGAGATTCCAGCAGTAACTGGGAAACCCACTGGATGTGCAAATTCTCGGCACCCCTCCCCCCCCCCCAGACATCTGACTCAGAGACCTTCGAAGTTACTCTGATACACATGCAAGTCGGAGAAACCCAAGAAAGCATGAGAGTTGGTGATGAAAACCTAGGTCGGAGGAAAAAGGATGGATGTGTGTCTGGCAGACTCCGAGTCTGGGACTGTCTCTTGCTTTTCTGAATGGAGCATGACTCTTTCCGACTCAGGGAGGAGAGAATGAGGGGCACAGAGACAGGGGGCTCCCCCGACGTGAGGGACCATCTCATCACGCTCTTGCGAGTTTGCTGTTTCTGCTCCTTTAACCTGCGCATTTCTTAAAAACAGGAAATAACATTTTTTAAATGTTTAACTTTCAGTAAGGATGTATCTGTACAATTTGGGGGCACATCCACGTGGGGCTTTTTTGGATGGTTCATTTATAAAAGATAAAAACAGAACAGTGTTTATTAGCTCCCTCCTAAAGGCCAGGTTCCCCCGAGGGCCCTCCCTTTCCCCTGCGTGGTTTTTCTCAATGAGTTGTCACCACAGTTCTGTGACCAGGAGTGACTTTTCACTTTATAGATGAGGAAATTGAAGCTCAAAGCGCTGAAGCCACCCTGCCAGAGGGCACGCAGGCATAATGGAAGAGCCGGGACTCCACCGCACAACTTGGGCTGCAAGTCTGGGGGACACTTAACTCCTCAGGACACAGCCTGGGGAACAGCCCTGTGTCAAGGGGCCTCGAGTCACGGGCACCTAGGGGAGCCCCCCTCGGACCTGGGCCGTCCCAGGAGTCAGTCAATGTCTCAGTGGTCCCCTCTCACTGCCCCCAGGGTGTGAGGCACTAAGCTCTATTGTCGGGCAAAACGAGGAGAAAGACAGCTGATTTAAAGTAATTTTTTCCCAAGGCAATCTCTGTTCTAAAAACAGTAGCAAAGTCCAAACCATGAACTAAGAATTTCTGACTTCAGATGCCAAATTCCAGTTCCAGATAGACAACAGTTAAAATAAAGTTTCTTATTCTTGAAAGAGAATAAAGAGAAAAAGCTAAGACTTCTTTGAAAAGGTGACTCTTTTGGGGGGGCCACGTCGCATGGCTTGTGGGATCTTGGTTCCCCGACCAGGGGTTGAACCCGGGCCCTCAGCAGTAAGAGTGCAGAGTCCTAACCACCGGGCCGCCAGGGAATTGCCTGAAAAGGAAATTTTCAATATTCTTCAATACTGAAGAACCAGAACAATGTATGACAATGTATGTTTGCTATTATGGCATTCTTATTTTTTCCTAAACTAGTAAGGTAAAGCCAGCCTGTTCTCTAAATAAATTTCCACCCTATGTAATGACTTTCCTCTCATCAACAGTATTCAAATGCGAGGCTTCTCTGTACTGGTCCTCTAAACTGAGAACATTTTATTTATAACCATCACTCCATTGGCACTTACCCCACTGATAATATGGAAACTATTTTGTAGCGCGTTGCTGGGTCCTGAGTCCTAAGAAGCAGACATACCCTCTGCATCTTTGTCTATACTCCAGGGCACAGAGCCGTGCACACCAGCTGTAGGAACATTTCCTGAACGACCACATGATTGAAAACCCACCTTCCCAAGCGTTCAGTGCTTGGAAATGGCTACATTTACAATATGGCTTGTTTTATTTTAGGGTTGTCATAGCTACCTGGTTGGTAACAAGTACCAAAGGTGTTTGTTAATAATAACTGATACTTGGGGTTATTTGATTGAAGTATTTCTAATCCTTTGGTTGGGCGCCTGAAAATATGAAGATATATGTTAGGCTTCCCTGGTGGCGCAGTGGTTAAGAATCTGCCTGCCAATGCAGGGGACACATGTTCAAGCCCTGGTCCGGGAAGATCCCACATGCCGCGGAGCAACTAAGCCCGTGCGCCACAACTACTGAGCCTGCGCTCTAGAGCCCGCAAGCCACGACTAGTGAAGCCTGTGCGCCTAGAACCTGTGCTCTGCAACAAGAGAAGCCACCACGATGAGAAACCCGTGCACCGCAACGAAGAGTAGCCCCCGCTTGCCACAACTAGAGAAAGCCCGCGTGCAGCAACGAAGACCCATGCAGCCAAAAAAAAAATTAGTTAAAAAAAATAAAATAAGTATTTTAAAAAAGAAAATATATGTTACAGTTAACACTCAAAAGTTGCAAACAACATATTTCAAATGCAGTCGCATTTCCAGTGTAAAAGGAAGCGGTGTCCATTCATCCGGGGGCGATTATTAATAGCACCCCATCTCTTTCCCATGAGTTTTTCCAGTTTGTACATGAAAGGGCACAGTCATCCTCAGGAGAGGGCTCCAGCTACCCAGACCTCAAGCCCTTGTTTTTATTGGGGTGGATAAAGCCCTTGTTTACAGGATACAATGAACGAATCATTTGGGAGAGAGTAAACAAATATTTCGGGGTGTTCCAGCAATTTGCTGACGTGAGGACAATTTTCACCTATTTTTCCTATTTATTTACGTCTTCATTTCACAATGTTGGTTCTGTTTAAATCTTTTCATTTTTAATTGTGGTAAAATATATATAACGTAAAACTTACCACCTTAGCCATTTTAAAGTATACAATTCAATAGTGTTAAGTACATTTACATTGTGCGACAAATTTCCAGAACTTGTTCATCTCGCAGAACTGAAACTCTGTGCCCCAAAACAGCTCCCCTCCCTCAGCCTCTGGCAGCCACCCTTCTCCTTTCTGTTTCTGTGATTCTGACTATTCTACATGCCTCATAGAAGCGAAATAATACAGTATTTGTCTCTGTGAGTGGCGTACTTCACTCAGCATGGTGTCTTCAAGCTCCCTCCATGCTGTGGTGTGACAGGAGTTCCTTCCTTTTTAAAGGCTGAATAATATTCTGTCGTATGGAGAGACCGCCTTGTGTCTATCCATGATCTGTGAGGGACACTTGGGTTGCTCCTACCTTCTGGCTGTTGCAGACAATGCTATGAACTTGGGTGTACACGTGGTGCGTCTAGACTCCGCTTTTATTTATTTTTGGTATATGCCCAGAAGTGGAATTGCTGGATCATAAGGTAGTTCTATTCTTAAGTTTTTGAGGAGCCTCCATACTGTTTCCCACAGCAGCCGTACCATTTCACATGCCCACCAACAGCACGCCAGGGCTCCAATATCTCTACCTCCTCGCCAACACTTGTTATTTTCTGTTTTATTCATCGTGGCCATCCTAACGGGTATGAGATCATATCTTATTGTGGTTTTGATTCGCATCTCCCTAATGCTTAATGTCGAGCATCTTTCCCCTGCTTTTTGACCATCTGTATGCCTTCTTTAGAGAACTGTCTGTTCAAGTCCTTTCCGCATTACTCAGTGAGGTTGTCCTGTTGCTGTTGCTGGTTAAATCTTCTCCTTGCACTCAGTGAATCAAGTCCTCACTATGTCTTACCTTTTCTCTAATCAAGAGGTGCCCCAGGATACTCTCCTGCTTAGAATTACTTAGGAATAGAGAGAATGTTGCCTTGAAGTGGGGAAGTAGTTGGAAAGGCACGATCTTATAAACCTCAGCTATCCATTGCTACTGGTGGTCCAGAAAAGTTTTGACATGTATGAAGTCTTTTGTAAAGAGATTATATAACTGTTACCGTTCTCATTCACTTCAGTTCAACCGCATTTACAGAGCGCCTACTGCGAGGCATCCATTGTGCCATGGATACATTAGAGTTAACATAAAGCACACACAACATGTTTTAACTCCTTTGATCCAACGCCCACCAGCTAGCCTCTGGGTCACTGTTTCTGGACACCTACATTCTTTTTTTTTAAATAAATTTATTTTAATTTTTGGCTGAGTTGGGTCTTCGTTGCTGCGCACGGGCTTTCTCTAGTTGCGGTGAGCGGGGGCTACTCTTCGTTGCGGTGCGCGGGTTTCTCATTGCGGTGGCTTCTCTTGTTGCGGAGCGCGGGCTCTAGGCGCGCGGGCTTCAGTAGTTGTGGCTTGTGGGCTCTAGAGCACAGGCTCGGTAGTTGTGGCACATGGGCTTAGTTGCTCTGTGGCAGGTGGGATCTTCCTGGACCAGGGCTCGAACCCGTGTCCCCTGCATTGGCAGGCGGATTCTTAACCACTGCACCACCAGGGAAGCCCTGGACACATATATTCTTGAATGAGGAGTTTAAAAGCTACGGATCTCTTCTGATCTTTCCTGCCTCTCTGTGTGAGGAAGCATACATCCTTTTTTTTTTTTTTTTTTTTAATATTTATTTATTTGGTTGTGTCAGGTCTCAGTTGTGGCTTGCGGGCTCAACTTAGTTGAGACATGTGGGCTCCCTAGCTGTGGCATGAGAACTCTTAGTTGCGACATGCATGTGGGATCTAGTTCCCTGACCAGGGATTGAACCCAGGCCCCCTGCATGGGGAGCGTGGAGTCCCAACCACTGCGCCACCAGGGAAGTCCCAGGAAGCATACATCCTTAAGTAAGCCTGATCTTTGGGTTGGGCCTCACAATTTTCCCAGGCCCCACCCAGATGGAAAACACACCCTATCTAAAAAAACAGTGTCTTTAAAATTCTTGGTAAAGTTCTAGAGACTCTGTACACAGGGCTATCACCTCTGCTTCTAAACAGAAGTTCAGAACTCATTCAGAAAAAAACTTCACCTCGGTTGCAAGCTGCTGAATCATATACAAAAGTCTCGACCTGGGCTCAAAATACGAGGGGCTGTCCACGGGCCCCTCTGCATTGATACACACCTTCTCCAGACCACCAGTCTCTGGTCCATAATTCCCTCCACCTATTTTTGTGTCCTAAATCACAGCCTAAACTGAAACCCCCAAGAAGCCAGTGCACGTGAAACTATCCCTGTTCTCGGGGTTGCACTAGGAACAATGCGAAATGTCGGGCTGAGACAGGGCTCAGAGAGGCTCATGGTTTCCCAGAGGGTAACTGTTGAGAAGATCCCTGGAGATTATCCAGTCAATCTGCCCTAGTGAAACACAAGGAAACTGAGCCGCAGAAAGGGGAGACACTTCCTCCATGCCCCAGACTCAGCAGAGAGCTCACCTGGTGCCACTCTGTTTCCCCACTAATGTGCATTTTCTAAGATACTTCTTGATGTTTCTTCTCCTGTTTATTGAACGTGAACACAATCATATTGCTGAAAATCCTTGTCATATATGTTTGAACGCCTTACATAAAAGGTCCTGAATTAATACCACTCTAGAACTAAACTCAAAAAAAAACTTCGCGAGAGCTAGGAGCAGGTGGTCAACTTCTCGAGAAAGTGCTTCCGGGCACACCTGAACTACTTTTCAGACTTGAGAGCGGCAGCGGGTCTGGAGGAGGGGCACGGCTAACTAAGCCCCTCCTCTTCAGGTCAGCCTCCCCCCCCCCCCCCCCCCCCCCCGCCACCCCATTGGTGGTCTAGCACTTTGTTTTGCGACAAGGAGGATTAAGGTGTTGTGGATTAAGACCTTGATATCAACACAAACACATCTACATCCACAGAACAACGGGAAAAGTCACTTCACGTAGCGCATAAGGTGAAAAGTTCAGGCGGCAGTGACTGAGACCAGTGTAGGCCTAGATCCAGCCCAGGAGAAGAGTGCCAACCCAGGTGCAGCGCAGAACTGAGACTCTCACTGCACAGCACATTTGGAATCCTCTAGATGACCGACACAACCCTACATGATTCCAGGAGGGTTACAGAGATCTCTGGGCCTTGCACCACGTGCATCGTGGGTTGAAGGATTTGGCTTCTGCATTTCCTGATTTCGGAACAGGGGAGGTGGGCGGCAGTCTAAAAAGGTACTACGCCTATTACCTATCTGTATGCATTTGGCCCGCTACTGGTCTCCTGGGCAAAAGGGAACCTCATATAATGAATATGGCAGCCAGTCAAAACCTTGTTCAGGTTCTTAAAGAATCAATGAAACCATTCTCCTTTTTTGATAGCTGAACCAGGCTGTCTTGCATCTTGTTGTGTGGATCCACAAATTCCTTAAAAACACAGAGGGTCATTTTCTGGCTCCAAAATTCTTGGTTTGAAGGTAATTAATATGAATCTCTTTTGAAACCCTGTCCTCTGAGTGGGCATTTAAGACCCAGGAGCCACGCTCTAGACTGGAGCATTCCATGGTTCCAGAGAACACGGTTTGTAAACGAACAGACATTTGCTGGAGCATCTTAAACCAAGCCCAATCGTCACTCTGTTTTGTCAAAAGATAAAATTGTATCGGCACATACGAACACATTGACTGTCGGCACAACTGGGCCCTTCATCGTCTAAGAGGCTGTGACAGGAAAGAGATCGGTGGCGATACGGTTGAGGTGAGGCTTCTCCCTCCGGGCGCGAGGCAGGCGGAGGCGACGCGGCGCAGCCTAGGGCTGCCGGCCGAGTGCGGAAGCGGAGGAAGTTGTGATGCACAAGGAGCCGAGGGAGCGCACTGGCGGCGGTGTCTGGAAACACCCGGAACATGCTAGAAGGAAGTGGTAATGGCTAGATCCAGAGTGCGCACTGGGGGGAGGCCGTGCTCGGCTAAGGGACGCGTAGGTAGTCCTGAGTTTCTCCCCAGTTTAGGGCACAAGACCGGAGAGAAAGGAACCGTGGGAAGCCGCCCACAGGGGAGGACCGAGGAGGTGGCAGCACAGACGCGCGGCGGGGCCCCGGGGACGGAGGCGGGGAGGAGAGCGGGGCGGTCACCGAGCAGCGGTCCGGGGAGGAGGGTCTTGCGGGAGGATAAAGGGAGCGGGCGGGAGGCTGGGCCAGGAGAGCGCGGGGAGGCCTCGGAACCGGCGGCGCGGAGCCTAGACGCGGGCCGGGCGTGGCCGGCAGCTCCTCGAGGTCGGTGGAGGCGGCGGAAGCGGTGGCGGCGGGCCCGGCCGGCGCCCCGCCGGCGCGCACAGGGTTAACCCGCGGCGGGCCGGCGCTCGGTTTCCAGGACAACGCCGGCAGTTCCGGCGCGCAGGCTCGTACCATCGCGCGCGCGCGGGGGAGCGCGGGGGGCGAGGGCGCGGAGGCGCGGAGAGCAGCGGGTCCGGCCCGGACGCCCCCGGCGCGGCCGCCGCTCGCCCCGGGTCGGCTCCGCGCGCGCGCGCGCGCTCCGTGCCGGCCGGCGCTGCCCCGCGCGCGGACGCGGGGGCCGAGCGCGCGCCGGCCCGAAGTCCCCCCGCCGGGGCGGCCGAGTGCGGGCGGCCCGCTGGCAGCTTTGAAAAGCGGGCGAGGACAAAGGCGGCCGCAGCCTCCCGGCGCCCAGCCCGAGCGCGCAGCCCGGCCCGCGCGGCGCCGGAGGATGCGGCCGGGGGCGCGGCGGCGGGGCGGCGCGGGCCGGGCGCGGCAGAGCTGAGCCCAGCAAGGGCCGGGCTGCGGGGGCGCCCGCCCGGGATGTGAGCGCCGAGCGCGCCGGGCGGGGAGGGCGGGCAGGGCGGCAGGAAGGACGCGCGGACGGGAGGAGGAGCGGCGCCGAGCCGGAAGGCGGGAGGCGCGTCCGTTGGGCCCGCGGCGCGGCCGGCCAGCCGCCTCGTCGCTCGGGCGGGAGCGGGGCCCGCGCCTCCTCCCCGGCGCCGCGGGGAGGAAGATGGAGACGCACATCTCGTGCCTGTTCCCCGAGCTGCTGGCCATGATCTTCGGCTACCTGGACGTGCGCGACAAGGGGCGCGCGGCGCAGGTGTGCACGGCCTGGCGGGACGCCGCCTACCACAAGTCGGTGTGGCGGGGGGTGGAGGCCAAGCTGCACCTGCGCCGGGCCAACCCGTCGCTGTTCCCCAGCCTGCAGGCCCGGGGCATCCGCCGGGTGCAGATCCTGAGCCTGCGCCGCAGCCTCAGCTACGTGATCCAGGGCATGGCCAACATCGAGAGCCTCAACCTCAGCGGCTGCTACAACCTCACCGACAACGGACTGGGCCACGCGTTCGTTCAGGAGATCGGTTCGCTGCGCGCTCTCAACCTGAGCCTGTGCAAGCAGATCACCGACAGCAGCCTGGGCCGCATAGCCCAGTACCTCAAGGGCCTGGAGGTGCTGGAGCTGGGCGGCTGCAGCAACATCACCAACACCGGTCTCCTGCTTATCGCCTGGGGCCTGCAGCGCCTCAAGAGCCTTAATCTCCGCAGCTGCCGCCACCTCTCGGACGTGGGCATCGGGCACCTGGCCGGCATGACGCGCAGCGCGGCCGAGGGCTGCCTGGGCCTGGAGCAGCTCACGCTGCAGGACTGCCAGAAGCTCACGGATCTGTCTCTGAAGCACATCTCCCGGGGGCTGACGGGCCTGAGGCTCCTCAACCTCAGCTTCTGCGGAGGCATCTCGGACGCAGGCCTCCTGCACCTGTCGCACATGGGCAGCCTGCGCAGCCTTAACCTGCGCTCCTGCGACAACATCAGTGACACGGGCATCATGCATCTGGCCATGGGCAGCCTGCGCCTCTCGGGGCTGGATGTGTCCTTCTGTGACAAGGTGGGGGACCAGAGCCTGGCTTACATAGCGCAGGGGCTGGACGGCCTCAAGTCCCTGTCCCTCTGCTCCTGCCACATAAGCGACGATGGCATCAACCGCATGGTGCGGCAGATGCATGGGCTGCGCACACTCAACATCGGGCAGTGTGTACGCATCACGGACAAGGGCCTGGAGCTGATCGCCGAGCACCTGAGCCAGCTCACCGGCATCGACCTGTACGGCTGCACCCGCATCACCAAGCGCGGCCTGGAGCGCATCACGCAGCTGCCGTGCCTCAAGGTACTCAACCTGGGCCTCTGGCAGATGACGGACAGTGAGAAGGTCAGGTGAGGGCGGCAGCGCCGACTCCCCCGGCCCCGCCCTGTTCGTCCTCCTGCCACCGCCGCGGCCCCCGCGCTCACTCGACACGCACACGTAGACCCAGAGCATTGCCGCGGACGCGGTGGGGGCGATGACGCGGAGCCTCAGGCTCGTCCTCTCCTCCCCTCCCCTCCCCCCCCCCCCCTCGTTGCGTCCGGGGTCCCTCCGCCACCCACCCCCTCTCCTTTTCCCCGAGGATGCGGAGGAGGACTCGCCACCCACCAGCCACTCCTCCCAGCAGGGGTTTGGAGGACGGATTGAGCTACTGTATCCCCGCCGCGCTGCACTTGGAAACGGGGGTGGGGAGTGACCAGTCCTTTCAGCCCCGGGGAGTTGGGGAAAATGTCTGCCTTCACTTAAGCTTTCATTTGAATACTGTGATCTGGTTTTTATTTCGAAACGTATAAAAGCAAACCCAACTACAACGGCCTTTTCACCCTTCTTCCACTTCGTAACTAATCCCAGTCTCTCGTCATCAGTCCTTTGACAGTACTCTGCTACCCACGCTCATTTCATTTGTATTGTCTTTCTTTTTTTATTTTTTTGAAGAAAGTTGACATCATGGTCTCTTTTTTTTTCTGCTGAGTATAGTCTATATATTATATATATATATAAATTATATATATATATGTGTGTGTGTGTGTATATATATATATATATATATATACATATATATGTGTGTGTGTGTGTGTGTGTGTGTGTGTCTGGCTACCTCGTTTTAGTTTACTTTTTTCTCTGAAGCCCTGGAATTCTACAAGAGAGAGATTTTGAGACTGAAACATTTTTGTGCCTGGACTGGAAAGATGCCCATCGGATTTGTACATCTTTTTTGTTTTGGCTTCTTCCCAAACCCCATCCACCCCGTGTATCCCACTTCACATTCTGGCTCTGCTTTCCTTTTTCTCCTTGTCCATAGGGATTTGAGGGCCCAGCCGTGATCCTAAATCTTGACTTAATTTATAGCACAAATGTGTGGGAGACATGAGAGTTGGACTGTTTTGTTTTTTGTTATTTTTTGTGTTTGTTTGAGATGCAGACTGTGTCTTGAAAATGATGATTATATATGCAGATTCTGCCCTGCCCTCCCCCTCTTGCAAGTTTCCCCACGAAAAGGTCACACAGTGAGGGTTCCTGTTGGGAGCTGAGGAGCTTCCAGAGCCCCCGGGGCTGAAATGTGAAGGGGAGGAGACTGAAATTCATGTCTTATCTCTGTTCTGTTAATAAAACGGGAGTTTGTGGGTTTTTAAAAATTCTGTTTCTAAATGGAGGAGTAAATGCCTTTATTTTGATGGGGGTTGGGACTTGTGGCTTTAAAAAAAAATCACTTTTGTGTAGGATGTACATTTTTGTTGGATTTTTTTGGTTTGTTTATTGTTTTTTAGAATCCTCCACAGCAACGTGCGAGACCATGGAGTAAAAGAAACCCAGAGACCTTTATCAATTAATTGTACTGTTTGTGAATTTGTATAAATAATAACAAAGATCCTCTTAAAACGTTTATATTCTTACAGTAAAAGGTTAAACTGATATTTATATAATAAAAGAGGAAATATGAAGTATGTTTTTGAAAAAACAAAAACAAAAGCCTTGTATCTGTGCATTATTTTTAAGGCAGTGTGTGTTTGGGTCCAGGCCACAGTAGGAGGTGCTGTTTTGTGTCTCTGAAGTAAAAGCATAAGATGCAGAGTTCGTGCAGCCTGTGTGGTGTGAGCTCATGGTGAAAAATTGATCCTGTATGAGGTTCACCACTGACATCTACATGTTTTGTTGCTAGAAATGTGATTGGAATGGAGATTTATATAACTTCTGGTTCTGAACTGTCAACAACATGGAAATTTAAAGAAACTGAACAAAATGAAACTTCTTCTTAAACCAGATTTGTAAGAGTCACAGTTTCACCAGGGTGGCCAGTTTTTCTCCACATGGACATGAGATCTAGGGGTGATGTTCAAGAAATGCGTCCTGAGATGTGGAAGTGGGAAGAAAGATGGGTTTCTTGACCCTGAGCGGGTGTGGGGAGGCTGCGAGGGGGCGGGGAGGGCGCCAGGGCCATTGTTGGGAAAGTTACGGGCGCTCAGTCATGCGGACTGCGGCTCTGTGAGCAGTGCGGCAGGGCGGGGGCTTGGGCCCCTCCTTAGCATTCCCCGCCAGCGCCGCCGGGTTTGGACACTTTCCTGGGGGCGGGGAGGCCGGCCTGGAGTTCTTGCACATTTGCATTTTAAGAAGGCGGCCACTCGAACCCCGGTGAGGGTTCTTAGACCGAATTGGGGCTGAATACCAACAATTCCAGCAAAGAGCTCCCTTTGGTAGACAATAACTAAATCATCTGACACCCTGTGGTTGGGCTGTGGAAACGGAAGTGGATAAATGCGCCAGCAGTGGGGTTTTTCATATTCCTGTTTCGCAGAGGTCTGTCTTACTTGTTTTTGAGGGGTTTTTTGTTTGTTTGTTTTTGTTTTTTTAATATACTGATCCCAGGAAGAGCCGATAAGAACAGCACAAAACTTTCCTGGATCAACACCTCTTTCCAGGAAGAGAGCTAGAACCAGGTTTCTCTTGGGTAGGACTGTTTTGTAAAGTTTCCAAGCTTGCCGTACGGGCCTGTCACAAAAGCTGCACTGTTCCTTCTTGGAGAGCCATCACAAGTGCGTCTAATGGAGCCTGACACCAGACCCATCTTCCTTTCCTTTGCGGAAGGTGTGGATCTCTTTCTTCCCTCTTAGGTTACACTGCTTACTGCCTGGAAAGAAAAAAAAAAAAAGTGTGACCCCTAGTAAGGAGAGACTGTGAATCAGGGTCAGCTTTCTGATTTCGCATTTGCCTCTACAGCACATGAAGCTTCCACAAGCTGTGAGTTTCTTACACTATTTTTCTTCTTCCAAGAGATCGTGTGGCTGCGCAGATTCAGTCAGTAAGAATCTGGGCACCTCCTGAGTCTTGGGCTCTGTGCTCACCTCCTTCATTTAATACAAAAAGTAATCCTACCGGCTATAACTGCAAGGTTTTCTGTTTCTCTGCTTTGGCTTGGTTTTTACTTTAAAGGTTAAATGTAAGCTTGACTCAGGGCTGGTAAATTACTGTTTGGAAGTTAAGATCACGGGCCTGGTGTCCTCATCCTGAACTGGGCATAGTTTAGAATGTATCTGAGTGTCTCGGGAAGGATGAATAAACCTCCTTGCATCCAGTCAGAGGTGACTGCTTATCCCTCAACCTTTTTTGACAGAAAGAAAGGAATCAGGGTTGAGAACCAATGATGTGCTCTGCCTGGTACTTGAAAATTTCTCCGAGTCCTCGAAGCAACCTGCTGAAAGGCACCCTCTTTTCCAGGTGAGAATACTGGTCGCCTGAAGTCCGCCAGCCACTAAGTCCAGCCCCTTCCACTCCACGAGGAGGATCAGCTACTGATCGCACCTTGGTTTCCAGGAAGGCGACCTCCCAGAAGCGAGTGGGGGCTGTCTGAACCCAGGACGGACGAGCTCAGGCCAAGGGCACCGCTTGAAAGGGAGCAGAAGTGGATTTGGCCTCACCATACCTACAGGAATGGAAGGAAATGCTTTTAAAGAATAGGAGCGCTAAGAACCTAAGCGGATGTGTAATATGTGGGTGGCAAACAGGTTAAGAGGCACTTCAGGGCAATTTTTAGAACAACAGAAAAAACCTGGCTCAGGTATTTGCCAAAACTTCAGAACTGAAAAAACAAAATAGGAACTTAGTGTCAACTTTATCATCTAGAAGCAATAAACCTCAGGAGGAACTGTGTTGGTGGCAGTCAGGAAAGGGTTCCGCGTACTTGTCCGAGACTCGTGGGGCAAAAGCCATGAAACATCTGCTGAAAAGATGTGTAAGTGAACGGCGGGGTCGGCGGGGTTCAGACAGCGTCTGCAGCCTCCTCAAGACCACGACGGGCCTCTAGCTAAGAGTGCTGGGTGTCGCTGAGTAATTCTCCCTGCCGTAGACGCCTGCCTGCCCATTCCTCCGTCCTAAGGCGGGGAGGGCCCACTTGACTTATCCGACCTTTGGCAGCAGTGACAAGGATGCTTGCCTAACTTACATCCTTAAACAGTTAAGAAAATTCAAACCGATCATTATTCTTTCGTGATTGAAATCAGCAGCAAAGATCTGAAAAAGCCAATGTTCCTTTTACGGTAGTTTCTTTTTAACGGTAAGAGGCTTCCCTTAAACGGAGACATACGATATGTAAACTGAAGCATGGCTTATCCCCCAAATCCAGGTGCTTTCCCACAGTGGTTATTAGATGCTGATCTTACGAGTAAAACCCTTCCCTTCCGACTTAGAGAATCTGAACTCAAGTTTGCAAAGGGGAGAGGGGAGTGGCCCCCAGGGACCACTGGGTTTCCAAAGGATAAGACCCCCTTATTAAGAGATCAGACTTGTAAAACAAAACCAAGACCTCATGCAGCTTCTGACAACCGTTCCTCTGCTCCCAGGGCTCTGCTGCGGCCAGGGGGCCAGTGAGTCAACCCGTGGTTGCCCCCTCTGCTGCCCTTCCCCCTCTGCATCACCCCCTTTTAAAAGTTAATTCTGTCCCTTTAATAGAGGGCAAGACCTAAATTGTGTGCCACCGTGACCCCTGAGGAGTCAGGGACGAGGCTTTTGGTGAAATCATGTGGGTCCTGGGCAAAGCACAGGATTGGCGATTGGAAGGCTGCATCGGGTCCCGAGCCAGTGCCCAGGCCACACCTCTGTCTCATCTTGTCCAGGTGCTTTGCTCAAATGGTACGGAGCAAGTTAAGTTTTTTGAGAAGTGAATGTTGTCAGACAGGAGACCTCATATTTGGATCAGTGCCTACTATTGAGAATTTAGAACGTCTTCAAGGTGAGTGCACAGCTGGGAAAAGAGCGAACACTCAGGTCTCGGATAGAAAAGGGGTATTTCCAGACATCTGTACCTTTAAATGTCCACAACTGATCGGTTTCAGCCTTTTCCTCTTTGGCAGGGGTGGCTCTGATGTGGCCTGGTGGAGCTGCCTGTACCACCTGGAGCTCTGGGTACCATGGACAAAGCCACTCCTCCCGTTTAGGGCAAGAGGAAGTCGGCACGAGAGCAGAAGTAACGGCACGAGACGGGGTACGTTGACATCCCCCCCAAACAAAACAATCCAAGTGGAATTCCTCCATCTCCTGTTTGTTAACCCAGGAAAGCGCACATATTTTCTTAAAAGAAGACTTAAGTTTTTTATTATCTCATCACTCTTCCACTTTGTGTAAAGGACAAATGCCCCATGCCCTGTGCGTTCGCTTTCATCTGTGAGAGTGGACAGCATCCCGGTCACACAGGCGGGATGTGGATGCGGCCCGCGGACGCACGGAGTCTCGACCATGTTTGGCTTCCCTGTCTCCGGATTTGTGTTTCCCCAAAGCTGGTGGATTCCGGACATTTAATTTTATAAACGGGGAAAGAGGCTTGACGAGGGTGAAAGACTGTGCCCGGTGACCACCCCAGACTTTACCCATCACCGGGGAGGCCGGTTCCCAGCAGGAGGGAGCGGGGGGTCCTCCCCTGAGCTGTTGTCAAGCAACACCCGACCCCCTGCTTCTGAAGAGATCTGAGCTACAGCACATTATTTTCATCTGGAGTAAACGCCCGAATGCTGAAAGTTATTATTTAATAAGCATTACTTATGCAAACTCAGACGTGTACGTTACTCATGCAAACTCCTTTTTCAAGGAGCCGGAAAGCTAGTGCGAGGAGTTGGTAAACGGGCTTAGGGTACCGGGTGGCCCGAGTACGAGTGAGGGTCCAGTCGGTCCCGTCGTCCTCAAGCACGTGGGCCAGCTCTCCAGCACTGCTCCGTCACGGACGGTGACAAACACGACACAAAGGCCTCCGTGCTGAGAAGTCACAGCTCCACACGCCCGGGGCCGCCTGTCACAAAGGAGAACTGAGCTGTGAGAGCACGAGGTGTTTTCTCATCACTCAAGGACAAAACGTCCTGACTTTACAGATGTTTTACCTCCACATCCCTCCTGTCCCGAAAGAGTAAAGGGTCTAGTCCAGTGTGTTCACATCAGCACCGCTGCTGTTCCCTGCGCTCCGGGGGATGTAACCCGCCCTCCAGAGGCTCAGGCCTGCTCATGGCACCAGCAGTGACCCCCTGCCAGATCAGGACCAGAGCGACAGGAGCGGCACAGACACAGCGGGGAAAGAGCCCAGTCCAGATTCACTTCTTATAAATGGTGTGGAATTACTCCACATGGTTTGGAAAGCATTGTTTTCCTCATCTAAAAAGATGATGCAAATATTTACTACAAATGTTTGTTTGTAATAGTGTTTTTCCTTAGGAAAGGTTTACCCCAAACTGGCATTTTTATGCACACGCTTGTGTACGTTTGTGTAGGAATAGCTACCGGCTTCCATTCTGCTTTTTGAGAAGTGGCCTCTAAATAGAGAGGAACCCCCCAAACTAGTCCTCATATTCCTTAGAATCTTCCGTAAAATCACCGAGGCCAAAACTGCTCAGATGGGTGAAATAAGGGAGAACTGCAACAGTTAAACCCCTCAAATTCTTAGCCAGAATTCTTAGATGGAAGATACACTAACCAGGGCCTTCCATTTTTACCTCAAGGTTTTAAACCTTAGCTAAGCTTCAAAGCCCACTGCTATGAACTATCAAAAAGAAAAAGAAAAAAGGCCAGTAGGTGTGCCTTGAGCAAACTATATGAAAATACAGCATTAAAGTGACAACTTCGAGCTCTTCTAGTTCATTTCGAATGCACAAACTTTAGCGTCTTTCAGGGATCTACGTACGGCCAGGTTCTGTGGCCTGAACGTTGTCGAGCTCCCAGCGCAGCTTCCTGACGTAGCAGGCGGAGAAGCTCTTTGGGTTTTCTGAGCCTGGACTGGATAGACGACTGGCCTTCCCAGCCTCCCTGACGTCCAGACGCCTGGCCATTGTGCTCGGAGTCAAAGGGCGACAGGACAGTGACCCATAGCAAGACAGCTGGCCTATCTTTTCCCCACATGCAAGGATCTAATGCTCAAGGGAATCACAGGAGGACCCGCGGAAATTCACTCCAGTACGGCAGAGCACAGGGTTTCGCAGTGACAGCCTCACCCCTGCTTGCGTCGGAAGCTAAACTGCGTCTCTGTAAGTTAGGAGACAGGTCGCACGGCACCTCGTGGAAGGCAGGGGTGGAAAGTCAATCTTCGCCTCTTGCTGCGGTGTTCCTCGACCTTCCCATCCCCCGCAAACCCTCTCCCACCTTCTCCCACCCATTCACCCTCCCCGCGGGGATGCAGCCCTGCGTCGTGGCCACACCAGTGTCAGAGGCGGGCGTCTGACCTCGTGCCTTCCTTTACCCCAGGTGCACTAAGACGATTTTAGGATCCGCTGTGGGGCAGAAAAGTAAAGTACGGTTCATGCAAAACTCCACGTATGTTTTCCACGTGGAAAGACGGACTGTCTTTATCCACGGCGCCTGCTAGCCCCGAGACCCGTCAGCAGGTGGCAGCATTGCCTGTGAGCCGGATGCCCTCCGGCAGGTGCCCCCGGTCGCCTCCCCACAAAGACCTTCCCGGTGTGAGTGAGAGCTGGCGAGACAACCTCACGTCGCCAAGAAGATGAAATGGAATTTTAAAGGACTGGTGGAGTCAGGGACCCCGGTGCCGGGCACTCGGTTTGGGAGCAGGTATCAGATGCGCCTTCGGGACGTTTCCCTGATGTAGCTGGCGGGAATCAAACATCAACTCCTAACTTTTCTTTAAGACCATCTCATACAGATCCTGTTAGATTGCCGTATTCGGGGAGTTTGGGAGAACAACTTGGGAAAAAGTTTACACTCATACATGGAAACATCCATTTTAACAGGAGGAGCAAAAGTGCTGGCTTTTTTAAATTACACTCACACACACACACAAAAATATTAAAAAATGTTGAGGAGTATCAACTTTTAGTTTTTTATTGTCAACATGAGGAACTTCTAAAGGAGCCCATGAAAGTGAGAATGATTAAGAGCCCTGAGAAGGCAGTGAGGTTGCTCACAGACCTAAATTCCTCCCCTGGAAAACAGACATTAGAAACAGGAAGCAGAAATGAAGGAGAAAGAACTTCTGAGCCAACTTGGCCAGATTCCATAAAACGCCGCAACGAGGGACAGGCTGGGGTCTCCCGCCGTCTTGGCCCCGACCGTCTGGCCTCGGGGCATGAAAGCAAGGATCTGAAGGGCAGGTGCGGATGTGGAATAAAAGTGTGGAAGGTGGAGGTGGCCGTGTCCCGCGGCTGCACCTGCCATGCCGTGCCATCCCAATGAGGCTCGCCACCAGCACGGTGATGCAAAGGTCATTTTTGGTTAGAGAATGGGAGAAGAGAAAGGAGAAGCTTCTGGAACTCAGGGCCCAGGCACGAAGCTGATCACTGCTCCTGCCAGCAACCAAGAAGGTCGTAGGAAACCAGAAAACCTCCCGGCCGCTCCGTGGACTCTCAGGCTGAAATACGCTGTTGTCAGTGACACACAGAACGAATACAGATTCAGGGAAACAACCCGGATAAAGAAAACAGGTGGCCGAGGAGAGAAAAGAGGACACGGAGGGGACCAGGGCAGTAAACAGAGACCAGGTGAGGTGAGTGCAGGGGAGGCCAACGGCCAGCATGCCCAGCCTGGACCCCGGGAGGAGCTGGGAGGGGTGCTTGGGGCCACCATCTCCGGGAGCGGCGTTCCTGGGCTACTCGTGTTTTCAGGAAGACAGTCCTTCTTCCTCTGGTTGTGTGACTCGGACACGAGACAAAAATTCCGACTACTAGGTCCGCGGGCTGGCCTGAGGAGTTGGCGGTAGGGTGTTGGGCCCCCGGTAAGGTGATGGGCCCCACTCCCGGAGTGTGGCTGTTACTGCCCAGCCTCCTGGCCGTCACCGTCAGGACAAAGGTTCTGTGCTACCCACTCTCCCCATCCTGCAGAGGAAATCACCCAGAACGACAGCGTCCCAGGGCTGTCATGTAACACCTCCCGTGCCGTGAGGCTCCCCTGGCCTGGACTCTGTCTCTCGATCCCCGGGAGTCGGGCCTCTGCGCTCTGTCCTGGCCAGCACTCGAGTCACCCCACGGAGACAGCTTCTGTTTTAGGTAATGTCCCCAGCCCCAGCCCCAGAGGCCCCGACACCGTGAGCAAAGCCAGGCCGCCAGCACCACACGTGCACACACCCCTCACCTTCCTCTGTCCGCTCCGTCCTCCCCACAATACAGGGGCCATGTGGCCATCACTGGCCCTCTGAAGTGGTCCGGCCGGGCCACCCGGTCCCTGAGTCAATGGAGACCACGACGGGGGTGCAGGCTGGCCTGCGGTGGGAGCCAGGCACGCGGTGGTCACGACCTGGAGCAGACAGGCCCCTCTGTGCAGGCCCCGAGCCCCTGACCCGGCGCCTTCTGCCTGATGCCCGGAGGGAAAGCCCCACGAGCACCCCACGCCTGGGGGTCTCCGTGCCCTCGGCCGCCCCTGCCTCTGCACCTGTCGTGAACTCGCAGGGCCGCCGACACCTTCCCGCCTCCCAGAGCCCAGACAGGCCGGCTGGTGCTAATCCGCCCGCCGTGCAGCTCAGCAGCTCCGCTCCCCTAAGCCCCTGATAACGGTTTTACTAAAATCCTCTTTTGATGGAAAAAAATCCCAGCTGGACATTTCAGGCCTCGCACAATGTACAGGCCTGCGGGTCCCTTTCCCACCTCACAAAGGCCTCTAATCAAGTGGAAAATGTGCTGGAGGCCAGAGGTTGGGTCTGCAATTATTTTTTAAGGGATTACGGAGAAGAATAGGGGCAACGAGGCCCTCCCCCGCTTTGTTTTCCATTTGGTCCTGCTCGACATGCTTGGGGCTGGGGGAAGCCACCCAGATCTCTGCACACCAGGCCTCACCTCTCCCTGCCCCGTGGAAGGGTGGCATCTTTGAACACCATCGCTTCAGGAAGATTGAGAGAGTCTGGAAGCAACATGCAGGCCCTATTCTGACCCCGTTTAAGCCCCTATTTATAAAACCACTATGGAGCGGGCTCCCGTGTGTGGGGAGAGCCCTCATTCATTAACCTCTGACCCCACTCTGTATGCAGAGGGGAGGGTCCATACGCTGCTGGGAGTGGGAGCATTCAGTGGGGCTTCCCAGGCTTTGGAGGGCAAGAGGTCGTGTTCCCAATGTCGTCAGATCCCCTCCTCCTTATTTATATACATTGACCCTTCCCCTCACACGGAGCAAATATCCAGGAAACTCCTAAGGCAAAGCATGGATGAAAATACAAGACACCAGCCATTTTTATCCGCCTATCTGGAATCGTTTAAAAATGCACACTACAGAAGGGAGTTTGTCTTCCCTGTACATTGGGAAGGACCGTTTCTGATGTCATTCGTACAGGAACGTTCATTAAAGATCAACTGATAAAAGGTGAACATCTCAGGTTGGCCCTCTGTTCTCATCCTTCTATTTCAGCCAAGAGAAGCGGCTCATCCTTCTAAACCAGCTGGTTAGTGATGTGTACAGATCCCCAGTAAAAAGGACATGATCACAAATTCCTAAACTCATTCTGGGATGATCCAGGATTAGGCTGCTTGGCTCTGAAAGTCAGAGGTCAGCGTATATTTCAAAATAAATACCAGGCTGAGTGAGAATTTTCAGGTCCTTTCTTCAAAGTCCCTAAAATAAAAGCAACTACCAAAGGCGAAACAATACCTCTGGCCTGTTTTCGTCAGTATTTATGACTTACTGACATGTTTTGCCTCATTGATTTTGCAGTTCTGTCTCAGAAGGACCCTAAACGATCAAGAAGTAGATGGAGAGAAACACAATTCTTACGTTTAATGTCTTACACGAAACACGATGCAGATAGCATACTAGTATTTCATGTTGGCCTTCATAGTTCCTTTGGTGGGTGTTACAGGAGGGGACCACATAGTTCCCCTAAAGAAAGCAAGTCAGGGTGGACCCTGTGGGGTCCTCTCCCCAAATCGTGACAAACACGTTTGCTGAATCACTTCTGCTGGTTTTCAAAGCGTGACGGCTTTCTCCAGGAATGAGTAACCTTCACCCTGCTGTAGAAGATGAGCTTCTCTGGAAAGGTGAAGTGATACATTTAAGGGCATCGCAGGAGACAGTGGACCATCTCGAAAGTAGAGCCTGAGGGGGCCTGGCTCCTGAAATAAGGGCAACGCATGAGATAAGCCTGCCTTACAGGGGAGGGGTCCCAAAGCCCCCTCTCCCAATATACTTCCTGAGTCACCCACCACTCAGAATGCTGGCTTACCTCTGTCCTGGGCTTACCACCATTATTTTGTATTCGTCATTATTCTTATACTTCTCCATCCTTTTAACATACTCTGTTGAACAGAATATCAGTTGTTTTCAAAGCCACTCTTTTTACCAAAACCAGTTTGGGGGAGAGTAAAAGAGCAATTTGGAAACAATAATCTTATAAAATACGGACAGCAACACATCTCAGATTTCTCAGGGCAGATGAAACTTTTAGTACTTTGGAATGTAAACCTCTTTCAGACTCTCACTAGATCACAAAGGTTTCTAAAAATCAACTTAAGACCAACTCTCTTAATGTTCCACTCAAAATACAAGATGAACATACTTAGAATTAAGAAGTTCAAAATATGGGCTTTCAAATTAACGAGAAAGTTTTGTTCAAGGTCTAAAGAGAAAAGGAAATTATATCTTGAGGTTGAAATGTTATCAGTCCGGGAATGAGCAGTTTTCATCCTGCTTTAGGAGAAGATGAACTTCTTCTCCTAAAGGTGAAGTGATACATTCAAGGGCATCACAGGAGAGACAGTGGACCGTCTCTATCCCGAAGAAGATAGGAAACAGTGCTTCTCCGGATCACACTGGGTGGGGAACTACAGGAGAAGCGGAGCCTCATTTCTCCACAGTACTTTCTTCAGCTCTTCCTCTCCTGCTCTTGATAAGCCAGGCGACATCTCACTCCTGCCCCAACTGTCTCTGTGCGATTGCTTCATATTTCTGCAATTCTGCCGTTCGCTCATTTTCCGTCGTTACGGGCGCACTCATATTCCGACTCACCTAATTCTCTAAACCACCATCTCCATGCGTAACAACCTCAATCCAGCATCCGCAGGCCCTGCGGGGACCACAGCATTCCTGACTCTGAGGCCCGGGGCTTCCCTGCCCTGCCCTACAAGCCTATCCCCAGCACCTCCCAACAGCCACGGAGCTTCCCAGAAACATCCAGACTGTGGTGGCCAGAGAGTGATGGCTGCCATTCCTGCAGCCGACTGGCCATCTCTACACTGAGGCTTTTAAATATTATCATTACTACAATATGCCTGCCTAGTTAAGGCTGTTCTTAAAAGTGATACATAAATCTTTATTTCAAAAATCTGTGGACTTCCCTGGTGGTCCAGTGGTTAAGAGTCCACACTCCCAATGCAGGGGGCCCAGGTTCGATCCCTGGTCGGGGAACTGGATCACGCACGCCCCAACGAAGATCCCGCACACCGCAACTAAGACCCAGTGCAGCCAAATGAATAAACATTTTTTTTAAAAAAGACCCAAAATTCTGTATTTAAAAAAATCACCCAGAATAGAAAACTCTGGATGTGGCACAAAGCTGCCTTTCGATCCTCACATGATGTCACTTCCCCCCCCGAGGGGCCCCATGACAGTGGACCGTATCCTTTTGGACCCAACTCCAGCTTTCAGAGTTGACAACAGTGGTGAGGTGACAAATGCCCCCAATTTGGGGCTGATGATCTTACTTTTGATCTGTATAAGATCTTGAAATTAACCATCTGTCAGCACGGGTTAGGTAGGCCCCCAGAGGGTCCACGGTAATCGGGCAACTGAGGCTACTTCCCCCTGGGTCACCAGCTTCAGAACCTCTTCCAGGTCCTCCCTGGGACGATGATGAGTTTATCTATGTGGTGCTGACAGTCACACGGCAGGGCTGATAGCGCTTGAGCCCGGCTTTATCAGTTATGGAGCTAAAACCCCTTTAAGAGCCT